>NC_062283.1:60364171-60989171 GCF_902655055.1 Lutra lutra
AAACTCTCTCACAGGAAGAATATGGGACAGAACTTTCTGGAAACTTCAGAAATTAAACAACAGCACCACAAAAGTAAAAGAACAGTACTATCAACAGCCTGTCTTTGAACGTGGTGATTTCTGTTCCTCAGACATGAGATGCCTACAGGTGACTAAGACTCTGGTGATCATAAAGCATGAGACCTCGCTTACCTCGCCCACCCTCTACAGCCCACCACCTTCCCACAGTGATGTACCTGTGGTCACTCTTCCTGGTAATGGTCACTGGGCCTCTCTCCAGTCTCGCTTTCCCTCACACTCACAGCCAGCACCTGCCACCCCCCAGCCCCATGCCCACACCAGATCCCACCTTGTTTCACATTAAAAGGAAAGTATTATGCTAGTCAGTGTTGCAGTGTGAGCACAGTGGACTCAGGCCTAGGACAGCCAAACATACACGGCCCAAGCTCAGCAGGCCCAGTTGGCTGAGATCCTCCTCACATTTAAAGGCGTGTTGGTGGCCAAGGGAATAGGGAATCAGACCGAAGGTGGGTGGACACTACTGCACTTCAGTCACCGTAACTGATGAGAAGATGATGCTTCTACATGATGCCTGGTCAAGTTGCTTTTTGAGATATTCCTAAAAGTTACCTTGAATACCTACTCACATAACTGTAATTTAATCATTAAAAATCATTTCATTGCACTTTAAAGCATAATTCAGATATTCCTAATGTGTCTCTTTTAGGAAAACAGCATTCTCTGAGGATTCTAAATACCACCCAGTGGGGAGTAGAAAAAGCAATTAGTCCCTTAAGACACACATCACTTAGACTGTCAGCAATATGGCCGACTTGGTAGGGCTGAGGGAGACCGCCGACTAAAAACGTGGAGCTCGCAGTCAACTATAATGGCTGAAGAAGCTTTCAGTGAGTCATGTCTCGAAGAATCAATTTCTTCCACATGGAAGATATGTCCTTTATAGAATCGTTTTAAAGCTTTAAGAAGAACTTCATGCATGACTAGTTTGCCAGTGGAGAAGAGTGGCATAAATGAAAGTTGGTAGGTAGAGAAATGGGGGGAAATGGCCACGACAGAAGCATGCTTTGGCCTCCCAAGAGTGCACAGTGGTTAAGGAGCATGGTTAAGGTGCCCTGAGACAATGCACATCCAGCTTCTGTTCCTTCATTCACCACCGCCTAGTGGTACATGGGACCTTGGGCAAGGTATCTAAGGCGTCTGGCCTCTCAGACCCTCCGCTTTGCATAATAATGCCGCCTACCTCACCAGAGCTGTGGTAAGAAACATACAGACTGACTTCATTACAGCAATGCCAAATACACAATGTGCACTCAGTAAAGGACTGCTCATAATAATTCAATCAAGCAGGTACTAGGGCAAGGATAATAAAGGGTCACACTTCCTGAAGAAGTCAATAACCCATTCATTCATTCATCACCAAACTAAACTATCAAAGTAACAGACACTGTGTAAGACAATGGGGACACAAAGGTAAATAAAACATGGCGCTAAACTTTAAAAGCTCAAAGTCCGATGAAGACACAGATGTGTAAACAGGAAATTGTCACAAAGGGGACGAGGAGTATGGGAGCCTTAGGCTCAGCGTGGGTAGGCTGGAAGAAGCTTGACAGAGATGCTGGCCTCAGATCTGGGTCTTGAAGAAAGAAAGCTCTCTTCTGGGCTATAGCAGCAGCTTCCCGAATGATGTCCCTGTTTCTACCATTGCCCTTACGATCCATTCTTCACACAGTAAAAAAACTGACTTTTAAAAAGCATATAAATTAGATAACGCCATTCTCTTGCTTCACATCCTTCAAGAGCACCCTACTGCAATCAGAACAAAACCCAGGCTCCTTACTGGGTCCTTGAATTAATCCATTCCCTGCCTGCCTTTCTGGATCATTTCCCATGTCCACTTACACGGACCTTCCTGCCCTCTGAGCCCACCACGGTCAGCCTTTGCATGACTTTTCCATTACCTGAAATGCTGTTCCTCATGGTCTTTCAAGTTCTTCAAAGAACCCCATCTTAACTTTCTAATCAAAAGTACCTTCTTCCTTCCCTAAGTTGCTCTCTAATGTATTACCCTATTCCATTACTCAATGCATGGTGTTATTATCTGGAATTATCTTGTATGTATGTTTATTTATCCATTTACAGACTATATCTAGCACAAAAATGTAAGCTCCTTGTCAGTAGAAACTGGGTTCTGTCTTACCTGGCAGACGGTAAGCACCCAAATTTTTTTTGAATGAATGAATAACAGAAGAGCAGAATGCCCACCCAAAGGTTAGACAAATGTCCCAATCCACCAAACCCAAGGGCCTAAGTCTGCTTTTCATTGCTTGTTTCAGGTGTAGCTCACCCACCCACAAGTTACTGAGTTTAAAATAGTGATTATCTTTAGTAATATCTCCTAACAGAATATGCCTATGGCCCTGCTATCACAACATTCTGATCCAAAGAAGTAGACATTTATGACAAGACTAGGTGTTTCCTAGCACTCAGAGATAGGCATCAGATGTCTGAAAGATTAAAAAAAAGAAAGAAAGAAAAAAAGGTACAGAGGAAGGAAGCAACTTCCTCAGCAAAGCCATAGGAGGCCCTGGGCTTCAGAGAGAACATCAGCCATTCATGACTGTGACAGAATGACACCATGAAACCAGCACAGGAAAGAAGTCAGCCCACTGCACAGCTGGGACCCTTAGCCCTACAAACTCCGAGAGACACTGTAGAACATGAATATGAAACACTAAATGCCTATCACTTCCTCCGTTTAGGGCTTCTAACTTCATGTCACCCCTTTTCTGTTGCAAAGTGGGAGAACCAGTAGTAACCATACAACCATAATCGTCATCAACAGTCTTGAGCTAAGAGCTTGAGCTATCAAGGGGGCTGAGCCAATGAGAGGTGACAAATATCTTTATCGAAAAGATTCCATGAACTAAAATGCAGAGATGACATCCTTCAAAGAAGTTACAAAATCCATTATAGGTAAGGCTCGTAAGTAGAATTTAAATTTAATCATGCAACTATGTAGATACTACACTGGATGAAACCAAATGGTTTAACTATGTAAGTATTATACTGAAATGTGGTTTCTGCCATTATTGTTCATCACCAGGGAACAAGAGCACCCTGGAACAGGAAATTAGAAACAGCTACTTCCAACAAGGCATGACATCCCAGCCCTTCTTGTATGGATAGCTTCTCATCTAAACATTCATTCAGGGGCACCTGGGTGGCTCAGTCAGTTAAGCGTCTGCCTTCAGCTCAGGTTCTGATCCCAGGGTCCTGGGATGGAGCCCCACGTCAGGCTCCCTGCTCAGTGAGGAGTCTGTGTCTCCCTCTCCCTCTACTCCTCCCTCCAACTCATACTTTCTCTCTCATACCCTCTCTCTCTCTCAAATAAATAAAATCTTTTTAGAAAATAAAAAAATAAAATAAACTTTCATTCATTCAACATTTTACAAGATGCTACCACTATCCTAGGCACAAACCAAAATAAATCCCTGTAATAAATCCCTCAAAGAATGTGCAATCTAGCAGGGTAGAAAAAAACAAACAAACATGCAGAAGCTGTAAAATAAGGCAATCCCAGCTAAAGCTTAGAGGATGGATAGGCAGCCTGGAGACAGAGAGGCCAGGACTCCCCTAAAGAAGCTAACAGTGAAGGATAGATGGCAACTTCCAGCAGGTTCTACCAGAGGTAGAACAGCCTAAGGAAGGGGGTACAGACAAGACAACGTGTCCTCTGGGAACGACATTATTGTCTGGGGACAGGATGTGGCTGTGCAAGGGCTGGAAAGGATGGCTAAATCTTCAATTAGACTTTAACTCAAGGACAGAGCACTTTGCTTCCCCCTGCAGTCCCAATAAGTCCCATATTATCTAAGACCCAATTCCCTATATGGGGTAGGCTCTAATTCATACTTACTAGATAAATAAGAAAAATAGCCCAGAGAGAAAAAAAAACTGAAATCAACTCAACTCACTTGGAAGTTGCTGCTGCAATGGATGTTCTTGGTTCTCCTACTCATCTAAGTCATGGTAGAACCGTGCACACCCTTGATTACCAGTAGAACCTTGTATTATGTCACTGACAACACAGGGGCATGGAAACAAAGTGCACATGGCTGGGAGTGGGTAGGTGTGGTGTGCGCATGCGTGTGTGCTTGTGTGAGACAACGTGCAAATCAGGAAGGCTGGAGAAATTTGCTGGGCCCAATACCTTGTGAATGTTAGAAAAATAAGACAACTGATCTAGAAATCAATTATACTGGTGCTGTCATCCCAAATGCAGAGCTAATAATGGCTTAATTCCAGAAAGCTACTGGTACCTAGAAATACGACTGCTTTATATTTTCATTTTTAGAAATACATCCAGCGAATAAGTATATGTTATTTGTAACTATTGGTGATGGTGTGGCAGCATGATTTGTATTAGAAAAAACATACTGCCCCAGGAATTGAGAGCCCCAATTCTGCCCTGCTACTGAACTTAAGGCAGAACTGCAGACAGGAAGTTTGACCTTCCCGAGTGACCCCACAGGGAGGAGGGTGATAGGCAGCGCTGAGCTCCCCCGTCTGTGAAGATGATCACAACGCTGACCTGCCCCAGCTCTATCCATGTGTCTTACCCCTGCTCAGAGCATCACTCTGCATTTACACCTGCTGCTAAAAGGTAGATTTCCCTTCACCATGCTCGCCAGCCTTCTGCTTCATGAGATCTAAGCTACCTTCACTTTCTAAAACGTCCTCTGGTTCTTTTTGTAATGATGTCATCTTTAAGTCTGGGGTCAAAGCCTTGAGAAAAGCATCTTTTTAAGTGGATCTAGCAACACCTGGTTTTCAAAGGCCATTCTGAAAGTGTTTGTCATTCGCAAAACATAATTGGCAGTTAAGGGTGAGAATATAGGAATCAAACATTTAAAGAACCCAGGGATTGCCAAATCTTAGAACATGTATTTCTCTCATATATATTTTATTAGCCACCATGCGTCCCTTACAAATCACATATAAACGCTTTTATATATGTATCCAAATGCTTCCATACACACATATGGTCTAAAGATTACTATAAAGACAAAAGGAGAGCTATTTATGGACCATAAGCAAAGATCTAAAGCCCACTACTTTAAATGCAGTAGCACCTATAGCTACGAGCTTCAAAATCACAAGTGAGTGTGAATTTCACCCCTGCATTTTTATCAAGGACACATGTCTAGTAAAGGCACTAACCTTTTGATTCCTACATATCAACATTTAGAGACTTATTTAGGCTAATACATGGCTATTCTTCATAGAGCTCTAATGTTCTTCCCTGATGCAGGGCTCTGGTTCTCTTTAGTGCTTACTGTATTTTTATAATTCTGCATTGTTTTTAACTATATATTCAGGCATACCCTTATATTCAGACTAATATACATATACCCACAGAATCCTACTCTAAGTAAACACCCAAGAAGACATATACCTAACATGATCAGGAAAGAAAGAGAGGGAAGTCATTCCATTTATAAACAATTGTGTTTATAAACCATTAAGGACACTCAGCACCTAACTACTATCGAACATAACCTAACCATTAGAATAGATCCATGTTAAGAGTTTACTGTACATTTTGAGTTATTTTCCCTCCATTGTAGTCTACCCCTGCCAACAACAGAAACTAGATGACATGACCAGGTGACATCAGTTCTCAATACTTGTGATGGGCAAATTAAGGATCTATGATGACTGACATGCTCCTCTGTCACCATGACCTAAAAGCAACTGTGCTAAACACAAGATCTGCTTTTGCATGAGTTGGGCAGAAAAATATATATATATAGAGAGAGTTGGGACTCTCAGTGCACCAAATGTGAATGATTAGTCTGTAATGCAACACTGGCATTAATTTTTAAGAAAGGTAGTAAGCAGCTCACTAGAATATGGTATCAAGACATATGTCACATTAGGACCCAGAACTAAATGTGAATCAGCAGCAAACTCTCTGTCTGTCTGATAAGGCTCATTGACCTTGCCTTATACCCACCAATTAAGGCTTCCTGTTAGCCCTGGGCAATCTTCAAACACACTTAATGAAACAGTTATACATGTAAGAAATTTAAGCCCAAATCTGAGACGGTAACACTAATTTTCTAATAGCGAGGGTGTGATGCTCTCCCCTGCGCCCCCGGGGCACAGTCCAGAAACTCATAGCAAACATTCTCCCGTAGAGCGTAGTTATTACCACCCACCAGTGTGCAGAACGACTGTGCCCCAGGGCACAGCATTATCAGCAACTTCCCCCAAAGTTTATCCCAAAGTTACTGCATACCGGAATTTGTGTTTTATAAATAAGTTTTTTAAAAAGGGGGGGGCCCGTAAGATCTTCACGTCTTGATTCGTTCATAATAAAGCCATTTCACAGTCCAGGAGTATTGCCGTGAGGACGTCTCGTGTGGTAGCCCCTCACCCCCAGCCTGCCGGAGCGTGTGCCGGTGAAACCTAGGAGTCTGTCTTACCTGTAATCTGACTCTGTCCTTGTGGATTAAAAGGACTTGGTGCAGAGTTCAGGGAGGGCCGTGGGTTCTGAGGCGGGACACCTACTCTCATACTGGGATGAGGAATGCGCCCTAAATCACTGAGGCGGTCAGAGAACAAACTAGGTTTAGAGTCATCAAGCTTCTGTCTGTGCCCTGGAAACAGCAAATCATAAAATAAAAGCATATTAATTAGCTGAACAATCGACCATACTAAATAGATATGTGAACATACATACTGGGGGTTTACAAGCCAAGGGGTCATCAATACTGATATCTACAATGAAATGTCTCTATAATGCCTTCCGTTTCAAGCAGCTTTATAAGCATCATCTGGTGGCAAGCGTTCCTACTCCTGGTCTACAAATGGAGAGCTGAGGGTCCCAGAGGGTGACTTGGAGTCGAGCGTCAGCAGCGAGGGCCTGACGCTGGAACTCAGGAGAGACTCTCTGCGTGCCTCCCCTGACCCTCTTGGTGACGGTGGGGAAGGTGGTTGTGGACTGGGGTATGTTTGCTTGTTTCATGAAGGAGCTTCCCCGTAGTTCAGAGAGTCTGTGCATGTCGCACATCCTCTCCCAAAATTGGGGCAGAAACAAAGACAAACACATTTGTCAAAGGGCAATTTCCAAGATGACCATACACGACTTTTCTTTTTTTATGTTACAACTATACCTCACCATGACTCTTCTCCGAAAAATTAAAACTCAAACCTAGAACCCCTTTAAGAGGAACAAATGGAAGTAGAGGCAAGGAAACTCAAATTCACAAGAGGAATCTGGATATTTTGTGAGACCCCAAAATGTAAAAGCATATGATAAACTATGCTAAATCACAGAATGCTTTTTGACTTCAAATCTAGTACTATGATTCTGTATAAGAAACTGAAAAATACCCTTTGGGTTACCATGTGAATGTGAAAAGCCATCATTTAAAAAAAAAAAAATAGCTTTGTCTCTCTTCTAGTTTGTTCAAGTCTAAAATCTAAGGAAATTCTAGATATTAAAGAAATACACAAATTAATATAACTAAGGTTCTAAGGCTTCTTGAAAATCATGAACTCCTTCTCAGCAAGTCTTGGTGCAAGTATAACAGAAAACCTCAGAATCTTGGTGCTATGTAAGTTCAGTGCACATCTGTGGAGTGGCCCAGTAGTGTACGAGCACAATAACGCCTCATACGTGAATGGAAATACACTGTAGATTCCTTCTTCCATATTCAGTGCCAGAAGGAGGCCCTAGTATGTTACCCCAATATACTGTAACTGAAACCGGAAAGAAGATTCAAAGAAGAGCCATTAAGGGGCGGCTGGGTGGTCCAGTGAGTTAAGCCTCTGACTCTTGACTTTGGCTCAGGTCATGATCTCAGGGTCATCAGATGGAGCCCCACATTGGGCTCTGTGCTGGGCAGGGAGTCTACTTGAGACTCCCTCTTTCCCCTCCCTCTACCCCTCCCCCCACTTCTCACTCATGCTCCTTCTCTCTCTCTCTCTCTCTCTCTCTAAAAAAAAGGAAAAAAGGGGAAAAAAAGAGCCATTAAGATAATGACTGGAATCAGAATCTGCTCTTTGAAGAAAAACTGAGGGAATCAGGATTATTATCCATAACAGAAAAAAAAAACCCAGAAGGAGGATTGTTAAGAGCCTTCAAGACTGAGGGCAACAGGAACACCTCATCTTCCTCTTGATAGAGGACAAGAGGAATCTATGAGGAGAGGGTTAAGGTGAACATGAGAATTTCCCAGCTATAAGCTGTCTTCATAAGACAAATTCCTTATTTTATTTGCCCCAAAATGTATTTTCCTATCTCCTTTTTCATTGCCTACCCAGCCCAAAGAAAACAGACAGGAAGCCAAGGCTTGGTAATATGAGTGTAGCTGTCTCTGCAGCCAAACATGTTCCAAATAGGCCCATTAACTGAAATGCACCCACCACCCTATTTCCTGCCAGCGTCAGTTTGGGGCATCTGCTGGAACGAGGGACGAAGGCCAAGAGAAAAAGTGATCAGGGAAAGTCATTGTTTTTTATGCTGTTTTCCCTGTTGTTTAGGACTCCTTATCCAGATTATGAATAGATTTTAGAACTCTACAGGGCCTTTAGAGATTACCCCAAATAGCCCCCAGATCCCAGCGAGCAAGATGCCCACAGACAAAGTCACTATGGCCTGTGGAGGTCAAACAACTAGCCTGTGGTCTTCAGCCATTGGCCAGCCCAGCCTGGACGGTATACGGTTCCTGTCCTATCTGACCGAGCTTCCCACTCATCATGAGGCACCATCAATGCTGGTGTTCTTGCTTTATCTTCCCCCCGTCTCACGGCTACCGTGGAAGACAGACAATGTCCCCCACCGACACACAGACCCACCTAAGAACTAAGCCCAGTGTGGTGCCAAGGCCGGTATTTCAACACAAGCTGAAGCAGCAGTGAGGATTCCATGACAAAGGTAATAGCTCACCCATTACCCTACACAAACTCCCATCAGAGCGTCTTGCTCTATCTAACCAGTTTCACAATTAAGGAATTATATAGTACTTCTCACAGTTAGATCCATGGATTCTGTTACACACACACACACACACACACACACACACACACACACACAAAAGTACCGGTGTGGTATTGCTACAGCTATAAACGTTAACAAAAGAGCTTATGGAATTATCCCTGGAAGTTATATTTTTTAATAGGGCCGTATTTTTGGAATGGCAGATTCCCTGAGGGCTAAGGAGAGGGCTACAAGATCTTGCACGGTTCCTTTAAACACTGGGACTTTATGTGGGCTACAGGTCATAAGAAAACTTCAGAAAGTCTCGCCTCTGCTCTCTACAGCCTTTTCCCTGGGTTTTCCTGGAGACCATATGAGATATGAGCTCGGCGTGTGGATGGGTGAGTCCACTTATTTCCTCTGAGCCCAGGGCTTCAGGAAAGCCACAAGAGGCTGTAGGCGAGGTTAAAGGACCTGAAGTGGCACTGAGAAGTATGAATAATGGAAAAGCAGGTGAAATTTTAAAAGCTTCAATGACCTTATGGAAATTACCTTCAAACACGAGCTACCGAGTATCTCCAGACACCTGGCATAATCCAGGAGATATGGTTCTGTGGCTGCATACACCAAACAAAAGTATGCATTTCTCCTTGTAGATGTCTGCCCCTTCAGAGCCACCACCACAACCACAACAAAATTCTTACAGCACAAGGAAGAACAAAAGCCGAACAGGCTCTTCATCTTTCAACCATGACAAACACCGCTACCGCTAAACCACATCAGGGCTAGCATGTGAATGACGGGCTGGAAGAAGACGCCCTCCAATCCTCCGCACTCAAGGAGTCCTGTAAGAAATCGAGAGCATGGAAGACTAGGGCACACTGAATTAAATCAAAGACAGGGGACTCTGCCGCAGTAAAGGGAGAACTGAACGTCAGCCAAAGGGCCAAAGAGGGCATCTTCCAAACAGGAGGAAGGTATAAAGAATGGGAAACTTTCTCCCTTGGGCAGTGGTTCTTCCACCCCAGCTGGGTAAGAAAATCCTCGAGCGAGCTTTGTAAAATATAATTTCCCTGAAGGACACTCATTTAAGCAAATGCTTAATTGCTCGCTTGCTTTCTGAAGAAGCCCTCTTTCTAAGTCTTCAGCATTGCTGCAAGTCATTTAGAATCAGAGCACTGAAAAGGGCAATAAAAATCATTTATATTGCACTTCAGACCACTGTACTTCTTTTATGAATAAGGACCCTGAATCTCTGAGAGGAGAAGCGACTTGCCCAAAATCACACAGTTGGTGGCAGGACTAGAACTCAAGGTTTCCGGTTGCTGGCCCCAGGCTCTTTTCCCTCCCACTGCCAACCAGCTTATTTCAGAGCATAACACTGCAGCATCAGGAGAAATCATGGTCAAAAGTGAATTTAAAATGGCAAAAAAAAAAAGTAATTTTCAGAAACAATTTCTTTCAAAAAGTCGAGTGTATTTGGCTGAATATGACTTTTGTTGCAATAAACTCAGGGGCAGGAGAAGAACTCATGATCCAAAAGTCACAGCATTCGCACATCCTTAGAGCAAAGACGCTTGAGGAACAGTTAGGTCCCTAAGCAAGATTGCCACTGATTGTCTCCTCCCTCCCCCGACCCCTGCAGCCCTGGTAGTGAAAGGGGCCCACACTCACAAAAGCTAGTTAGGAATACTGCCATTAGGATTGCTGCTTAAAAGATCACACAGCTGAAAGGGGTACGTGAAGACCTGGAAACTGTGCCGTATGAACTATGAAAACAAACTTGCGTCTGGGATGGGGCTCATTTTGCGCATTTTTATAAAAGTCGACTGAGAACTGGAAATCTGTGAGGGCCCCCAGGCAGACCGTCATACTTTATGCCCTGTACTCACAGCTGATCAGCTATCTTCCCCCAAAAGGAAAGATGGACTCCTGAAAGAAACCCAAAAGTGCCTCCAAGGGACTGCACCTTTCAAACACAAGGCCACCTCAACAAGGCACCACGTCACACCAGGCCCGCTCTCGTGGGGCGCAGGCGGGTCATTTCATGGATCACCAGGGCATGATGTTGGGCATCTCGCCTTTTTACACTGGTATTCTAAGTCGATTTTAAGTTCTAACTTCTCTTATTGGATATCTACTTTCATTCTGGGTATCATGATAACACCATAAAAGAAATAAGTCGAGGGGTGCCTGGGTGGCTCAGTCAGTTAAACAGTTGCCTTCAGCTCAGGTGATGATCCCAGGGTGCTAGGATCGAGCCCCACATTGGGCTTCCTGCTCAGTGGGGAGCCTGCTTCTCCCTCTCCTTCTGCCTGCTGCTCCCCTACTTGTGTTCTCTATCTCTCTGTCAAATAAATAAATAAAATCTTAGAAAGAAAGAAAGAAAGAGAGAGAGAGAGAAAGAGAGAGAAAGAAAGAAAGAAAGAAAGAGAGAGAGAAAGAAAGAAAGAAAGGGAGAAAGAAGGCAAAAAGGCAGATGTGCAAGGGACCCTCAATCAGGAAGCAGGACCACATCTACATCTGGATCGCTTAGTCCAGCCCACGTGTGTGTGTGCGGAGCATCTGCCCATGTGCGAGTCTCCCCAGGCACTGCAAGGAGGAGGAGAGAGACTTCTTCAAGATAATGTCCTTCTTGAGACAAACCATAAGAGATTCTTAATCTCACAAAACAAACTGAGGGTTGCTGGCGGGGAGGGTAGGAGAGGGTGGTTGGGTTATGGACATTGGGGAAGGTATGTGCTATGGTAAGTGCTGTGAAATGTGTATGCCTGATGATTCACAGACGTGTACCCCTGGGGCTAATAATACATTATATGTTAATAAAAAATTAAAAATTAAAAAAATGATAATGTTCTTCTCCTCCAGCAGTTCACTGCTTAGTAGGGAAGAAAGACAAACCATTAAGTATAACTCAAGAAGGTTGTGATGAGGACAATCACGAAAATGCTTATGTTTGGGGATCCATTGAGGAAATATGAGTACAGACTACTTTAAAATATTAAGGAAGTGGTGCTTTTTGTGACTACGTAAGAATATACCCTTATTTTTTAGAAGAGCTAACCAATATATACAGGGGTTAAGTGTCTTGATGACTGGCATTTGCTTTAAAACCTTTCAGCAGAATATCAGATGAAGTAAATATGGAAAAATGTTATTAGTTATAAGGTGATGGGTATATGGGATTTTATTAAATATAATCTCTTAATATGTTTGAAATTTTTCATAATTAAAGAAAAACCTCAAAATAAATGGTTCTGGAAAGAACAGGAGAGCCAATGGTATTGACTAAAAGGAAAGAGGAAGCTCTCACTGATGAGATCATTGTGTCCTAGAAGGTCAAATAGGATTTTGATAAGCTGAGAAGAAGGGAGGAAAGCTCCCTGGAGCACGAATGACAGAAACACAATAATAATGATCTTGTGAGAGAAGATAGTGTGGAACACATAGGTGATAACAATCTCAACAGAAGCACGCTATTCTTCAAATTGTTTGATGCCTCTAGTTTCTCAACAGTGCTTTAGTTCTTTTCAACTCTGCAATCTGGATGGGAACCTACCCTTTTAAGACAGATCTCTGTATCCCCTAACAAAACGGTCCTTTGGCAGGCCAAGAGCCTCCTCCTGCCAGGCACTCAGGCTCCCCCCAGAGGACGGGGCGACCGGGGAGGTATTAGCTAATTTTGCTGTCAGCAAGTATGCGAGAGGAGGAGACCTGGTCCTGTACTCGAGGGCTCAAACCCCAGGAGATGCCCACTTCAGATGTTCTGACCATGATCCTTGGAGTAAAAAAGCAAGAGAGCAACAGAGCTGGGACTCCGCAGCAGGTCTGGAAAACCAACAAAAACAAAGCCGTGGTTCCAATCTCTCTACCCTGAAAGTGACCCATGAAGGAGAGTGTGCAGGGAGGGGCATAGGAACAGGGTGACGAATTTTCAAGTCCTAGTTCTATTCCAAATGAAATTACTTGGAATTCTACTACTAAGGAGGAGCCTTCGTTCATCTCAGTGAACTCAGATTACATAGTCTCCAGCAAAATCAATGTGACAGGGTCGAGGTTACACAGACTCAAGGGAGGTTTTAGGGGAGTTATGCGAAGTTGGGATCCAAATACTTTGTAACCATCGAGGCTCCAGATGGAAAACCCTGATTTTCTGCATTCCTATGTACATGTGAAAATGGAAATACTACTAAGAAAAGTGAAACTCCTCTCTGTTTACATTCAGATGACTACATTTCACTGGTGGTTTGTCACAGTCTAAAAAGCAAAGGCCTATATTCTTATGACACTTGTAATGTCTCATTAAGCCCTCACCTCTCCCTGACACACCCCTGCCCCCAGTACAAACAGTTCCAACCAGCTTCTCCTCGAATTTCCTTATTTCTGTTAATATCACCACTTTCTAGTCTCCGAGGCTCAAAATCCAGCCCAATTATACCATTGCCGCCTCTCTTTCCTGGACCCCAACATCTGGGTAAGGCCATTCCTAGTTTCTGCAAGAAGGGACCCCCACTTTCCAGTCCCACCAGAACTACTCCTAACCTCTCACTTGTGGCTAATCCACCAGAGAAGCAGGCTGGAGTAAACAAAAGAACACCCACAAGTTGACGGCCGACCACAGGAAGAGATTTAATGGAAATCTCTGGACCTGCTGAAAATTTCCAAAATTTCTAACGTCTTTCAGTCCCTACAACCTAACATGATTCACCTGCTCAAAACCTCTCAACTGTCTAACACTGTCTATTGAATTAAACAGAGTTCCCTGAGCCCGGCAGGGAAAGCAAAGACTTGGAAAATAGGTTCTGAACACACATCATCACTCTCGTTTCCGATGGCTACAACTGTACTTCTCCCGACCTAGGCTCTACTCACACTGGACTATCCACAGCTCTTCAAAGAGCCGCCATTCCTTTCCCCAAACTGTCTCCCCCAGCTCAGAATACCCTCACCCCATCATCTCCATTTGGCCATCACACTGTTCTGGTCTTTTCTGTCTCTAGGGCCTCCATGCTCCCTCTGGTTTCCATGTCAGCAAGCCGAAAACAGCTATGACTGTTTTTTGTCTACTACATGTGGTTGTACTTAAGTGTAGTAGGCATTCAGTAAGCATTAACTGACTCTGAATTGATACAAAATATTTATACAAAATTTCAAACCCTATTATCTTGGGAGTCTTCTGGACTTGACTAGGGACCCCTTGAGGATGGGTGTCATGTCCCATGTCTAGCACCTAACTTGGGGCCTCGGTACAAAGAAGACCCACAACAAATGCTTACTGAATTAATAAATAAGAACACTGGTAAATTTAGAATTACCTCTCCTTTTATCCAGTAAAAGAAAGGAGAGGGGGAAAAAAAAAAGAGCTAGTCATTGGGAAACATTTCCCACAGTAAAATTGATGAGTCTATAATCTTTGCTGGGAAAGGCTGCTGAGTCATCTTTTTGCTAAGAGTATGCTGTCTGGTTCAGGTCAAAAACTATTTCTGGACTAGAACAGTAAAGCGAACTAAGAAATTGCCTTCATGCTTCAGAAGCCTCTAGCCCCTCTGAGCCACTAGGAGTGAGCAGCCAAGCGACAGAACATGTGTATGGGAGCCCCAGAGCTCACAAAAGACAGCTCGTGAGAGGAGACAGCCCTAGAGCCATGTTAGTGTGTGGCTTCAGACAGAGGACCACAGATCATAAACAAATCTCCTTCCAGGAGATTCTTCTCTGATGGCATTTCAAAAATGAACTAACAGAGCTTCTCTCTAAGGGCCCTTCTTAATATATAAACCAATTTCTGAAGGGAAAAAAAAACCTCCTAATCACTTCCACATAGCTTCAAGAGCTCCCTTTCAGCCCTTGAACAGAGTCAGGCATGTAGAATTCAAAGTTTAACAAGGAAGAGGAGAGGAAGAACAATTTCACCCAAGAGAGGACTGAAGCCTTCCAGTCTCTCGGGTAAAAACATAATTATGGGAAGAAAAAACATAATCTACTCAAGAGACATAATTACATAGTTAAGCCATAGACTCCATAGAAATATTCTAGGAACTCCAGTTCATAGAAAAAAAAATGTTAAAAACTGAATTTGCTTTATTTTAATAACGAAAGGCGCCAGTTTAGATCAGTGAGTAAAAAGTTCACTCTCCCAAACTTATTTTTTAAATGCAACTGGATGCACGAGAGAGATCACTGAAGGACAGCCTCTTTCAAAATCTAGGCTCCTAAAGGCTCAAGAATTCAAGATCTTTCAATAAATATACTAATGAAAGAACTGTGAAATATTAACATGCATGTATAGTAACTGCGAGTTCCTTTATAAAACTTTTGGATTTCAGGCTGTGGCAAATCATGACCATCAAAGACTGAAGGGGAGATCAGGCTCTGCCGGTATCAGTCACACATCAGGGGATAGCTTCTAAAAAACATATGCTTAGAGTGTAATCCTTTTTCTTGAAATAATGTACTCAAAAAGCTTGAGACATCTAAAGAAAAAGAAACTCACGGGAGGCAAGAAGGGGGAAAAAGGCTTAAAAAAATTTAAAGAAAGACCAGATGAAAGTATAATGGAAACACACAAGGGGAGATGTAATAGTTTTTGCAAGCAGGGGGAAAAAAGAGCTCCCAGAGAACCTGGCTGACTTCGCCGTAGCCCCGCTTCCAGGTCCTAAAACATCCCTCATCTCTTTAGCCCCTCTACCTCCAGATTCTCTGGCCCTGAACAGTTCCCTTCCTGCTCTCCCTGACTTCTTCCCCCCTGTCATTTCCAAGGGATGCTCTTTCCTTTTTATTCCCATTTCAAAGCAAGATTACATGAATGAGACTTTTTCAGAGCTGGGAGAGAATAGGGATTTCTAGACCATGTTCTTCGTTCTAGAAAAGTAACTGATACCCAGAAAAAGTCCTGTGACTTGTTTGAAATCGTGGAGGTAGGCAGTGACACTGGAAGCCAGTCCCCTGACAGGCATCAGCCCTCCTTTTCATACAAGGAAAGGAAAGGAGAGGGGGTAAAGGCTGAGAAATAGAGGCCCAGAAAGAACAGAATAAGAAAAAGCAGAGAAGGAGCACCTGGGTGGCTCAGTCGTTAAGCACCGGCCTTTGGTTCAGGTTATGAACCCAGCATCCTGGGATGGAGCCCCACATTGGGCTCCCTGCTCAGCAGGAAGCCTGCTTCTCCCTCTCCCATTCCCCTTGCTTGTGTTCCCTCTCTCGCTGTCAAATAAATAAATAAAAATTTACAAAAGGAAAAAGAAAGAAAGAAAAAGCTGAGAAGCTTACTTCTGAGAATTCATTACATTATACCTGATCTTTCCAACCCCGTTTTATCACCATTCCTCCTGTCCTCCGACTAATCACAACCCAACATCCACAACCATCCTGGGCCATCTGAAACTGCATCTCTCCCTTCAGTTTCTGGGAAATGAACAAAAGATCTCTTTCTCTATGTTTACACTTAGCCCCCCCACCCCAAACTCAATAAAACTTGTTTTACTTCTGAAAACATTTCCTTTGCCTTCTTTTACTCTAAGATACTTCACACACCCATCAGTTTTGCACCACTAGCATTTGTAGAGACCTCACTGAGAGATGTAAAGATTTTTTTAATGGTAACGTTTTAAGCAATGGAAATGGTAGTTTCCATAGCCGAACAAAAAGCATCACTGTTTATTTGCCAATAATCCGGCTAAACATGGATGGCATTATTCTTCAAAGAGGCCAGTGACAACCAGCCTACAGACCATCACGCAATTCCTGGATCCTGACTGACTGTCCTTAGCATGCGATCGTCCCTCTTTTTCTTTCATTATTATGGTTCTAGACATATGTTACGTAACCTTATGTGTGTCTGAAGCAGAGAAAGAAAACGGTACGTAAAAGTAACTGAAAAGTGTGAAGGGCTCGTCCCTCGACACACGCCAAGACCGAAGGAGAACATCGTTTTCCATTTTCCCAGCTCTGGAACAGGAAGAAAATGTTAAAAAGTAATAACCCGAGAAAAATTCAGCCAGCTCCCACAGCCCCGTCTTGCTGTGCTGAATGGCAGTGAAGATCATAGAGGAAATAAAAAGAAAAAGACAGAAAAAGAAAGGGCGGGGGGGCAGGGGGAGGGATTTTCTTGCTTCAGCTGGACCCAGTCCAGCTGGCAAGAAGAGGTGGTTTTCTTAACGCTTGCGAAACCTGATTACTTTTTTAAAGGAATGAAGAAGAAGGAGATGTAAACACGGCCATTAAACCAGATTTAAGGTACTTAGCTTTAATCTAGTCTAAGACCTCTCTGATTGTCTGCTGTTCTGCAGTTCTCGGCTCACTAGACATTAATATGGGCAAGTCAGGGTCTTCTGAGCAGTGACGGCTGTCAGCGGAGCTCTGTGGTTACCCTCTCAGGTCAGGCATGGAAGGAACGGTGGCTTAAGCAATAATGGAAGGATGTCTGTTGTGTGCCGTGTCTGTCAGAAGTCTGTTTTACTACATTAAAGGGCTATTGTGTTTACATCTACACAACGGGCTTAAACAGATTGTTTAAACACGATTAAACAGGAGATGTCTTTGAAACAAGCCCCCTAACAAAATTCAGATGGGTAAGGAACTGAAAAATGCCATTGACTATATACATATATATTTTTAAAAAGATTATTTCTAAGTTGCAAGGGAAACAGGATATAAACTCCAAAAAGAAACAGTTAAGGAGTTAAATGCAAAGGACGCCCCTCCTACCTCAGCACCGTTTCCCAATGGCATAGCGTTCACCCACCTGTCCGCCCACCCTTCCTTAAGGCTCCCGCACCACTTACTAGAGTCTTGATAGACAGATAATTGCTTTCCTCACCCGAGGGACATGAAAGGAGTCTATTGTGTTAATCCTGGTATTCTTCTCTTCTGTGAACTCTGAATAAGGAACTGAGAACTCTACCTCTTCATTCCAAAACTCCTGGAGTTCACTCACACTCAGGTCTGCTAAAGTGTTCTTACATTCCAGGCTGTCACGGAAGGTGCCAAGTATTTTGAGTAGGATCAAGTTATTGTTATATAAAGGGAATCGAAAGGACTGCTAAATGGAGTTGAGAGATAGCAAGTTTTAACCTTTTTTCTCAGACACAGATGAGAAAAATGCATTCTTTTCAATCCAAAGGAAGTGGGTTGGTGCCCATTTCCAGGCTTTCTCACACCCCTCCCTCAAGGGAAGAACACTATGGAGACGCTAGCTCCAGAGTCCTTTTTTTTTTTAATATTAAAAAAAAAAACTTCAGGGGATGAAAATGAAAACTTTTCTGTTTTTCAAAAGCAAGTGTGGTGTTAAGTTTGAAGGAGCTCTGTCTAGCAGCTTCATGCTGAATTATTTAATCAATGACAGTTTGGCGAATGCTTTTCTTTTGTCCGTGTGAGATGTATGAAGTGTTGACTTTTCCTTATATATGCGTACACTGGTATCTCCATCATATATCTCCATCCATCTCTATCTAGCTATAACTGTGCAGAGAAGGAGAGGAGCACTGGTAGAAGTAAAGGTGATACCACTGAGTTTCAGGTCTTTTTCAGCTGATGAGGAATGCTGTTCTCGAGAGACTCAACATGCTTTACACTCTGTTTACACCATCACACCACAATCCCTCCCCACTATGGAACACACCTTTCCTTGCAACCCGGTGTTCTTCTGAATCAGCCTAATGAGATGCCTTTGTTGCTGGTTGGTTGTTTTGTTTTGTTTTCAAAATGGCACATGCTCAGGAATCTAGGACACTCACTGGGAAAGAAGTAATGCAGTCTGAAAAGGGACGTAACCAATAAAAGCACAGCATCTCTGATCCTTTCTCATCGGGGTTTTATCTCTTTCATGGACTTTTCACTGAGAATATTCACAGAAAGGATATTGTTTCTCCTCCCAGGATAGGCTCTTCCCAAGAGTTAACTGGCCTAATGGCTCAAAAAAATCCTACTGACAACCAGGGACACTGAACACTAAAACACTGTCTGAGAGAACTTGCCCCACAAGGAGTAAGAAAAGTACCACATGCCTACATCAGGAGGCGTGGGTTCTGCCACTGATGGTTAAGTTGTGAACTTCTCCGGTACAGAATCTTCTCGTCTGTGAAATAACAGACTACCTAACTTCCAGTTCTAAGAATCGATGATGCTATGGGTGTCTCACCTGTCACTATGGGCTACACACACACCTAGACACACACACACACACAATTAGTGAACTTATTAAAAAAGTTCACTAAAAGACCCAGCCAGTATGTGACTAAATAGGAGAATCCTTTATCTAAATCCAGCTTGACTACACAAGCAGAAACCCTGCAGTCTATTCCCAGCTTTGCTGCTAATTTGGTTGCAGAGCTGTGGGCAAATAATCTATCATCTCTGTGACTCAACTTCCTCATCTGTCAAATGAGGATCAAAGTATGTGCAACGCAGGAATGTCACCCGGACGGAATGTAACTGATAGAGGTGAAAATACCCCACACGGGTAAAACCACTATGCAAATATGCCATCTATGTATCAATTAAAATTTTCTGTGTGCCCTGAACTGTGCTACACTGGGGGGCTCATGACATACTGGGAGAGGCATCGTGTAAGCAAATCACTGCAGCGACGTGATAAACACCATAATCAAAGTCTAACAGGCAAAGGGGAACAAAGATTCATGCTTAACTTCCAGGGGTGGTCAGAAAGGGCTTATAGGAGAGATGGCATTCAAGGATAAGTAAAATTCAATCAAGCAAATGTGGAAGAAAAAGACATTCCAAGCAGAAGGAACAGGAAGTGCAAAGACTAAAAGATTAAAAAAGTGTGGAGTGAAACAGTTTGGCTGGAGCTCAGCCACGAGGGGGTGGGTGGGAGGTAGGTGGGCAGGTCAAGCGCCGAAAGGTCTTGTCCACCACACCACACGGTCTGAACTTCACCCCGTAAGTCCCGGGGGACCTCGGTGGTATTCGCAGCACCATGTGCCATGAGCTGATTTACAGTTTAGGAAGACCACTCTACTTGAAGGGGAAAACAGATCGAGAAGGGAGTATCATTAGAGGTATGGAGCTGGAGAGGAAATGGCTTTTGTGTTATAGGCCAGGAGATGACACTGAGAGGGACAACCAAGAGAAAGTGGTGCTAATGGGTACAAGGGAATGCGGGTGAGATGCACAGCAGAGACACAGAGCACAGTATAACAGAACGATCAGATGGAGAGAGGGTTAGTCTCAGGTCTCTGGTTCAGTCACCTAGGTAAACTGTGGGGCCCTCAAAACTGGTAAAACCCAAGGGGGTCCCTATCTGAGGAGAGAAGTTTGGTGGAAGTGGAGGTGGGGAACCCCAGATACTGTGTGGGACATCAGTTTGAAGCACCCATGGGCCATACTCAGCCCTTTCTGGGCCAAGTCCCCAGTAGGACTGTGGCTCTGTACTTAAACTTGCACACATCAGCAAATAAGCAAAATCTGTTGTGGTCTAAATATGACACCAGAGTTGCCAAAATTAGAGCCAACCTCAAAGATGCAGGAGAGCAGAGGAAAACAGGGATCAAGAGCAAAACTCTACCATTAACTGTCTTTCCCAGCATATCTTCTTAGAAAGGCTCCTTCCTGATCCCCAGAGAGCCACATATGAGAGTGCTTCTTGTTGTGCCATTGGCGCTCCGGAGATATAGGGAGATAAAATAAAACAAACACAGTCCCTCATCTCCGCCCTCCTCCTTTCTGTGCTCACTCCCATTGTCCATCAGAAAGTAACAAGCCCTGAAAGAATCCATACAGGGATGGAAAAAAAGAATCCATCTGTTATGGATGGAGATATGGCAGGGGTCCAATGCAAACAGCACGAGTGATATCATTTATAGAACAGCAACCTGACTAATAAGCGCCCATAAAAGGACTTTGGGGTGAAAAAAAGGAAAGTCTCAGCCACCACGTTGGCCTGAAGGTTTTTAGGCCTCTTCCTTTTCCCTCCATGAAAGCTGAACTCCAGAAGTTGCTAAAATCTAAAACAATTTAGAATTACGATTAAAGAAATACGATCATCACCTCCACTGGTTTAATTTCTCCACTTACCTTCTATTCATTCAAAATTAGGCCCTTAGCTATTCTTTTCATTTTACATAACAGTTCACAGTATAAATTTTTATTCCTTAATCCTAACCTGAACACAAACTTCAATATACATTTAAGAAGTTAATTCAATTATCTGATCTACTTTGTTCTACTGAATTACATTCAACTCAGTATCTACAACGTGCAAAAATATTATCCCATTGGTACTAGCGTAGGTCCAGTAGAAGTCGTCAACAACTACAGAACTAAAATTTAAAAAAAAAAATTAAAAAAAAAAAAAAAGGAAAGACAGGATTGTTAGTGTACTAGAGAAGTAGCACTGGAACTTAGCCTCTACCGCGGCGAAGGCTCCAGATTAATAGAGAACAGAGCAGACAATAGTTAAAGCTGAAGGACCAGGCTAAAACTTCCATCAGCTGACCTGCAAAGGGGCCAAGCAAGATCAAGGGGGAGGGCTGGGAGGACTTTTTATGACAAAAATAAAAGAAACTCAGCATTAGTCTCCTGGAAGTCACCATCTGTCCACCTAGAACTTAATATTCAAGATTTCTGCCAGTAAGTTGAATTACTGATAACTCAAGATTCAGCTCAAGTACTTTCACTTCAATAAAATCTTCCTTCCAAACCCCTAGAAAGAAGTAAAACTGCTTCTGAACTTCCATGTCACTTTGGCTCTGCCACCTTCTTGGGCCCTTTCTCATTTTCTATCACGTCTGTCACATGGTCCTAGTCATTAAGAGGCAAGACTGGGCCTCTCCCTGAGCCATTCATGTGACTACGTCCAGCTGAATTCCTATGGCCCTTTGAACGCACAATTGGTAGATGCCCAGTACGTGTTCATGGGATAAATATGAGTGAGTCTAGAATGCGGGTCAGTGGTTGACGGAATCCATACACCAGCAGCCTGTCCACCTAGTAAAAACCAATTCTCATGATAAAAACACCTAAGGCAACCGAAAAGCCTTCTAACCTTTCAGTCACAGCTCTCTTGCCCTCTTGCTCTCCAGTCTGAAATGAACAGCAAGACTTAGTACCTAGTAAGTTCTCGCTAAGAGTATGGCACTCAAAGAGACACTTGAACTTCCTAGCTTTAGGCACAGTCAGAGTAAGCTCTACAGAGCCTGATCCTTTTCAAGGCTTATTAAAAGAAATGAACAAAATCAACTTCTGCTTAGAGTCCCTCTATAGGAAAGATTAATAAACTAGACTGCAAACCCCCCCGCAAAAAGTGAGATGCGTAATGAATCATCACAATGTACACACTGTATTGTCTTCTTAAGTACTTAAACACACAGAAAAACTTAAATATATATAGAAATGTATATATTATATATGAACATAAAACTACTGTGGGTGTTACTAAATATATTTACCTAGTTTAGCTCTTCCCAAAATGTTCCCTAGCCGCTGGTGTGCACACTGCACTCCCTCACTTTACCTCTCACTCTGACACAGCTCTCTCTGGGCCACACGAGTACCATGACAAGCAGTTACAAAAATTTCTAGCCACTGAATCTGCATGAAGGTCCTGGGAAGACAAAATATAATTATCCTAACCTCAAGATGTGTTTCCAGTGTTGACAAATCACATGTTTCACTGAATTAAAAGTCCTTTTTCTCTTAAGAACCAAATCCCTTGGCCAGCTAATAATTCACCGCGTGTACACCTGAGGTGGCCCGCCTCTTCCCAAGCACCTTGTACCTGTTGACCACGGTGGCATTCATGAAAAAGGCAAGAAAACATCTGACTTTCATAACGACACTGGAAGAAGAAAATTTGACATTCATTCTCAAACATATGTGACTCCTTTCAAGAACTCCTGACTCAAAATTTCAGAGGGAAGTGGCCCTGTAATAATGTCTCTTCTGAGAATAGTGCCATATGGTTTTAACAGAGGTTTATTTCCTGAACCCAACGAGGGCTGCTGATTCTCAATCCAACGAAAATAATTATGCAGACAATTTCACTCTATTACTTGCAGTGAAACCCATTCTGTGTGGTCCACATATGCCCACTGACACCTTCAAAGAGACATTAAGCCATTTTTATGTACCATACCCTTAATGGGTGGAATGCAAGGTAAATTTCCTTGAAGATTAGCACCTGTCATCATGTATAAGGCACCCCTACTTTGACTACCACATGTTAATTCTCAGAGTGGGTCAAGAGGAGAGAGATGAACAGATTTCCACGTTGAGTTAACAACTAATTACCAGCCAGATATTAGGGAAAACACACATATACACACACACATACACACACCAAGAACCAGAAATACTGCATCTCCCAAAGTCAACAGCACTGCTGGGAAATTATTTCAGACACAATTGGCAGGTAGGAGGACTGGGGGAGGGAAGAGTGGGGGGGGGGAGGGTAACGAGAAAATTTTAACAACATTCAATTGCTAACCTTAAAATAATCAGAATAGGAAAATAAAATCCCTCCAGTGCAAAAGCTGAACACAAATACTGTAAAAATAAAGATTTAAACCAAAGAATACAACCATTAAATAGTGCTTTCAAAGAAGACCACCCTTTAAGTCTAAGAATATTCCCTAAGAACAGAGTACGCCAACCCACACCAGGTTGCCCCTGAACCTGAATTTTATTATAGCAGTTGGCTATGAATTGAACTAACTCTCCCTTTTCCGACTTTGAAAGATCGCGGAGTTTGAAAATAAACCCATGAAAATGACTTTTTAATTTTGCCAGCGCACTTGGCGTGTTGCAGAAGGATCCCTGCCCTCCCGTAAGATCTGTGCCTTCCAATGCCTACCCATGTCTCTTAGAATCAGTGAGAGAAACAACCCCCCAGAAAAGAGCCAAGCCTCTCTAGACGTCCACAGGAATTGCACAAAATCAAAGTAAAATCGCAAATATTCTTTAAGAGAGACAGAGAGACTTCAGGGAAAGCAGCGTCCAGGCCCCCAAGGTCAGAGCAGGAACCAGATACACAGCAGCACAGCATCAACCACAAGGCAGGCCCAAAGGCTGTTCCAGGACTGTTTTCTTTAGACTGCCTGAAAGTCTTGCCAAGAAACAGACGATGCTGCTGAAACAATCGCTTCCACAGCCGGGCATCTGGGTTCTATGACAGGCAGCCCTGCTCCCGTGTGTGTGGCCCATAGAACATAGCGAAAGCTTGGGAGGGAGTACTTGGCAGAATAGGAGAAAACCCAAGGATGGTCTTTTTTGGGGGGGGGGGGAGGGGTGGAGAATCTAATTCCAACATCATGCACATTGGATTAAAACCTTGCCTCTCTTGCTGATACCTTGGACCTAAATTCTGTTTCTCACTTTCCCTATTTGTTTCTGTATATGTACTTACTGATCGGCCAGAGAAATGTCTCTGCTCACTTTCATTCCCAGGAATACTTTTACATCTCATTTTTTGCACCAGCCAACACTAAGGCATTTTTGTTTCTAACAATCCAGGGGAATGTTTGAATAAAAAACAAACTGGAAATCTTGAAATTTCTTAAAAACAGAAACAACTGGAAACTGCTTAGCCATGCATGAGAACTATGTTGCCAAGCAGGTTCTGGTTGAACTTTGTTTGATTAAAAAATAATTCTACTTCCCATCATTTATCAGATTTATTCTCTTAAAACATTAGCAAGTACCAAAGTTTTACTTCGACAGTGTACTGCTAAAACAGTAAAACAGGAACAGAGCTCTATTAAATAAAGAAAACCAGCCACTACTCTGTGCCCTTCAAAGGAAAAAGTCAGCTCAATGAGAAAAGGAGGGTTAACCTGAAAAATTAACTGTCAAAAGACCTAGCTTCCAATCTCAACAGAATAATAGGATATCATCTTCTCAACAATTCTATTCAATTTAAATAGCTTTGAAGATGCCTGGGGTGAGGAGTATGGGTATTGCTTGAGTTCTGCAGAGGAAAAAAAAAAAAAAGGCACAAAACATAAGCTCTGCTTTTTAGGAATTTAAAAACAGAACAATTCCCAGGTTTATATCCTTAAACATCACCTGAACACTTAGCATTTTGAACGAAAGCTATCCATACCCTTTACGGTCAGGAATTCCTCTGGTGTGGACCTGCTTTTTGACGTTACAAACCTGGCGAAGCCCATGAGTGAGAATTACTCCACCACGTTTTTTTAAAAGTTGAGACATTTTTGTTCAAAAGAATCGGAAGACCCGGTAATCTCCTATACCCACTCTCCACCCCACAGTGTCCCTGCATGTTAACATGGCTCCTGGTTCGGTTTTCTATTATCCTTGGCTTCAATGGGCAAAACTAAATAGCCATACCATTTTAATTACCACAATACCATTATTATGGGGTTTTTTGGGTTAAAGCTCAATTTGTGGAACCTGAATTCACAAAGTCTATAAAAATATCCCTAGGACAAGGTGGTAGTAGGAGTGAGTTAAGATGAATCTATTTAATTTTTATGGAAACATTTTGCCTTCCCCAAAGCCGCAGTACCTGCCAGAGTCTCATGCTAACAGGGTTGGAAGGGTGTCTTCTAGAGGTGAATTACAGGGGCTCCTGGGTGGCTCAGTGGGTTAAGCAACTGCCTTCGGCTCAGGTTATGATCCCAAGGTCCTGGGATAGAGTCCCACAACGGGCTCCCTGCTCAGTGGGGAGCCTGCTTCTCCCTCTCCCTCTGCTGCTCTGCCTGCTTGTGTTCTCTTGCTCTCTCTGTCAAATAAATAATAAAAATCTTTAAAAAAAAAAAAAGGCAGTGAATTATAAAGGGAAACTGGCCTGCAAGTGGGACATTAAAATACCCAACCTCCGTGCTACTGAAGGCACGGTTTCTGAGCCTCAAGGGAAACTCACAGTGACCGAGAAGAGTTTGGGGTACCAAAGAAGGACATTCTGATCAAAGGGCAATCTTGGACTCAGAAGGAGGGCCAGGGTCCACAATGATCTCATCCCTCAAACCTGTGGTCCTCTATCCGTATCACTCACCTGACACTTATCATACACTTTTTGTAATCGCCTCTGGAAGGTATTTTTAAACTCCCCACCTCTAGTAAAATCTCTGAGGCAGAGCACATCTTTATACTCCATTACCCGTCTCTCAAACTACAAGAAAAGCTGGTTTTTAATTGACGGATTTGTCCCAAAGTCTGGGCTTTTTCCTATCAAGTTGGGGTCTGGGCAAGGCTCAAATGCATCTGAGGAAAGAGATGGAAAGAAAAGGAATGAAAATTAATAGTGTCATTTGGCCATATCGCTTTCTTGGATCACTTTACACGGTCTCCACATTCAAAGACAAATACTTCCTACTTGAAAAAAATCCAGAAACCCAGAGCCGTTAAGCATCCCATCATCCTAAACAGTAACAATACTTTGTCGATGAGCACCCACAGCTTGACTAATTATCAGATGCATGAAAACACGACCATCCAAACTACGTGTCGCCACTGTGCTGCGGTTGGATTGACAGAAAGAGTAATACCTACTTCTCCAGTGGCAATGGCGGTACGCAGTAGCTTCAATGTGTTTTTCATTGTGGAAGGGGTCTGATTTCTTTCATACGGATGTCGTTAGGAGGCTGAGGACTGGTGATGGAGTTAAGATGACAGAAAATGAAGCCATGGAAGAGGAGACGGCACAAACGCTTCATGCTACTCTAGTTAGAGATGAAAGGTGGGTGGAGGGAGCCCTGGGCTTTCCTACAGCTCGTGTCACTGGAGAGAGATGCTCTCGAATGGAGTATAAAGAGTAAACATTGCAAGGCCTCGGTTCTTGGAAACTGTGCTCACTCTTCAGACTGGACGTGTTAGAAGCCAATCTTGAGGGAATTACCCAGAGCGATTTTGAGGTTTTCACATAAAGGAGGAAAACAGGGAAATTGCGAAGGCATCCTGATTAACTTCAAAAGGTGATTTTATCTCTACGTTACAGAACTAAATGAAAAAAGAGGCATTTTAACTACATTTATCCACATGTCCTCCACAGTGTTTGAAGGCTAGCTTAATTTTGTTCCAAACTTCTGTTATGGGTAGAGAATACACAAAAGAAATATATAGAGAGAGACCAAGCCTAGAGACCCATAGACTTTTTAATTGCTTTTCTGATATGAATTTGTACTATCAGAAGTATACAACTAGAAGATAAACTATAAATATCACTTTACATGCTAAAATCAAGCTTCCCCCTTGTTTTTCTCCACAAATATTCTTTAAAAGCTAAGTATTTGTTCACAAATAAACATCTGATAGGCACTTTGCTAGAAACACTGGGGAATAGAACCTCCCATTATATATGGTCTATATCCTCAAGGATCTTACAAGGAGATAACTACCGTAAAACGATGTGTTTCCAGCACTTTCAAGTAGTACAGCCAGAGTGCTGCAAGATTTTAGACTGGCAGACACCCCTCCTCATGGAAAACATCATGAAGTAGGTACCTCTTAAGCTTCAGAGGTGGCTAAGATTTCCAGAGATGGAAATGGAAGACACATTTTGCAAGCAAAAGCACAGCATGAAAACATCTAAGGGATTCAGGAAAGGCAAGGCACATTTAGGGAATGATGAGAACAGTTTGGCTAGAGCAGTGGTTCTCAAGACAGAGAATACCAGCGGCTGGGGAGGTTTCAGAAACTCCTGGAGGAGGTTTTGACTGTCCCATGACTGTAGGTACAGAGGGTGGGCAGAGGCTAAGGATGCTAGGTGCCCTGCAATGCATGGGACAGTCCCACACAATGAAAAGTTTCTCCACGTCCCTCATGACTTTTGGCATGTGAGAATTCTACCACTCAACCACCCATGCTCCTTATGACTTTTGGAAAACCCACTGGACATTCAAGTAGATGAAAAAAATCTTGGTTATAATTATTGGAGCCTAGAACCAAAGCTCTATATTTGTTAAATATAAACAAAGGTTTCTCTCCATGGTTTTTAAAATGTTGGATCTTAGGCCGCCTGGGTGGCTCAGTCGGTTAAACATCTACCTTCAGCTCAGGTCATGATCCCAGGGTCCTGGGACGGAGTCCCACATCCAGCTCAGTGGGGAGCTGAGTGGTGTCAGTGGGGAGTGGGGAGCCTGCTTCTCTCTCTGCCTCTGCCCCTCCCCTTGCTTGTGCTCTCTCTCTGCCGCATATATAAATAAAATCTTTTAAAAATAATAATAAAAAAAATAAAATGTTGAATCTTCTAGGAATAGAACTAGAAATAAAACTACTTAGAAATCAAAAGGGCCTACTTTGTTCTGCTAGTAATTTTTGCAAGAGTTTTTCAAGAATCCAGAAAATTTTCACCAACACTAATGTCACTTTTGGTATCAAGCCACTAACACACGTCCGCATAAAGCTCGATTTATCACCAACACATTCAAGATGATTCTACACTGTCCACGCAGCTGGCTAGGTTCATTAAGTTTTCTAGGACATTCTTCTCCGAGTATTTAGACATTAAAATACATTAACACAACAATATTATTTGTAATTAAGTTTCTTTATTTTCCTTTATGCTACTTCATGGCAATATACTGATCTTTTGGAAGTTATACGGACAAATAGAGAAAACCGATGACTTCACTTCAGGGTCGTAAGGGACAATTATTGGGTATTTGTTATTAAAGGGGGGGTTGGCTCCAACACGTCTGTGACATTACTAGAATGTGTGTAGAAAAGCAGTTGGAGATGTAAAGATAAGATGGAGCCAAGGGATGGTGGGCTTACAGAAGCCACCTGAAGAGCCCACAAAGGACTGGGTGGCACGTAGGGCTATAGTACCCTGCGATATGAGGTCCGCACATTAACCTGATCAAAGCTCAGCCTCAGGGAGACAGAACAGCAGCTGTGTAAAGAGAACTTTAAGGAGAAAGGTACTGGTGGCTGGAACAAGAGTTAGTAACCCCGGCTCGTGGCTAGTTCCCTATATACTGAGGTAAAGAAGGGATAGCTTTTACAGAGATTAAAGATCAAAGATCAAAAGTGTTTTGTGCTACTAGTTTTAGGGTTAAGGAGGATGAGGAAATTGAAGATGGTGGGGCTTAAAGATAAAGATCTGAGAGCTATTCATTAAACCAGGGTGATTGTCCCTGTGATGGTGCCTTGCATAAGCAAGCAAGGACCCAGAGAGAGGAAATCCAAGTTCAGAACTTAAGGTGATGTCCACTTGTAGGAGGTAAGTGGATGTTTAGAAAATAAATCAAAAGAGAAAGAGGAGCAGTCAGACAGGCGGGAGGAGATCAGACTACGATACGGCGGAAGCCAAGGACTGAGGGAGAGGAGAGCATCTACAGGCTTATTGCTGCTGAAGGGTCGAGGTCACCCAAGGGAGATGATGAGCAAACTTCAAGACAGCAGACTCGGTCAGGCTGGGGAGCGGAAGCCAGACTGCGAGGAGTTAGGAGTGAGTGGGTGTGAGGAAGTGGAGATGACACGTCTACACAACTCTTTCAAGAAGTTTGGTGGTTAGGAAGAAGAGAAATAAGATATCAGCTCAAAGGAGTAGTAAAGAAAAAAGAACTTCTTAGGACACTAAGTCTGTCGAAGTAAACAACAAAACTTGCCAGGGACTGTTGGCCAATAGTCTGTCTCATAAATGAACGGAGCCCCAGTGGTCTCTGTGACAACTTGAAGATTCTATGATGAGCCACTCAGATGTACAAATTATATTGGTAAGGAAATAAAGCACCCTAAAGCACCTGTTTAATGAAAACAGGCTTTAATGAGGGAAAACAATAAACTGCCCAGTCCTACTAGGCTCCTATTATAAACTACAATGTTTCACCTGGGGTGATCACCAAGCCCTTCCATTAAGAGCTATCAGAGCCAGACCAGCCCCCCTACCTGGGGCCCAGATGACCATGCTACACAACCACCCGGGAAATGCTACAGACTGGCAAGGGCTGGGCTCCAGCATCAATGTCTTTGTCCTTTGCATTTAAATTGAGAGATCCCAGCATCTATCTCACAGGGCTGTCATACATATTCTAAACGCAAGGTATTAGTATCCATATTCTTGGGATCTCCACATTACAGTTACTGCTGCAATTTTCCAGGTAAGGACCTGAGGCCTGGGGAAATGACAGGGCTTTCCTACATTGCTACAGACACAGAAGAGAAGGCAAATTTCACAGCTAACAACACCGTGACTACATCAACTAGGCCAGGCTGATTCTTTATGGACTAAGTAGTCTGTACCAGCTCAGACCAAGTAAGTACTGATGCTCATTGTACAAGGTTAAGTGTGGTTCTAAAATTAGAGTCCTTTAAGAAGAAGAGTCGGGCGCCTGGGTGGCTCAGTGGGTTAAGCCTCTACCTTCGGCTCAGGTCATGGTCTCAGGGTCCTGGGATCAAGCCCAGCATTGGGCTCCTTGCTCAGCAGGGAGCCTGCTTCCCCTTCTCTTCCTGCCTGCCTCTCTGCCTATTTGTGATCTCTCTCTCTCTCTCTGTCAAATAAATAAATAAAATCTTTAAAAAAAAAAAAAAAGAATAAGACTCTTGTGACCAGTAATATTTATCTGTTGCTGAGTATGTCATGCAAAAGCCGAAAATATATAATTAACCACGAAAAGCTACCATTTCAGAAGAATGGATTAAACGCTGTCCTGTTTCTACTCCACTGCCTTCTTCGGGTCCCTGAACCCTTGCCCTCCTGACCCACCAGGTAAGCTCAGGCTGGGGGCAGAGAAGGGCATCTGGGATCTGGTGCCAGGGAAGAGCCCAACAGGCTGGGCAGTGGGCCCACCAGAAGGTGTCGCAGACATCTGACCTGTGTGTTTGTCTCAGGGCCAGGGAACACTGCTGAAGAGTGTTTCTGAAAGAGCCCCTGAGAGTGTCAAATGCACTTGGGGTCTTCAGAGTGTCTACGGAATGCCCACAAGCAATGGCTTGGCCAAAGCTTATAAATATGTGACACCACAGGTGACCGTATCGCAAAAGCATGCTACTCTCCCCAGAGTCCCTGAGAGAATTAGAAGGAACTACAGTAGAGACAAAAGAAAGAGACATGGAAATTCTGAAACACTGCGTCCAACGTATAAATGTTTCCCTTACACAGCACAAGAAGATGGAAAATCCTATACACTCAGGTACCAAAGTGCCCTCCCCTCAGAGCTCTCCTGTGTTTGAAAGCAGTGATGTAGTCAAGTCATAGACCAAGGTCCCACATACTGAAGAGGCTGCCACGGTGCCACTGAGCAACGAAACATACTGTGATTCATGCGGAGTGGAGGCTTTGTCCAGACAACTTAAAGAACCATAAACCCGAATGGGATACAGTTAGGGGCCTCTAGCTATCTCTGGATATGTCTTCTGACATAACCAGTGATATGAGGATATTCATTAGGCTCAAATGAGAGAAGCTGGTGAGCAGGCTATCTATGTGCTCGATCATATCCAGATTCTGAAGGAGGAAGCCCTGTAGGAAGGTAAGTATTGGATCAGGCTCTGTCGCTGGTCTTGGCTGTTTTTTTCCAGCTCTGTAGAGAACAAAGTGAAAGAGGCAATGATCTGGTTTGCGGCAGCTGATGCCATTCAAGGGCCAGCGGAGATACAGCCTTAGAACGCTGACACTTCCCAAAATGAAACAAAGGTTCATATTTCATTTTATATTATTCTCACATCATCATCCGAGACCATGAAAGGGGCGAAAATTCTATTTAGGATGCTTCTCGGATTTAGCAATCACTTAGCAGTACGTGTACTCATTCTAAGATTTTACTGTTCACTAGGACCTGACAGGTAGTAAGCTGGGAACTTGAACTTGGTGGGGAAAGACATAAGCCCTGATAGAGAACCTGGGGACGTTCATCCAGGAGAACAGCTACCTCCATCGCTGCGACCATTTTTAAAATTTTGAAACCAGTCGACAATGAGTCCAACTCATTGTCTAGTTGGTCTTGCTCACCAATTAATAAAAGTAGAAACATTCCCATTAATGTGCTTATTTCCAGGATAAAGTGGTCTGGATGCAAAAATTTTACTGTATTGTCTCAAAGCAATATGATCCAGCTAAAAAAAAAATAACGAATGAACTGAGCTACCCCATTCTTGCCGAAAAGCTAAACTGAAGGGAAAAAAGAACAAAACTAAGAGGAGGAAAAATTAATGTTTTCAAAAAGAGCATTTACAAAAATGTGAGCATCGCTGTATGAATGTCTTTGGTTGACTACCATGACACTTAAGAGCTAGGGAATCCATCAGTTTTAACTCTACTGACAAGATAAAAGAGAAAAAAAAAACAACACTTACCAAATGAAATAAAGATTAATATGGGAAAGGTTTGTTGTTGCTTTTTGTTCCCTCCCCAGCTAGAAAGGGGAGAGATGGAGGTGGAGAGATTTCTCCACGCTTCTGGAAAAATAAGGGAACTAACAATGCCTTCACGTCAGCACGTTTAGCACGCCGCCCACCTTACAGCCTTACTTCACTGGTTTATGTCTTTGTCAATTCACTCATTTTTTAATATGCCTGAGGATGATATAAATGCTTCCTTGTCCAGACTCCTCCTCTTATTTCTCTATGGAAAGGTTTTATTTCTATTGGAAAGCAACGATGAACCTTTTATTTCCTTGAGAAACTATCAGCATGCTTTTTGCTTCCCGTGCTCCTAAGACCAGAGAGAAAGACAACACACTGACCCAGGAACTAAGCCATCTGGGAAAGACCCCTTCACTTTCGAAGACCCTGATGGAGATTTGGTGAAAAGAGACTGGCTGCAGTGGGGGCCTGTTTCAGTTCAGACACGAATGGCTGTCTGTACCAACGCCTGCATCCCTCACCCAGGTCCAGAAGGGGATGACTTCAGCCTCAGGTTCTGGCCAGCCAGTACAAGTCCGGGCGTCAAAAAGCAACCTGTTTCCTTCCTTCCACGAGCACAGAGAGACAATAATATGTTATGGCTCTGATGAAAAGTATGCTAATTGCTGATGCTTTCCCGACATCTGTGTCAAAATTAACTTGTAGCTGGTGCCTACTTGCTGATGTTTCGTTCAAATTATTTGCTCTGCAAGAGATATGTTTGCTCTTGGACACATCTTGGTTTCAACCTCCAAAACCATTGCTAGAAATTAATCTGAACCACTGAACATCTGCTTTAGGACTCAAACCCAAGTCTACCCTTTTAAAGCCATCAATTACAAAGATACCGTTTTGGGGAAAATTCTGTCGTGACTAGCTCACTGCACAGACCACTAAAACCAAAGTCCTAGTCCTGATGAATTACATGAAGCTATAGTTCAAAATTAGTTAGCAATCATGATTTCATGCTTCAGAGTAGTTTTGAACCAATGGGAGAGCTCATTTATCCATGCATCTGTCTACTCTCACCAAAATGTCCAGCCCCACAATTAATGGATCCTAAACCCTTAAATACGCTAACCCAATTTCCTTCATATAGTCAGAAATGAAGTTCTTTTCCCCTTTATTTTAAATCATTGTTTCTCTGTAAGTTTGTTCTTATTTATCTTAGTATATTCTATTTTGATTATTTATTTATATGAGTATCACATGAATGGCTGGGGGAACTGAATTTGATGGTGTTCTGCAGTTAGACAAGCCAAATCTGGTCATGAGTTCTAACCACAGCTGCCTGGGAGCATTTTTAAGGCTAGTAATGTGTAGAGACAAATCGCTTTTTTTTTTTAATTGCAGCAACAGATTAATACGGCTAACTCACAAAATATTACAAATTCACTTAGCAAACTACGCAATAGGCACAAGATGATGTAGAAAATGCTGCAAGATGTAATCTCTCACAAGACAAAAAGAAAAAAAGAAAAGAAAATGAAATGTAAGCCTAGTTTTGTCACAGTTTGGCTTCCTCCCACACACTTCCTGCCATTAAGGGTATTGTAGTCCATGCTTAGAACAGAGCCTGAAAGAGTGCCCAGAAGGCAGCCAAGAACAGCAATGGCACATAGTAGGTACTCAATAAATAACCTGATGGCTGAATGACCTAAGACTCATTTCATCAATGTTTCCCCTCTTGAGACACTCCTTCCTTTTGCACTTTCCTTCTCCAGGATGTTAACACTGACTTTCATGCCACATAATCCCCCAAACAATAAGGTTCAATTCTGATTCTCACCATACTTGAGTTGGAGAAGAACCTTTCCAGCTGGCTTCCTTGCCTTCATGTTTCTCCCTCCTATTTCTTCTTGTATATGATTCCTCCTGCTTCCTCCACCAAACTAAAATATCCCAGTTGCATTACAACACTGGAGGTCTTCTATAGACAAAGGTAGAATTTGCTCTAATCCATGTAATTCCATGCTATATAGAAATGCAACACCTTCCACTTCCAATTATCCTGCTGGAGAACCCACAGGGCCACCCTAACATCTGTCCCATCAACTCAGACTCTTCTGAATGGCCTCTACAGTCCTATATCCATAGCCCAGTTCCCCCTATCCAATCTGATTTTCCTCTTCTCTCCAACATTCATCTTCTATTCCAATCTGGCCTTTCCCTACACATCCTATGGTCTTCCTCTTCCTGAGCTTTTAATAAAGGTCTTCAGTTCATCCAGTCATTCATCTCTATTTTCTTCCAGACTCAGCTTCCTCCAAGTGATCATATGTTTCTTTGAGAATATCTATTACACGCTAAAAAGGATGAGATTTTTACATTTATTTGCCACTTACAAGTGAAAAACTATTATTATACATAATCTTCTAAAATCACCATTATAGGTAGGTTTCATTATACCCATTTTTCTACTGAAGATGCCAAGGTCCTGAGAAACAAAGTGATTTGTCAAGGATGCTCATTCGTGAAGGGTCAGCACTTCAGCCTTCAGTTTTGTATCTCAAAGTCTCAGTGGTCTTTCCACTCTGCCATACCCCCTTTCCAGTTACCCACCCATGTCTCTAATGCCTTTTCAGAGAACACACTAAAAGTGTGTTCACTTTCTAAATTCCTTTTCCCTACCTCCTATCCTCCATTTTCTCTTTAACTTTCGCCAAATGACCTCTTGAACCTATCCTTCTGTTGACATTTCTTTTTGCCAAGATCGCCAATGGCTTCCACCATGCCAAATCCAATGGCAGTTATCACATTTGGCTCCTTAAAAACTCAGTATTTCCTTCTGATTTTTCAACGTCACAAAAGTGAAATGTGAACTCTAGGTAGTTTCATCAAGACTTTAAGATGCTCAACAAATAATCTGCATTGCCTGTAAGTTCACACTGTTACCATTTTTAATTTCCTACCCAGAACGCACCATTGTATTTGTTTATCTCCACACGACCAGAGCATCCCCACTCATCCCAGTCTATGCCTACATGCCTCCCTGCCTTATTAACAGGGAAAAATGCACTTCAGAACCACCACAGCAAATCTGCTGTAGAGCTTCTGACCTTGAGAGTTGACTGAGCGAGTCTCTGATTGTTCCCCTCAGTCACAGACTCTCTTCAGCCCAGTCACCACTGCCCGGGCTTAGTTCTTCTGCCCTGTTCTGTGGGGCAGACTCCTCCATGGAGCTGCTGCTGCTTTCCTCTACTTCACTTAGCCCCCTGGATATCAGAAGTCAGACACTAGAAAAGCTGGTTTCATTTTTGCAAGTTTTGAATAAAAAATAATAATATTCAAATTACCTTTCCTGGTAGACTAAACAGCTTAAAATAAAGTATCTGCCAAATAGGATGCTTCTGATTTTCCAGATATCCTCATGCATCGAGGATGTTTTATGTTTAAGGGTTCCCTAAGAATCTTGAATCTGTATTCTATTATCTTTCATGTCACTAGACCTCCAGAAATTGGAAAAGCTATTGTCTGGCATTGGGTCTTCCTTCCACTGGCCCTTCACCAGACACCCTATCCTCTATGGATCAGGAGGGAATTATTCTACCCCTTGATTCAGCTATCCCTGAGCCACGGCCTTTTTCTGTTGGGAGAAGTGAAGTCCTATTTTCCCCTCCCCAGTAATCAGTGAGCAGCAGCTACACTGAAGAGACAATCTTTTTTTCCTATATACATTTCTTTGCTTGATTAATTAATTTAACTTGTTTTTTTTTTCTTCACTTGTACTTGATCCCTACTTTCTTGTTTCTGTCCCTCTTTCTTTCTAAGCAAGCTCTATGTCCAATGTGAGGCTTGAACTCACGACTCTGAGATCAAGAGTCACAAGCTCTACGAACTGAGCCAGCCAGGTGCTCCTGCTACTTACTTTTGCAAAACAAAAAACAAACAAACAGAAAGCACATAAAAATCAGTAAGTTTCCAGTTAGAGTAACCTGAAATAATTTTGGCTGTGGTAATAATATTTTCTGTACTTTCTTTAAATTCTCAGCTGGAACCTCTTCTCTTCTTGAATTTGGTTGGAGTCATATAAAACCATTGTTAAACCTGAAATGTTTAATAGAGATGTGTGACCCTGGGTGAGTCCTTAACTTCTCAAGGCTTCTTCCTCGCTTGTAAAAGTCTCTTCTCTGACTACTTCACAGGGTTACTCTGAAGTCCAAAGAATAACATAAACTTTGTAAACTATACCAATACAGAATGTTTTCTCCAAGGCAGCTCTGAGAATGCTAAGGGAAGGCACACAGAACCATTACAAGATGGAGCCTCAAAGAGGTGTGAAGGAGAGCCACAGAGCTCCTCAAAGCGTGATTACGGCCCCCAGCACAGCACACACTTGGCCGTTTCACATGCCAGACATCAAGTGAGCACCTGTCAAACAGAATAAAGTGAAAGGAAAAAAGAGACAAGAAGAATAGCAAGGAGGAGGATGTACAATTGATGTAAGCTATATTGTGAGGCAGGCAACTATATCAGGAAGTAAATAACCCCACGGGCTAGAGTAATCTTAAAGGAACTAGAATAAGAAATTTCATACCAATTTTTATAAACTAATTTACAAAAAGTTTATCTTTACCTAATAGAAGATTTACCATCTAGAGATTTGTCCACTTCCTTCTAATAATTAAAAAAAAAAAAAAAAAAAAGAGGGAGATGGCTCAGTTGGTTGGGCATCCAACTCTTGATTTTGGCTCAGGTCATGATCTCAGGGTTATGAGATTGAGCCCTGTGTTGAGCTCTGCATTGGGCATGGAGCCTGCTTGAGATTCTCTCTCTCTCCCTTCCCCTCTGCCCCTCCTCCCACAAAGAAATGAAATCAGCTTAGAAGATATAGGCAAAATTGGGTAAGATAAAAAGGATGTGTTAATATTTATGCATACACACAAATATCCCCCCGGGAAAAATACTCAAAGGAAATGCATCAAAATACTAGCTAGGATTATCTTTGGTGTTGAGTTTCAAGTGACTTTTACTTTCTTCTTTATTTATGCTTTGTGAGTTTTCTGAACTTTTTTTTAAGATTTTTTTTTTAAGATTTTATTTATTTATTTGACAGTCAGAGATTACAAGTAGGCAGAGAGGCAGGCAGAGAGTGAGAAGGGGAAGCAGGCTCCCCAATGAGCAGAGAGCCCGATGTGGGGCTCGATCCCAGGACCCAGGGATCATGACCTGAGCCAAAGGCAGAGGCTTAACCCACTGAGCCACCCAGGCGCCCCTTTTTTTAAGATTTTATTTATTTAACAGAGAGGGACACAGTGAGAGAGAGAACACAAGCAGGGGGAGTGGGAGAGGGAGAAGCAGGCTTCTCACTGAGCAGGATGAGGGGCTCGAAGCAGGGCTCGATGCCAGGACCCTGGGATCATGACCTGAACTGAAGGCAGACGCTTAACGACTGAGCCATCCAGGGTCCCCGAGTTTCCTGAATTTTTTGCAACCCATGTTTTTCTTATGTAGTAATTAAATGAAAACAAATGTTCTTGTGAATGGAAAAACTGTGGTATATCTAAATAACAGAATATTATTGAGTATTAAAAAGAAATGAGCTCTCAAACCATGAAAAGACATAGAAGAAACTTAGACGCACATTATTAAGCAAAAGCAGCCAATCTGGAAAGGCTGCATACTTTATGATTCCAACTCTATGAATACGATATTCTACAAAAGTGAATACGTTTTCAGGTTTTCAGGGGCTTGGTGGGGGGAGGGATAAGCGGGTGGAGCTGGAATCTTTAGGGCACTGAAACCACTCCATATGTTACATGTCGTTATACATTTGTCCAAACCCATATTATGTGTAACAAATAGAGTGAACTCCGATGTAAAATAAGGACTTTGGGTGATCGTGATGTGTTAAAGTGGATTCATTAGTTGTAACCAATGTACCACTCTGGTGGGAGCTGCTGATGATTAGCGGGGTGGGGGGGAGCCCGCACACATTGGGGGGGACAAGGGACACAGGAGTCCATACCTTCCTCTTGATTACGCTGTACACCTCACTGCTCTAAAAAAATTACATCTTGAAAATGAGTGGTATTCAAAATGTAAGAAGAAAAAATGGGTAGCACTGAATGAACATATGTTTTCTTACTAGTCCCACCAATGTTACATGTTCACCAACACAGTGTATTTTCCAAATAGTCTAAACTACCAAAAAAGAGAAGTAGTGCTACTTCTCAACAATGACAGAGCACTGGTACACAGTGGCAATAAGGTTAACAGGAAAAAGCAAATCCCAGGCAGTAAGTAAATGAATGATAATAATTTCAATTTCTCGAAGAAGAAAAGGTGGCCCAGCAAAGATGAGCCAGAGCCAGAGGGGTCCCAGGTTGTACTGCGGATTGTCACATGAGACCCTCTCTCTAGACGGGTTCCTCACTTTGTGCCCTAGACCTTCCCACTGCACTCAGGACAAATAAGGAACTACAAATCATATTTGAGACTTAAGTTGGTTTAGATTTGCCTTAACCTCTGATATAAAATTCTTTAAAGTTTCGCTCTACAAATTACTCACATGAATTCAAAGCCCGTGGTATCAAACAGCAGCAAAAGTGGGCACTTGAAGCCAGAAAACAGAGTTCACCTTGCTATGGAAAAGGAACTAGGTTGGCAAACACAACTTCTTGAGGCCTCAGTTTCCTCATTTGTAAAAGAGGAGAAAATGGCTGGAAAGCATGATGTTAGCTTTTTTGCTCCTCCCCGGCCATGCAAACATACTCTTTAAACTGGATGAGTTTTGTTACACTCTCCTTAGCTTTGGACACCCTTCTTCGAATCAAAATGTACCTGGAAGCCCATTCCGTAAGGCAAAGAAGTGCCCCCCTACTCTGGGCAAAGGGAGTAGTGAGAGAGCAAGAGAGCTTACAGGCACCGGTAAGGAAGGAGACCTGGTTGGTGACTGACAGACGAAAAAGAGGAGAGAACCCTGCCACGATCAGTGGATGGGACAGAATCCTGAGTAAGGGCACAGAGCAGGTGTGGCAGGGACAGGCGGACCGAAATCTGTCAGGAGATGTGGGTGTGGCCAGAGACAACTCCCAGTAAAGTAGGACTGACTAGTCATAAACTTTCAGAAGTTATTAAAATAAAAGCAGGGACCCTGCTCACTTTCCCTACAGATTAAGCCCTCTGTGTCCTGCTAGGCTCAGCACAATACTGATGACTGGACTTGGCTTTATTCTCGATTTTGTTATGTCTCTTCCAAATTTAGCTTCACAAAGTTCATCAGCACCCAACAATCAGAGGCTCCGACACAAAGCAGGCCTCCTAGATCCGTGTGCCCAATTAATGAAGAAAGAGGGGACACAGATATCTTATTAAAGCTGACTTTTCTTCCTGATGTTAACCTATTTTACTGACCAAAGTCACCCAGCCCAAAAGGACCTGAGTATCAACAGCAGAATTCCGTGGAATTGCTTACAGGTACATTGTAGGTGTGTAGAGGTCTTGGGATTTAATATCCTAATGCATAAATAATCATCTTTTTAAAACATATCTTAAATAATTTACAACCATGAGTCTTCCAACTGCCTGAGAGTTGCGACCAAATGAAAAGATAATAGATTGATGTGACCATATTTTCTTGACATAAAAACTACCAAAATCCATACCAAAATCCATGCCAAATAGCACCAGGGCTAGAATAAGGAATACAATTCAGCCGTGGTTCAGTTTCAGGAGCTCTTTGCAGTAGCAGGAAAATAATAAAATAATTAAAACAATTAAAAACGGTTTTCTTCCAGTAGACTTTTAGTACAACTTATTCCAGCTTTGAAGAGAATGAAAGGAGACATTTATAAAAGCCACCTATTCCTTCAAACACTAGGATCTTCCATTCCCCATGAAGTTTTTATTTACAGTGAATATTTGACTCATCCTGTTGAGGTCCTAGCACAGGGCCACACAGCAAAAGTGGTAATTACCAGAAGCATCTATCTAGATCATCAGATTTCCTTCCTCTGGTCAGTTTGTGCCACAAATCTCATGCTGCAAAAGCTACATTTCATCTTTCCATGTCAGATTTTTTCCAACTCCCTTACAAATTTTCATTAGACTTCTGTTCTCCTAACAAAAGGGAATGAAGTGGTTACTCCGCTCCCCTCAGGATTTCTCCTGAGCTGTAACTGGTGATGGAAAGTCAGCCCTTAGCAAAAATGGGTGTTCGGTGCAGTTAAATCCCATCAAGTCCCTTCCCTGGGAACTAACTTCTATTCCTACATCCACCGCTGGGCTAGGATGAGACAAGTTAACTACAATTAAACCACATCCTCAGCATAGCACCTAGACAGCCTGGATGACAGCAAAGAGAAAAGACACCTCTCTTGCTTAGCTCTACCAAGAAAATGCGGCATCAGGTCTCACAATATATAAAATCAATATATATTATATTAAAGAAAGCCAAAAACATGCTCTGTAAATAATAAAATAGACACATATCCTATGTTTTGGTCCATCTATGGTTTCCTAATTATGGAATCTATAAATTCCTACAGCCCCAGCCCCAGCATACTTTCTTGCTATGTCTGATGTGTGCCACAAATGTGGACTTCTAAAAATACCCAGGGGAGTCCATGTGGGAATCCCCTGAGAAGTGATCAAGGCACAGGGCCTTCCACTAGCATGCTACCCGAATCATCCACTCTTGCTCCCTTTAAACCTCAAGACCTTTATGAAAACCTTTGTCCTTCTGGATTCCCTGGTAGACATTCTCACAGCCAGGTGTCCCACCTGCCCATAAACCCTGGCTGTTGACCGCTCTCACTTGATCCCTATCACAGTTTCTCTAAAGGAAAGGGATGCTGGTTTTCAAGTCTTAAGTAAAGCCCTCAAGATTTAAAAAAAGGAGCTCAGGAGACAACAAAACCATCTGGGGGGTTGGGGGGAATCATGAAGAGACATTTCCTGTAGTGAAGCCCTCAGAAGAGAGTTCCATTTTATAACAGGAGTAAACCACACCTCTTTTCACTTGTTTTTCCTTCCCTCTCTCAATCTTTTGACCTCAAGAGCAGAAGAGAAGGAGCCACTGATCCCCTTCAGGCTAACTTTTGCTACAGAAAAGGTACCTGTCGTTTTTAAGAATCCTTCGAAGGGGTCTTAAAAATAAATCATCTGAGGGTGGGGGAGACCCAAACGTTGACATCACAAAAATAAATGAATGATGTCCCAAAGCGCCAAGGCCACAAAGAAAATAAGACTGACGAGCAAGAAAGGAGGCCAGTAAGAGGAAGTGGGTTGTGACTTCTGAGCCCACGGTGGGCTGCCAGTGGCTCGACAGCAGCGACGATGCTCTGGAAAGGTCAAGTATGGTGGCTCCAGGGTCTAAGTGTGCTTAATGGACCAACGAGCCCAAGGTATTTTGGAAGGAAAGAAAAACATGTTTTCTGAGTATTTTTCCTTTCCCCTTGCTTAGCACCACACCCGCCTAGCTTTCTTCCCAGTTGGGTCACCTGTTTCAAAGTCTGCTTCTTGAGTCGCTTTGATTATTTCTTTTCTTTAGAGAAAATTGTATCCACTTAGCCGAAAACAAAGAACTCGTCTGAGAATGCTACATACGTGTGCTTTGTTTTCCACAGTCTGGGCAGAGAGCTATCAGGAGCGCTCCGCGCAGCCCATCAGCAGGCGTGCTCGTCTGCTATTATACCAGTTGCACAGACAGGTATTTAAGAAGCAAAAGAGTGGACTCAAGAATAAATCTAAAATAAAAATGACGCTGGGCTCCACTGAGAGAGGTGAACCCCGGAAACAAGGCTTTTTGCTTCCCTGCGCCCCCGCTCTGAAGTGGACAAGGAGGGCACGTTCAGTTCTTCCTTGGGTTCACCCCTGCTCCGCCAGCTCTCACATGCATGAAGGTTTCTGTTTTCAGAAATAAATCCTGCCTCTTTCCTCTCTCCTTCCTCCTCTGTGCTGATACATTCCTTGAGAGTGACCTGCCGATCGCATCTCTCAGGCTCCAGGAGATGTGAACTTTGACCTGGAAGTGCTTTTAATTTCTCCCAGGAGGAAGGGACCAGAAAGAAAGCAGTCAACTCCATAAAACCCCACCTTCTGGCATCTATAGGTCAAACACACCTGAGTTTTTCCAAAAATAAAGCCTCACTCAGTCCCCACATTCTTGATAATCTATCTTCTCTTCTGATCATCAATAACAATTTTTGATCACACAGCAGAGCTGTTCCTCTATTTGGTCATGTTTTTCTCAATTAAAGATTCTAATGGCCATTGAAGCAAGACAAATTGCCCTCCTCATTTGTGTCTACAAACCTCTGCAACTCTTAAGCTTCAGAATTATAATGGGAAACAGAAATCATGCCTTTGACTTTACAAGCAGAACGGTGGCGCTTTGTTACACTTCATAAACACACAGAAAATCACCAATGAGAAAGGGATTTGAATGGAAAGCCATCAGGTTCAACCTTTAGCCTTGGGCAACTCGTCCCCTGTGACAATTCACACAGTCCAGAAGTTCTTCCTTAAATCTAACCTGAATCTCTCCTGCTTCAGTTAAAACTTGTTCTTTCTCTGACCGTGCCAGGAACAGAACAGCTGGTCACCATACACAGCTTCATAACTCCTCATAATTTTGAAGTCTGTTATTAAGTCATTTTTCAGTCTCCTCTTCTTGAAGCTAAATAATCCCATGTCTTTCAACTTATCCTTCTAGGTTCAATTTTACAATCCTTTAATCATCATCAATGCTCTGCGCTAAACATTCTGAAGTTTTCCATGTTGCTCTTAGGCTTTGAAACCCAGCTCACCTTTGGAATTGCTTCTCGCTGTCCACAAAAGCCCAAAGACTCTCTTTGAGTGGATAACCTGCTGCTTTGTTTGGGTTATTTTGGGTACAAACCTGCTCCCGGGGCTCCTTCCAGCAGAAAAAAACACGTTCTTCGGGACCCAGTGTTCTTACTGGGCGCTGGCCATGGAGAAGCCGTTCCCCTCCCCCAACTCCCACTCAGTCTCCCTCGCCAGACAGAGCTCTTTCTCAACTTACTCTCCCTAAATGATCCCATTATAAAATGAGTATCTAGCTAATCTGATCTGATCCACTTATGTAAACCAAGTTATTAACCAAAAATGTCTTCAAATGTGTTCTCCATTGCAGATAACATCTCTGAGGGTCTTGTCCTCAAAGCCTTAACTCAAAGAAGAATGTCAGGCAGCTGGACTAGAGTCCCATGAGAGAGGTTTCGGGCCTGTGGGGGTGGACATGAAGAATCCTTCCGCACTCCTCAAATTATGCTACAGAGGCCATGGGTAGAATTATAAAACAAGCCGCTCTGAGGTGTGTGAGGCTGGTCACCTCTTTTTGCAAAACTTTCCCTGATTACACAGGCATTCTCCTAGTGCTCTCTCCTATCAAAATCAGACAGTAGATTTTGACACTGACCGTGTGCAGGGCTTGATACGTGATATGCCCTTTACCATGAAGCCTTTCTCCCGCCCTTCCCAGATTTGGCTCCTTCTCACCCTTCAGGTCTCAGCTCTAATGTGATGTCTTCAAAGAGGCCTTCCCTGCACACTCTAGAATACGTTCCTATCCCTCCCCTGATGCCCCATCATTCTTTATTGCTACATCAGTTCCCTTTACAACCCTTAGCACAATTTACAGTTAGACGCAATTAAATATGAATGTTTGTTTACTCATTTCTCGTCCATCTTCCCCTCAGAAAGCAGGCTCTTCAAAGGCAGGGATCCTACCTGCTATGCTTCATGAGCCTGGCACCTGGCTAACAGTATCCGCTCAAAAATAATTTTTGAATGAATACGTGCCCCCGCTGCTAGAGATATTTACATTTTAAAGCATATCTCTATCATTAAAAGGGGGCTCTGTTAGCTATTATAAAGGGGGCAGGAGCTTTTAGTGGTGGGATGGAGTAGTGGGAGGAAGGGGTAGGGGTCCTCCTCCTCAGACTCATCCAGTCTTGTTCAGGAGAAGCCAGCCCACCAAATCCAGAGACAGCTGTTGCCTCTTCCAAGACCTTAACTAGAAACTGCTGTCCGTCCCATTGTCCCGCTCCTGCTCCTTCAAGCAACTGATCTCCTTTCTAGTTATTCTCTGTTCTGCTTCAACAAAGGCATGCCATTTAACAGCATTCCATCATTGTCCCGATGTTGTTTCCTCCCTGCTGTCCCCTCCTGAAAGGACCAGCATTACCACAAGAAAACATTCAGGCGATTAGAATGATCAGAACATGAGCAGTGGCAGTCTTTGGAGACGTGATTATGAACATGTTTTATTCTCTTAACTAATTTTTACTTTCTACTCTTTCTACCATGTACTTGCCTCCATTTTCTTCTCATGCAACTTTTTTAAAGATTTTTTTCATTTATTTGAGAGAAAGAGCACCCGCACTTGCCAGCATGAGTGGGGGGAAGGGCAGAGGGAGAGAATCCATACGCAGGCTCTCCGAGGAGAGCAGAGCCTCACCCTGGGCTCCATCCCAGGACCCATGAGATCAGAACCTGAGCTGAAACCCAAGAGTCCTGTGCTCAACAGACTGAACCACCCAGGTGCCCTTCATGTAACTTTTTTAAAGTTAACTTTTTGGAGGGCGCCTAGGTGGCTCAGTCAGTTAGACATTGGACTTATGGTTTCGGTTCAGGTCATGATCTCAGGGTTGTGGGATTGAGCTCCACATCAGGTTCCTTGCTCAGCATGGAGTATGCCTGTCCCTCTCCCACTGTTCCTCCTCCCCGCCTCAAATAAATAAATAAATAAAATCTAAAAATTAACTTTTTGTTCAAGTGCTAACTCTTATCTCACTGGTATTTGAAGTGAGATTCTACTGAGGGTTAACTCACACACCTTATTTTCGTCTCGCAAAATCCAGTGTTCTCAGCTCAGTTACACTTTCATCTGAGTGAATTCGATTCAGTCAACAAACACACATACACATACATACATATATGCCTTCCCTGTGTGAGGCCTTATACCTTGCGATTTCTTTACTATGGAGCAACGCAACTACATCAACAGGCTTTCTTCGTAAAGAACGTTACTTCATAACATCAGCCCTGGGGCCAACACCAGGAGCTTCCACAACTTTAATGACAAAGCATCAGGGAGTCTTAGGAGTAACTGAGCAGGACCAGACCTGGGCTCTTCGCCCACCTCCGCAAATCATAATCATCCACGGACTTGCAGAGTGACATGGAGCAAAGGAGTCTTCAAATGGCCATGCCTCAGTTTACCCACCTATAAAAGGTACAATACATCCCTCAAAGGGGTGTAAAGAGAATGCAGTGAGGTAATGTCTAAGTGTTTGGAACTCCTTGGCAGAAAGGCGCTACATAATTACTATTTGGTATTTAAGTTGCCCTTCATGTGCGCCAAGTACTTTATGATCATTCCTTAGGAGTTACTCCCAACGACTGTGAAGTTGTCTTCACGCCTATTTCTGCTTTCAGGATGAAGAAACTGAGCTGGACAAAAGTTTGAGTGATTTGCCGAGGGTCACCAACATGGCGCTGTGGTCTCACCAAAGGAATTCCAGGTCCTCCCCCTCTTTTAACCATAACTGAAGCCACATCTTAAATCCAAACTGCCCGTACGGACCAACTCTCCATTAAGCTATTCTGAAAGAGCCCTCACAGGATGGAAAACGTTGCAACTTGTTTTTGCAGGGTTGCGTGAATGGTGAGAGGTTGAAACAGAAACCAAAGTTCCAGAATTAGTAACCTTGACTTCACAGTCACCCCCCCTTTTGACACATCCATGTTTCTCTTCACTTCCGGTAAGTACAACACCCTGTTTGGGTACCCTCCTCATCTCCTTGAAGAGCCTGTATTTTTCTACTAATAATTTCCAGAGCCAAACCTAAAGGGGCACAGAGGCCTGGTTAAATCACCCTGAGTACTGCCCAGCCAAAAGGCATACTAGCATTTTTTACCCAAGTTACAGATCATGAAAATCAGCGTCAAGAAGGTGACGTGCAGGCTGAGAGCTAATGGAAAGACAGAAGGTACCAGCTTGCCTTGGTGTGAGCTGACCTCCTCCCCAGCAGCCACTTCCTGCACAACGCCAGTGAGAGGTGCACAGAGCGAACCCCGGAGTCACCCTATATCCACTGTGCCTAGAGAAGTCCCACCCCAGGTTATGGTACCCAGCTCTCTTAAAACATGCTCCTCCACCCACTCGCCTATTTTCCTCCCTCTGCTTCATTCAGCGATTCAATTACCGTATAAAAGAAGCCTCTTTTGGAGACCTGTACTCTCACAAAATGACAGGAAATGTGTGGACAACAACATCTAGAAAATGTTGCTTGGTTTTGCAATGAGCAACAGTCAAATGACCTCTGAGAATCAGGTAGAACAGAGAAGCTTTTTAACATAAATTTGGGTCGAGAGTTCCAAAGCAACTTCAGCCCTGCCCAAGCCAAAACAGTGAAGTAAGGGATTTAATTTCCTCTCCCTACATACCTCTTTCTTCAACTTCTCCCCCTCTGCCGGAACATTCCCTCCCACCTCCTCTCCACCATTGGCTCGGGACTCTTCACAGCTCCCCATGGTGAAAGGCACCAGATCCATTTCCCTTCATCCATCTTCCATGAAAATCTAGCTGTACTGTATTTTAGTCCCTTAAATCCTATTCTAACAAGCCTGGTAACAAGGGCCTGAAAGTCTTAGCACCAAGCAAGACGAGTACAGCAGCCCCCACTCGTTCACAGTTTCACGTTGTACGGTTTCAGTTATCAGCCATCAACCATAGTCCAGAAGCAGATGATCCTCAAAAGGTCAAGACAGCAGCCTAACGCTACATCACCGTGCCTACATCATTCCCCTCACCTCACCAGGTGGGCATGTTATCCACTCACATCATCAAGCGGAGAAGATGCGTGAGTACAGAAGGGCAAGAGAGCTTGAGAGAGAGAGGATGGGACCACACTCACATAACTTTTATTAGGGCATACTATTATGATGGTTTTATTTATTACTAATTGTTGTTAATCTATTATTAATGCTGTACCTAATTTATAAATTAAACTTTATCCTAGGTAGATATGTATAGGAAAAAAATTAAAAACGAAAAAAAGTATCTATAGTGTTCCATACTTTTCATGATTCCGGGCAGCCACCGGGGATCTTGGAACGTATCCCCCATGGGTAAGAGGGTGCACCAAGAGCAGACAGACTCTCAGTGGGGTGCCCTGCATATCACAGCAGCCAGTCTACATAAATGTTGTCATTTTCAAAAACAAACACTGAGAGTTTACCACTAACAAGTTCTCACGAAGGAACCACGAAGGGATCTGTATCATGAAAAAGGAAACTGAATCCAGAAGGAAGAACTGAGGTGCAGGAAGGAACGGTGAGCAAACAAACTGATAAACGTACAGCTTAAACACTGAGAACGACTAATCTGGGGAGGATAAAACAAGGATAAAAAATATCAGACAACTGAGGAGAAGAGAGGAAGTGACGGCAGTTTAAAGTATGGCAAAGGTCTTATTATATTATCCGAGAGGCAGACAGAGATCATGATTAATTTTACTAGGACAAACATACGGGTTAAAACAGTGAGGATAACTACCAAAAGAAACAGAGAAATTAAATGGTATATTTCGAACAATAGAGGAGGAAAGCCAGCACGTACCTAGAACAAAACTGAATGAGGAAACATTCTGTAAATGGGAAATACTTGCAAGAGGAGGAAATATGGAAATATAAAAACCAAAACTCACACCTTAAAATAGTAGAGTCCTGCACTTGTTAAGAGTAGCCAGAGCTGAAAAGCGTCAGAAATCCACACTGCAAGTGCAGACCTGCAGCAAGTTTGCAAGGGTTCAAGTTGGCAGCAACCACCTCTGAGGCTGGTGGAGACCCTGCCTGTCCCCTTGAGTCACTGTTTACTTTCTGGGGCCCACGACTTCATGAACCGCTCTCCCTTTACTTCCCAAAACCTGCTCCCAAAACAGGATTCCAGATCACTTCTACTGACTTAATATGAATTTAAGTCCAAGTTACCATCTCCGGACGTGTCTGGATTTAAGCCTTAGACATGAATTTGAAAGTGTGCTCTAATCTATTAGCAGATAGATTTTAGTCACCAGGACATAATGGTAGAGACACTGGGGGAGAAACAGGGGGCCCTTCCTTTGCTACTAAAGAACAACACCCCAAGTACAGTCTCCTACTTGAACTGTTGTATATGACCTTGAATTTAGACCTAACTAGCTTTTATGCCCCCTCAATTTCCCAAAGTTACTTGAAAAACATGAGCAATGATTTTCCATACCCACCTAGATTAAGACTTTGGAAATTTTACCTCTGGACTATGGGTGGGCTTTCACGGACATCATCCACGCATCCTACAAATATGCTAAGTAGGGACGAGTATGAATTGAAACAGTCTAAACAGCAACACAGGCTTTTTCCTCTGTTCTCTTTAAGTACACTATTCTCCTCTGGTCCAGTCCTCCTTGAAGAAAATGTTACAGCACAAACAAAATAGAAGTAAGGTAGTTCAGTGATCTATCAGGCATTTTCTTCCTTGGGAAAGAAAAAAAATTTTTTTTTATCAATTACTAATCAATTACTCAATATAGCCCCCCCCCAATTTTTTTTTTTCTCTCTCTCTCTCACATTCCTAACACTATTTTAAGAATGAATGATTTCTGACTTGCACCAAAACACAAAGTCCAGACACATCGGATCGAGGAGAGGTGTGTTTCTCGGACACATATCACTTGAAAACCTGCCAGACTATTTAGTAAATCTATCAACTGGAACACATGCATGTGGAAAACGTGATCTTGCTATGAGAGCCTCAGCTCCTTGTGAACACAAGTCCTGTACAAGAAGGAAGCCCCGTGAGAGCTGGGAAGCCGAGGGAAAGTGCAGAAGAGGGACATGAGCGTGTTTTAATGGCTGTGATAATTTGCCATGAAAGGACGCGAAGGCCAGAGCTCCCTGCTGCAGCCTGCCATGTGCTGCTGAAGTCAATTACTGCCATGCAGTCTGCTCGCGAAGGAATGTGTAAACAGGCCATATATCCTTGCATCAGTTCCACAGAACGTTGCACAACACAAAATGCCTCTCGATGTGTCATTTCCTTCTTGGCCATCTTCCCAGCTCCTGACAGTCAGTCAACAAAAAAAAGGACTGAAAGAGATTTAAAACTGCTCTTCTCAAGAGCACATTCCACCCACCACCAGACATGACCTCTACCAACCCTTCTGACTGCCCCCCTGCCCCATCCTTCTTCAAGAAAGGGAAAAAGGGAAACTTATTTGAATATTTTTACCTGTTATTATTCCCTATAGTCAAAGATTTTTCAACAACGCTTTATATACTAATGATGGGACTGATTAGTATTAAAGACAACCCAACCACGCTTATGGTTGCTAACTTGTCAATATCAAAGTATGGCATTTACGTGTAATTTCCATTCCTTGGGCACTTCAGAGACAATGAAGAACCAGGGAAATTCTGCAAGGCAAGAAGTAACCAGCTTTTCTACTGATGCTTTGCACTAAGGACTAAAATCCAGGCCTGTGGCATCAGGAGTTTGGTACGGGAACTAGCAAGATTTTCCCAAATTATCTGCACAGAGAGAAGGTGATGAATGCAAGAACTGAAGTCCAGAGGTGTCCAATGGCCTTAAAAAATTCTTCTGTTAGCCCTCCATCCAACACATTTTACATTCTCCCTGCCTTTCCCATGTGGCCAAGCTCTACATAAGCATCCACCATCTATAAATAAGCAGAGGGCATGGGCTGACCACCATTAAAAAAAAAAAATGTCTACTCTTTCACCCAACTGGGATGAAGAGTAGCAGAGGATAAAGGTGAGCTGCCACTGACATCAACTGGAATGAGGAAGAGAAAAGGCCAAGCCCTCCACGCCCTCACCCTTCCCGGGGCTGGCAAACAGGCCCAGGTAGAACAGAATTAGAGAAAAAAGAAATGATGGCAGCCCCAGACCACCCTGATTTGTTTCAGCCTGTTACCTTAAGTTCCTAAGGTAAAATTTCTGCCGCTGAAAGTGCCTTAAGAAGGTGGAATAACAGAACAGTGTCTGAAGGATTATAAATGTGTGATGCCCAGGTGAGAAGGCCCAAGCAGGAAAAGAAACCGGTTTGGCTGAGGACCTCAGCCTGAAGAGCTGAGCGAGCCCAGGGGGGTTCAGGCAGTCCGAGGAATACAAACATCACCCTGCACTTCCAGACTGCCTCTTCCCTCCCCTAAGGGCCAGTCCCTACTCAGGTCAAAATGCAGCCAAGCAGGGGTTGGTGGCTCAGCTCTTAGGTGGCTCAGCTAAGCAACTGACTTGATTTTGGCTGAGGTCGTGATCTCAGATCATGATCTCAGGGTCCTGGTTTGAGCCTCGAGATGAGCTCTGCACTCAAGGCCGAGTCCACTTGGGATCCTCTCCCTTTCCCTCTGCCCCTCCCGCTGCTGATATGTATGCTCCTGCATGCGCTCTCGCTCTCGCTCTCTCTCTCTCTCAAATAAGTAAATAAATAATTTTTTCTTAAAAATGCAGCCAAGCGGGGCAGTGTTGCAGGAAATGAGTTCAGTCAACATGAAAGAAGAAGCCGAGCTTCTTCCTTCTCCCACAGGGTCAGGACAGGTAGCTAGCTGGTCCACAGGGAACAGCAGTGTCCCAACCATAAGTACACAGGTGACAGCTTTGGTCATCTGTGACCAGAGTAGCAGTGATTTACTTCCCTAGGGCACAGCACGCAAAAACTCTTAGACACCCACTCATGTGTGTTAGGTTATCAGGTTCACAGATGTGCTGGCAAGTGAAACCTTCCAAAGCTGGGCGATAGAAACTATAAAACCTCCAGGCTTATCCAACTGAGGAGTCATAAAATACTTCCGCCTCAGACTGGCCATGTTGCCAGGCCAGGCTAATAACCTCCTTCTGTTCAAACAGCAAATGTTCTTCTCTCATTCAAGTATTGATCTGGTGCACCTTGATTTGACCTGCTAATACCAAGCACCCCAAGGTAACACTCACCCTTAATTCATCAGATAATTACCAAATATCTTCAATTCGAAAGGAAGTTACTATAATTAAAACTTGGGAGTGAGTCACCTTGCAGAATTTTTTTTTTTTTTTTAAGAAAATGGGGTGGGTGGGAAAGTAGGGTAATTTTTTTTGTGATTTTGATGGTTGGGTTCTTGAATGGAACTTGGCAGGAAAGAATGTCTCTGTGATTGTGAATATAACTAGAGGGCCTGGGTTGGAGACTCAGTTCTCTCCTTAAAACTGGTAAGAAGCAGACAGGACTTGAACTACTTCCTCCCTTGATAATAAGGCATCACAGAACCGTGCCCAAACCTGATGCCTAGCCTCGTTTTTCCTGCCCCGCCGTGAGTGTTGCACACATCCTATAAACTTTGGACAGAAAACCTTGCAGAACTTTAAACATCCTCCAGATTAGAAAGTTGAGAGATCTTTCAGAAGAGGATACCTCAAAAATATCATTGTGTTCCATGGCAACAATGACACTTGCCATCTAAACACTTATGGAGGTTGATGGAATTGCTGAGTCGATGAACCAGTGTCCCCATCACTCATGTCTTTATGGGTTTTCTACCCTTCAATCGAGGCTGAACTGTATCTTGCTTTAACCAGCAGTATATAAAGGAAGTAACTCCACGACAGTTCTGAGTCTTAAAAGCCAGAAGAAGGACTAAAAGCTCCCACTCTTGCACTTTGGGAGACCTGACCTGCCATGGAAGAAGTTAGACTGTGCTGGAGAGACTGGATGGAGAGACCATGTGGAGGGGGAAAGGCTCTAGAACCACAGAGAGAGGGAGAAAGGCCCAACTGTCCCATCATTCCGCCAAGCCCAGCCTTGTCGCCATCCCGCCAAGGCAGCAGACATAAGAATGCACCCATCACGGATGTTCCAGCACCAGCCGCCATCTTCCTGCAGCCAATGAAAGACCCCAAGCAAACCTGCAGAAAACCCATCCAGATGAACCCCGGACAGCCCACCAAATCCTGAAGAATTATAAACTGGTTGCTGTTTGAAGCCATGATATTTTGGGATGGTATGTTATTCAGCAATAGATAACTGAAAAAACAGCAAGAGAATTAAAAGGATCCTGACTGTGTAGGGTGATTTATTTTTTCCATCCTCTGCATGGCCGGTAATACCTTTACCATCAGCCAGCCTCCCTAACTCAGAACCACAACTCTGACATTGGGAAGTTTTCACCTTCCTGTAGAAATTCTCTCACTCAGACGGCAGTGGGAACCAAGGGCACATACGGAACAAAGGATCCTAATAGAAACTGATGTTTGAAAGAGTCAGGCATCCGAACATATTACCGTAGCTGCCGCGGCTCCACTGACTTCTTCTGCTGGCGAACATACGGCAGTCGTTCTAGCTCACTTGCCAACAGAAGGTCAAAACGCCTTGCCTAAACACGGGACTTACAAATTTGGGATCTTAGGTATGATGTCATGTCTTAAAATGATAAGCTGGCAGAGAAAACAAATGGCATTTTGTAAAGATGTGCACCGTTTTCATGTTTACGCTACTTAAGATGAAGGTTCTAATAAGTCATCGGCTATGTTCCTTTCAAGGGAAGTTTTATAACTGAGATGAATCACAACTGCAGAAGATCAAAGTGAAAAAACATCAATGATGCCATGGGGTACTTTTTAATCTTGTAATGAGTGATGATCATGTGTTCTTATGAAGTTCGTCCAACTGCCAACGCCAGATGTGTATATTAAGGACAGAAATTGTTTGTGATCTGACAGCACCGGTTCAGCTGCCAGAGACAGAGAACACACAAGGATGAAACCTTTCTGATTTTTGAGTGAAAAGCAAGTCTTGGCAGATGTGCTGATAAGCAGAGCCTCAGAGGGGGGCACTAGAGCCATTGTATCCTCTTTCGGACTTCTCTTGGCGGCCAACAAATTGTGTGTATCATCATCTCTGCACAGCTGTCCCTAGGCAGCGGGACTACCTACTCAAGGCACAGTTTATAACACTTATTAATGTCATTTACTAATGAGCAGAAATTAGTAAAACTGTCTGCAAGAAAAAAAATAAGTAACACACGAGGGAGCAGAGTCTAGATGGTATCTATTTCCTGGAAGCGTGTGAGAAGCAAAACTCTACAGCAAACTCCTCTGACACTGAAGGGAATTGATACAGTAACAACTCAGACTTAATGAGCACTTACTACATGACAGTCGCTGTGTTACATATTTTATGGACATTACATCATTTAACATCTTGGCAGCAACCGATGAGGAAAATACCATCGTTAGTCTCACTCTAACAAATGAGGAAGTTGAGGAAACGAAAGTCAGGTGACTGGTCTACCACCATACAGCTAATGGGTCAGTCAGTGGTGGAGCTGGGATTTCAATCCAGACAGTCAGACACCAAAGCCACACCCTTAATCACTATGTGAGGCTGAATAAAGACCCAGCCAGTTGACCCAGAACTTGTCCTTGTCCAAATAGCTAATCTACCAAAAGTAGCCTTTTCAATACATATTCTGATCTCTGGAGGAAGCAGTAAAATTCCATTAATGGGAATCAATGGTATAATATCCTCAACTCCATCAAACCATTACAATAATAAACAGATGGATACTATTTCTAGGACAACCACCATTTGAGGAATTATAATTTCACTGGAGAGACGGCTCAGACAATTGCATTGTCTTTTTCTCTCTCCCATCAGGAAAGCCCTTTTCTAAAGCCCTACTCTGTCAAGGGTTAATAGCATAAGCCAGTTTGAAATCTAAAGCAAAGGTTGGTAAATTGCAACTTGTATGCCAGACCGACCCACCACCTTTTCTTGCAAATAAAGATTTATTGAAATACAAACCCCAACCATTCATTTATGTATTGGCTGAGACTAGTTCTGAGCTACATTGCCAGAGTTGAGTCCTTGTGACAGAGAAGATATAACCCACAAAGCAGAAGTTATTTCCTATTTGGCACTTTATAGAAAAAGTTTGCCAATCCACATTCTGGAGGATTCTCCATTTAACAGTATATATGCACCAATCATTCCAAATCCTATTAGAGTTGAAGAAAATGGAAAACGCCGGGCATTTTTCACACCTGGGATGTGAAAATTTAAAAAACAATACTGAGAAGAGTGCTATGCTCTCCATGCCCAAGATGGCCAAGAGCAGAGCAGAAGGCAATAATCCCGTATAGAGACTCAAGGTTATAGGATTAAGATGTTGCTGATACCATATCCATCCTTGTGTCCAGGCACTGAGTTTGGTACACCCCCCTCATGATGTCATCATGACATCACATTGTCACATACATTTCTGGTCCTTGAAAAACGTTATTACTCAGTGGTCTGCCACTCACAATCTGCATCTGCTCCCCCTCCCACCCTCGGCACCCAGAGCCCAAACTCAGGTCACATATACACCACCTGCCCCCTCTATCCTGGACTCTCCTCGCTTTCAGAGCACTTCTCTGCCTTTACAGGGCAGCAAGCCTATCAGCCAATTAATTCTGCCAATAACCTCTTGGGAATGAGGAAATGGTATCCTCACCTGAGAGAAGTGACTTTCCCAAAGCTACCCCATTTCCTCACCTTCTGTCACCCCTTTAAGAACAGGGCTGCACCCACCCACCTTTCCCTATTTCCTCTCACAACCATCACTCTTGAGTGTATGGACACATACACAAACAGAAGCGTGCGCGTGCGTGCGCGCACACACACACACACACACACACACACAATAATGGTTTTTCCAAGAAGTGAGAAGAGCTGCTGAGATCAGCAGGAAACATCTTTAAAAGATAAGTATTAGTAGTGCTAAATGTTAAAAGACTACTGTCCTGCTTTACACAAGACTGAAATGGATGTCCCTGCCTTTTCAGGAACTCAAGGGCTAATTAGATAACATGTGGCTTCCATCGCAAGGCATCTTCCCCTGACTTATGGCAGTCCAGGAACTTCAGCCAAAGCTCCACACCAGACCAGACAGTCCTGCTCTGGTCTAGTCACCTGCACTGCATAACCACTGGCTCTTGTGACCAGAGACTCAGGGTGACCAGAGACACACTGCCTAACAGAACATTCTCAACCTGAATGGAGCCTGCACTGACCCAACACTGTGAGCCTAGAAGAAGCCATACACATGAAAGGAGGAGAAAAGAAAAACTTCAAAGACCGGCTTTTGAGGCAGGAAACCTCCCTACTTCAGACAAGCAGTGAGCCTTGGTGAAAAGAGACAGCGGCAAGAGGAACCGAAGGCACCCTACGCTCCTGCTGCTAAATGATATGCTACTGGAGGAGGGGAAAAAAAATCGGTCCTTTTCTCTGGTTTAGGGGAAGATCGGTCACTCTCACTGTCCAGGCAGGTGTATCCTTGTGTAACAAATATTTCTGCCAGCCGTACCTCCACCACAAACCAAACTAAACTCTCTAAACCCAATGGCTGGGACTCCCATGTACTCACTCATCAAAGGCAGAGTTCAATATGTTTCCATTGGCACATTAGTTTTCATGTCATATATATATCTAATAATCGTTAATCCCTAAATGCAGTTAAAAATGCTGCTGTACCAAGTTTGATCAAATCGGTTTTGGGGGTGGGAATGGAGAGAAAACCTATCTCTATTTACATTTGGGAGGAAAATGCATATTGGCCCAAATGGGTTACGTGTACTTCTTAAACGAATGCCCGATCAACCTTCTGGATGTCCAGACAGACAAACCCACCAAGGTGGATTTAGACGTGGTTTGACTCTATCTGTTAAAAGAAACTATCTATAACAATTACCAGAACATGACCAAACAACAGTGTTGTAACAATCAAGCAAGTTATCATTTGCAAATAAATTCTTTGTAATTAAGCAGTGTGCTCTTTATAAAGGGAATTGAGTGGGCGAGCTAAAAAGTTAAAACACATTCTTAGACCATGGGAAACACACACACATGCTTTTTGACTAAGCTCAAGATTTTTCAGTCTGTTGTTTTCCTCCTCAGCTCTCATGGGTCTGCTCGGCCCTGTCTAGTGTGTACAGCACATGAGAAGAATGTCTTAGCCCGCACCTACAGTGACTGAGTGATTCTCCACTCCTGTCCCCCAAGTTAGGTAAGCCTTAGCAATTCTGTGGCAAAGTTGACCAGTGTAATTTGATCTTCTACTAACTGTGAACTTCTGCTAACTGCCCCTCAGTCCACATACATGCAGAGAGCATACTTGGCAAAGAAACCGTTTACATGAAAGTAGTCCTAATGCTCAGGGACACATTCCTCATAGGGTCCCCCACACACCCTGTTTACCATTTCCAACAGGAAGGCGAGTACTTACTTCTGGGTTCCCGGGGTCCATCCACTGTAACTTTAATAGCTCTGTGATAGGTGGCTACTTGGGGAGGATTTGTGAAGACAGTTATGGTCAAGGTGAAACTCTTGCCTGCAGATGTAAAAGGGGAAAATCCACAGTGAATATAAAAAGACAGCACCAGGGATAACAGAACAGCATAGATATCCAGATTGCACTCGAGCATGTCTGAGGAGGTAATAAAACAAAAGCAAGAGACAGGGCTCTTTATTCTCAATGAGAAAGCCTCCGATGGCCACTTTGGGAAAGGATTAAACTCGCTGAGTATCCAGACCATCTTCACTGCAGTGCTCTACAAGAGGGCTCCGACTCCCAAAAAAAAAAAAAAAAAAATGCAGCTCAGTAGCAAGGAGTGGTAATGAAAACAAAAACGCTGGCCCACTTCAAGAGGATTCTCTTCCTTCCAGTCCTCTCCAACAACATCAGGAACACATCCAAACACAGACAATTTTAGAAGTCTTTATTTAGGATTAGGTCATGACCCCATGAGAGAACAATAGTAAATCACTGTTGATTAGGTTATTTACTTCACATGGCTTTAACATTTCATTTATTTAACTGCACTACAATAAGAAGATGAAAGAGGAAGGTTCTTATGGGAATCATTTTAACAGGAGCCGGTGTCTCCTGTCCTGCCTTAATGTGCCTGTGGTATGATGATTTCATCATTACTGGAACAGAGCTTTTCTCCTTCCTGCCCACCCCTGCCCGAACATACAACCTTGCTGTTAAATCCTGAACTAACTCCCGGACAGTGACTTCTTCACTCCATGTACACAATGTCTCCCAACGTGAGAATTGCTGCTTTTAGCTTAGGGTGTGCTTCATTGAAACACGACATCTGATGTTTCAAATTAATGAGGTAAAGGTGATGAATAGAGGTGGGGGAAAGAAGACAGGGAGAAGTCTGGGAGCAGACTCGGATGTCTGCCTTCTCCAGAAGAAGATCCCAGACCCTGCTACCCAGACTCACTGACAGTTGTAATCAGTTAGATTTGCAACGGTTAGTCATGTCAGATAGTCAAAACTGCAAACTGTTACAAGACAGGAAAAGGTGGGCGTGAAACAGTGACTCAATAAAACCTTCGCGGCAATCTCGGGCCAGAGTGTGCACTTGGCCTGCTCCTGTCCCAGACCTTGAAACAGCTCATATTGTTTTGCTTTGCTTTTTTTGGTCAGAGACTGTTTTTCCCCTTTACTGAAAGCTTGAGGGTATTAAATCAAAACGCAAATCTTAAACAATATGTAGCAATGCGGAGTTTAATGCAATCTTCTCAAAGCTTAATGTGGAACAGGTTCTACACGAGGCTTAATGTAGAACAGGTCTTTGGCTGTCAAATCTAGTGAATGGGTTTTCTTTTCAACCCCGACCATGTAAGTTCCTAAAATATGTTTAAGACACACATCATTTGTTACTCAGTGTATATAGTTTTAAGTCTCTTTCGCTATACTTTTCCATGGCCAGTATCAAAAAAAAAAAAAAAAGAAAGAAAGAAAGAAAGAAAAGGAAAGAGAAAAAAAAAAAAGACAAGACGCAAGTGGGGGGAGGGGAGCAGACAGGGAAAGATGAATACTGATTAGAAAACTACTAACTGTCAACCACTTCACACATATCTCATCTAGTCCTCTCCAGTTAGCTTCATCACCTGCAGTTCACAAATGAGGAAACTAAAGCCCAGAGAGGCTTAGTAAGTCAACTACACAACTAATAAGAGGAAAAAATCAGGGTCCAAACCCAGGTCTTCCAGGCCTTAAAGAGAGTGCTCTTCTTTTAAACTGTCAGAGAAATTTTTTAAAAATTAACAGATCATTTATTTTTACATGCGTCCCCATCAGCTCTATAAGACCAAGAAACAGTAGATATAAATCCACTAGCATAGTATCTCGCCAGGAGGAGGAAAGCATCTATTTTTAAAGTGTCACTGATAGATCATATTTCATCCATTATAGACTGAATGTTACATGGGTTTAAAGAAATGCAATTGTCTGGGTAGGAACCAGAGGATTTATTATAAACATTAGGGCTAACTGGAAGAAAAAGGCAGCTGGCAATCTGAACTAGTTACAGAAAACTCCAAGTGTACAGGATGGGAGATCAGAAAGCTGAAGAGGAAGCCACCGAATCCAGATAGAGACCTCAAAACAATGTACAGACATCGGGGAGTGAATGGGCTGAACCCCTAGATTGAAAGGTAAGTGAGATTAAACCATACAAGACGCCATTCTGGGTCAGATCAGTGGTCTGTGAGCCAGGACTGTATTTCTACAAGGCTGGTTAGCAAGGCAGCTGTCGTCCTTGGCACAGATCTTAACAAAGCAAGGATGTATATGTCTCACTTGTCCTTAAATAAGTCTAAATGACCTGCTAGTATTATTCAGACTCATGAACTTATCGAAACCTGTTCTGAGAATATTTCTATTTCAGGCTTTCACATCTTCGTTCGGATATTAAAAGTCATCGATGCTTCTCCCAAATTCAAACACCTTGTGTAAGAACAAAAGCCATTATAAAATTTACCCTGTAAGTATAAAGCACCTAAATGTTCAAAGCAGAAGCAGTAAAAATTCCTTTTTAAAAGAGGTGGGTTTGGGGGAGAGGAAACCAGTCCTTGAAGTATGAGTGCAATCTTCTAAAATCAAATCCTGAAGATCAAGATGTACTTTGACAACTAAAATAAAAATTAAGGAGGTTCCCTCTACCTCTTACTGCCCCTTCAGAAGGAACATGAACATAGTGTTCAAGAAACTTCCAGAAACTACTACCCAACTGAGTAATTGGTTTTTCACCTCACAAATAATAATGCATCTCCTAAGTCAAATGTTTATTTGAGTACTCATAATTTACTTAAATTTTGTTTAAAATTTAAAAAAAAAAAAACCTTTTTCTAAATTCCATTGTTTACTACTTTGCAGAAGTGATAAAAATGCTGACTTCTACCGATGGAGCTAGCTAGCTAGCACTAATGACAACTAATTATATCATCCTTGGCTTCAGCTAGAAACTAGTTCCAAAATATGTCCTGGAGTCATATATTCTCCGAGATAAATACAGGCACTGTCATTGAAAGACAATTCTAACCTAACTCGAGAGGCTATCAGGGACAGTCGATAGGATAAAACTACAAGCAAGGATTGTATCTTGGACTGATATAGTACCAAGCTCTGTAAACTGTAGGTGCTTCAAACTGCTTGTAGACCACAAGAAGCATGTTTGATGTAGAAGTGTGGACACACAGCACGAAAACTTAAGGACCAAGTATTTCTGCTGAAATAGCAAACAAATACTTCTGTTTAAAATGCAAAGGAGGAAAAAAAAGGGGGGGGAAACAACAAAAAAAGGTAAGCCACTCCTAACTTGATGCAAGTTTCACAGATGCTCTACTTTTAATTCAAAGCACTTTCAAAAGTCATCAGTTAACCCATTATGACAAAGTAAGTAGTGAAATAACTCCTTTATATATCTAAAACTGTTTTTCGATTTCTGAGAATTTATCTCTCTACCACTGAAAAGAAAAAGTGTTAACATTTGAGAAATTTGGTATTCTTTATTTTTTCATGCTACTCAAAATAGAAAATTGTAAATAGCTGGGGTGGGGGGGATACAATGGTAGGGATGTGATGATCCAGACTTCATCATTTAAGAGAAATGTAGAAGTGTAAAAATCAGAGAGGAAGCTGGAAGGAGTTTGTTTTGTTTTGTTTGTTTTGTTTTTAGAAAGCAGGTCAGGTACACAGGTAGGTTAAAGGGTTTCCTGCCACTGAAAAACTGACCTTTTTTCTTTTTTTTCCCCCCAAAGAATGGTATCTCTTATCAGTGTTCTCTCTCCTTTCATCCTCTTCCATTTCAGCTTGATATTACTGCTTCCTTTCATATAACATTAATGTCATGATATAAAAATCTATTATTAGCGATAAATCAATTTTTCTTTCTCTCTCCACCCACTCCCCCGCCGCCCCCAATCTAAGTCTCGAAGACAAGTCTGGACCAATTTCTCCATCCTGCCTCTGGCAGAGGACTGTAGCACTTCAGATCCTCCACCAAGTCCCGGCTGCTTCAAAGGAAAAATCCTACTTTCTTCAGTTAAGATCATAAGAAATATAGGGGGAGGGGGTCAGCTCTGTTTGGACATAATTACACTTCATCAAAAGAAGCTTTCTTCATCTTCCATGCGTGAAAAGTCTGCAAGCAGTTAAGTCTGTCTTTTTTTTTTTTTTTAAATATAAAAATTGCTATTTGGGAAACCAGCCAAAACTCAGAAAGCCAATATAGTAAAACAGTGCACACCCTTTGTTTCTCTTTGAAGTTTCTTAAATAAATATGTTGAGGGTTTACAAAGGACACTATCACTTTGCCATAGTTTCTACTCAAATTGATCAGAGAAAAGTTATGCAGCATCTATATAATACAAAAGCAAGGTAAATGGAAACACTAGCTTGACTCTGTAAGGTAGTTCCAGTCTTCTAAATACTGAAATTCATTACTCCAATTAAAAACAAAATTAATGTCACATAAGAAGAAAGATACAGTTCAGAGCATGCAGGTAAATCATCCTGCTCAAATGTTTCTTGATTCCTACTAGAAAAGAGAGAAACTTTAATTGTACTGTGGACCTGCACCAATAACAGGAAAAAAAAAAAAAAAAAAGAATGCACACACTTCACACCTAATCAGTCAACAGTGAAATAGGATGTGTCTTTTTTCCTTTTAATGAAAGTAAACTAAATCTGATGCAGAGATAACCCCTTTAGTTTTGAGTCTACCAGAGGCTCTGAGCCTCATTTTATTTCAAACAACCTTTCAGTGACAGTATCTCATTAGCATGCATCATTTTTTTTAAGTTAAAAAGTACAGCTTCTTGGCCCTGTTCCTAGAAAGTAAACTAAAACTACTCATCGGAAACAGCCTTGCTTGAATTTCCCTTATCAAGTTTTTACAATGGTAATAATATGACATCTGATCCAAACTAAAGAGCAATTATCGGACATGGTTTAAAAATTGATGCTTCTCATTTCCTAATTCGAACCTGGATAGAAGTCACTCCCTAGGTCATTCTAATTTATTTCACCTCCGTCCTAAAGTGGTCTATTTTCTCTCCTCTTATCGAGACACTTAAAATGGAAATAGCAGATTCAATAAATGCATAAATGAGCATCATACTTCTTGTGAAGGACCATTAAAAGTCTCTTCACAGGCAGGAAAGTAAATAAAAGCCAAAATATTGGTTTCCTTAGAGACTTTTTTAAAAAAACATTAATCCCCTTTATGAAACAGCTATGAAAACCCTAAAAGAAATTATTTTTTATTTTATGATCTTTTTAAGGACTCCCAATATTTGAAGACAGATGCAGGAGGGGGAAATTATTTAGAATCTTAATCACTCATCTGTCTAGGCCACTCTATATAGTCACTGTAACATAGGGAACACATCATTCCCCAATTCAAATAAGAAGCCTTCTGTAAAAAACTATGACTTTTTAAAATAGATTCTTATTACAAGAGTAAGTTAAATCATACTGAGGTAACCTATGTGCTAAGTGAAGAACGTTACACTGGCTGTCCTTGCAGCAACTTAGAGCAAAATTGATATTATCAGGAAATTGATCCAATGCTTTCCTTTTTCTTTCCTCGTTGCCACTCAATTTACTCAGTTATTTGGCTCCTCATAATTCAGAATTTGAACCTCCAACTGTTCTCTCCACCTTAGGTGCTCACGCCCAGTGAAATTAGGGACTAGTTCTTCAGAAAACACTGTTTGAATTTTCAGTATCATAAAACAAATGAAAAAGGCCTGAGCACACAGAAAAACACTCAACTTCATCTGGACATATTTAAATAAAAGCTTAAGCAATTCTGTTCAGCACAAGAAGGTGCTGATTTGTACACAGACTAGCCTACATTTCAACAGGAGATCCTGATGTGTTTATTCCACTATCAATATTAAAAACCAGACACCTACCTCTTCCACTCCGGCCCACAAATCTCAGATCGTTGAACCTTGCTACTTGGTTTTTCATAACAGCAGAGGCATTTCGGAGCTCAGCAGAATAATTTTCATCGTTACCCGCCATGACAGTAACCACAGTCCCATCTGGTACCTCTCCGAGGGCTACCACCTACATAAAACAGGAAACACAGCAGCAATAAGGGCACATCAGAAAAGCTTAGACACTGAGAACATATTCCCATTGCAAATGATGTGTCTTATCAGGATTTAGTGCTCTAGCCCAGTCATGGCAGATAGGAAGGAAGCATCTGCATATTGCTCAGGATGCCACTTCAAACAGACCCATGTTTCAGGGTCCACCCATTTCAAAGGCAGGCAAGAGTTTCCTTCATTTGTTGTTGGGACTCCTTGCAGAATACATGTACATTTTTATTAAATCCCCATGTTAGGTTGTCCATAGGAATTATGCCACAGAAGGAAGGCTGATGCTTCATCTGCAGATTGCATTGTACATATGAAGGCACCGCCTGTCTGCAGCCTGGAGAGGCCCTGAGGTGTGGTCTCATCCAGATCACAGGCTGAAAAAAGAAAGTATGGTCAGCTCTATGGGAGAAGACATTGAGGTGAAATCTTAGAGTTCCTGATGATATGGAAGCTTCAATAGGCTGTGGTATCCAACACTACATTTCATCTCCTTACTTTGGGCTACATATTCAGCTTTTAATCACACTGCAAATAATTTCTGAAGGCCCACCCTACTGTGGAATATAGACAAAGCTCTCGAGAAACTTAAAGTCTAGGTGCAGAATCAAGGATTAGAATGGGCTGAAAATGGTCACTGACCAATGAGTGGTAGAGATAAAAAAAAAATATGCCCTTGGACAAACTTGATTCTGTCTTGTCCCGTCCGCCATTTTGAAATGACACCACTGTCTCCTGAGTCTTCAACAGCTAACCGGCAGCAGATTAACTCAGTCAAGTAAGGATCCTGAGACTCTCTGAGGTCCACAAACATTTTCACTGCTCCAAGGCTAGGGGTCACACTTTTAACCGAGGTCAGCTGACCTGCAAATTGGTACCTCTGTTTCACAGGAAGGCTGGTGAGGGAATGTTGGTGCAGAGGCCACATGGCCACATAGACACACTATTCTTGATCCATTCTTGAACATATCATTTTTCTCAACTAACTTCCAGGATCCTCTTTTCAGATTATTTCCATCTCTTCCTCATTCCACTTCCAGATGCCCTTGTGGTGACTAAGCAATGGTTCCAGTGAGAGTAGCCCACTGCTCTCTGATAATGACGCCCACGTGCTCTTGCTTGTCTAGCCAATAGCCCACTGATCTTTCTTCTTCTATGCCTAGGGCTGCTCTCCCCTCTGTCGAGATTTCCACAAGGCAGACCTAAGTCTGATTCCAGACTCCCAATACAATTTGTACATACTCTCATTAAAGCAAGTTTTTATAGTCTGATAAAACCGACACTGTAACCATGCTTGAGGGCTGAGTTTTCCCCACTCATGACCCCCACCTCAGCCCTCCTCTACCACATACCCTCTGTTCCATGCAAGCAAACCACCAACCACACAAAAAAAAAACTCGTCAAAAAAAAAATTTTTTTTTTTTTTTGCCCTGGCTTTTCTCTTAGGCTGTTTCTCAATGCCATGCCTGCCTTAGCACTTTGTTGTTCAGCTCAAAATCCTATAGCCTTCCTTACAGAACTCACTTCCCCAGCACCCCACTGTACTCAAATGATCCTCATTTCCATGTACATATATTAGTGATCCATCTACTGCTTTCGACACACTAGTCCAAAGTTATTAGGCTTACTCCCAGGAGACTAGATTATATTAGATTGGCCTTCACTGACTTTGCTCACCACCATATGCCATCGCCCAAACAGTACCTAGCACATAGTAAGTGTTGATAAATAATTTTGAAATAAATAGATAGAAGTGCTCCATAAAGAGCAACGCCTCCCACAGCCAATAGTCTGCAAGGGTACCAGCTAAAAGTCCAAGGAAGAGAACCTGTTAAAGGCTGAATCAGCATCCCTCCGTAAACAACATGTTCTTGCACCAAACTAGGTTTCTGACAACTTTTTCCATCCCAGAGAAGAGGGAATTGCCGACTACCCTATGGGTGACTCTATTTAACCTGAGAAGTCTCCCAGGTCAAGGGCAAATCCCAGCAGAACATGATTTCCTCCCTGCATACTTTATCTAGTGCTTCAAGGGGTTCCTGAATAGAGGTAAATGTCCTACTCCTATTGGAGACAATATGCTTTTCGATTTTTCAAATTCACAAGGCTAAAAATGGGAGCATCTGAAAACACTGAAATAATTCACCACGTTTGGCGACTCTGCATCTGAAAGTCTGACCTCTTTTATATTCAGCATATTGTGTTTTAGCACCTGCCGTGCGGCTTTTGATGTCAAAGTAAAGATGGAACCGGTAAGCATATTAATGAAGGCAGAGAAGTTTGTACTGCTCAGAAGAAAATGAATGTACCAAAAATTAAGAGGCCCTTCTTTTTTCCCACCTCTTTTTTACATCTGCTATGATGTCACGCAAATAACTTCATCTCTAGGAACCACAGTTTTCCAATATAAATTGGAAATAATTTTCTTAAGTCTGTATAATGTAGAAGATACTGTAGAAGTAGAGTGTAATTACAATGATGTATTTTTTGTAAGATGAGGAGACTAACTCTGGTTCCAAGTCCGCTGTGTGCTAAACATGGGCTTTAACTTATAAGCATCCTGAAAGGGTTCAATTGAACATGTAATTCTTTACTTCATGTCTTGAGATGTTTTTTGGTGTTGCTGAGAGATAAAGGATGACTGCTGATGGGTTTCACTTCTGTCTGGCTAAATTTAAAAAACAATGAAGAAATCTGTCCCAATATAAAGATTTTCAAGAGCTCTGGGACATTATTATTTTACTGCATATTTTTAACATAATGGATTTTTTTTAGTTAGAAGAAAAGGAAAATTGATTCAATATGGGAAAATATGAAAGAAAAGATCCCTAAGAGTGAAATACACAAATCCACTTTTCTTTGCTTAAGCAACAGAATAATGACCATGTTAAATATTGGTATGCTTTACGTATTACACTTAATAACAAAACAAATAGGTAATCACAAATTGTGTGATTCTTCTAGGAGGCTTAGAACTTGGCCTAAAAACGAAATGCTCACAGAATGTGGTGACAACTTTTCCTGTTATGGCTGAACTCTATTTTAATGGCTAAATATATTGGTTTTTTTTCTACTATTCACTCTACCAAATCAAATGCCTAATGTTTTTCTGAGGAAAAGAAAAGAGAGAGGGAGTACTGTATTTGATTTTATATCAATCAAAAGTATAATTATATGTCAGAGGGTTTTAAAGAAAATAGATCTCTGAAGCTAAAAAGTTTCCCTTGGAGATTCTCAACTGTGTTTATCTAAAAGAAAACCAAAAGAATCAAGAAATTTTTACACATTTCATCTGTACCAAACCCAAGCAATGGAAAACATTTTAAGGGGTAGAGAGCACTCAAAAACCGTTCTTTTAACTAGTTAGGGACAAGCACACATTAAAAGTTATTTCCATAATACCCAACACAAAAGTTCCGTTCTGCAAAGAACAATTTGTGATGAAACCTTAACAATTACATTTCTAGGTGTTTTTAAAATATACAGTTTACCAATTCAAGAAACTTAAGGGAGAAGAGGGAAGTAATTTTGTGTCCTAACATTTCAGAACAGAGAAAGAAGTTCCTTTATTTAGCACACCTCAATAGAACTAGCATTTAAATCACATGATACATAGCTTGTACAGAATAAGGTAAAAGGATACTTAACCCTATAAACTACTGAAATTTTGTATGAGACTCCTTATGACTAAATCTGTGAAATACTCTAAAAGAGCAGCAATACAGAACTAGCTCAGACTCTTAAAATTGTTTTTGTGGTCTTATTGTATGGAAATTAAAATTGCCTTTGACATTTCCGTGGACAGAAGTCTAATTTTAACCAGTCAATTACTCTTGCAGACCAATATCATTTGGCACATTGTACTTGCAGCAAAATTGAAATATAATTCTTTCTCAAGATAAAATCTGATCAAATCCTTATTTGGAATAAAAAGATGTAAGGGAGCAATTGTAAAAAGGGAAAATTGTATTCCTATGGTAGTTATCTAGAGATAACATCAAATAAACTATTAAAAAGTTTCACAAATGCTACAGTTTATTTTTAGCATTTATCCTCGGATTTAGGAAAATCCAACTGAATTGTAGAGAAAAAAATAAATGCAATATAAAATACCATTTTAAATTTTTAAAAATATATGTCAAAGAATAAGTTGATGGAAATTATTTCAATGTAAGCCAGGAATTTATGTGCCATGTATCAAGCTGGCTTAGATCATCTAACAGTGGATGTTCTGAAATTTTGAAAAGAGACAAACAGCAATGCCAAATGGGAGAATATAATGAAAGATATATTAACCATATCTTTTTCCAAATAGAAGTTTTTCTTAAAATTTTTTAAATATTTTTTCCACCTAAAATTGTGTGTTTCAATTACCTTTTAAATATTCAGTTCTAAAATTTTTAACTTTAATTTTTATTGCACTTACAGGCATAACACAAAAATGTATCTATCCTCACACAATCTGAAATCTACTGTGATCTACATAATTTTGCATAACAATTCACAGTAGATTCAATAAGGTTTTAATAGGTTCAATAATCTGTTTTTCTTTGTTGGGGTATAATTACATTCAAAAAGACAAAAACATAAAACCTGATCATTACATACATTATGAAAACACAACTCACTAATGTCAAATATTTATTAGCTGCATACTTGTTTTGGAAGAGGAAAATGGCCAGTGATGTCGAAAAAATTATTTTCAAATAGAAATTACTCCATCATTTTGAAACCCTATTCATGAGAAATACTGAAAGGTATCATCAAACATGCAGAATTAACTATGAGTAATAGATCGTATGTCTAAAAATGAGTTTTCTTTCTTTAACATTGCCAGAAAAACATGATACTGGCAAATATACAGTCCAGTGTTCTCTAACTTAAAACAGCACAATAGCCTTGCACCACTTTTAGTTTTAAAATATACATCTGGACTTAAAATTTCTGCATAGTGTCTCAGCTCGAAGCTATTTAAAGCGACTGAGTTATAAGCCCTGAACACCAGGATTCATGGTGGAAAGGCTGACAGACCCCTGACTCTAAGGGTGCTACTGGATGCCAGGCTGACATGTGCTCTCCCTATTTCTACCAGACCATTACCTAATGAAATGAATTTGCAAATTGCTTTTTACTTTCTTTGTCACAAGAATTATCTAAGACAGAAAGGGCATGGGGATCCTCTAATAGTATCCCTTAACTATTTTAAGCTTTCAGTAAGATACACCTGAAAGAAATGTTAAAAATATTTATTTCCATTTCCTTGACACCTGGAAGGACGGAACACTACAAACCTGCAGAACTTTGTTAAAAATATAATACCAATAAAAAAACTTGGCATATTTTAAAACATACTAGTTGTTTTTGTGTTTTTACATGCCGAGTATAAACAAATTATAAGTATTCTTGTATAATCCCAAAACAAGATCAGATGAACAACACTAATACATTGCTTATGTCTTAAATATTATACACTGTCAATATCATCGTGAAGCATTATTTTAAATTAACACATCAAAACACTACATATTAAACTCACTTCTGTTGCTCTTCAATGCTGAGTTTAGGGTCACAGACATAAAATATGGGTTCAATAAATACTGTATTGATTTGAATCCCAGATTTCTCAACAATTAAGTTCTGTGTGTTTGTGTTTTTAAATATATTTACCCACATATTATCTACCCAACAACACTGTAACTTACTTTGTACATGGCTCTAAATATGATAGCCAAATTGTGGTCACCACTTCTAAAACGGAGACTTCTTCATATTATTTCTCCGCTGCATATGTATTTGATTATGTTACAAGGGTGTAGAAAGTCTACTGATCTCAGGCTTTTATCTCAAAAGAAAGGTAAAGAGAGATTGTTTTTACTAACATTCAGATGAAAACAATAAAAAATGTTGTCAAAATCTAGATGTTCCACATCTCTGCACATCTTTTTCAACAGAGACAAAACTTAAATCCTGAGGGGATCTCAGCTATCACCATCTGTCTGAATTTTCTTAAATACAGGTATGGGAGCGGAAGGACACAGCGAATCAAGTCTTAACTCTTTTTTAATTAATATGAATTAAAATACTTAATCTAATATGGCCATGTATAATCTATAGTTTTGTTCACTGGTTAAAAGTCAAACTGCTCTGTAATTAATAATAAGGATGGTAAATAGCAAAGAAAACAATTTATTTTCAAAATAATTTTAAAAGGGTGGTAATGAGAAAACCTAAAGATAACCAAAATATCTGAGAACAGCTCAAACACACTGCATTCTATCTTTGCACCAAAAAGTTCATTTCTATCCAAAGTACCAAGACTCAAAATCAATTCAGCACCATAAATGAGAATAGTTCAAGACAGTTATACCTTAAACAAGTCTAGCAGAGTAAACAGAACGTAGAACGCCAAATATCTAAGTGATATCTTTTAAAACATAGGCACCTACCATTTTATTTTTCATATATCCTGACTTGGAATGCCTGACATGGCATTTTATAGACAAAATACCTATTTGTATTTGCTGTTTTCATCCAGGCTTTTTTTTTGTTTGTTTGTGTTTTGAGGGTTGGGAGGGGTACAAATTTCCACTCTTCGCTTAAGGCGAATTAGAACATTCTGGGTCCAGGGACGGTGAACGTCGTAAAAGATAGCTCTTGTGTGGAAATTAGAATTTCTAGAATTCACATACATTCTAAGCTTTTCGTATTTCAAGGAGGAAAACGTTAACCTACAAAATGGGTGGTTTATAAAAGGAGAAATGGGACGGTTAAAACACACACACACACACACACACACACACACACACACACACTTCTTGAACCAACTGCAAAATGAAACCTGCCCCAGAATGCAACATCCCCTTTCCTGAACAATTCATTCTGATTTCTGTTCTGATACAAGACCCAGCTAGATAACCAGCTCTAATTGACCTGGACTCCTCTTTCTTTCCACCCCACCCACACACGGAATCTGAATTGGTGCGTGGGGTGGTGGTGGGGGGTTGTGATCCACAACTGGGAACTGCCAGTGGCCTGTAGGAGCTTGGCCCCGGGGTCCACGGTGGAGGAACTGGCAGGAGTCCTCCCTCCTCCTCCTACCTCGCCGGGCCTCGCTTAGCCTGCTCTCCACAGATCCCAGAACCCAGAGGACCCAGGCCCACCTTCACCAGTTCAGAGGCCAGACAGGGCCGGAAGCGTCTTCCCGGGAATGCTCTTCTCCCTGTCTGGCTCACCGCCCCCTCCATCCCTGGAGTCTAGTCCCGGGAGTGTGGACTGCCCCGGGAACCTGTTTCCCCATCAGCCCAGTGCCTGCCGGGCCCTGGGGGCTCCGCGTCTCCCCCTGGCGAGGTCCGCCCGGGGAAATCTAGACCGCGCTGTGGAGACGCATCCGGCTACTGCGAGAGGCTCCAGACTCTGCACCCGCAACCTGCCGGGCCGCTGCTGCGGCTCCCGCGGCGGACACCCGCCCTCCAACTAACGGGCCCGGCGGGCGAGCGGAGGAGGCCGCGGTGCGCGGGAAGCGCTCTCAGGCTTCGGGGGTCGCTCCTCCGCGCCCAGACCACCGGCCGGAGCCTCCCACGACCTTTCAGAAGGAGGGCCCTTAGGGACTCAAGTCCTCCACAAGTACCAATAAGAGAAATCCTCAAACTTTCACCTCCTTTTTCAAGGCGGGCGAGCCAAAGGCATTTCACAGGTTTCCCCTATCCCTCCCAGGTGGGGTGAGGCGGGGAGCTGGGTCCCGGCTCCAAGAGGCGGCCCGAGCCCCCGCCCCCTCCCTCTCCACTAGCCACCTCCCGGCACTCGAGGGTCCAGCGCCCGGGGCTCCGGGGCTCCCCCGCCTCCGGGCGCGCAGCGACCCTGGCGGCCCCGCCTTCCCCCCGGTAACGGCAACAGGCGCAGGTCTGCGAGCCAAGCGGACGCCCCCGTGCTGTCTCCCCGTCACTAGCTCCCAGAGTCCCTAGGTTTGCCCGAGACCCTCTTGGACACGGGTCATGCGGCCCACGCTCCGCAGCGGGCACCCCGCGCCCCGCCCCGGACGCTAATGCCCGGCGCCGGCACCCCACTAACACTGGCCCCCGAGCCCAAGCCCGGGAGGGGCCGGGGCCGCCAAGGTTCAGGCGGGTTAGAGAAGGGGGTGCTAAGCCGGGCAGAGGGGGGTCCGACTGGAGCGGAGAGAGTAGAAGCGCGCGGGACTCGGGGGAGGGGTGGCGCCGGCAGCCCGCGCTGCTGGGCGGGTGGGTATGCCCAGACCGAAGAACGCGGGAGTACTGGGGGAGAAGGCCGGGGCTCCTCACCCCGGGGGAATGGGGGCGGGGTGGAATAACCCGGGGTAGCGGCGCCCAGAGTGGGCACCGAGGGGCTTCTAGGGGGAGGGGAGACCGCTCAGAGGAGTGGGTTAGAACGCTGGTCGGGAGGCTTGAGGGGTAATGAAAGGATAAAGGGGTCAGGGACTGAGGCGGTTGGCTGCAGGCACAGGTGGGAGAGGGGATCTTCGCGGGGTCACAGCGTCCCGAGACCGCCGAGGGATCCGGAGGAAGAGGGTCACTCGGGGAGAGGGGGGGCTCGGGTCAGAGCCACCAAGGTAGGAGGCCCCAGAGGCCGTCGGGGCCCCGGCCCCCGCGGGCATGGAGACGCCGGCGGGCAGATCCCGCGGCGCCCGGCCGGGGGCGGGGGGCGGCCGCAGCTTCTTACCTTGAAGGCCACGGGCAGGGTCTTGTTGCAGCGCCAGTGCGAGGGCAGCACAGAGCACAGGAAGTTGGGGCTGTCGGTGCGGACCAGCTCGGCCGGGTGGTCAGCGATGATCTCCACCATGGTGCGGTTGTCGTGGGGCGGCCGCAACCGGGGCACCGCGGCCGCCGCTGCTGCCGCCGCCGCCGCTGCCGCCGCCGCCGCCTCCTGCTGCTGTTGCTGCTGCTGCTGCTGTTGCTGTTGCTGCTGCTGCTGCTGCTGTTGCGCAGCCACCACCGGGCTCACGTCGCTCATCTTGCCGGGCTGCAGGCTGCTGGAGGGAGGGCTGAAGCGCCGGCTGGTGCTCGGATCTACGGGAATACGCATCACAACAGCCACAAGTTAGCGAAGTGGCCGGGGGAGGGGGAGGAGGGTGGAAATGAGGGGCGAGGAGGAGGAAATTGGGGGGGTGGAGGCGAGACGGGGGGAAAGGGGATGGAGGTGATGGGGCCGAGGAGGTGAGAAATCAAGTTCGGTGAAGCCGACTGCCGGGAGGAGTCGGACGGGGGCCGGCGGTGACGCTGCGGAGCAGTCGGGTTGGCGGGTTGGACCCGAGAGGCACAGATCTTGCCGGAGCCTTTGGAACGCTGGCGGTGGCAGCGGAGAACCGGCGCGGGGATGTGTGTGTCCTGGGGTGGCAGGGGGCTTCAGTTCGCAGCTTGGAGTGGGGTCCCTTGGGGCACTGCGTCCTGGGTGCGCTGGCGCCCCCTCCCAAGTCGAGTCCCGCGATGGCTCCGAGTGGGTTCAGAAGTCCAGCCCCGCGGCCAGCATAGCCGCGCGCTGCCCGCCACCGCCGCGCCGCGCGCGCAGCTAGCTACCCAGCTGCAGGCGTCCGCGCCGCCGCCCGCCCTCCCGCGCTGCTGCCGCCGCCGCCGCCGCCGCCGCCGCCGCCTCCTCCGCGGCGGCCTCCGCTCCCCCCGCGCCGGCCGCACGCTCAGATTCCTCCCGCGGCGGCTGCCAGCCCGGCTCCCCGGCTCCGCTCCTTCCTTTCCTTTCTCCTCTTCTGGCCTTCTCACGGCCACCTCCTTGCATCCAGTCCCTCCTGCTTTTTGCAAAGCTTCCCTGACCCTCGCGCGTCGAGGTGCCAGGAGGTAAGTCGCGGGCAGCGGATCTCGGGGCAACAGCTCTCGAGCCTGCGAACCGCAGCCGCTGCCGCCGCCCGCCGGCCAAGAGCAGGAGCCCCCGGACGCAGCGCGCAGCTTCCGAAGCCGGAGAGCCGGCCCGGGTCGAGGGGAATCTCGCCTGATCGCGTCCTCTCGCTTCTCCCCCGACCCAGGACAAGGAACCCCCTCTTGGTCGCACGAGGTTGAAGCTGAGACGCCAGAGAGCCGCGGGCTGAACTGACTGTCGTTATTTTTCGTTGTAACTTCAGGAGAGGAGGAAGGAAAATTCTTGAGCGTCTGTGCTGACTTCTCGGCACTCTTCCCCCTTCCCCCACCCCACCCCCCACCTCTGCCGGAGCGGCTCCCAGGGAAAAAATGATTTTGCAGGGTTTGGGTGCTTTTTTGTCTTAAGTAACACAAAAAAATGGGGTGAAGGGGACACTTGCTAAATAGTTTTTAGAACCTCAAGTGGGTGGCTGGACACTTTTTCTATACTCAAACTTATCGTTCCTAGAGAACAAGGATGAGCTGCTGCTTTTTTTTTTTTTTTAAAGACTGATAAACTGTCAGTTGGATGATTAAAATAAGTTGCAAAAACCTTGCTGAGGAAAAACCCCAGCAGTTTTCCATGACTTTAAATCTTTTATTAAGTGTATTCTGCATCTAAAATTAAGTCTAATATCTTAACTTTCTTCCCCACCACTCCCAGGGGAAAAAATAAAAATACAAAATAAAATATCCAAAATGCCTCATTGGCTATTTATTTATGTATTTATTTCCCAATGTGGGTTAAGAAAGCAACTTTGGATCCCCCAAAAAGTTGTGGTCTAGAGGATGAAGGAGCGCGGGAAAAAAGCGGCAGTTTTACCTAAAATGTGGTTTTTGGAGGCTGGGATTTCTAATGATTAGGTTTTTGTGGTTTATATAGACACGACTCTGGCTAAGGCGATCATTACGCTGATGAGAGTCAGAAGAAGCACGTGGGTGTCTCCGACCAGCCTCAAACTCGGAACCTTCAAAACAAATAAAACAATGTGCGGCGCCCGCAGAAGCCGGGAAATCCGCTTGAGGCTTTGCACCCCCAAAAAGGGGACACAGGGCCCTTTCCCTCCTTGTTGTGTACTGCTACGTTCCTTGCTTACCGTTAAACTCCCTTAAACCTCTCAAAGCTTGAAAACGTGTTTGCAAAAACAGAGTTGCCAAAGCTTCGAAGATTCGTAATAGGGTAGTTGACACCATAGGAAGTGATTTTATAAAATAAATGAAAAAATTATAACGCTTCGCCCTCGGAGTATTAAGGAATAAAGATAGTTGAGTCATCACTCATTCCCCCGCCCCCATCTTATTTAAAGCAATTCACGTGCCCATTAATTGGCGTTTTTACTGCTCACTCAGCGCAAATGCCTCTGTCACCCTGGTAGCGACCTGCCACGACCCTCCCTGTGGGTTTTTAAAGCCTTGTTTCCACTCGCTGAGTAGGCGCACCGGGTCTGCGCCTTTGAAGGGGTCTGGAAGGGCTTCGAGGACTTGGGAGCGCGGAAGAGGGGACCCGGTGCCAGTTACGGACTCTGGAGCCCATTTCCAGTGCACGGTGAACGTGGAGGGCTGTAGTAATGTGACTGTGACGACACGAGGATTGCCTCTTAAAGAGAGGCGCGGGCGGCAGAGGGGCCTCCAACTGCTGGGGCGGACGTGAGGGGCCAAGGTGCTTAAGCGTGCGCCCTCGTGGGGGTCACGACGGGCACGGGGGACCTTGCTCTGTCCTTCCTCTCTGGGGCTTCGTTTTCACCTTCTCCTCACCGTCTCCCTCGTGCGTCTTACCCTTTCCCAGTTTTCTTTCCACGTTCTCGCCTTTCCCCAAAATCCCCCCACAGACGCGCGCCTCCTTCCCGCGCCCTTCCCGCCTCTCCGACCTCCCCACCGCAGCTTGCCACCCTGGGTGCCCCATTCTGTCTCATCCGCGATGAAACCCCCTCCCCAGCCTGCTCCTCGCCCCCGGCCTACTGGCCTCCGGACCCAGGCGCCCAGAGGTTGTGAGGGAGCCCACTTATCGCAACGATCTGGCTGCGCAGCGAGGAACTGAGCTATCTCCTGCGCGTGCGATTTTTAATTATCTTTTCGGTCACAGGGGAGAGCTCTAACCCCGGGCACCGGCTCGCAGCCTGCGCGCACAGGGTCGAGTCTTCCCCAGCCGCAAGCGGCCGTAAGCCCTCCAAAAAAAAGAGAGAGAGAGAGACCACACTGCATTCATTACTCTCCTACCTTACACACCCACTCAGATACACTCGGATACACGCTCTCGCACAGCCACATGCTGGCACTCGGGGACACACACACACACAACCAGGCTTGCTTGCTTTATTTTGGTTTGGTTTGGTTTGGTTGCCTTTTCGCGGGGCCGTTTTATTTGGGGTATGTTGTACCACTGTCTAGCAAAGATCTCTCACTTGTTTCTTGTTTGGGTTTTAAACGTGTAGGGGCTACAAAGGAGGGGAAAAGTTATAGGAACGGGATCTTTTCTGTGTTCAAATGGAGACAAGGGTTCTGTGACCGTAGCAGGTGATATGCTGTCGTCTCTGGGGCTGTCCTCCTCCTCCCAGGAAGTCCACCAAACAGGGAACTCCCAGAAAATTTGAAGACGCTAAGTCAATATTTCAAATATAGGCGACCAGATGGGCTTTTTCAAAGAAAAAATTCTAGGGCACTTTTGAATTTAAGTAATCCTGTTGGGGAATTTTCCTTTCTTTCTCCATCTCTGTTCTGTCCTGTCTTTGTTTTCCTCAGAGGCTAGTGAAGTATGCAGGCCTCAGTGGTTGGGTGCCTGGGGATTTTAAGGGCGATTTAATCAATGGTGAATTCTTTATTTTAATTAATCACGTCCGGTGATTTAGCTTTTATGGCCTTCCTTGGGCATCTTCCCTTCATTTTACATTTCAGTTGAACTAATATAAGCAGCTCTTGGAAGTTCCTGGTCTTGGATCCCTTAAAATATCCTACAGTTATTTATAATGTGGAAATGAAATTTTCCACTGAATACCCTAACATCGGTTCAGGTATCTGGCACAGCAGATTTTCAGTCTCCTTTCAAAAATACCCTCTTGCTGAACATTCACACTTTCAGCTGGAAGGCACTGAGCCTGGAACTGATGATGTCTTGGCTCAGAGCATTTTATTTAAAGGAAGAAAACATTTTTACAGACCCCTAAACCAAACCACTCCTGGTAATAGTAGGCACGTAGGAAAACCAGGAGATTTTTCATCTGTGTATTTTCTGCTATAGTTTGCATGATCTCACCCTTGGGTTTAGATTTTCTTCTACCCCAAAATGTTCAGAAAAAAATCACTCACTCACTAGATTTCCATTCTTGTTCAGAAATAGTCATCTTTTCTTCTGTATGTTATAACATATAAAAGAACATATTTTTTTTTCTTTCTGAACACGTGGCTACTCCGGAAGATACAGGCATATTTTTCCCCTTCATCTCCTTTAATATTTAATATAACTCTTTAGTAACAAGACCCACCAATTCTGACTTTCCAGACACAGAAAATGAGATATAAAACAGTCAAGTTACTTATCTAGTCAAAGAACTGAATGCCCCAAACCAGGAACATAACCCATACTTCTTTCATTCGGGTTTTATCTTATAAGCCCTATATGTTATTTTATACATACTTTTTCTTGATGAAAAGTAAAAAAGTCACTGTAAAACCTTAAAATGGTTTTCAATGGACCATCTAATAAAGTGGGACAAACTTTCAGATGTGTATTAGAAAATCATGGACATACTGTTGATCCATAAATTTTTAACTGCATTCTGTGGGAAAACTTTATAAACAGAACCATCTTTAGGGAGTTTTCCTTTGGACCCTGATTGAGTGAATGCTCCCTGGCCCTTGAAGAAGCACTACTGGGCTAGACCAGGAATGGCCTTACTGTAGCCCGTGGGCCAAATCTGGCCTGATGCCTAGTTTTGTATAATCCATAGTTATGACCAATTTTTGCATTTTTAAATAGTTGGAAAAAACTAAAGGAAGAATAACGTTGCATGAAAATGATATGAAATTCAAGTTTCAGGGTCCAACAATAAAGTTGTATTGGGACATAGCTATATTCATCTGGTTTTATATTTGTCTGTAGCTGCCCTCACCGAAAACAGCAGAGTTATGTAGCTGTGATGAAGATTGTATGGCCTGCAAAGCCTAAAATGTTTAATATTTGTTTTTTTGCAGAGAAAGTTCACCAATCCTAAAATGAAAGGGATGCAGGATCCTGGTGGGAGGAACAGCAGAAGGGAGTAGACATTAAAGAAGGCATTGATAAAAACAAATAAATAAGTAAGTAAAAAGAGGGCATCAGGGTGGAACATGTGTAAGGTCCAGATTAGTTTCTTTTTTTAAGTGAAAAAAATTCTTTTCTGTATAAAATACTAATCAATTAGACTATTTTTCCACTTAATAATTTTGCATGTACCAAAACAGAGAAAAGAATGAGGAGTGCCTTTCCATGAGCCCCTTAAGAACCATTGTTTATACCTGTCTCTATACCAGTATCTTCTATTGCCCTTCAGCGTGGGAGCCCATTAACTGAATAGATGAGAAAAGAATAAAGGAACTTTCATGGAATGTGAACATGAAAAAAATCAGTGAAGACTTTAATAGGTTTATTCCATCCATTTTACACAAGAAACATAAACGAGCTTACCAAGAATTTTCTGGTATATAATATTTACACAAATCCTATATATACTTTTAAAACAGTTAACTTAATAATTTAAGTGATCCCAAAGCTTTTGGACATATTTTTCCATTTCAATTTTTTATAGTTAAATTCTATATTTTCTCTCCTAAGCTCACTAAAATTTTCCCTTTGTCAGTGGACGTCTAATAGTTTGAATGGCTATAACAACAGATGAAATGTTGGTAGTGGAGAGCTTAGCATCAGAAGTCTTTCCTGGTTGTTCTAGTTAGCCCTCCCACAGGTCATTTTCAGGTGTTGTCACAAAAAAGGCTGACACTCGCCATGTGATCTTTCAGAAAAACATTTATGGAGCATCTGTCTAATTGCTTTTCAGGAACGGCACTGACTAGAGCATACACTTTGTTTGATTAAGAAACCAACCTACTGGGGTGCCTGGGTGGCTCAGTGGTTAAAGCCTCTGCCTTCGGCTCAGGTCATGATCCCAGGGATCTGGGATCTGGGATCTGGGATCGAGCCCCACATCAGGATCTCTGCTCAGCGGGGAGCCTGCTTCCTCCTCTCTCTCTGCCCGCCTTTCTGCCTACTTGTGAACTCACTCTGTCAAATAAATAAATAAAATCTTTAAAAAAATTATTAAAAAAATACCAACCTACTAAATGGTACCCTATTTACTTGAAGAGACCAACATAATTTCTAAAAAGTGTCTAACTTATTACCCCAGAGTCAAGAAAAATAAAACTAATTTTCCCAAGTCTGCCCTTTGGTATTTTGGAGTTGGCGATTGTCCTGTGGCAGCAGCAGAAGTAACGGAATAGTCTATGTGAAAGTTTACAGCAGTCTGTGATGAAACACCTAAGTATACCCTAAAATTAATGGTTCCGTAGTAATGTAGCCATTCTTTTTTGATATGCGTGTGTATTACCTCCAAGGCACCAAGCAACATTGCTGTCCAGTTTTATTCCCACTGCCCAGATTCCTAAAATTTCACTTTATGCTTTGGGATGGTCTGAACCATCTGTTCCCTCACCATACCCTGCCATCAGGGTGAGAAATGCACATTGTAACATTCCCAGTCCATCTTACAAAGTACAAGAATCATTTCTGCAGTGTGAGAAATTTAAATTAAAAACTAGAGAGGTACAGGGGCACCTGGGTGGTTAAGCATCTGACTTTTAATTTCAGCTTAGCTCATGATCTCAGGGTCATGCAATCGAGCCCTTCGTCGGGCTCTGTGCTGGGTTTGGAGCCTGCTTACGATTCTCTCCCTCTCTTTCTGCCCATCCCCACCCTCACCTTGAACTCTCTCCCTCTTTCTTTCTGTCTCTCTAAAAAACAAAACAAAACAAAAAAACTAGAAAGGTAGGGAAAATAGAAGAGGAAAAAAAACAACAACAACAAGAGTCCAGCTTGGTTCCATTAGCTGCAGTCCTTAGGTGAGATTGGGTTTAAGTTATTATCCCAAGTGTGTTGCTCCTCAGGATTTCATAGTCAGAAAGTACTTTCTTCTTACCCTCTAGCCATGATCAAATTCTATGTATAATGATTCTTTTATCTTTTTTGACGTCAAATGATTCTCCTGAATTATCTTTTTTGGGGGGAGGGATCTGTTCTTCAATCACATTCCCATATGTCACGATTTTTCTTAAGGATGATTTTTCTTCCCTTGATGTGCCATTATCAACTTATTGCCTCTCAGGTCCAAAGTCATCCTTTTTTACCTGCTCTGTGAAAATGGATCTGGGCCTTTTAACTGTCTCTCTTACCTGCTTCCAATTCTACTTTAGAAGAACCATCTCCAATTTTATTTAAATAAAATATGCTGCGAACTTAATGCACTTAGAGCCTTATTATCTTTCATTTATGTATATGTATCTCTGGTGTTGTTACTTAAATTCTTGTAATAAATCAAATGGATTCCATTATCTAATCTTTATAGGAATTTTATGAGACAATCTCTATTTGTGCCACTACAAAAGTAAATTTTCACCAAAGTAAAAAAATATATATATAACCCCCCCACCACCCAGTCCCAATAAAAGCTTCTTTGGCCAGTGTTCTTTCCTCTGTTGATACAGTTCTTTTTCTGATACTTCACATCTTTACCCAGAGAATATATTTTTTTCTACACACTAAGTAAAACCTCTACAGTTTTCAATTACCAGGCATGAGAATTAACCACGACATGTTGATTCTTAGGTGTTCTGAACTAGGGATTTTTCACATACCTTAAAATTAAATGCCTTCCTTAACTCTTTTCTTAGCAAGTCTTAATTGGGATTTTGACCTCAACATTTAGTCCAGGTTTATATGTATGTGGCTAATCAATAAACCTAAAATCCTATTGGGTGATACTATTCTCATTATCATCAAGTAAGAAAGAAACTGATTAAATGTTCCAGGTCTTCATCTGATTTGCTTAGTTTATTTTATTTGTTTGTTTGTTTATTTATTTATTTGAGAGACAGCACAGAGAGAGAGGGATAAGCAGACTCCTCGCTGAGCAGAGAGCCTGATGTGGGACTCAATCCCAGGATCTTGAGATCATGATCTGAGCCAAAGGCAGACACTTCATCAATAGAGCCACCCAGGCACTCTGATTTGCTTAGTTTAAAGCTTAGTCTTCTCCAAGATTGCCGGAAATGTGGGTTGCATCTATGTTTTTTCATTGACTATAGACTTTTTTCCATTTTGAACTTCCTTTGCTGCTATTTATCCTTATTGAAGGATATTATTATGGTATGTCCATAACTGCAGAAATAGAAACTACTAGAGGTGTTACAACTTATTATATATCATCATTCAAGATTTAATCATGGCTTCGTTCATGCTGATAGTATTGGTTCATGCAAAAATGAATGTCTCTTCACATGAAAAGATGCTCAACATCCCTCATCATCAGGGGAATACAAAACAAAACCATGATGAGATACTACCTCACACCTATCAGAATGGCTAAAATCTACAACAGAAGAAACAACTGATGTTCACAAGGATGCAGAGAAAGAGGAACCTTCTTATACTGACAGTGGGAATGCAAGCTGGTGCAGCCACTCTGGAAAACAGTATGGAGGTTCTTCAGAAAGTTAAAAATAGAGCTACCTTATGACCCAGCAATTGCAAAACTGAGTATTTACCCAAAGATACAAAAATACTGATTTGAAGGGACACGTGCACCCCAGTGTTTATAGCAGTATTATCAACAAAAGCCAAATTATTGGAAGAGCCCAAATGTCCATCGACTGATGAATGGATAAAGAAGATGTGGTATATACATACAAAGGAATATTACTCAGCCATAAAAAAGAATGAAATTTTGCCCTTTGAAACAATGTGGATGGAACTAGAGTATATATGCTAAATAAAGTAAGTCTGAGAAAGACAAATACCATATGATTTCATTCATATGTGGAATTTAAGAAACAGAACAGGTGAACATAGGGAAAGAGAGAGAGAGAGAGAGGCAAACCATAAAACTCCTAACTATGGAGAATAAACTGAAGGTTGCTGGAGGGAAGGTGGGTGGGTGGATGGGCTAAATGGGTATTGTATATGATGAGCACTGGGTGTCATATGTAAGTGCTGAATCACTAAATTCTGCTCCTGAAACTAATATTACATTATATGTTCGCTGAATGGAATTTAAATTTGTTTATTTAAAATAAATAAATAAATAAATGCCCTTTTCCAACATATCTGTGATAAAACTTGAACTGTGAAAACTAGAGTAATAATAAGGAGAGAATTACTAGAAGTATGATCCATAGGAACCACAACTCATAGTTAACCTTGAAAATTGAAAGTCTTAAGTGTTTCAATTTTTAACTTTGTTTTGCAAGCATCTACAAACTCAATCACAATTCCTTCTAGGCAGAGATCTGGCAAAAGCATTTAAGTTCCAAGCCAAACATTCTAAAGAAGATTTCTTACTGTCGGTGTTGAAAATTATAAAACTAGAAGAAAAATAGTTGGAAAGTAGCGTTGCACTTATCACTGAAGAAAGGGGGAGGCATATATCTAAATAAAGTCTAAACAACTTATGAGTAATTGCCATTAGACATGTATGAGAAGAAAAATTAGTTTTAATTCATTCACTTTATCCTTGAAATTGCTGTATTATTTGAAAAACCTACATGGCCCTGATCATTTTAATGAAGTGCTCAATTTTCTGAACTTCTCAGTTGGAGAGTTTGCAATTTGGAGCTACTGAAAGAAAAAACTTTCAGAAGGTTTATATTGGATTGGAGATTGGTTTCTTCCCTTTGAACTCCTTTCCAGGAGCAGAGCAACAGGACCATATTTGAACTATATTTCTTCTCAGCACATCTTAGAAGAAATGGTAGAGCTGCAAAATGGAAGTGCACTGGGACATCTTTTAAACTAACACCCTATAAAACTTTGAACAAGGGCTCCAGACCAACATGTCCTACAGCCTCTCATAATATCCACCTGAAGATTTATTCTGTAAATCCCTCAAGGTCAAAATATCCAATATACTCAGGCCATTGTTTCAAACAGAAAAGGAGGCAAAGGACAACATTTACTTTCCCAAGGCCCACAGTCCACAGCACTTATTTTTACTCTGTCCTAGGCAATAGTATCACTGTACACAGGATTGTGAGTTCCGTAATGGTAGGTACTATGTCTCTCGGGTTCACAATTAAGGTGGAGCCACACTACTGAAGAAATCCAGGAAACACCATCCCTACTATATACCATGTGTACACGATGCAAACAGAGTCCTTGGAGTGGTATGATATGGTAGCCCTAGCAAGCCCCCACAGTTAGCACAAGGTCTAACATATGGTATGTGATATATATTTATCACATGGATGATAAAATAATACACACACACATACATATATGTATGTTGCTTGAGTGAATTTATATATTCATTGATTGCTTGAATGAATATATATATATATAAAGTTGCTTGAATGAATGACTATTCCCCCTGAAGCAGAAACCCAGGTATTATGATAAATTAATCATCCCCACCATTTTCCTCTCTTCGTCTATCACCTAATTTTATTAATGCTATTTCCTGAATATCATTGCTACCTATTTTCTTTCCTTCTCCAACACAACTGCCTTCATCCCAGGCTCTACCATCTTAAATCTCAACTGCAATAGCTTTCTTCTTCTTCTTCTTCTTCTTCTTCTTCTTCTTCTTCTTCTTCTTCTTCTTCTTCTTCTTCTTCTTCTTCTTCTTCTTTTTTTAAAAATTTATTTGAGAGAGAGCACAGGAACATGAGAGGGGAGAGGATGAGAGACAGAAGCAGACTCCCCACTGAGCAGGGAGCCCAACATGGGACTCAATACCAAGATTCTGGGATCATGACCCAAGCCAACGGCAGTCGCCTAACCAACAGACCCACCCAGGTGCCCTCAACTGCAATAGCTTTCTAGCTCGTCTCCTTGCCTCCATTCATGCCCATCTCAACCCCAGTCCATCCGAGTTCTTTCTTTAGAATGCGACTTCAATCATGGCATTGCAATGCTTACAACTCTTCAGTGGTTTGTATCTTCTCTCATACAAGACAAACCCCTTCATGATCTGCCTTCTCAAGTTGCCATCCCTGAACCGCAAACACAGGGCTTATAGGTGAAACCAAATTTGAAAACAAACGTATCTTATGAAAAAACCCAACCCACACATCTCCTGATATCTGTCCTCTCGAACTCAGCCACATTTTCCTCTCTCTTCCTCATGAGTACTATAGCAATTTGCATTTCCCTCCATTATTGCACTCATCACCTGAATTCTCTACTCACATCAATGTCTCCCAAACAGAGTGTAAGTACCTTCAGGGCAGAAATTGGTTTTATTCCTTTTTTATCCTTAGCACTTAGCACAATGACTAGAATACAGTAAGTTGACTATAACTATTTCTTAAAGTGACTTAATGAATACTTACTTAAAATTCCATTTAGACCTGAATTTTATGCCCTTTAAAATAAGAACTTTCCAAGTTATTAAATTCTATGCTTCTGCCTGAAATTATCAACTATCAACGAGAACGTGGAGCACTGGAACTTTCTTGTTTTCTTAAGAATGCGAACTGGGGGAAAAGACTTGGGATAATAGTTTGGCAATATCTCGTAAAGTTGACTGCATATGCTTTGTGACTTAACAGTTCTACACCCAAGTATCTACCCTAGCTGTAAAACACATAACGAGAGATAATATTATGTATGTTATACTGGAATAAAGAAGTGAGAGACTTGTGCTTGGAGGCAAGGGATAGTAGCTCCAGCCACCGGAACCCACACTGTGTCCTGAATGCTCAAGGATCAAAATCTCTGCACTTGAGCTGTAGTGGTGGCCTTCAAACCTTGTGTGGTGTGGTCTGCTGTATTATTTAAGAATATTTATTAAGGAGGGCACATGTTGTGATGAGCACTGGGTGCTATATGCAGCTAATGAATCACTGAACACTACGTCAAAACTTAGTGATGTATGATACAGTGGCTAACTGAACTAATAAAAAAAAGAATATTTATTATGTCCTAGAAAATAAGAGAAACAAATAAGGATGATAAACGATACTAAATATAGAAAAGCTAGTAGCTTATGAGACATGTTAGATATGTATGCTTAACATCCATTGGAAGGAGTAGAAGGATGAAGAGCATCAAATATTCATGACGCACTAAATATACATGAGGTACTCAATATTTATCAGATCTTAAATTGGTATCCCATTATTGACAGCATTTCTGACCCATGTGTCCTCTCCCCAGTAAACTCTATGGCTGCTCTTCAATCTAATAGGCAAGCTACAGTTATGGCCAGATGTATCCTAAAACAGGTGTGTATTTGTTCTAAGCACCTTCCTTCTGCAAAGCACTCTTGCACAAACCTCAGCGCGGGCTTATATCCACATCAACATCAGGGCAAGTGTGATACATCAGAGAAAGAGACAAGACCTATGAACTTTGCATAATTCAGAATCTAAGTAATATACTCCTTCAACTCTGTTTGCCCTCTGTCCTAAGTGTATTAATCTATGCCATCTCTATTCCCTTGCTTCCTCCTCTGTTTTCAATTAATTCAATAAACTGCATGATTCAAGAATCTCAGTGTGGTCTGTAAGCCTTTGTTTAGTGGCAAATAGCTTGTCTTAGTGTTCTTAGAAGCTACTCTGGCATCAGGATAATTTCCCACATAATGCTGAGTTACATGTACCCTTACAGGACATGAAAACTTTCCAAGGGCGCATGCAGTTTTAAGAATTTCTAAACCCTCAAAGTCATATACACTCCTTGCTAAAAGTGATCTCCGTGGGATCCCATTTCCTATCCTTTCTCTTTTCCCCTTCACAAAAGAAAGGATACCTCCTGGCCACCTCTCCTTCCTATTGTGCTTTGCCGCATGGTATAAAAAAATCTTGCTGTGGGGTGTGTGGGTGGCTCAATCGATAAGTGGCTGCCTTTAGCTCAAGTCATGATCCCAGGGTCCTGGGATGGAGCCTGGCATTGGGCTCCCTGCTCAGTGGGAAGCCTGCTTCTCTCTCTCCCACTCCCTCTACTTGTGTTCCCTCTCTTGCATTCTCTTTCTGTGTCAAATAAATAAAATCTTAAAAAAAAAAAATCTGGCTGCAACAGAGAACCTCCATTATCAAGATGCCAAAAGCACCACTTCAGTCAACACCTTAAGAGATAGATTTCCCAAAAAAGTTTAACTCTCATGTTCAACAACTATTTATAAAAAAATTATAGTTTATTAATGTTGTTTTCAGCAAGTATATGCTATGGTGGTAATATTACAATAACTCAAACTAGAAGAAGTATTTTAACAGACATTGTGGACCCAGAAAGCTTAACAATTTGTAATTTCATTTAATATACCTATTTTTGCTTCCAAGAAATAGCCTAGCATGACTAATAGAAGAATTTAAAACATAAAAATATATTATGACACTTTCTGTAGAGGAAGTGGAATAGAACTGAAATGAATGGAAACAATGTAAAACTTTTGACTGATGAGGCCTTACTCATGTATTTTATAATGGATATAGGTGGTCTCAAATCACTATGGTTTTAGCTTCCACTAAATACATCTGAAAGAGTGATATATAGGTTTTATTTTTATAAGCCAATAATTACAATATGCTGAAAATGGCATCTTTGGCAACTATTTAAAGATAGAATGAAAAATGTTAGATATTTTATTAATCAAGTCCAATGAAAGAAAATAGAAACATTTCCAGGTATTGTTTTTTTTAACACAAGAAATTTAATAAACGTATTTTTAGCTATGGAAGAGTTTAGAAATCAACAGGGAATACAAAAGTATCCAGAGGTTAGCAACAAGTGGAGTAGCACTCATCCCAGGATTATAGAAACAAAAGGAGTGGTTTTTAGTACCAGAATTCAGAAAGCAGGACCATTTAGGAGCCAGAAGCACGATGGGACCACCCTGCAGATCTAGGAACCGCAGAGGGAAGAGTCATTTAGTGTAATATGGAGCCACAGAGGCCATACAGCAACTGCTGGAGAGAATGCCTGTGGCTGAAGGAGGGAAGAAATTCCATGGCTTCTCTTCTCCATCTGTCCTCTGATCTTCTACTAGTGTCTCCATTGACTGACCCTACCTGAGAGTCAATTGGTAATGGAGACTAGAAAAATATTTCCCTGAAATATACAGCAGAAATGGTGGCAGGGGGTGGAGGTGGGGCGGGTAGAAGTGGGGAGGGAAGGAGGCAAGTGACCAGCATACATGTGAACCTAAAATTGGGTGAGCAACAGACAGAAGAATGAAGTTAGATCCTCCCATATATTATATACAAAAAATAACTCAAAATGGATCAAAAGCCTAACTGTAAAAGCTAAAATGACAAATTTCTTAGAAGAAAACACAGATATAAATCTTTGTGACCTTTTCAATTCCAGTGGTTTCTTAGGCAGTGTTTTTTTTTTTTAATATAACACCGAAAAGACAAGCAACCAAAGAAAAAATAATGTCCAAAGAAAAAATAATGAATTCGCCTTAACCAAAACAAAAAACTTTTGTGCTTCAAACAACACTATCAAGAAAATGGAAAGATAACTCAAAAATGGGAGCAAGTATTTGCAAATCCTATATCTGATAAGGGTCTAGAATCCAAAATGTATAAAGAACCCCTATAACTTAAAAAAATGGGCAAAGATCTGCAGTTTAAAAATGGGCAAAGATCTGCATAGTCATTTCTCCAAAAAAGAAATGCAAATGGCCAAAAAGTCCATGAAAAGATGTTCAACATCACTGGTCATTAGAGAAATGCAAATCAAAATTATGAGATAACCACTTCATACCCAATGGGATGGTTGGCTATCATTTTTAAAAATGGACAATAACAAGTGCTGGAGATGATATGGAAAGATTGGAACTTTCATACCTTAGTGATGGGAATGTAAAATGGCATAGTCACCATGGAAAACAATTTGGCAGTTTCTTTAAAAAGTTAAACATAGGGACGCCTGGGTGGCTCAGTTGGTTAAGCAGCTGCCTTCGGCTCAGGTCATGATCCCAGCGTCCTGGGATCGAGTCCGACATCGGGCTCCTTGCTTGGTGGGGAGCCTGCTTCTCCCTCTGCCTCTGCCTGCCATTCTGTCTGCCTGTGCTCGCTCGCTCTCCTCTCTCTCTGACAAATAAATAAAATCTTTAAAAAAAAAAAAAAAGTTAAACATAATACCATAGAGCACAGTAATGACACCCAAGGGAAAAGAAAACCTATGTTCACATAATGACCTGTATACAGATATCTGTATCATTCTTTATAGGAAATAATGTTGTATAAATCAAGCATGGTCATATTGCGGACTTCTGTGAAAGCTTCACAGAGCAGTTGAGAATATATGAAAAAAGTAGAGGGATAATTTAACAAAAATTAAACTCTCAGTTATTGAAGATTTACTACACACTAAGGGTTTTTCTAAATAGTTCACATGCATAAATGCATCTACTCCAAACAACGCTTTTATGAAGTAGATAATTTAATATCTATGTTTTCAGATGAAGAAATTGTGAGGCATAGTATCTCACCAAATTTTGCACAGCAAGAAGATGGTCAAGCCAGATATAAACCCAGGCTACTGATTTGTAGGCTCTGCCAATTTCTATGGTGAAGACATTCCCATCACAGTTGACTTTAAGCTACCAACATGATGTCACCAAATGCTGGGCTGAAAAAAGATATGTATGGTTGGCTCTAGCAAGCTGATAGGAGTTAACTCTAGTGCAAAACTGAGCAAAGATTTATCTAGTGCTAATTGTATACAAGCAGTACTATGCTAAAACAAAACAAAAGTTCAAGCTCCAGTGCTTGCCCTTATGATAGTGACAGTATGAGTGGAGAGACAATATTTACAGTCATGAAATATTGAATAACGCATATATGTAACTCCATAAGAGGAATGATAGTTCACATTTAAGTACCAAAGAAGTGTTACACATATTTGTTTAGAGGTGGAAAAAATAACACTGACCTCAATGGCCAGGTAAGATTTTATGGAGAATTAATAAGTTATTAAATCATTGAAGATGATTAAATCATTGAAGAATTTGCATAGGTAGAGAGGAAACAAGAGCAAGAACATGAACAAAAAATAATTTACATGAGTTAACATTCTTTAAAATCAGTTCAGTTCACTAAATCAGACTACAAAGAAAAACTATAGAACCTTTCTCATCAAAGATTTTCTCAGCAACCTGGATCAGTTTCAACACTGATCTGCTGAGAGGCAGGAGGGTGAACCAGATGGCCTTTTAAAATCTTTTCCCAATTCTCTAGTTCTTATAGTTATAAATCATTAGCCTTTCTGATACTGTATTTCTATCACTGCCTTTCTAGAAATGCATTAGTTGAAGAGAGCATTGAAATCTAATCTTTCAAAATGTGATGGTCTGGTTCTGGAATGCTTAGAATCTTCCTCTGGCTAAAATATGAATTTCGTATCCCTTTTTTTGCTAAACTAAAGTAATCAATCATTTGGTCTGTTCTATTGATGTCTAATCTGTCATTGGCAGACATCCCGAGAATTGTAAATTCTGTTCAATTGCATGGATACTTTCAAGAATCAATGAATAAAGGTCAATTGACAGCAACATCATCAAAAATCAACAAGGAATAATTAGAAGGAGGGGAGCAGAAAGAAGTTTTCATGCAGGTTTTTCTCTAACTAAGGAGGAGGAGGAGAAAACCAATGAGGGACACAGAGAAGGGGGTAGCGAGAGGCAGGGATTGAGGATAGAGACATCTTAGAGGGGAAGAGAGTTTCAGGAAGGTGAGTACTTTGTACTTGCAGTTTCTTGTGCCTGAAACACTGTCCTCCTTCATATCTACATGGTTCACCCCCTTATCCTTTCAGGTGTCACCTTCTTAGTGAGGCCTTCCCAGACTGTGTATATGAAATAGCAATTCTTCCCCCAGATGCCCCTTACCCTGCCTTATTTTTCTCCGTTTTTCTAACAGTTCATCATTTGGTATATACTGACCTCTTTATTTGCTTTAATCTGCTTTCATCTGTTTTCTCTTCCCCCCAATTCACATGTTAGAATGTCAGTACTGTGAAAGTTTGTTTTGCTTATGGCTAAATCCCCAGTACCTAAAACAGTGCCTTATACACCATAGGAATTTGATGAATACTAGTTTGAATACAAAAAAAAAATGAAGAAGGTGATCAAATGTAGCAGAGATGTTCCATTACCTTGAATAGACTATATCTCCAGCACCCGCTGGCTACATTAAACATGCTTCTATTGATTATAAGGAAAATCAAAATGATTAAGTAGGAAGAAAACAGCTTAAGCCACTGCTTAAGAAGAACAAAAGAAATCCTCAAACCCTTTTTATGTTAATGTCACAGTTAATACAAGGAACATGGGTCCTTGCTACAAGGTTCTTGTGATTATATCCTTGCAAGTGTTTTACAGTCCTAAGAAGAAAAATGTCCTGGGAGTGTGGGTTACTTTTTCAAACTGCAAAAGTCTGCCAAAACGTTTTTCAGACATTGTGGTAAAGATATGTTAAAAAATAATCTACATTCGTGCCTTTCCCCCAAAACGACTATTAAATAGATATTTAAGTATTGATTGTTATATCCAAGACTTTTAATACTTGCTTTAAATAACAGATTATTATCTTTTGGCATTTTCTAAGAAGACCTATAAAAATTCCCAAAATATTCACTTGGAAACATGTAAAATATTATTATGTATTTAATAAACTTCAGTGAAACCATCTCAGGGCTCTTTAAAATCTTTTGTATTCTTCTGTTTAAATGTTGGTTTCAAAATATCAGGAAGACATCCCGACGTCGACTGATCTTTCATAATTCAGCCTGTGGCATCGGACTTTTGCAACTCCAAGCTCAGTAGGAGCCAAACTGCAAGATCTGCCGGTTGCTAAGGGACCAATTACTGCTAAATTCCCATTTATATTAGCTTCAGCTAGGGAAGTACACGAGTTAAAAGAGGATAAGGAATTCTGAAACTATTTTCAATAAAGTGAAGCAGTAAAGAAACTTTTTTTTTTTTTAGGAATTAGCTATTCTTTTTTAATTTTATATTTTATAAACATATAATATATTTTTATCCCCAGGGGTACAGGTCTGTGAATCGCCAGGTTTACACACTTCACAACACTCACCATAGCACATACCCTCCCCAATGTCCATAACCCAACCCCCCCAACCCCCCTCCCCCCATCAACCCTCAGTTTGTTTTGTGAGATTAAGAGTCACTTATGGTTTGTCTCCCTCCCAATCCCATCTTGTTTCATTTATTCTTCTCCTACCCCTTTAACCCCCCATGTTGCATCTCCTCTCCCTCATATCAGGGAGATCATATGATAGTTGTCTTTCTCCGATTGACTTATTTTGCTAAGCATGATACCCTCTAGTTCCATCCACGTCGTCGCAAATGGCAAGATTTCATTTCTTTTGATGGCTGCATAGTATTCCATTGTGTATATATACCACATCTTCTTTATCCATTCGTCTGTTGATGGACATCTAGGTTCTTTCCATAGTTTGGCTATTGTAGACATTGCTGCTATAAACATTCGGGTGCACGTGCCCCTTCGGATCACTACGTTTGTATCTTTAGGGTAAATACCCAGCAGTGCAATTGCTGGGTCATAGGGTAGTTCTATTTTCAACATTTTGAGGAACCTCCATGCTGTTTTCCAGAGTGGTTGCACCAGCTTGCATTCCCACCAACAGTGTAGGAGGGTTCCCCTTTCTCCGCATCCTCGCCAGCATCTGTCATTTCCTGACTTGTTCATTTTAGCCATTCTGACTGATGTGAGGTGATATCTCATTGTGGTTTTGATTTGTATTTCCCTGATGCCAAGAGTAAAGAAACTTTTAAATGGTTAAGAAAATTTATGGAGAAGAAGGTGAGCGAACATTCACAGTGAGATACTATTCTATGTCCTACAAGCATAATTAACTAACACCTCTCCCCCCTTGCATGATCTAATCTATGCTTTCTCATAGTCGACAGAACACTGAACGGGACATTTCTTGATGCTCCAGAAGAAACTACTGAACCCAAGACACTAGGACCCAAAGCTGAAGACAAAGAGAAGTTGAGTATGCACAACACCACTGTTCGGATTGACAAGGAGGCAGGGGTTTGTTTGGGATCAAATGGGTATTGCAGAAAGTTGCAGTAGTGGGACCATCCTGACAGCAGCTTATTTAAGAAGGCTGCCACTAGGGTTGGAACAGGGAGTGGAAGGATGGAGACCATTGGAAGATGTTGAGCTTCCCCATTAGGAGAAGGTACTGGCTTTTGAATGCCTATTGCTCATTAGCCAGAAAGGCAGGGACCCCCAACAGTCAATCACATAAACAGGTTTTGCCCTCTTTTCATTATCCAATTGTTCAATTACTGGTTAGAGTTTTTAAAAGCCTGCATTATCCAATTTAAAACTCATGATCATCCTGTGAGGTAGCCATTTTTTAAAATCATACCTTTTTTTCAGATTAGAAAACTTGGAAATTGACTCCAAGAAGTCAGTCAGCAAGTCCAAGGTCACACAGTTACTGGGAGATCCAGGACTTAAATCAATTTTTTTCAGTAATGTATGCCCTTAAGTATGTATATTATTAATTAATTTTTATTAAGTATCATTAATTATACATATATGACATATGTATAATTATATATGAAAGTATATATAATTATATATATGTAAATTATCTCTCTTATAGACAAGACATTGTTAAATGCATTAAGAAACATAGAAATAGGAGCGCCTGGGTGGCTCCGTGGGTTAAGCCTCTTGACTTCAGCTAAGGTCATGATCTCAAGGTCGTGGGATGGAGTCCCGCATTGGGCTCTCTGCTCAGCAGGGAGCCTGCTTCCTCCTCTCTCTCTGTCTGCCTCTCTGCCTACATGTGATCTCTCTCTGTCAAATAAATAAATAAAATATTAAAAAAAACATAGAAATATGTATAAGGTGGTTCTTGCTCTTGAATTCTTAAGGAGGTCATTGCAAGAAGATCTTAAGCAGCTTGGGTGTGAAGACAACAAAGGTATGATCAGTAGGAGATAATGGAGCAAAGAAAGCTAAACTGTGTTCATTAGAAATGAAAGGAAGTTTTGTCAGGGTTTCCCCACAGTACAGATGATCCAGAATCTCAGAGAGAGAGTTGGAGAGATGGCTGAGAATTAATGCATTTCTCAGAGAGAGGGACAGAGGGATTTTGTTTTTGTTTTTGTTTTTCCCAATATTTTATTATGAAAAACATGAAATAGCAGTTCAAATAATATTTACAATGAACATCCATTACCACCTAGATTCTACATGGTTATTTTATTATACTTGCTTTATTACACATATCTGTACATCTATCATCCCTCTATCTCTCCAGCAATTCATCTTTCTAAGAAATTAATTTCTAAGTAAATTGCAGGCATAAGTACCAGTGCAGGAATTTTAAAACAAGGATGTGTTGTATTCCATCTTAGGTTGTTTCTGTTTGCACTATAAATTTGCATTTCCCCCTACCTTCAGTAAAGCTCACTATACATAAGGAAGCTTTTTGAGAATGGTGTTTTTAAATAACGAAAATGAAGTGGGGGGAATGGGAGGTCACCTGGGTGATCTGTCAGTTAAGCTTCTGACTCTTGATTTTGTCTTAGGCCATGATCTCAGGGTTGTAAGATCAAGTGCCGAATTGGACTCTGCCCTCAGCACAGAGTCCGCTTGTCCCTCCCCCACTCCCAAATAAATAAATAAATAAATAAATAAAATTTAAAAAATAATAGAAATCAAGACAAATGACTGAGTTCCAAGTGTAAATAGACTCAGAAATTGAGAAAAAAGAGTGTATAAGACAGAGTGAAGAATTCAAACTTAGTGGAATCAGGAAGTCAGAACTAAAGGTGACCACAAAACTATAAACTCCCTAAAATTTAGAGAAGTCTTGGGAAGAGCACTGGATTTCACACAAGGTGGGAGTAGGGATTCTAGCCCTTCTTACTTAGATCATTTAAGGACCAGGCAAACACCAGTTGACAAGCAGATTCCCACATCTTTCTCAGATTTCATTTATGGGAGCTAAAGATGTTCTAACCCTGGAGACAACACCTATGATGGGAAAGAGGCATGCAAGAGAGGAAAAAAAACATAAGACCCAGCCATTGCCAATGGCTCCCTCTTTTCTCCAATCCTCATGCCTCTATAATTATTTTTCCTTCCATCTTCCCTCCCTCCTTTCCTCCTTCCCTCCCTCTCTTTTTCTTCCTTCCCTCTCTCCCTTCCTTCCTTCCTTCCTTCCTTCCTTCCTCCCCCCCTCCTCCTTTCCTTCATTCTTTGGAGGGTAAAAGAAAGAGAAAAACAGAAGACAGGAAGAAAAAAGGAAAGATAGAAAGATAACAAGGGAAAAGGAGAAAAGGGAGTCATTTTGGGATCTGAGCACTTCTCTCTGCCTCCAGTGCTGATCTTGCTAAATAAAGATATAGACAAAGAGTGGAAGAAATAAATGGTGGCGGGGGGTCAGTAGAAAAATGGGATAAAGATTTAAGGTGAGTTAGAAAAAATGATTTATACAAGCCTGGGGATGATGCTAGAATGTGATAAAGTAATTATTGTTAATATTTAAGGATGAATAATAAAGATACCATATTATATCTAGTCACCAATCTGTTTAAAACCTTGCTCTTTACATATCATCTTTTGAATATTTAAAATGTTTAAAATATTTTAAATGTCTCTTTCGAAAGAAAGCGATACACATATAAACACATTTTGGGTAAAATTGAGGGAAAAAAGCAACTAACCTACTTCTCTGTTAATCAAGCCTATAGCTGAAGTCTGGCTTTTCAGACTCTAACAACCATAATGAGAATAGCTAAGGTGTATGGGGCAGGGACTGTGACCAAGCTAAGAGCTTGTGACCGGGCTAAGTGCTTTGCACGGAGAGCCTTACCTACTCTTCAGTATAATGCTGTGCAGCAAGTATGGCTCTTAGATGAGGAAGCGAGGGCCTTGTAAAAGGCTAAGTAAGGTTCTCGGAGTGCTCACAGTTAGAAAACAGTGAGGCTAGGCGATCTGACTGGTCAGCTTGCACCATTAGCTGCTGCAGATGGTTCCTGACAGGATTTTTCGACTTCACGATGGCATGGATTCGATATGCACTCAGTAGAAACCTTACCTCAAATTTTGCATTTGGGTCTTTCCCCAGCTAGCAATATGCTGCGTGATACTCTCTCGTGATGCTGGGCAGAGGCAGCAAGCCACAGCTCCCGGTCAGCCACGCCATCACAAGGGTAAATAGTAGATGCACTTAATGGTCATTTTGTCCCCAAACAACCATTCTGTTTTCCACTTTCAGTACAGCACTGTATTCAATAAATTACATGAGAGATTCAACAGTTTAGTAGAAGATAGGCTTTATGTTACGGTTTTGCCAACGGTAGGCTAAGGTAAGGTTGTTAGCTTGATTAAGGTAGGCTAGGCTAAGCTAGATGTTCTGTAGTTTAAGGTATTAAATGCATTTTGGACTTAACATATTTTCAACTTACAATGGACTTATTGGGATGTAACCCCATCATAAGTAGAAGAAGACCTATACATTATATAGCTCTGTGTCCCAGACCCAAGGAGGAAGTTCAGTGGGTCATCCGTCAAAGTTCTAAGGAGAAAAATAACATCACACAGTCTGGATTTCCAACCCTGATCCCGTTTAAATAACAATCCATTGAACTCTCAAATGTTTTAGGCACAATGTTAGATGCAGGAATTAGACTTCACTGTGAGATGCAGGGAATGCTAAGGTGAGATGGGATCCCTGCCTTGAGGGCTTTAACAGGTCAACACTGAAATTCTTTTATTAAAAATAGAATTAAAAAAATCATTTTATTAAAAATAGAATTTAAAAAATTCTATTTTTTTAAAAGGTTTCATTTATTTATTTGAGAGAGAGGGAGATAGAAAAAGCATGATTGGAGGGGAGTAGCAGAGAGAGAGAGGATAAAGCAGGCTCCCCATTGAGCAAGAAGCTGGATGGACAGGGGGTTCAATCACAGGACCCTGAGATCTTGACCAGAGTTGAAGGCAGACACTTAACTGACTGAGCTACCCAGTGCCCCTGGTTTCTTTTCACATAATGTTATAAGTTTAAAGATAATTAATTGCACTGCACCTATATTTAATGCATATGCCCGGTTCTTGAATAAAAAAAATCAGGTTGAAATTAACTATATAAGTAATTCTTTTTTTTTTAAGATTTTATTTATTTATTTGACAGATGGAGATCACGAGTAGGCAGAGAAACAGGCAGAGAGAGAGGAGGAAGCAGGCTCCCTGCTGAGCAGAGAGCCCAACACGGGGCTCGATCCCAGGACCCTGGGATCATAACCTGAGCCGAAGGCAGAGGCCCTAACCCACTAAGCCACCCAGGTGCCCCTATAAGTAATTCTTTAATTTTGATTCCTTAGAATATTATATGACTAGAAAAATAATCGAATATACATTTCACTAAAAAAAGTATACAAATGGCTAATATGCTATTCTTAAAATGTTAACAAGTATCACAAGTCTAGCATCATTAGTCATTGGGGAAATGCAAATTAAAACCACTATGAGATACCATTTCACATCTATTAGAATGGCTATAATCAGACAGACAGTAACGAATGTTGGCAAGGATATGGACAAACCACAAGCCTCAAACACCTGCTGGTAGGAATTTTAAATGGTATGGCCACTTAGGAAAACAGTTTGATCATTTCTTAAAAATTAAATACAAATTTACTGTATGACCCAGAAATTCTACTCCTAGGTTTACCCCAGGAGAAATAAAAACATACATCTACACACACACACACACACACACACACACACACACACACACAAACGGCACATAGGTATGTATCAGTATGAGTCATAGCATCATTATTCATAATAGCCCAAAAGTGAAAATGACCCAAGTGACCATCAGCTGGTGCATGGTTAAACGAAATGGGGTATATTCATTCAGTGGATACTGTTACTTACTCAGCAATAAAAAGGAAGGAAATACTGCAACATGCTAAAAGATAAATGAACCTCTGAAAACCTTATGCTAAATGAAGAAAGCCAGAAACAAATAGCCACATATATGATTCTACATGTATGAAATGTCCAAGATAAGCACATCCACAAAGACAGTAAAAAAATTAGTGGTCATTTAAGGCTGGGAATGGGAGCAGGGTTTAATAGTAAATGTACATAAAGGATTTTACTGGGGTGATAAAAATGTTCTAAAACTGGATTATGGTGATAGTTGTACAACTCTGTACACTTACTAAAACCATTGACTTATATAATAAAAATAAGTGAATTTTATGACATGTAAATTAAAACCTTCAAAAAGCTTTAAAAAGATCTTAGACAATTGTGTGACCAAAAAATCTCAGATATTTTTGTTATTATTATTAATGTGGAATTAATTTCTGTTCTATATAATATTTATTTTAACAAATGTATTCACTAATATCTAGTAGGGAAGTTTCTATAATAAAGCTTTATAATTAAACCTGTCACTAGCGCATACCTACTCAGATTTAAATCACCTTAATTTTAAAACTATTACTCAATTAAGGAATATTTTCATAGAGCAAAGAATCTTTTGTAATTAATATGGTGATTTGAAAATATCTTGGTTAAATAATGCACGACTCATTTGAAATGTTTACTTTTATACAACTTAGTATAAGGTAAAGAACCATAGAAATTGTCTTCTTTCTCACTGAATTTTTGTGACACTTCTTGTTCAAGAAGTTCTTTTTCTTTGTTCAAATGTTTTCTCATATATTTTTAGTTTACTCTCTCCATAAGCCTATAATTTAAAAAGAAAGGGTATTACCCTCATTTTACAAATAAGTAAACAAGCTTAGATGAGTTAGATGATGGAACTAAAATAAACTGGCACCCAAGGTTTTAGCAACTAAATCTGAGCATAAAACAGTGTAATCCTATCACTGAAGACTAGAGTAGCCTCAACTGATAGATATTAGGATTCTAATATTTATAGATTATTTTTCCATAAGAAATTGGAATGGACTGCCAGTTTTCAGTAAGACACGTAAAGAGCTAAAAAGTCACCACTTCCATCCTCACACAAGAGAAGAGCTGAATGAATTGAAAATCAACCATTTTAAAGATCCATCAGAGAATCAAGTTTACAGGGCAAACCACTGCCCTGACAGTGGAGAGACAGAGTAATACGGACAATCACAGCTTCCTAGGAGTAGAAGCCATTGTTGGAACCTGGTAGGAACACTTCAAAGGGAATTGACTAACTCCTGGAGACTAAGCTTGTGGACCAGCTTGAGAGAGAAAAATTCCTGGGGGCCCAACCATAAGAGGGCCCCCTACATTCCTGAGTTTTATCTCCAGGAACTCCACTAAGTTTTCAGGTTGTAGAGCAGAGGAAGTTACCCCGGAACATCTCAGGGGGATGGGAACAATAGTTATTTTGAATATACCCAGAGTTCTCTGTTGTGTCTTTGTCTGCCCTCAAGAAATTATTTTACCAGAGCCTAACTAACCTGGGGCACGGTACATATCCAATTCCAATCTGCTCTAGCCTTCCATGTGGGTGAAGAGAAATATCCCTCTAACCGTCCTATCCAGCCTAGTAGAGAGTAGAGGGGAGTAGGGAGGAAAAGATGAGAAGCACTTGTGAAGGTCACAGGCCAGGGACACAGGCTCACTAAAAAAAAATCAAGACTTAATCCTAGGATTCCCCTGGCCCGTAGTTCACTGCCACATCAATCTGGCAGTTGTATAATAACCATACAGCTGAAAGACCTATAAGTCTCAGACCCCACTCAAGAAGGAATCTCAAGTGGTGACAAAAAACAAGGACATCAGAGGAAATTTTCACTTCTGGAACTATGGCTACAGCGACAGTAAACAGTCTAAACTCCTAGCCAGAAAAACATAAAACCTCAGATGGGAAGTCTGTCTTCCTCGGTTATTTTTACCCAGTACATGATGTCCAACTTTCAACAAAAATTACAAGGTATGTTAAAAGGCAAAAAACATAATCCAAAGAAACAAAGCAAGCACCAGAAACAGACTTATTAATATATGGCAGAATTTGGAGAATGATCAGACTGGGAATTTAAATAACTGTAATTATTATGTTAAGGGCTCTAATGGAAAAACTGGACCACAAGGCAAGAAAGATGGATAATTTAAGCAGAGAAGTGGAAATGCCAAGAGAGAATCCAAAAGAAATCTTAGACATAAAAACCCTGTAACAGAAATTAAAAATGCCTTTGATGGGCTCATCAGTAAAAGGACACAGGCAAACTTGAAAACATGTCAATAGAAACTTCTAAAGCCAAAAAACAAAGAGAAAGGTGAAAAAATTAGGACAGAATAACTAAGAACTGTGGGACAATTAGAAAAGGTGTAACATACATGTAATGGGAACACCAGCAGGAGGAGAAAGAGAGAGAGAGTAGAAGCATTTGAGTAATGATGTAGATACTTCTAAAATTCACTGCAGAACCCAAACCACAGATCAGAAAGCTCAGAGATCACCAAATGGAAAAATTACCCCCCAAATCTGCACCGTAGGCATATCGTGGCACATCCAAAATCAGAAAATCAAGGCGATAATGGAGCAGGCGTCCAAAGTGTAAAGGGGTTTCTGTGTTTTGGCTTTTTTTCCAAACTAATACTACAACTTCTTGGTCTACCTTCTTTCTCTTCTGACTCTCCCAACCTAAAGTCTCTCCTCTCTGGGACTTATTAGAATTGTTCCATGGAGTTGTACATCTAATTATTCCCCCCCCCCTTTAACAAGGAAAATATTATATTTTAAAATATAAATCACAAAAATAAGATGTACTATTAGCTTTATGTACCCAAATGGACTGCAAATTTCTTGAAGGCAGGGATAATATATTATATGATTCTGAATTCAGAATTCCCTGGAGTGTCTAGTGCTGTTTATACTGTATAATCCAATGAAATGCATGTTGTTTTAACTGATTGGAAGCAAGTGTAAAAAGCCTGACTATACGAGAATTTGCCGGTTAGAACTAGGACCTGGTGAAGAGATAAGCCACCAATCAAATGGATTAAGCAGTTTTAAAGTATCATTTTAATACTTTAAAAAGTTAAATTAAAAAGAATAAAAATAAATAAATACTTAAAAAAGCAAAACTCTTCCCTTTTATATCCTCACAGCATGTGGTGCACATATAAGACCCACAGTGATTTGTTTACAGGCCCATTTTTCCCGTCAGATCATAAGCACCTCTAGGCCATGGATCACATCTTTCTTCCTATTTTAATTGTGAGAGGCACTTAATTTATATTTGGTAAATAAAAAGTTGAGAGATAACTGATCAGAAGAAAGAGAGTCTGAAGGCTTTCTGCAGTAATAAAGCTATGCATTTGAGAGAAGGGCCAAAATGTTGTGTTTCAGAGTTATCTTTAACCCACTGAGCCACCCAGGTGCCCCATTGTGTTTCAGAGTTATCTTTGAAGGAGTTTTCCCTAGAAAAAGAGATGCAATCTCTTGTCCCACAAACCCAATCTTCTTGGGGAGGACCCCCACTCAAACCCCTTTTACCCAAGGACGTTCATATCTGTTTCCATTGGTTCCTTCTCTTTGTTTCCCATAGACTGGTGTCCTTTTCTGATACATAGGGGGTACTCAACAACAAACAACTGGACGTCTTTCCCTTTACCCAACCACCCCTTCCACCTTCTGCCTCTTTCCTTCCTCCCTTCAACTGCTAAGCTTCTCAAACACGTGATTGTTCAATACATTTCCATTCACAGCCCTGCCACCACCATCAAGATGTATTGGACTAAGCTTAAAGAATTTCTGACTGAAGGTCCCTGCGAGGCTCAGTCATTAAGTGGCTGCCTTTGGCTCAGGTCATGATCCCAGGGTCCTGGGATCAAGGCCCACATCGGGCTCCCTGCTCCACAGGAAGCCCGCTTCTCCCTCTCCCACTCCCCCTGCTTGTGTTCCCTCTCTCTCTGTGTCTCTCTCTGTCAAATACTTAAAATAAATAAAAATCTTTTAAAAAAAGAATTTCTGACTGAATTAAAAAGTCATTTCTCAGTTTCTCATCCACTCTAAGTTCCCTGTATTTGAAAATCTTTTCATAAAGCAAATGATTCTTTTATGAAGTGAATAAACACATGCTAATTGATCTGTTTCCTGTAGTTGTTCAGAAAAAAAAAGGCAAGTTTTCAGTTTGGGGGGCTGCCAAGGAGAGCTGTCTAAGCTTCCGCAGAGTTGGAGTTGAAGAGTGGGGTTTGGCTTCCTGACCCTCAATAGGCAACATTATCACTGTTTCAGAGCTGACTCACTCTAATTCAGAAGAGACCCGGCATAAAAACCAAAATGCTGAGTATTGATTGGCAATGAGGAAAATATAACTAACCGTTGGGTGGAATGAACCTCCTATCAGCCTGATCATCATAGTGTTTGGGAAGCTTCATGGAAGCCAAAATATGTAAAGTTTGCCCGTCACAATAGAATCGGGATAAGGGGAGTTACCTACCTAATTTGAATTCTTGAGTGATATTAGGACACTGATATCTTGACCCATTTATCTTTTCCCTACTCAGTAACACAGCATAGGAATGTACTATGCTAATTTGTTCTAATTTTGCTATTTCTATGCTTTGTGATTAACCAACCTCTCTCCTTATTTCCACAGTATTTTAAGCAGGTTATAATTAAGGTTTGTTGGCTTGGATCTATATCCCTTCTGTGACTCATCATTTGCTTATTGCACAATTAACTTTCAGAGGTTAGTCTTATCTGTAAATAATTGGGGAGTGTCTCATGTGCACTTATGGATTGTAAATATGCAAGGCACACCTGGATCAATCAACCTGATCACCCACTCGCCTATTCGGCTATAAAATAAATCTTTACGATCCTTCTGGACCATGATTATTGGCTTTTCCATTGTTTAGGGTTTTCAAAAGAATATCCCATAGACCCTGAAAATAGTTCCAAATTATTTGAGCAAAGACAACATTGTTGGAACAATGGTAGTAGAAAATAGATGTACGAGTGGTCTGTAATATAGAAATCAGTCATGAACATGTGTCCAATTACAGAGAAACTGTTGAACTAACCATGTCTAGCTAACTTAAAGTTTCATTAATATTCATTGACTATTTGTTCACTTATTTTGTAATCTATTAGCATTTGTTGCAAAATTAGTTGTTGTGAGGGCCAAAGATTTAGGAAAAATTTATTGGAGGATAATTAAAAAAAAAAGATTTTGGTTATTTATTTGAGAGAGAGAGAGAGTATGGGCAAGAGCACAAGCTGGGGGAGAGGCAGAGGAAGAGGGAGAAGCAGACTCCCTGCTGACACAGGGCTTGATCCCAGCACCCTGGGATCATGACCTGAGCTGAAGGCAGATGCTTGCTTAAATGACTGAGCTACCCAGGTACCACCTTATTGGAGCATAACTTAAAATTAAAAAAAATTAAGGGGCGCCTGGCTGGCTCAGTTGGTTAAGCGTCTGCCTTCGGCTTGGGTCATGATCTTAGGGTCCTGGAATCGAACCCCACATAAGGCTTCCCGCTTAGTAGGGAGTCTGCTTCTCCCTCTGGCCCTCCCCTTGCTTGTACTCTCTTCTCTCTCTTCCTTGCAAAAAAATAATAAAATAAAATAAATAAAATCTTTTAAAAAATTAAGGATTTAAGTCATTAAGTTTCTTCACATGAACTGAGAAATGATTACCATTATTTAGTTAGAATGGGATGATACTAGTGCAGGAGGATAATTTGAGAACTGCTGTTATACAGCGAGTTAGTGAGTATTTTTGATGCAGCAAACAGCCATTTTACTATTTCTCTATTAGAAATGTGAAAGTGGAGTACAGAGGCAAAAATGTTTTACAGTATTTGCTCTGCAAAACTTGAAACAAAAGATTCTCTTTGCTCAGATTTTTAAATCTTATAAGGCACCTATTTCAGAAGAGAAACCAGCAGAATTTTTTAAATCCTTAAGGATATTGTTTTGTATGTATTTTACCATAATACCGAATATGACCAAAGATTACGAGAATGTGGTCAAATAGTGTAATTTGTGCCTTATCATTTGCTGGCTTATTGAGGGAAGTCACAAGTTCTATAGAAGTTGTTCTCAGGGGCACCTGGGTGGCTCAGTGGGTTAAAGCCTCTGCCTTCGGCTCAGGTCATGGTCCCAGTGTCCTGGGATCGAGCCCCACATCGGGCTCTGTGCTCTGCGGGGAGCCTGCTTCCACCTCCCTATCTGCCTGCCTCTCTGCCTACTTGTGATCTCTGTCTGTCAAATAAATAAATAAAATCTTTAAAAAAAAAAAAAAAAAGAAGAAGTTGTTCTCAAATGTTAGGGAATCTCAAAATCCCTGGGAGGTGATTAGGTGGAGGACCTGTTAAAAAGGCTGATGTTGAACTCCACTTCCAGTTTCTGATTCTGCAGGAATAGAGTGGTGCCCAAATTTGCTTTTCTAGCAAAAAGTAGATACTGCAACCATGCTTTGAGGACCCTCTGTTCTATACCTTGGTCTATTTTAAATTTAACAGGCCTTTGGCTATTTCTCTCCTATTCCCCACAGAGGTCCAACAAAACTTTATCACCTCATACCTATCTTATAGAATCATCCCCACTTTTCAGTGCCTCCATTTTCTTACTTACAGGGAAAATTTGGGTCATTGCATATGAACTGCTTCAGGTTCTTATTTCTTTCTTCCATTCTATCTCTTTTCCATTTTCACTTCTACTTCCTGGACTCTTGATCAAAAACCATCCTGTCTCCTCCAGGATCAAATTCCATCTTTGCTTCCTAGAGATTTTGTAATTGGCCCTCTTCTATATCAAGTTTTCCAACTCTCCCTCCTTACCAACTTCTTCTCCAAAGCTTGTAAATAAGCCCAAGTCCTTGATTTTTGAAAATCTATCCTGTGACCCTAAATATTTCTCTAGCCAATCTCTTCTTCACAGGACACATTCTTGGGAAGAATAACACACTTGATTTCTCAACTTCCTTTTTATTCTTCTCAAGTCACTACAACCAACTTTCTAATCCTAGCACTCTATTGATGCTGACTTTGAACTGGCTGAGCACAGTTAACACCAATTCTCATTTTAGTGCCTTTCATATCTCTCTTTGAAGCTCTCTGCTCTCCTGGTTTCTGTGACACCCCTGCCTTCTCAGTGTTCTTTGTAGGTTCTTACTCTCCCTTTCCCATTGAATGTGGGTGTCTGGAATCCAATCTTTGACTCACTTCTCTTTGCTCTATGCAAGCTCTCTTGGGTATTTCATTGTCTTCCTCGGCTTCAGTTGTGCCCACAGAGATGCTTAAGAAAATGTTCTTTGGCCAAATCTAGGAAAAGGGCTAAATTCCACATCTAAGTGATGTGTCTGGAATGCTGTATGCTGTAGGCTACTAGTTCCCAAGTCTAAAAGATCATTTACTCTCTTGAGCTCCAGACTTTAGCTTCTATCTTTGCTATGTATCTGAATAGTCTAGTTTAGTGTTGATGGTCGCCACCGGAAAATTTATATGATCACTTTAATCTCAAAATGTTCAACCTGCCACTTAGTAAGTTGAGAAAACTCAGAATCATCTTTGAGTTCCTGCTCTTTGCCTTACTTCCATCCTCATATGTTACTGGTCACTAAGTCCTATAAATTCTACTCCTTTACTATTTCTCCTACCTGTCATCTTCTGTCTGCTGTCCCCACACAAGCTTTTGTGAAAATGCTTTTGGGTGAAATCTAGGAAAAGGGCTAAGTTCTATATCTGAGTGGTTGTTTGTGGAATAAGGACGGTTGGAAGCTCTTCCATGAACTTCAGTAATTTAGCATAAATGCACCTTTAGAGCAAGAGAGGACCATGAGAACATTAGCTCTCCAAAAATATGAAGAGACTATGAGTTGGCTACTGGGCTTGCAAATTGGGTGAAATTGTTGCTCAATCCAGTTTTAATCTGCGGCTTAAAAATCAGGGAGAGGGGTGCCTGGGTGGCTCAGTGGGTTAAGCCTCTACCTTTGGCTCAGGTCATGATCTCAGGGTCCTGGGATCGAGCCCCGCATCGGGCTCTCTGCTCAGTGGGGAGCCTGCTTCCTCCTCTCTCTCTGCCTGCCTCTCTGCCTACTTGTGATCTCTCTCTCTGTCAAATAAATAAATAGAATCTTAAAAAAAAAAAAAAGTCAGGGAGATCTCAGCTAATATTTGTGTTACATATTATCACCGTGACTTTGTTCTTATTCATACAACTTTGTTTCTCCTAAATTTATTAGGTCAGAAACTCTGTGTTATTTGTCGTTGTATATCCAAGAACTAACAATGGCCATGTACTTACGGGTCCTCAATAAATGTTTATTAAAAAAATAGTTGTCATACTAACATGTATTTATTGAATTCAGAAAAAATAAACCACTAATACTTGAGATAGGATCTCCTGTTTAATTTATTTCCATGTCTAATACATCAAAAATATAAACATCATAAAAATTACTCAATAGCTCATTAAAAACTGGAAAACAACAATAACTATAAATTACTGAATATTTTCAAAGTGTCCAGAACTTTTCATTTAAATCCTGATAACAACCTTATAACATAGATATCCTTATTACTATTTTATAGTGGAGGACACTTATTTTTTGGAAAGCTGAGTAATTTGTCCAGGGCATCATAACTTGTAAGTGGCATCAAAGCCCACATATTTTATACTGCACTGAGTTATTGAAGTTGTCTTAAATATATTCTAGAAAGAGAAAATATGGCCCAAGCTTCAGCTATAAAATACTAAAACTAAAACTAAAATAACTTGATTCAATCTGCTGGTATATTCCTGGTCACTAAGAATTGTTCTGAGCATTCCTTAATCAAAATAGGTTTTTGCATCCAGCTTCAGAGTGTGAACCAGGAATAGCAAGTTGCATTAGATATGCTGCGGTATATTTCACTCATGGCACTGATTAAGTTTTGGCACTGTTTTGATGCATAATAAAAAAAAGAAAAATAAATGTATATATGTAATAGCAAATGGAGGCAGTTATTCAAATAATTCACTGAGATAGATCCATTTTAAATCTGAATATTTCAGTGAAAATACTTTGGGGAACTGGATGTTCTGTATATTTGTGTTAACTGAATTTCCCACCTTGCTGTCAGGTATTGATAAAACAACAGCAAAAGAAAGGGGTTTTTGTTTGTTTTTTGTTTTTGTTTTTGTTTTTTTTTTTTAACAGGGAATGTTGAGCTGGCTTTGCATCTTCTTAAAGCAAAAGTAAGATATTCCTTGAGACATATTATAACAGTCTAGGTGGGTCTCTATTATCTGGGCAGGATTTGAAATTAACTAAAAAATTATTTTTTTTCAAGATTTTATTTACTTATTTGACACAGAGAGAGACACACAGAGAGAGAAGGAATACAAGCAGCGGGAGTAGAAGAGGGAGAAGCAGACTTTCTGTTGAGCAGGGAGCCTGATGTGGGACTCAATTCCAGGACACTGGGATCATGATCTGAGCCCAAGGCAGATGCTTAACGACTGAGCCACCCAGGAACTCCTAATTAAAAAATTATTAAAGAAGTTTACAGATGGGGGGATGCCCAGATGGCTCAGGTCATGATCCCAGGGTCCTGAGATCAAGTCCCACATTGTGTTCCCTGCTCAGTGGGGAGTCTGCTTCTACCTCTCCCATTCCCTCTGCTTGTGTTCCCTCTCTGGCTGTGTCTCCTCTCTCTGTCAAATAAATAAATAAAATCTTAAAAAAAAAAAAGAAGTTTACAGATGAAAATTTTCTTCATTTCCGTAAGAATTTACTTATTCTCTACTTATTGATGGCAAAACAATAGATAATACAAACTTTGTACCTAATTACTTATTTATACCTAAAAGTGAATTCTTTTTTTTTTTAAAAGATTTTATTTATTTATTTATTTGAGAGAGAATGAGTGAGAGAGAGCATGAGAAAGGAGAAGGTAAGAGGGAGAAGCAGACTCCCCAAGGAGCTGGGAGCCTGATGCGGGACTCGATCCTGGAAGTCTGGGATCATGACCTGAGCCGAAGGCAGTCGCTCAACCAACTGAGCCACCCAGGCACCCCTCAAAGTGATTCTTGATCTCTTACACCTACCCAACATATCCATCCCCACTTTTTCCCATTTCAGTTATGGTAAATTCATTTTCCAGTTTCCCAGAACACTTCAGTAATTCTTTATGCCTCTCTTTCTCTAGAACCCCTAATCCAATATCTGTCAGGAAATCATATTGATTTTGAAATTATATCCAGAATTTAACCATGTCTTATGGAGTCTACTGTAATGACCCTAGTGTAAGCTACCATCACCTCTTGCCTGGGTTATTGCAAAAAGACTTGTGCTCTATAGACTATTTTTAACCTGGCAGCCAGAGTAATTATTTTAAAACCTAAACCATATCATGTCAATCCTCTACTAATAGCCTCCCTGCCTTAGGCATGTAGGCCTTCTAGCATCTGGCCTAGTAACTGTGACCTCACATTATACTATTTCTTTTTTTCTTTTCTTTTCTTTTCTTTTCCTTTTTTTTTTTTCCCCTGGACCACTGTTTTTCAGGTAAAAAGGCCTCTGGCCATTCCTGCAACTTACTGGGCTTGTTCCCAATTCGGGGGGCCTTAGCGTGGATTGTTTTCACTGTCTGGAGATATCTGCAGATATCTCTTTCTTTAGATATTTGCAGCTACCTCCCTCACCTCATCAAGCCATTATTCAAATGCCACTTTCTCAGTGAGGCCTACCCTACTTGCCTAATTCAAAAATGAACAATTCTCCTGTTCCCCCTATGCTTTGTCTCATTTCTTATCCCCTCCCTGGTGTATAAAAATATCCCCTTGTTCTGTTACACCCATGGCTTTCTAACACATTATTTTATTTAAATATTCATTTATTGTTCAACTACTACTATGTTTGATGATGGCATAGATTTTTGTCTGTTTTGTTCATTGCTATATCTGCAGCTTCTTGAATAATGTCAGGCACAAGGTAGGCCTACAATAATTATTTGTTGAATGAATGAACTAATAAGCACCCATCACTTAAACTCAGCAAATAGACCTTATCTTCAAGGGGAGAAGTGTAGAAGTTGTTTCCAGAACAAGAGGATTATATATTGGATTCCATGGGAATGAAAGCAGCGAAGTTTCCATGTGTCTAGAGACTCTTTGAAGAGCCTGATAGTGTATGATTCCTTTCCCATTCCCATTCTAAATCTCAAAATATGATCACTTTCTCAGCAGCCAAGGACTAATTTTAAAAGATCCTGGAGTGTTAAATTTGCAATGAGAGGTTCCTAAAAGGAGGGATCATGATGACAGTTCTACAAGCTGCTTGGAATTCTCAACATTTCTTCTCTCATTACAGTATTGCTCTTTTTTAAAAAATATTTTATTTTATTTGACAGAGAGAGATCACAAATAGGCAGAGAGGCAGGCAGAGAGAGAGAGAGAGAGGAGGAAGCAGGCTCCCTGCGGGACTCAATCCCAGGACCCCAAGATCACGATCTGAGAGGAAGGTAGAGGCTCAACCACTGAGCCACCCAGGCACCCACAGTATTGCTCTTCTTAATTTGAAATCTATGAATGTAATTTGGAAGGTATGGGAAGCCACTTTGATTACACCTTGAAAAATTATGTGATGCACCCCCCTCTCCTGTATTTCAGCAGATATAATTTGTGTATGTTTTTCTTGTTGGTCTTTTTTTTTGAAGTGCGTAGTATCAGTGGAATATCCATGTCAGCCTACAGCCGAGAGCCTTGAATATCCCATACTTTTGGGTAGCACAAATATATTGAATGCTGAAATTATTTTCTGTCACTTTAACATCCATTCTTTGGTCATTCCTTTTAAAGAAGCATAGAATTTTAGAGCTACAAGGTTTCCATTCATTTGGTTCGATCATCTTATTTTATAGACATGAAAATGGGAGGCCCAACAATGCTAAGTCACTTGCCCAGGTACCAGAGGACTGAGTAATCCTTTTGGTCAGAATAACTTGTTCTAAAAGTAAAGCAAGCTGGAATTGAAAAATAGTTCTTAATATCAGCAAATTAATTGAATATGGCAACAATCGCAATCTGTAGTTCTAAACAATATGCAGTTCTGCCTCGTTTATTTCCATGGTGACTTTATAAGTCACTATTTGGAAATCTAAGGCAGAGAGAGCAAAGAACAAAATAATTGATAAATAAGAAAGAGCTTCCTTCAGGCATCCTAATAAATAAGAGTCATGGATCACAAAAGAGTAAGAATTTGCAGGTCACCTGCAGTGAACTGTCCTTATGACATCTACATGAGAAGAGACCTCTTCATCATGGAGATGTTTCCATATTAGGCATAGCATATTAGGCATAGGCATCTGGAGAATTAGGGTTTCTTTCATTATCTAACCTAATCATTTTTAGGTAGTTTTACTTAGATATCTGCACTTTCTTTTTTGCACTAGTAACTCTATATGAAGGTTATTATGCCAGAGGAATGTGAAAGTCTATGGTAACAATGCTTCATTTTCCTTTCACAGCTCTGTTTGAGGGATAGAGACATTTTTGTGGTGTGATGCATTCACTTGGTCTCCTGGCGTTTTCTCCACATGCTTTGGAAATCATGTATTTTTCTGAGAGGTGGTAGTTGTGAATGTCTTAATTACAGCAACAGCTTCATTGTTTTAACTTTGTTTTAATTAAGGTACCCTAGTAGCTTCAATAGTTTAAGATATTTGATATTAAAATAAGAGAAGATATTTTGACCCTTTGTGTACAGCAGTGCTCTCAAACTACAAACAAAATTATGGCTAAATCAAATTTTTAAAATAGATTTTAATAGATTCCAGGAGGTAGGAACACTAGGATAACTCATGTAACTTCAAAGCTAAGATCTCTGCCAACAGCACAATTCGCAATTTCCTAAGAGTGAATTTTTGAGTTCCTTCTACCAGTGCCTGGTTTAATTCAGTTTCCGTTTTCCATGGCTCACTTTCATTAACTCCTGTTGTGTGTGATTATATGTAGGTTAGACACCAGTAGACTGAGAGTAAGAAGATCTGGGTTCTATTCTGAAAAGCTAGGTCAAATCTGGCCTCCACGTGATGCAGGTAAAACTCCCATGCAAGTACTAGGGCAGCATTAACTGAATGTAATTTTAATTGAAATGATCTGCTTGGGGTTATATTTCCTTAGATGTAATATCAATTTTTCTCTTCATTTTCTCCTAATTATTTTCTTGGTAGCATACTTGAAAGGGCTTTTCAACTACTGTATAAATCAGTTTTCTTTTGTAAGAAATACGACAATTCTGTTACTTTCCTTTCCGTATTCTCTAAACTTTGCCCAGCATTGCATTAAGCCCTGACTTACACATTATGATGAGCTTTTACATCTTAAATATATTTATTATTTAGGAACTGTAAGTATTTGGCAAATAGTGAAGTGTTGGGGAAGATTAAAGAGAACTAAGTACAAAATTAATAGCAGACTCAACTATGACCCAGAGGAAATGTTCAAATAAGTTGCTACTTTATTTTTTTATTTATTTTTCTTAAGTTGCCACTTTAAAAAAAAGCAAGCAGTTAAGAAGAAAAGATTATGTCAGAACACAAATATTCATAGGCAAGAAAATAACTGAAGCTATAATGCTTTAAAAGACTTGATCAAGGGGCACTTGATGAAGGGGCATCTGAAGGATGGCTCTGATGGTTAAGCTTCTGCCTTCTGCTCAGGTCATGATCCCAGTGTCCTGGGACCAAGCCCTGCATCAGGCTCCCTGCTGGGTGGGAAGCCTGTTTCTCCCTCACCCACTTCCCCTGCTTGTGCTCCTGCTCTTGCTGTCTCTCCCTCTGTCAAATAAATAAATAAAATCTTAAAAAAAAACCACAAAAACTTGATGAAGGTTAGTAGTTGAATTTCTGTGAAATACTTTATGATATTTGATGTCACAGGACTGAATGTAAGCATGGATGATAACGCAGTTTTCTTTCCTAAACAGCTGAAAATAATGTTAAAAATATACATAATAAGACTTCCTATACTTAAGTAATTGACTATCGTATTAAAGAAGTCCATCTATATCACTCAAACTGAGAGCACAAGACAGGCAGCTCAACAGTGGGGGTGCAAGCTTTAAAAATTACGAACAGGCCAAAATTCTAAGGAAAAATAAAAATAGGATCACCCAACAACAACCATAACAACAAACCAACCACCCCTTGATATAGAAAAAGGTTTCAATTATAAAAATTGAAATCGTTAAATGCCTGAACTTGGTAAAATGAGTCTGGCGGTGGGAGTGAGGGATATTCACTAGAGACCATCATCTCCCACCGCCTCTCCAATGACTTTGCTGCAACAGGCAGGGCTGGGAGTGGTGGTGTTAGGGAGTCTGCGGAAGTGGTGGTCTCAAGGTCCCAGAAGCACCTTGTGGGAGCGGGTCTTTTTGCTCTCTCCGTTTCCCTTCCCCATCCTAAAAGCACAATCCGGTGAAGACCCCGCTTCACCCCAGTTCGTAGGCAGAAGCTTACACAGGCCAATCTCTGCCCTGAAGCTGAAAACAAACTTCCAGTGTAGGTCACCCAACCGCTCGAACACCCCAGCTCTCTCAGCCCACGCTTTAAAGAACGGCCCGGCCCTCCAGCGCCCTTCGATTCTCGGCTCAACTCCACTCCTCTCGCGGCAGGCCCCGCTTTGAGGCCCGCCGCCGGGACCAGGGTAGCCCGGGGTTGGGAAAGCCGCGGCCGGGGAGCTCCACGACGCCCCGCCCCCGGCAAGCGTGGCGGAAGTGGCTTGCTCGGGAAAGGAGACCACGGCCACCTGGCCGAGCGCGCATGCGCCAGCGCCCGCGCAGCTAATGGTGGGGGCGTCTACTGCACTCCCTCCTCCGTCTCCGCAGCCCCCGCCCCACGGAGAGTCGGGCTCACGCCATTTTGTGCCCCCCCACCCCCACCCCTGCCCCGGCGGAGCCACCTTCTCCCTTTCTACACTCTAAGCCCTCCACCCCGCCCCTTTCCAAGCGTGTCCCGGGCCGCCGCAGCAGAAACCGCACCATCTCTCCCCACATTCTCCACGCGGGACGCGCAGCCGTGCCTACAAGTGTTCTTAAAGCAGAGGTTGTAGGGGGTGCGGGGGGCGGTGCGGGGCGGGCGGCGAGAGGTCTGCGAAGCGGGAGGGACGGCTCCTGGCGAGCCCCGCGTCTGTGGGCCCCGGCCCCGCCTTGGCCCTTGCCCAAGGGCGGCCGCGGGGGAGGAATGGGCGTTCGCGCTCTAGGGCTCTAGGGAGGACGGTCGTGTGAGGCACCGTCCGGGCTCGGCACCCGGTCCTCCCGCCGAGCGTGGAGCTAGCCGGCTCTTGACTCCTCCCCGTCGGCGGGTGGGCGTGGGGCGAGGGGAGCTGGCGTGGCTGGGGTGTGTTAGGCACCTTTTGCGCGTCATGTAGCTAGAGTTTTGCTGGGAAAAATCTTTACAGAAGGAAATTGCTTTACGGGCAGGGTGGAAGAAGCGTTGGGAAACGTGTAGCATCCGGGAAAACGAAAAGCGCCTCTCTGTTCTCTGGGGTTGGGCCCACATCTGTGACCCCTGGGGAAATCAGTTAGCCTGCCTTTGGCTGGTAGTTACGCTCTGTAGATGGGGGAAGCAATAGCCTAGCTCAGAATTGCCAGGGTTATATAAGGTCATACAGCACCAGACACCGATCGATTACATGTTAAGTATAATTAATTTCAGTCTCCATGTTTTGAGAAGTTCAGAATGACTGTGATCCTGTTTTCCAAATTAAAAATCAAGACGCTTGAAGGTCCGATAAGTGAGAGTAGATTTATAGGAGCAGAGGAATGTGATATCTGAAGCTCGGAGACGACACTAACACGTGTTATTAATGTCCACTGGATAAATTAGCATACCTTCGTGAGGCTGATACAAACTTGAAACTGTTTCGTTTGAAAGAAATTATGTATTTATCTGGGAGGAAAGGACCTAGGGTTTTAGTATATGTCAAGAGTCAGAACTTTGGAAACGGAATTGAGTTAGCCGTGCAGAGATTTACTTGAAGACCAAACTGAGGACGGAACTCCCGGAATTTCTGGTGGATGTTTCAGAGAGACTGGATTTGACTGAGTATGAGAACAGTTTTTTGATGGTACTTTGCAAAAGGAGAATGCACTTCATTGCACTTCTTTCTTATCTCTGGGAATATTCAAGCAAAGATCTAAAGCAGCCTAAATCTAGAGCAACAATGCCCAACATTGTAGAACTTTCTGCCGTGTGGAAATATTCTGTAATCTCTGCTGTACTAATACGGTATACACTAGTCTTAGGTGACTCTTGAGCACTTGAAATATGGGTAGTGCACTGAGGAACTTAATTTTAAATTTTATTTTAATTTGGGGCGCCTGGGTGGCTCAGTGGGTTAAAGCCGCTGCCTTCGGCTCAGGTCATGATCCCAGGGTCCTGGGATCGAGCCCCGCATTGGGCTCTCTGCTCAGCAGGGAACCTGCTTCCCTTCCTCTCTCTCTGCCTGCCTCTCTGCCTACTTGTGATCTCTGTCTGTCAAATAAATAAATAAAATCTTTAAAAAAATTTTTTTATTTTAATTTAAGTATAAGTAACCACAAGTGGCTGGTCACTGCCTTATTGGACAGCATAAGCTTAGAATTTAGACTCCGAGATCCCTCCCAATTCTGGATTTGGTTGAGTTTTAAGACAAGACAACTCTTGGAACATTTATTGCCTTAGGGAATCATAATTATATTCAAATAAGGCCTTTTGCTCAAATATTATGGTTCAGTGCATGGTTCTGTTAGTACTTACTTAGGCCTTGACAAATTAAAGCAGATCATTCTTTTGACTCCTTAAGTTGTACAGCTAATGCCAGATTCATCTGGAGAGCCATACTATCCTATCTGGATAGCGATACTATCTGGCATTTCCTTTAATCATTATTGTACCGTATTGTGACCGTGGATTTTCACTATTCTTTTATCATTTTGGCTAGGTTTAGTGAAAACTTCTCAGCATTTTTATTTCTGAAGGTTTTTTTTTTTTTTCCCATTTGAAACATGGTATTTTTTTGTTTTATAACTTTTGTATAATAAAGTGAGTTGATAGTTTCTAATAGTTTTTGAGAATTGGGCCACTTTATTTTATTTTTTGAACATTTTATTTAAGAGAGAGCTCTAAGGGGGTGGGGGAGAGAGCAAAGGGAGAGGGGAAGCAGTCTTCCTATGGGGCAGGGAGCCTGATCCTGGGCTTGATTCCAGAACCCTGAGATCATGACCTGAGTGGAAGGCTACATTTAACTGTCTGAGCCGCCCAGGTGCCCCAGCACTGGGCCATTTTAGAAGTAGTTTTGCAGTTATTGGTATTCAAAACTTTTGAAGAGATAGTCTGAAACTTGGTGATATTTGTAAGATTTCTTTCTTTGAAATATGTAGATTTTTTTTTCTTTTTTAAGCAGATGTCTATAAAGTTAAGTTTGAGAATAAAACTTAAAAAACGTTTTTTATAGATAGCACCCTTAACTCTGGCCTGGTGTCTGTAAAATGGTGTTCTTGATCTCAAGGCTGAAGATAATCGTTAGATATGGGCCAAAAACTTAAAGCTCATGGATTTAGCATATACAGAGAATAGCCTATAACATACGAGTCAAAATGGATTGTTTCATATAAGTGATTATATACCCTGTCTTCTCTGTGACAGTCATTGTTTAGGGCCTGTTTCTCGTGGCATAATTATTAATAGAGGCCATCTCATATAAAAAATGTCCCAGTTGGTACTACATAAAAATGTGATCACCCTACTTTTATTCTTGTTGAAATTTGTAATATGTAATTTTAGGAGGATTAACCATGTTACAGTCTTACAAATGTACTGAAGTATTGAGAGCTTGTATGCTTAAATAATAGATTATCTGGAATGAGGCCAGAAAGTGACCTGTCCACTTAAGCCACTGGGAATTACACATTTTTGCTTCTCTCCTTATATTGAATGGAATTCTTGGGCAGGTTGATTTTTGTTTTTTCTACCTAAAAGATCTTCTGGTATAAGAGGCTACAGAGAAAGTCAGATCATGCCAATCAAATCAGAAGACTGAGTATTCTTGTTGAAAATAATATCCATTTTATTTTATGGTGAAGTTAAATAGTGAAGTTGGTCAGAAATCTGTTTCTTATGTATTAAGGATGTTAAAGGAGTTTGTTTATAGTTCACTTATATAGTAAAGAAAAATACTTCAGCCAAATGCACTATTGTATTAATTTATACTGTGGTAGATAAATGTTTTATTGAAAGTCAAACACACTTGGTTTGAGTCCTTACTCTGCTGAGGTTTAAAAGATGTAATCCATGTGATACATTGTGTACAGCAAAGCACATAAGAAGTAAGTGCTCAATAAATATAAGCTGTTTTAGCCTTAAGTTTATTGATTTTTTTAAGGGTTTTATTTGAGAGAGAGAGAGAGAGAGCACAAACAGGGGGAGTGGCAGGCAGAGGGAGAGGGAGAAGCAGACTCCCTGCACAGCAGGGGGAGCCGGATTTGGGACTGGATCCCAGGACTCTGGGATCATGGCCTGAGCCGAAGGCAGTTGCTTAACCAGCTGAGCCACCCAGGCGCCCCTTAAGTTTATTGAATAAAGGATCTGGAGGAGATATTGATGTTCTGAGATACATTGTGGATAACTGCCAAGAAGTACTTAAATCTAATTCTGAAAACCCAAATTTAGTCCTTCCCTACCACATTCTGTCTTTGTGACTTCAGTTAAAGTATTTAACTTCTCTCAGCCTCAATTTCTTCTTCTGTAAAATGGAATTAGTATCTCAGCTCGTCCTAGCCTTCTCGCAGGATTGTCGAAGACTTCAGAAGAGACTGGCATAAATAGCTTTGTGCAGTTTTATGGGTGAAACACATTAAATGCTTTACAGACATTTCACTATTTAATTGGTTTTGTCTCAACTTGTCAACCTACTACCTCTAGTAGAGACTGACTTTAAATCTGCAAAAATTGTTGTATATTTTTATTTGTGAAACTGTATAAAGTATATCAGGCACTACCCAAGGTTGCTCTTTTTAACAAAACTGTAAATCATGGTATTGGTACTTTGCTGAACTGGTTGCAAATATTTTCTTTTCCCAAGATTTATTTATTTGGGGGGGGGGGTTAGGGAGGGAGAGAGAATCCTAAGCAGACTCCACAATGCAGAGTCACAGAGCCTGACTCGATCCCAGGGCCCTGAGGTGAAACCAGGAGTGGATGCTTAACCGACCGAGCCATCCAGGCACCTGTGACATATTTTCTACACAAAACAACTCCATATTACCGCTAAGGGAGACCCAATGTTTTAATGGGCTTTTGATATATTCCATCTACTGTGCAAAATGCTGTATCTCATTTATTTATCCAAACATGTCATTCCCACTTAATAGGTGATACCGAAGAGGCTCTTACTTTCTGGAATGGATCTGTCAGTTTTTTGGCATTGTACTACTGCCTCTGATAATATCTGGTGGATAGTTAGTAGATATTGAAGGTTAAATCAGGTACTGAATATGAAAAAAACATGCTGTCTGGCATATGGTATGTAGTAGCTGCTGGAAAAATGGTTGTTCATGTAATTCATAGGGCAGTAAGTTGAAATAATTTGAGTGTACTTTATAAATGGAAAATACTCTACAAATATAAATTATTTTAAAATCTCCGAGTACACTCTTGCTGTTTTAAATGCCATAGAGGTTCTATGACTGAAGATTGTATGTTTCACTTCATTCATATTATTTGCTTCTGGATCTTTAAAGGACTACTCCTAATCATAGCATTCCTTCTTTGAGAATATGTATGTTTAATGATAATGCTTTGTGAAATGTTTTTAAGAAACTGTAATTTTGCTTGGATTCTTCTTTCTTCTTCTTCTTCTTCATCATCATGATAATGAACTGAGTGCTTTCTACGTACCAGGCACTGTCCCAGGTGCTTTAAAAATATTGCTTCATGTAATCTACAAGGGGAGTACGCTTTTAACCTGCATTTTATTTTATTTTTTAAAGATTTTATTTATTTATTTGACAGAGATCACAAGTAGGCAGAGAGTGAGAGAGGAGGAAGCAGGCTCCCTGCTGAGCAGAGAACCCAATGTGGGGTTCGATCCCAGGACCCTGGGATCATGACCTGAGCCGAAAGCAGAGGCTTTAACCCACTGAGCCACCCAGGCGCCCCTTAACCTGCATTTTAAAGATGAGGGAACTGAGGCAGGAAGGTGATGTGACTAGCCCAAGAGCACGTCGTAAGTGTGCCTGTATTTGAACTCCAGAGCCCAGCTATTTACTGCTAAACTGACTCAGTGTAGGCAGATACTTTGCAACAAAGTTCACTATGACAAACACATTGTGGAGGTCTTGTGAGTTAATTATGATCAACTTTTATTTGTATGTTCCTTGTGGGATAGTAGAGAGAACTCTGGACCAGAAGTCGGGACTTCAGTTTTAGTCCCAGCTGTATCACTAAATAGTGAAGTGTCCTTGGGCAGTTCAAGAAACCCCTCTGGACTTCAGTTTCCTCACCTGAAAAATGAGGGATTTGAATGAAATTAGTTTTTCTCAAACTGTAGTTCTGAACCTTAGCTGTCTTTGGTTCCCACTCCCACCAATTTGTGTAGTTATAGTTTTGTCTGTCATAATGGTTTATCCATTTGCCTAAGATTTAATTTTAAGCAAAGAATTTCTGAAGTCATCAGTCTCTGAGATAACTTAATGACAAGTCCTCGACTGCTTACTATGTGTACAGCTTCTCAGTAATTTCACATTATTTTAGTATGTTAAAGGAGATTGGCATTGTTTACAGATGAAAAAAACTAAGGCACTAAAATGGGACATCTGTGAATTTTTGTAAAAATACGAATGTACATGGACAGAATATTTCAAGTTATCAGCTACCTGGGATCAAAGCCTGATTTTTGTTAGACTTAAGTTCTTTACCCAGTTTTTATTCCCCCCTTCCTCATCGGTAGCGGGATAATACATGATCTCAGGGTCATGAGATCAAGCCTCCTGTTGGGCTCTGCACTCAGTCAAGAGTCCCCTTGGGATCGTGTGTGTGTGTGTGTGTGTGTGTGTCCGTGTCTGTGTCCCCACCTCTGCCTATGTCCTGCCCACCTGCTGTGCTTGTGCATACACATGCTATCTTATTCTCTCTCCAAAATAAATAAATCTTAAGACCTAAGATATTTCAAGTCTCTTCCTTTTTTATAGTTCTCTAGTAGTTTTACATTATATCCAACTGAAATTTAACCTCCATGGCCTAGAAGGCTTTATATCATCTGACCTCTTGCTACCTCTCAGACCTTCTTATTTTCTACTGCTTATCCACTTTGTTCTCTTCACTTGAGCCACACTGGCCTCAGGATCTTGGTACTTTGCTGTTCTTTTTGCCTGGAAGTTCTCCAGAGCTCCCTCCTGGGCTTCATTCATATCTTCTATTAAATGTCACCTCCTGGCTGAAAACAACTTGTTTAATTTGTTTTCATAGCATTTGTCACTACCTGGCATTTTATTTATATGCTCATCTCCTGCATTGTAACATCTTTTTTTTTCTAGCTCAGTCACGACCATATCCAGATCTCTTACAACAGTGTTTGGCCTGGAGTAGGTGCTCACTAAATAGTTAGGAATGGATCAAGCCGATGAACAGGTGGGGCATTGGCTTTAACTATGGAGGTGCCTTGAATGTAAGAAGAGGGAATTAGGCAAAGGTATGGTGGTTTTGAAAGAGGGGAGTGGAGGGAGTTAGAAAATAAAGGCTTTTCGTTTCTCTGTGAAGGGGGAGGTACAGGTGCAGTCATCTGCCAACAGTTGGGAAGTTTGTTTTATTAATAAAACTAAAGTAATGTGTGTGCACTGAAATATTTAAAGTTAAAAGAATTAATAAATGAAAACATTAGATGACAGGGAAAGGAGAATTCCTGATGATAATGAGTCTGGAAAGTCTTCTTGGAGATAAATGAGCTTAGGTTGGGCTTTTCTAGGCAGCTAGGATGTGGAGAGGAAGCAAAAGGTATTGCAAGGAGGAAGAACTGTAGGCTAAAGGCTCAGAAGAACCTGAGATGGTCTGGGAGATAACTGGATATTTGCTTTCACTGCTGTGGGAAGGGAGGCTGCAGAGGTCCTGTGGGACTGATTTTAGACAAGTTTTATCCTCCAGGTGAAGGAGAAATACTGGATGCCTTGAGTAGATGAGTAACAAATAATTCTAAATAAGAATGAGTACTTTGGAGATGGTGTACAGAATTAATTAGAAAGGTGGGAGGGCGCCTGTGTGGCTCAGTCATTAAGCGGCTGCCTTCGGTTCAGTTCCTGATTCCAGGGTCCTGGGATCGGAGGCCCTCATCCGGCTCCCTGCTCAGCGGGAAGTCTACTTCTCCCTCTCCCCCTACCCGTGCTTGTTTTCCCTCTTTCTCTGTGCCTCTCTCTGTCAAATAAATAGATAAAATCTTTTAAAAAGATTAAAAAAAAAAGGTGGGAGATGTTTTTTAAAGGTGCTGTAGTAAGTGTATTTGTTAAGGTGAAATTGGAAAGGAAGAGACTGCATTAGAATTGCTTTATTAAAAGAAAATATGCCAGGAGCAGATTGCGTGGATGTTGTCAGGAGAGGAGCTGGTGAATCAAAAATGCCTTGGACTTTTTGAACTTTTGTGACTGAAGAGTAGTGTTGCTCTTAATAGAGCTGGGAATGTTGAACAGGGAAGCAGGTTTGGTGGGGGAAAATATATCAGGAAATAGTATATTACAGAGGAGAGTTTTTCTGTCTAAATATGAAGACTTTGATAATTATATTAAAATGGCGATTCTCTATTTATAGTATAGCTAATAACTTGTCATTTTGATCATCGGTTGTTCCTTACGAAAATTTGTAGCTTCTTACCCGTACTAATTAGAATCAAACTAATTTTGGTTAGGAAGTACTTATTCCTGTTCTAGTAGTTTTTAAGAAAAATAATTGCTCACTGAATGGTAAGGAAGAATATTTGCTATCATACTGCTTTTTATGGTGCTTCATAATTTTCAACGTACTTTCACTTCTGCACTTTGATTTTATAGTAATCCAGTGACATGGATAGTTCAGATGTGCTGTTCACTTACCTGGTTTTGTTTTTGTTTAATGCAGTTAAATATGCTTTATCTTCAGATTGTTACAAGTATTAAATCTCAGGACGGTTTTCCCATAATAATTGAATGGGTCTTAGCTGCTCCTCTTGTCTAAGAGGATCTTGTGCTTTATCTAAACTCATTCCATTGAATATATCTGATCTGTTAACTTCAGTAAGCTATAAGCTACTAAATGGTACAGATACGTCTTTCTTATCTTTCTCTCCCTTATTACACCACTCAGTAATTTGATCATTCATGCAACGTTTACTGAGCGTCAGCAGCGGTAGGCAGTATATTAGGTATTAAAATTACAGAATAAGCAGTGTCCTGTCATTAAGCAGTTAGCAGGTTGATGACAAGGAAATAGTTAACACTGTAGTGTGAGAAGTGCTGTGACTGATGCATCTTATTTTAGGTCCTGAACTCATTTGATATGGGGTAAGTGAATACAAATGATCTTTAGTTATGAAAATACAATTAGCAGTTTCAAAAAAATTGCAGTTGGTTTTGAAACAGTTAAAAATTATATGTGAATCATCTGTTCTTTCAGTTATTCATGGTATGTTGCTTCTCTTTTAGCAGGTAATTGTATGGACTCTTGAGCTTTATACCTTCTGAAGTCCACTTGAAATGGGGCATATATAAATATATTGGAGTTACCATTGTGTTATCCCAAATACTAGGTATAGAAGTTTTAACACTTTGTACACTTAACGTTTTTTTATTTTTTACATTCTCGGTCGTTGAATGATCATTTGGTATTATTTTTCACAGCAGGAGAAATTTGTATCATGATGTAACTTGAGGTTTTTTTTTAAACAACAGAACCAGAATGCAGTGTATAATAGTGTTGGCTTAACCATAATTGCTTCCTGCCTTTGGAGTTCTATGAAGATGAGATTGTTCTGATTGTAACAGTTTTCTATTAATTTATATTATGTAGGATGTTCAGCTTATGAGTGATTGGAATTGGAACTGTTATGCTCAGCATCAGTATATAGATCTGCTGACTTAATTTTCTTCAGCAGTGATGTAGTAGAAGAAATGATCAAACATTCTACTGTCTTAATAAATGGGTAGACTGATGGATTTCACAATCCAGATATTTATGTTGTTTTGAGGTGCTATAACTAGTAATAAAGTTTTCAACTCTTGGAGGTACTTTAAGCCAAATATGTTTCATGGTATTTCATCTTTGGTCATTTAGCACCCAAAATATGAGCTATAATTAGAAACCCAGTAGCATGCTCATTACATTTTCGTTTAATTCACATTTTAATGTATACGTTTACTACAATTAAAAAAATTTTTTTGTTGTTACACTATGGGAAAAGGTATATCCTTAAATTCCATCACTTTGAAATAAAAGATGTCAATAAAAGATGTCAACTTATTCCAGAATAAGATCTTACAGGTGTGACATAGTATTGGCTCTTGGCTTAATGATCAGGTTTAAATATAAGTATTAATCAGAGATGAACTTACTCTTCGGGTTCACATTTAAACTGTGGCATGTTGAAATAATCTAGGTCTCCATCTGCACATCTGAATTCATTTTGTAAAATATGGCAAACAGCTGCATTTCAATTGAAAGCTAAAACAACTGCAGGACATTAACCCATTGAGAAGATTACAGTAGGTTTTCAGTTCCATGTTAACTGTATTTATTAGAGAAAATTGACTTGAGTGCTTCTGCTTTTAACTGACTTTTTTTTTTTTTAATGTCTAGGAGAAAGGAAATAAAGCATTGGGATGATAGGACTTTGATGTGTAAAGAAGTTATGTCTAAAGAAGTTAATTATCTAAATCAAATGAAATGCGGGTATGGGAAATAATTTTTTAAAGATTCTAATGAGCTATCAGCTCATCATGTCAGAAAAATGTTATTCACCTGTTTGATTTAAAAATTAAATAACTTCACTGTGAAAGGATGATCGCGGTTATAATAAACTACGATTGGGACCTTTTACCTCTTACCAATAAATACCCTTGACGTGAAACATTTGCAGTAGGGGGACAACTGAAGAGAGCTGTGGTTTTAATACAGATTTACTTTCTGAAGTGTCTCCTCTTCAGAGTGTTAAAGTAGGGTGACTGGATTTGCAAAATGAAAAAGGGGCAGATTGCTCCCGCAGTGTCTTGGGACATTAGGCCACAGGATCGTGCCACACACTGGCATGTCTTCCAGTCTGATGAGTCACCTTAAGTCATAACTGTTTTTGGAGGTTGGGGTTAATACATGAACTTTGAGTTTAACGTTTTCTCTGGGACATCGTATCTTTGCCAGGGTTCTGGTGGGATGAGGGGAACCGTTTTGAAGGTCCTTGACAGCCAGGTTCCTTTTTTATCACTGTCCTGATTCTGTAGGACTGTTCCTAGACACTTCCTGTTTGTCTTCCCCCAATCTTGGATTTGGCAGTGTGATTTTTCTTTTTAACCTGAGTTCTAATGGTGATACTTCTTTTCCTATATTGTTTGTAGAAAAAAGTACTTATTTTAAAAGTCTGTGTGAAAAAAAAATGAGGCTTAAAAAAAGTCAGTGGTCTTTCATAGCACTAGCTTCTTTATGTGTTTTAGAATTTTGGTTTTCAGGCTCAATTTGAGTAAAAGGTTTTGCCTTTTCTGCTCTTTCGTTTGCTCTGGCGCTTAGGGACCTCATACTAGACCAGGACTTAACGCTGGCAGATAATTGGCCTTGCCACAGGAGGATATTGGGATATTCCAGATCTAGCCAACCTGCTAGTGTGCTGCTCATCTTAGGCCTCTGTCCTGTTGCCTTCTCTCAAACGTTTCATACATGGCCTGTCTCAGGCAGTGGTTTATAGTAGTTTTGTTGTTGTTGTTGTTTTTGGTGGCTTTTTTTTTTTTTTCTTCCCTTCAGTCATCTTCATGGAGCCCAGTCCTTCCCTCTCAGAGCTTGGTAAATAGCCGGGTTTGGGTTTCCTATATCAGTTTCAGCCTCCATTGCCCACAGAAGCTGTCAGGTTAGAGGATGTATTAAGAAGATAAATTTCGCAGCAAGGTGAAGAATGAATGAGATGGAAAGGGAAAAGCTATAAATAGTGTTTATAGAGAGGGCCATAACAGTAGAACAAGATGGGGAGGATGTAAGAACATAAGTAGAATTTTTTTTTTTTTTTTTTCAATTATAGGGTGCAGGAGAAGGAGTCAAAGACAGATTTTTGAGCTAGGATGACTGCTAGCTGTAGTAATGTCAGTACTGAAAAATATTTTACAAGGAAACTAAGTACTTAATATTTGTTGAATCATGTTAAGGCTGTTTAGTGAAAATATTCAAGTTTCTGAGACTTGCAATTCTGAAGAAAGAGTAACCTCAATTTGTCATGTAAAAGCATTTAGCTGACCAATAAAAGAATTCTTTCTCTGTACAATAATAAGTTAACATTGTATGCTTACTGTGTGCTAAGAGCTGTTCTGAATGCTTTGTACAGATTAGTTCATTGAATGCTCACAACAACCCTAAGAATGTGGGATTATCATTCCCATTTTAAAGATGAAGGAACTGGAGTACAAAGAAGTTGAGTAATTTGCCCAAAGTCCTAGTAAGGTAGCAGAACTGGGATTTGAACCTAGACAGTCTGACTCCTGACTTCTGGTTTACTTAAAGTTATACTTTACTTACTTAAAGTTTTTTATATATATATATGTATACTTAAGGTTTACAGTACTGCTTTATCATATATTCAAATCTGCAGATCATTTTTAAGGAAAATTATATTGCAAAATTTATATGGACAGATGAAATAGTAGCTAACATTTATTGAGCACTTACTGAGTAATTGAGGTTTTTATCTACTTTCATTATTTTAACATTATTTTCACTAATTCTTGTTTATGGGACTACCACGTGCATTAAATAAAATAGCATATATTAGGATTGGCATCTACTTTTCCCCTTATGCATCAACTTAATTTTATTGGGAAAAAGTCACATTTTAAATTGATGATTTTCTTAACCATGAGATTATAAAATATCACAATGCTTATTTCTGATCTACTGATTGACTTTATTATTTATATTTTAGGTTTTGGTTCAAATAGGAATTAGATTATGCAGTGGTTTTCTAATTTTATATTTTACAGCTGTCCAACTCTTTATATTAACTTTTACTTGGAACCCCAATACATGAAATAGAAAAATCAGAGTTGTTCTCTGATTCTGGATGGAACTGGGAGGGTGTGCTTTGGGACCACTGGAAGCTCCTTGAAGTATTGCCTGTGAACGTTAGGGCTCCCTGGAACACATTTTGAAAATCATGGGGTTCTAGTAAAGTATTTTAATGAATCTTTTTCTTCCATAAAATGTTTATCGCCTAAGTGAGTACTTTTTTGATATTGTATTTGACTAAGCAGGTTTTTCTTCTTTACTCTTTCATTTTAAAGATTTATTTATTTGTGAGAAAGAGTGAGCACACATGTGAGTGTGATGGGTAGGGGGAGGGGCAGAGAGAGAGAAAGAGAATCCCAAGCCTACTCAATGCTGAGAGTGGAACCCTAGGCAGGACTTGATCCCAGGACCCAGAGATCATGACCTGAGTAGAAACCAAAAGTTGGATGCTAAACTGACTACTCCACCTAGGTGCCCCCTCTTTACTATTTCATTTTAATAAAGAACATTAAGTATGGACAAGTCAGATTTATGAACAAACTAGAAATTTAAAATTTTCTATACTTTTTGAAGTAATTTATAATTGCTTCCATTTTTGATGCATTTATTTATAGTTAAATACATTTTGTAAGCTTTATTTCTTTTTTATTTAGATGAATAATACTGCAGCCAGCCCCATGTCTACTGCTACTTCAAGTAGTGGAAGAAGTACAGGGAAGTCTGTAAGCTTTGCAGCAGAGTTACAGAGTATGATGTAAGTATGTCTCTGCATCACACATTACTATATTAAGTTTATTCAGGTTGATAAAAGACAACAGAAACAATAAAATTTCTAAAACTTAACTTGGAAATGCGTACTTAAGTAAAAATGAAGTAGTCTGATAATAGTTTAAATAGCCATATACAAAAGGGGCAAAAGTGATTAAAAATAGTAGAGTGGTACTGTATTTGAAAAATAAAAATTGGTTTATCTTTATAAAAGAATGGACAATCACATGAATATTTTTGCTCTGGTTATTATCTGTTCAAATCTGTGTTACTGATTGTTTATTCCTATTTTAGTTTTAGATTTAGAGAATTTTGAGATTGATTATATTCTTGTTTTCACAGAGGTTCTCAGTTTTTCACAAATATCATAATTCCATGAGCCTAATTTAAATACTTTTTAGTTTTGATAATATTTGAAATCATTATATTGCTAAATGTTGAGAAAAAATCTAGAACATTTAAAAAACACATTTATTGTTTTTGAGAAATTGTACAGTCATTAAGATTTCTTTCCTAAGGCCCTGTTTAGCTTGAGTTCTAGCTTTTTGCATTGAGTGACGTGGCTTAGCTTGATTTGGTAGGAGATAGCGCTCTTATTAGAGATGTCTGCTAGCATATATTTTTCTTCAGGAGTTCAGGACACAATTCAGGAGACAATTATCTGCATAAGTGGGACAACACATTAGAGCTCTTCTTTTCCTGTGGGTATGTTATTTATGACATACAGGGCAAGTTGAAAAGAATGTTTCTGTTGATGATTTAAGTATCTTCCTCTTGTTGGTGTATATTGATAGTCCTCTTAGTGGATTAACTTTACTATGTGATTGTTCAAATACATATGCTGTTCATATGCTTGGTAAACATACTTTAGACAACAATGAGAACATTTAGGCCATAGGTTCTCAAGCTTTTTGGTCGGAGGATCCTTTTACATTCTTAGTTGTTGAAGACCTTAAGCATTTGTTTATGTAGGTTGTATCCATGAATACTTATTTCTTAGAGTTTAGGACTCTAAATTTAAATAATATAAAAAATATTAATTTATTTGGAAAATAACATAAATAAAATGTGCCCTATAAAAATAATTATATTAAAAAATCAGTAATATTTTGTTAGATAAGATGAGAATAAATTTAATATATTTAGGAGCTATATGGGGGAGCCTGTGTTTTAAATTATGGAAAATGTTAAGGGTTTATGCTGGTATACACTTTCATATAATAAGCCTTTTCATTTTAGTTTTGTTGCTTTACATTAAGAATTTTTTATGTTGCATAATGTTAATTATATTTCAAAATAATAAATGTGCTTTAGAAGGTTTACATTAAAGTGAAGAAATTCATTTTCATGTAGAGCTGGTTCATTGATTTACTTTGTATTTTTAAAAGCTTTTAATTTCAAACTCATGAAGTTACAGAGAATAGGATAATGAACTCCATGCATCCATCATCCAACCTTAACAATAATTGTGTTTTGCTAGTCTCATTTAACCTACTCTCCACTTTTCTTTTATGAAATATTTTAAAGCAAATCACAGACATCATATTTCAAAGTTGGTGGTGTTTATTAAAACAATATATTTGTCGTAGGTAAAAAAACAAGGTCTATAGCATAGGTCAGCAAACTATGGTCATGGTCCCATGGACCAGCTATCTGTTGTTGAAAATGAGGTTTTGTTGGACCCCATCCATACTCATTTTATCTGTTACCTGTCGCTACTTTCATGCTACACGACAGAGTTGAGTTTTTGTGACAGAGACCATATGGCCTGTAAAGCTGAAAATACTTATTCTGTGGCCCTTTACAGAAAAGGTTTACCTGATCTATAGAAACAGCTTTCTATAAGGGGAAAGCTTTATTTCCTTTTGGTCATTTACACTTAGGGGAGATTCTTAGTGCATTTGATAGACTGCAGGCCACTTAAGAAAACAGAAAAAAATAAAAGCTAAATTCAGCACTTTCTTATTAAATACTTTTGCAAACATCTTCTCAACTAATATGCTTAAGCTGGATTCAGAATGCAAAAGTTATTGTTGGCTACAGCTTTGGAAGAAATGTACATTTTCCTTCTATTTCAGACCTCTTAGAGAGGCTACTCCTAATAGTTACATTCATCATATTTTATAGTCTGAAGTTATTTTTTTCCCCTTATGAATTGCTTCATAGAACAGGAAAAAAGGGCCCAAATTGGGGGAATCCTTTTAAATTTACCAATATCAGTATGAGGTTTTCGGGCTTTTGATTATATAAGAAGCAGTATATATTTATTCTTGCTTATTTCTGATGAGAAGTGCAGGATTAAATCTTCGTGTTTATTTTGTGTTGTAGAAATTCCATTCTGTGTATCCCCATCTCGCAGTTCTGTTAAGCCTGTTTATATTGTATTACCATTTTTTAATCCTCTACTGTTACTGTCTTTCACACCCATTCACCATAAATGGCTCTTTTTCTCCTGGCTCCCTGCCCTCTAAATAAGTAACAATATTATAGTGTCATTTCCAGGGGATAGTTTCAATGAAAGGCATCTAGTTGTCAAGCACAAATGAAATTGTCATGATCTGCTGTTAAATACAGAGCTGGCGGCTAGCTGGTCTGTACTACTGTTAGAGCCGTGATAGAATGGACCATATTTTAAGTTTGGCTTGTGAATAGTACAGTGAAGCATTCTTTAGGAGGTGTTTCTGTAGATTTTAAACTAAAGGATTACCAGACAGTTGCTGGTGCATGGGGGATGATAGCAGCTTTCCCTTAACCTAGAGCAAGTAACTCAGCACGTTTGCTACATGCTTCTTATCACAGCTCTTTGAATAATATGTGCTGGGAGGGTCCAGAGGCTTTTCATTTTTAACTCACTGAACTCAAGTAATTTACTTAACTCTGTAAATTACAAAGTGAAATCTCTTTAAATTCACATTGTAGGTACTTACTTTATTTTGTAAGAATTCTTCTAAATGAAAATTTCATCCTTATTTAAAATTCACAGATTGAAAAGAAATTGTTTTAGCTTTTTTAGTATATGATAAAATTTACTCTCTTAACTGTATAGTTCTGCAACTTTTTTATTTTTAAAGAAATCAACATTGACCCTTTACATGGCAGGACCTTCGACTAAGCCTTCGACTTAGTGTAGCCATAGAGGTTTGTGGAGACACATAACTATCAGGTAATAGGACATGAAAAATTAATTCCATGGTAGTACAAAGAGTGATGAACTTCTGAGAATAAGCTTCCTGAGGTTTCTACTTCTGACTTCTTCCTGGAACGCCCTGCAGTATTCTATGAGCACCTCAAATTTAATATGTCCAAAACTGAACTAATAATTTTTTCAGTAAGATTTGCTTCTTTTCCTAGGAGTTTCTGGGGGCACATAGCAACAACTATTCATTCATTGCTGCATTAGGTGAGGGCATAGATGTGTATGTGAAATGGCATCATTTGGCTATAATTTAGCATTTTGAAGTTAGGAGCTGTGAAAGAGTCATGTTCCCAGTTCTAGCCTCATGTTAATCTGACTTTAAAGAGACCTGATACGTAAACATGTGTAAATATTAGATGTTTATTCAGCTGACACAGCATTCCTTCAAATATTGTTTTCTTGGTGCATTTAAGTTTTTTAGGAAATTGGAGAAGAATTCTTAAAAGGTAAATAGTGCTAACAATTCATTCCAAGTTCAGAGGTGCTTTAATACTACTGACAGTAGTGAATGCTGGACTGCCTAACTACTTCCATGCACCGTTTCATTTAACCTTCACACAACCTGGTGAGGTAGGTCCTATTATTCCCCTTTTAAAGATTAGATGAGGAAATTGAGACACAAAAGTAAGTAACTTACAAAAACTTGCCATTAGAGTAAGTGGCAAAACCTTATATTTAAGCCAGGAAGTCTAACTCCCTCAGAGTCCATACTTCTGACATATTATGCTAAACTACATTTCAGCCAATCAAGCTTTGATTTTGATTTAGAAAATTTAGTTTATGAATCAATTTATGTGTGAGTAGTATACTCAAATGAAATAATGTGAAAGCTGGATAATTATTGTTAATTAGTATCATTAACAATGAGGTCTAATTTTTTATAAGTATTGGATGAAGTTATTTTCATATTATCATAGCATTTATTTTAATTTCCTATGCCTAATCACCAAATCTTTTTAAGTAAGGCCATGTCTATAACGAAGAGAAAGTGTAATTTTTTGTTGAAATTGTGTATTTGTTACTTATAGGCTCCTTATTGGATGCTCATATTTGTGATATGTCATAATTTTGGATATAAACATAGCTACATTGTTGAATATTTAAATGTTATATTTTATTGCCATTAATATTTTCCTTTAATTCTTGATAAATTTACACTAAAATATGTGATAAACTTATCCTTGTACTTTCTGTGGAATGCATCTATTTGGAATATTTTAAGATATACATTGGTTTATAAATACAATAATAATGGGGAAGATTTTCAAATTATTTAAAATTGGTCACAGTCTTTCCTGAAAGTGAGAAAATCTGTGAAAGATGATTGAGAACCTAAAAAGTGGTATGTAACTGAAAGTTGGTTTTACCTAGTTTCCTTTCAGAAATGAAATAAGGAAATGTTTAAGTTGCTAGATCCCAACTGAATTAAGTGCTTGCACCAAAAAAAAGTGTCGTCTTATAAATGGTACAAAATACAGTTTTGAATTTGTACTGAAATATCTCTATCAGTTATCTCATGAAAAGAAACTAAACAAGGCTTTCAAGTTTAGGATAGTATGTCTGTAATTACCAGGGAGAAAAATATGTTGCTCAGTCTTAGAATGAATCCAAGTCCAGGGGGATGGTCATTTTGGTAATTCTCTAATGAAAATCCGTTGTGTGGGGAAAAATAGGTGACAGTTCACAGATCCGTCATTCAAAAGTACAATATAGTTGCAAAGTATTTCACTGGAGAATGGGAATACCAGTTCTGAACCAGTTTGCTGGCAGAACCAGGACTAGCTGGTTCATGGGTACTTCTAGAACTCACTTACCTCTCGTACATACATTCCACTGTGTTCCTGAGTGCTTACCTAGACTGCCTATGGTGGTACATAGCATATGCTTCATGTTCAGTATTAACTTTCTAAAACCTGAAAACCCAGGAATTCTGAAATACTTTTCTCAGAGAAGGGACCGTAGACCTGCATCTACATCACAGGGTTTATATGAAGATGAAATGAGATTCTGAGTCAAGGCAGATAGTTGCTGTTTCCAGTGCATAGTAGGCACTGTCCTGTTAGTTGTTGCCATCATCTTTTAAAAAAAGTGGTTCTCATCAATGTCTGGTTAGGAAGCTTATAAAAATGTTTCAAGTGCAGGGGGAAATACATGCAATTTCATGGGAAGAATTTTTATAATTACAGATAAAAAATGAATTGTCTGCCTTGTAACCTGCAGTCCGGTAGAACTTTCAGCATTGATGGAAATTTCTATTTCTGTGTTCTCCAGTATAATAGCCACTAACTATGTGTGCTGACTGAGTACGTTAAGTGAGCTAGGCAACTGAGCAACTGAATTTTGCATTTATCTTAATTAAATTTAAATAGTCACATATAGCAAGTAGCTACCTGTTTGACAACACAGAAGAAATATGGAAAATATAAATTATACATGGACTACTTCTTTTCTCGGTTTCTTATATTTTTATTGAAATTGGGAAAATACATATATGTATTACATCATTTTTTTAATTTACTATTTACTTTTAAGTAAATAAATAAGTGCTGTCACCAGTTTACTTTCTGCTGCTTCCTTTCTTTTGGCTGTCATTGTTGCACAGTTCTTTAAAGATTTGGGGATATTAATTTTTGGTTACTTTGGCAGGTAAGATTTGATTGGGAGGTTTAATATTATATTTCATGTTCCATTTTTTGGAAAGCACAGATAATACTGAAGTGTGTTTCTTAAAAATGTTCCTTTGTAAATTTACATAATATATTTGTGTTTAGTCTTACTAAAAGTCCCACCACTATAGCTCTGAGCATATTGTATTGTACTTGATTATTCTGCCAGGGTAATTGAATATGTAATTGAATATGTAACAGCATTGTGAGTTTGGGTTCTCATTTTCATTTAGCTAGTTTTGTAGAATTTCTGGTAGCTAGAGAGTTAGCAATATGTTATGTAGTATTTTGTTAATTTGTTATTTTTAACATGCTAGTATTTCAAAAACTTTTTATTTTTAAATGTGCCAAATTCAAAATTAATCTTTAAAAATGGTAGTGGATGGGGACACCTGGCGGGCTCAGTTGGTAGAGTGTGTGTCTCTTGATCTCAGGGTTGTGGGTTTGAGCCCCATGTTGTGTAAAGACCACTTAAAAAAAAAATCTCAAAACTGTGGATAAAAATGTGGATAAAAATGGATTCTTCAAGGGGCTCCTGGGTGACGCAGTCATTAAGCATCTGCCTTCGGCTTAGGTTATGATTCCAGGATCCTGGGATCAAGCCCCGCATCGGGCTCCCTGCTTGGCCGGAAGCCTGCTTCTCCCTCTCCCACTTCCTCAGCTTGTGTCCCCTCTCTTGTTGTGTCTCAGTCTGTCAAATAAATTAATAGAATCTTAGAAAAAAATGGATTCTTTAATACCGAAATATATCAAAAAGTGGTAATTTTGGATTGGAGATTAAAATTTAATATTACCATTATATATTGATTGCCTCCTAACAGTGAATGCTATCAATAAAGAATGTGTTGGTGGGAATGCAAGTTGGTGCAGCCACTTTGGAGAACAGTGTGGAGATTCCTCAAGAAATTAAAAATAGAGCTTCCCTATGACCCAGCAATTGCACTACTGGGTATTTACCCCAAAGATACAGATGTAGTGAAAAGAAGGGCCATCTGTACCCCAATGTTTATAGCATCAATGGCCACGGTCGCCAAACTGTGGAAAGAACCAAGATGCCCTTCAACGGACGAATGGATAAGGAAGATGTGGTCCATATACACTATGGAGTATTATGCCTCCATCAGAAAGGATGAATACCCAACTTTTGTAGCAACATGGACGGGACTGGAAGAGATTATGCTGAGTGAAATAAGTCAAGCAGAGAGAGTCAATTATCATATGGTTTCACTTATTTGTGGAGCATAACAAATAACATGGAGGACAAGGGGAGTTAGAGAGGAGAAGGGAGTTGAGGGAAATTGGAAGGGGAGGTGAACCGTGAGAGACAATGGACTCTGAAAAACAGTCTGAGGGGTTTGAAGGGGTGCGGGGGTGGGAGGTTGGGGGAACCAGGTGGTGGGTATTATGGAGGGCACAGATTGCATGGAGCACTGGTTGTGGTGCAAAAACAAGGAATACTGTTATGCTGAAAATTAAAAAAAAAAAAAGCTAATAAAAAAAAATAAAGAATGTAAATGACTCTTTACACAACCTAAAGATCAAGAGACCCATGCTTTACAGAATGAGCCTGGAAGGTACCCCAATAGTAGATTTTTAATATAGGGGAATGAATCTTTTTTTATTTTGACAAATTGTGGGTCCAAGCTTCATGACCATTTATAAGTTTGCTGAGGACAGTTCTAATTCTCTGTAGGTATGAGTCTAATATGTGTTTTGTATTACATCCAAAGAAATGAGAATTGATTTATTCTGTGATGTATTTTTAACATGTTAACATATATATTAATATGTGTGTATATGTTTTTGATGTACTAAAATATGTCACAAAAATATATATTGTTGTGAGTGTGCTACTTTTGCAAATGTATCTTTTTTGACATCTCTGCATAAATATTTTTTAAAATCTTCAAATATCATATGCCAATGTAGTCATTAGGTTTTTCTAACTGGCATAACATTTTTTCCTGGGACAGAACACAGAATTCACAAACCACTGTTCTTAGGAAGAGAAGTGAGAAATAATCCTTCATCTGTTATCTTTGACTGACTGCTTTCTTCCTCCTTTTTTCCATGGATTTCTGTCTTGAAAGAACCATGTTTTTCCATGGCTGGTAGGGTGTTCCTAGCCTTTTGTGGGTTTCTCCCTTATTTCTGTTTTTTGTAGGTTGGTAATGTGTGTTTAATAGGGATAACAATACACTAGTAGTATATTTCTGCCAAGTTTAAATTAATCTTTTTGGGGTGACCTGGCAATCAGTTGATGCTTATTTCTACAATAAAAATAACATTCTTTTTGTGTGGAATTACTCCCAAACAGTCAAACTAGGAGTCAAGTACTTTATTTTTTATTCTGTCTCTTCCAACTTAGAATTTGGGTTTGATGGTATCTTCTAATCCTTTGGAAGGATGTGAACAGAGATAATACTTGCTTTTAATATACAGTAAAACTTTACTTCTCTAAAATTTATAATAAAATATGAATATTTTAAAGGGTAAGTTAATATAAAGGGCAATAATGCCACATATGAATGATTTAGATAGCATGATACAGTGGAAAGGATTGTAGATTTGCAACCAGAAGATCTTGGTTCACTTCTGCATTGGTGAATTTTATGTTAAGAACAAAATAACTCCCTCCCTTCCCCCCAAAAAACCCCTAAAACCAAGAAAATGTTATGGATAGGGGAACTGTTATATTAACTTTTTTTTCAAAATTAAATGTCTTTCAGTTCATGTTGTTTTCTGAAAAAGAAATCAGGAGATGAAAGATCATAAAGAATACTTTAAACTCATTGGCTTAAAGCAATATTAATGCTTTGGTATTTATCTTTCTAGTTTCTGTCCAATGCATATAAAAAATAAATATCAAAAGCTCATATTATAACTGCTATTATATAACTTGGGCTTTTACTTGTATAATACGATAAACCCTTTCCATTTTGATAAATATGTGGTATTATCTTTAAGGCTATGATAGTTTATATTCCATTATCTTGTCTTTAAGCAATCTTGTTAAATACGTTTCTAATATTTCAGTGTTACAGATAGGATTGTAATGAACTTCCTTTATATATAGATCTATTCCTCTCCTCTTTTCTTTTCTCTCACCTCCCCCCCTGCTTTCTCTCTCTCTACTGTGTGTGTATGTGTGTGTATATATGTGTATCTTTGAGCACATGACTGGATATTTCATTAGGATTAGTTCTTTTAAGGTTTTTGTTGACCTTTCATCAAGGCTTTAATGAATTGCAGTCTCACCAGAAGTGCATATATGTGTATATACCTTGCCAGTATTGAGTAATGTGACATGTATTATTTATTTATACATAAATTACATATGTTTTCATTTATTTATATGTAAATAAATATATAATTGAAGTAAATTGACAATGTTATATTAATTTCAGGTGTACAGCTTAATAATTTAACAATTCTATTACTCAGTGCTCACCAAGATAAGTGTAGGTACCATCAGTCACCACGCAATATTATTACATTATTACTGGCTATAATTCCTATGCTGTACTCTTACTCCATGACTCTTTTATAACTGGAAGTTTGTACCTCTTGATCCCCTCCATCTATTTGCCCATCCCCCAGTCCACCTCCCCTCTGGCAACCACCAGTTTTTCCTCTGTATTTAAAAGTCTGGTTTTTTGCTTGCTCTTTTGTTTTGTTTTTTAGATTCTACAGATAAGTGAAATCATACAGTCTTTGATTTATTTCACTTAGCATAATACCATCTAGGTCCATCCATCTTGTTGCACGTGGCAAGATCACATTCTTTTCTGTGACTGAGTACTCTTCTACTGTATGTTTGTACCATATCTTTATCCATTCATCTGTTGGTGGACACTGGGTTGCTTCCATACCTTAGCTATTGTAAATAATGCTGCAGTAAACATAGGGGTGCATGTATCTTTTCAAGGAAACTGAGGCAACTTCTAAATGACGTACTTAACTCAGAAGAGGCAATAAGATCTTCATACAGATAAGCGGAAAGAAGAAAATAAAAGCAATCTGTAATCTTTTACCAACACAGGGTCTCATACTTTGTGGTGTGTGTTTGTGTGTCTGATATTTTGGTTTCCTTAAGGTTTGTTTATAGTGCATGATTTCTTTTCAATATGCAAGTTTTCATTTTTAATGTGGTTAAAATCAGTCTTATTTATTTATTTATTATTTCTTCTGCCTTTGACTGAAAGCCCTACCATCAAGTTTTATATATATCATCTGATATTTACATTTCAAGTTTCTAGTTTCTCAAGTTTAATATTTAATCCATTATTTTATTGTATAGTGTCAGGAAGGGTTCTAAGTTAAAACAGTTTTTAAATTGGTTTGCCAGTGGTCTAACCACCACAAATTATATAAGCCTTCCTTTCCCTCAGAATTGAAATGCTACCTTTATCAGATAATAAATTATTATTTTTGAGTTTTCTGCTTTGTTCCATTGAATTGTCTTTTCCTCTGCCAGTACTGCATTAATTTAGTTATTATAGCTTCTTAATATGTTTTAAAATTTGGTATTATAGTTCAGGGTCATCCGCATAACTTTTCCTTTTAAAATATTTCTTGTCTCTTTTCCTATTTTTATTCTTCCAGATGAATTTTTAGGAATCATTTTATCACGTTCCAAAACAAATTCTAAGTGCAAATTTTAAGCAGTTTCATTTTTTTTCTTTTTATGCTTTTTGCTGTATACTCAGATTTCAAACATTGGTCTTTGCAGTTCTTTTTACTTTTAAAGTTGATTAATGAAATAATTTTACAGTTAGAAAGTTTATTTGAGGGGGCGCCTGGGTGGCTCAGTGGGTTAAAGCCTCTGCCGTCAGCTCAGGTCATGATCCCAGGGTCCTGGGATCGAGCCCTGCATCGGGCTCTCTGCTGGGCAGGGAGCCTGTTTCCTCCTCTCTCCCTGACTGCCTCTCTCCCTGACTGTGATCTCTGTCTGTCAAATAAATAAAATATATATAAAAAAAAAAAAAGAAAGTTTATTTGAAACAACCTGGGGTAGAAACTGGCTAATGAATGAGTTGGTTACTAGTGCAGGATTAGAGACTCTGAAGAACGTCTCCATTTTCTTTAATATGTGTTTTTCTTGCTTGAATGTAGAATTGTGCTGTGCCTGTAGTATATAAAAATCAGCCAAACTATCCCCTTGGTTTTAAATTATGCAGTTATTATCTTATTTTTGAATGATGAGCATGATTAGAAACAAAAGACTAGCTTAACTTTTTATAGGTATGTAAAACTGTATTCTTTTTTTTTACTACATTATATTAGTCACCATATTTGATTCCATTCCATGATTCATTGTTTGCTTATAACACCCAGTGCTCCATGCAATCCATGCCTTCCTTAATACCCACCACCTGGCTCACCCATCCCACCACCCCCCTCCTTTCTAAAACTCTTAGTTTGTTTCCTGGAGTCCACAGACTCTTCTGGTTCGTCTCCCCCTCCAATTTCACCCCTTCATTTCTCTCTTCCTTCTCCAAATGTCCTCCATGTTATTCCTTATGCTCCACAAGTAAGTGAAACCATATGATAATTGACTCTCTCTGCTTGACTTATTTCACTCAGCATAATCTGCTCCAGTCCTGTCCATGATGATGAAAAAGTTGGGTATTCATCCTTTCTGATGGCTGTGTAATATTCCATTGTATATATGGACCACATCTTCTTTATCCATTCATCTGTTGAAGGGCATCTTAGCTCTTTCCACAGTTTGGCTATTTTGGACATTGCTGCTATGAACATCGGGGTGCAGGTGCCCCTTTCTTTCACTACATTTCTATCTTTGGGGTAAATACCCAGTAATTCAATAGGGTAGTTCTATTTTTAATTTCTTGAGGAACCCCCACACTGTATTCTAACAGAATTACTTATATATAAGGGTGTCTATGCAATATAAATTATAGAAAATGAGATATTTAATATATTCATCATATAAATATATGAGCTCATTTAAGCCATCAGATGGGTGTTGACCATTTTAATGAACATTTTATAGTTTATTTATGACATTTATTACTGTGTATAAGCAGAATACCAGGTATAATTACTCTTTTTTACTCTGAAATTTCAACGTTAGTATCATCTGTTGCGATCCACTTGTACTGTGGTGATGCCCTCGGGTATGACAGAGGTACTTTGCTCCTATGATAAATGGCCCTGCTTCACTATGCTGTTTGATTGTATTTATTTTTATAGAGTTTTATGTCCTGCTGCCCGCCTCTCCCTAGCTGCTAATTTTGCTGCTATCAGTGTGCCACACTCTGGTAATGTTTCACTTCCCCCCTTTTTTTGAATACTGCTTCCAGTCTGTGATAGACTAGTAGTCACATTTAAGCCAGTGTTGAAAATAAGAGTTCATAAGCTAGGAAAGCCTGAGGCACTACTTCTGAGAAAAATCATATGACCACTGGTGCATAAACTTAGTATCAATTTTGAGAGTTGAGTTTACTTACTTCTTAGTTCTGGTTTTGGCTATATTTTTATTAGCTGAAATTGTCAGATGGCAGGTCAAAGTTTATTTGTAAGTCCTATGTTTGGGACTAAATCTGTTTTCTCAACGAAACAGTGTGAGGAATTTTAGTTACACTGCTGGGTTAGTTCAGTACACACAACCTTTTTTTTTTTTTTTAATCCACAAAAAATGTTTAAAGTAATCATTTATATCTAATTATTGTTCATACTATTTTGAAGAAGTAGGCAAGGCCACTGGCTGAGGTTGGTGAGGACGGGAGGTAGGGAAACTAGAGGGGAGGAGTGAAGGTTTGTAATGGTAAGGGGAGTTAGGGAGTGAAAGCTAATTAGGAATATGCTTAGTCTTGCCTAAGTTGTCCCAGACTCCGCTGAGCTTAGTCAGCAGTTATGGGGGCTCTAACAGTGAGGTTGTATAATTTCTATAGCAGTGCTTAGCTGCTGGACATAGGACTGGAAAAGAGGCTTGATTGGACTGCTTTAGAGATGTGAAGGGCAGATGTAGCAGGAGAATATTGTAGTTTAAGATGTTAGAGGTTCTGATCCCTGAGTCTTGGCTGGTGGGCAGGATGGAACAGAAAATCTGAAGGAATTGATCAATTTGTAGAAAAATGGGAGAAAAGGGTTTGGAGATTTCAGTGAGGTTTTAAACTAAGTAGATTAAAAGTAGTAATTATGAGAGCTGAAGGAATAGAAAATGTAACAAAATAGAAGTATCAGCTTGGACATCTCGTCCTCTAGGAAGGCTTTCCTTGCCTGTTGGGTCTTGTTAATTGCCTTCCTGTGTGCTGTGGCCCCTCATACTGTACTCTTACCAAAGTCCTCGTTGTATGTTAGGGATCTTATCTGTTTCTGTTCCCCACTGTAAGCTTTATGACTGCAAAGATTGCTTTAATTTGCCTGTTTTACAGTGCCCTGGTACCTATGAGGAACCTAGTAGGTGTTAAATAGAATAAAGAGGAAGTCCTGTTCATAGTGGGTAGTTTAGGAGGACAGTCTTCAATGGGAGTTGCTAATGCTAAGAAGAGGTTGGAAGTCTTCAAAATAGAACAGACAGGAAATGGGGGTATGGGTAATCTATCTTCATACTGTAAGTTCATATTAGAAATTCAAATTAGTGCTTTATTTTGGTTGTCCCCTGATTTTTTAAGGTTTTGAACATTTGTATATCATGTACCAGGTATTTATTTTGCTTCCTTACTAATTTTGGAATTGAAGTTTTACCATTCCCATTATTCTCTTAGTACACTAACTTTAGTTTCTTCTTCATCTTTACCTCATGAAACACATTTTTAGGTATAACATTCTGTATTTAGAAAATCTCTGATTAACTTGAAATCTCTACTGTGCCCTTAGAAAATTGTAAGATCAGCGTAGTGTTTGGTTTGTAGAAGGAAGTATGGTCTGGTGGAGTCATACAGATATGAGTGAATCCCTTTTAGTTTTTTTTTTCCTCCTTTTTTTTTGATTGCTGTGAGATTTTTACTATTTATAAAATTTGTATGATAACATCCAATCTCTCAGATTTCTCATGTGAATTAGATCATATATGTAAGTCATTTATATAGGAGATGAATAGGTGTTCAGTGCAAATCTCTCTATAAATGTCTGCTTTTTCAATCAGTTTGACTCTGTAGGATTACAGATAGCATTTAATGTTGGCAAATATCTGTAGAACCACCTGTTTGCCTTCATTCAGAAACAAAGCAATCTGGTAATGTCCATTACTTAGATTGTAGGGATAATTTGAGAGTTTTTAGAAAATGTTTAAGGCGGTCTTGATTGACTGGTAAAGAAGCTGAAGAGCAGAGAGGGATGAGGTGATTTGGCTTAGGATGTGTAGTTGGTTAGTTTTGGGTTTCAGGGTCATCTACTATTAATGGCTCAGTAAGTGTAAGGCTTCATTCATTAGATACTCCTGGGATGTCTAAATTTCCTGATTAGAACCTGACTTTTAACTGACAAAAAGAGCTTATCCTTTTTGCTTTCATATGTGTTTTAAGTTTCCTTTAAAAGATCCAGTGGTGGGCACCTGGGTGGCACAGTAGGTTGAAGGTCTGCCTGTGGCTCAAGTCATGATCTCAGGAGTCCTGGGCTGCTCAGTGGGGCGTCTGCTTCTCCCTCTCCCCTGACCCCTCTCACCACTCCTCTGTCTCTCAAATAAATGAATAAAATCTTTAAAAAAAATGCACTGACCTAAATATCACCACATTTCAAAAGCCAGATGTTACTTTTACAAATTATTCTTTGGTTTAAAGCTAGTTTTTTTTTTTTTTTTTCCTCTCATCAACTCCCAACATTTAGTTTAAAGCAGTGCCACCCAGTGTAGCTAGTATGTGAACTGTGTATAATTGGTCTTTTATGAGATAAGTAGCTTGAGCCAGATTGTTAACCAGTCCCCTGTGGCCTTCACTGAGTTCATTTTCCTGTGAAAAAAGCTGAGTTAAATAGTGTGCATTGGATGCCATTGGTTTTCATTCTGGTGCAGACTCCTCTCATTGTGGACTTGTAATAAACCATTCTTAGACTATCACCTGTTGGCAGACCACATTTGATCTGAAGGATTATTATATGCCAGTGCTTTTAATTTATTCATTCAGCTAATGCCTGTTGAGTGCCTACTGTGTGCTAGATACTGTTCTAGGTTTTGGGAATATAGCAGTGAATAAAACAAAACAGTCTGTCATCTCATGGGGCTTGCAGTCTAGTTCTGTTAGAAATAACATTACTATTTCTCATTTCTCAGAAGTTCTGTTGTTTTTGTAATGAACTATTTTTGTAGTTCAGTTCTTTGCTCTTGAACCTTTGACTTAATTGTGGATATTTACATGTAGTTAGTGTAAGATGTAAGAACATTTTAAATTTAATCATCTTTATTTTTAAGTTGATTCTCCTCAGTCTAGGTATAGAATTATATTATCCATAAATAATGGTTATTTCTCTCTTAAATCAGAACTTCTGAAATATTAATAACTAACAGTGAAGATAGTAGAATTTTTATCCCTGATTTAATGGAAATGCTTTTCATATTCACTAGAAAGTATGATGTTGGCTTTTGGTTTAAAATAGTTTAAATCATTTTGAGGAAGTAGTATTATATATAGTTCAATATTCTTGAATTTAAAAAAGAAAATGAAAGGGAATTGAATTTTATCAAATGCTAAAAAAGGTAGCAGATAGCAGAGACTCCCTGATTTATCAGTAAACCATTGATTTAATGACAGTTGTAGCAGACAGTGCTTAAAAGAAAACTCAGCAGGTAAACTAAAAGCCAAAAAACTTAACATTTTTTCTTAACGTTTGTTTTTAGTAGACTCAGTCATGGAAGAATGAGGGAGGAGATGTAGAGAATTACTGTGCTTCTATCATTGTGACTAATATAGGTCCTTTTTTTTTTCCCTGAGTGCAGTTGTCCCCAGAAGTACTAAATTCAAATTTAGAAACCCCATTTATATTACAGTCAGTAACATTTATAATCAAGTTCACACTGATTATGTAGAGACAAAATTTTATGGTATCAGTGGAAAGATAATAAATATAAACATCTTTATTTATAAATTCATTAAGTGATAATTTACTAAGTACATATGGTATACTATGCACTGTACATACATTTGCCTAAGTAAATACTTATAAATTGTGTTAAGGATTGTGAAAGAAAATGTAGAAGGTACTGGGAAATGGGAATGTGAGAACTTAATTTAGGGAAAGAATCTCTTAGGAAATTCATTTAAGCTGAAACCTGAAGGATTGTTAGGCTACACAAGGAGTTACAGGAAGAGGAAGTATACTACCATCACTAAATAGGCATTGTGCACTGACATCTTTCCGTATATTACTCCACTTACTAGCCCTGTTAGTTGGATAATATTATTCCCAAATTTAAGATAAAGGAAACTGAGGATTGAAGAAATTCATTAACTTTTTCAAAGCTACCCTGCTGTTAAGTGGTGCTGCTGGGATTTCATCAGGTCTTTCCAACTCCACAGCCAAAGCTTTAACTGCCATGTTATGTTAGGGAGATTTGAGAATATTTTCTTAATTATTAAATAACATAAGTTATATCTTCCTATTTTACTTTTTCTCATTTTTACACCAGAGCCTTGTGTTCTATAATTAGAGTTAAGTAGGCCGCTTAGGGTATGTACACATAAATATTAAAGATATATAAATGTGTGCACACTTGCATATATACCTACATATTTATGTTTATATAACTTTAACTTTCTGATTTTAAAAGTAACAAATTTGAGAGATTTTGGAATCTTTAGAAGAGCAAAAGAAGGAAGTAATCTCATGATTCACAGATAACCATACTGACATTTTATTATGCTTATTTCAGTATTTAGGCATTTATTATTTTTTATTTATTTTTATTTATTTTATTTTTATTATTTTTTTAAGATTTTATTTATTTATTTGACAGACAGAGATCACAAGTAGGCAGAGAGGCAGGCAGAGAAAGAGAGGAAGGGAAGCAGGCTCCCCGCTGAGCAGAGAGCCCGATGCGGGGCTCGATCCCAGGACCCTGAGACCATGACCTGAGCCGAAGGCAGAGGCTTAAACCACTGAGCAACCCAGGCACCCCAGCATTTATTATTTTTTAAATTGTAATCAGCCTGTGTATACAAAATTATTTACTGATAGGCATACAGTGTTCAAATGAAATATACAAAATCTCTCTGGTTTTGGAATCTAGTAATTTTTTTTTTTTTTAAGATTTTATTTATTTATTTGACAGAGATCACAAGTAGGCAGAGAGGCAGGCAGAGGTGGAGGGGGAAGCAGGCTCCCTGCTGAGCAGAGAGCCCAATGCGGGGTTCGATTCCAGGACCTTGGGATCATGACCTGAGCTGAAGGTAGAGGCTTTAACCCACTGATCCACCCAGGCACCCCTAGTAAATTTTTTAAAATAGTTTCATAAAATACTGATTTTGGCCTTCATATAGTAGTGAGAAGGAAGAGGTTTCACACTTTTCATGAAGTCAAATAAAAGGCATTCTGTTATAGTAGTCCTCTTTGGGAGTCAAATTTGGTAAATCATTCTTTAACCTTGTTGATCTGATGGAGTGACGTTTTTATAAGAGATATTTATAATCTAATTTCTGTTCTGTTTTTCTCATTTTTAAGGACTATAAATAAGTTTAAAGAGTAAGACCTAATCTTGACTTGTAGTTTACCATTCAAGAATATTGTACTAATTGTGTCACTATTTTTTTTATGCCATTACTTTTCATTAACTGATTTTCATCTGTTGCATGAAGTCAGTTTTGTGTGTACAGAAAAATAAGCCATTTGGATTTCAGCCTTCTATTTAAATGACAGTCCCACTCCCACAGGATTTTGTTTCTTTCATTTGAATTTTTTAGTTTCTACCATGTACCTATGCCTTTGCTTTTGTAGACAGACCCCAAGGATGCCAGAAGAGTTTAAAAATATGTGGAATATAATCCTTGCCACATTTTATGTTTATTAACCAATTTTAAAAAATATTAAAGGTCAGATTTTGTTTTTATCAAACTTAACATCTTGCCTTAAATGATATATGCCTATTCCTTTTGGGTTCATTATCTGTCACAGTGATTTGTGTTGAGGTATTTCTTTTGTGCACATCTACCTCCAAAAGATTTTAAATACAATTGCAGAACTTTACATTTGTAACTTGAGAAACAAGGAAACACATTTTAAGAAGAAAATCAGAATGCCATTCCATAACAGTCATACATAAATCAGTGAAATAAAATTCATTTTAAAAAGCATGATAATTGTTCACTGTAGTTTAATTTACTTTAACTCTTATTTTAAAGCTGGTGAATATAAATTGAGTTTAGATATTAGCCAGGTATCATATTATTCACATGTAAGCCCTAAAATGATGTGTGTAAATAATTATTTTGTCTTAGTTCTTTCTATGGTAGTAATTTTTTATTGAAAATGTCTCCAGTTTTTAAATATATAAGGTGCAATCTTTTTTTCTTTTCCAGCCATAAAAGTTATTTTAAAGTATTTTCCTTTTTCTTCATATAGTATTTCTTTAGTATGTCTTTTTTCTGTACCTGTTACCAAATCTCTTTTCTGTCCTTTTATTTTTTGTTTAGATGATTGTTCATTAATCTCTCCATCTAGTCATTCAATAATTCGTTCAAGAAATGTTTATTTAATTTTTATTATATGCTAGGTATTTAGCTAGATGATGTGGAGAGGGGAGGAAAGAAGGAATGGGAATTCCGTTTTATCTATTCTAGCAACATTATGAAGTATGACTTACGTACCTTTTCTTGTGGGGTTGTCACATGGAAATAGATTTTACCATTTCCATTTTACAAATGAAGACTTGGGTTCAGAGAGATTTAAGGATTTGCATAGAGAACATAGTTTATAACTGACATAACTATGATTTGACTCCAAGAATATCTGATTTTGCAGTGTTGTTTGCTTTCCTTTATGGGAGACAGGTAAATAAAGTACACTTCTGGTCTTCATGGGGTGTATGGTTTAGTGTTCTCTGTGCTTTGTGAAGATGCTGCTGGGCTGCTTGGGAGAGGGTGTGAGATTCGAGCTATCTTCTCAGTCTGTCTCCCATGCAACAAGAGAGTCTCCTTTAAAAATCCATTTCGCTTACTGGGCTTTCTCTAGCATTTCAAGTGAAAATGGATTTTGCAGCTAAAAAGAAAAAAGCTTCAACAAAAGGAAAAAAAAAAACTTAAGATTTCACTGGTTAAAAAAACTTAAGATTTCACTTAAGATTTCATTTCACTGGTTCGAAATTTTTATACATTTAACCTAAGTTTGTAAGGAGAGAGGTGGTGTCATATACAGAAAGCAAAATAGGATGCCAGGAGATGAATATGAGGAAATGCTGAAGATAAATATGTAAAAGGAGTTATAAATATACTACTGTGGGAATACAGAGATGGGAAAGAGCATTTTCAATTTGGAGGATGAAAGCTTGTGAAAATAATGCCATTTGAGTCAGGGCTAAGGTAATATTTGGCACTGTAGAAGGTAGGGGGAGGGTAACAGTGAGGATGGGTAGGGAACACTGCAGGTAATGGGAACAGTATGTTCAAAGACCTAGAGGCAAAGATGAGGCATATCTGCAAATAGTTTAATGTGTCTGGAGAGAAACTGGATTATAGGAAATACAGACAAAACGGTTGATTGATGTCAGAATATGGGAAGCGTTAAATGCCTAAGGAGTTACTTTGCCGTAGGTTGTGGGAAACCTTTAAAAAGTGTTTGGAAAAATAAAGTTATGAAATGTGTTGATACTGATTAAGGAGGATTGATTATAAGCAGCACGTAAGATGGACTGGCTGAGGGAAAACCTACTGTAGCAGTCCAGGTACTGGCAGTGGGAATGAAGGCTAGGAACCAAGTATAAGCGATCATGCGAAGTCTGGATTGTTGGGTGTGAATTAGTTATCAGAGGTGATTCCAAGGTTTCTATCCTGGAGGAAAGGGAAACTGGAGTGCCAAGTAGGGATTCTGAGTGTTGAGATTTATCATTTGTATCTTAGGTGATTCCAAAAAGATATGAGGAGTTTATCACAAGTATTTATAGTAGCATAGAAAAGACAGGAAATCAGAATGAAGCCTAAAAGGAGTAGGGATACAAAATTAACCCAGAAGGTAAAAATGCAGAGATGCACCGAATAAAGGTACTCTCTGGTTGCTGAGGTAGGGCAAGAGTGTAACTGTTTAGCTTCCTAGCAACTAGGAAAGCGTTAATTCTGTGTATTATACTGTCTCGAAGCAAAGCAGATTCACAGTCTGTGCATAGCAGTTAGGAGTATAATATTTTTTGGTGAGAAGGCCTGTGAGAATTTTCCTTCATAAAAGCCTGTTGGGCCGCTTAATTTTGTAGTCAGCAGTTATCTCTAGTAAAATAGCATCAAGTATTCAGTTGAATTTTCAACATCTTTGACCTCAAGCTTAGGAAGCATCACTCTGAAGTAAAAGTACATTTTATTTATTTATTTATTTATAAAGAGACTAACGGAAAGTCTGATCTCCAGATCAGTAGATTTAAGTTGTGCTTTCTGGGGCCAGAGGAGTTTCATCATGGAACTCCAGGTTCCTGTTCTCCTATTCCCATTTAATCAGAGCAGCTCGGGGCACCTGGGTGGCTCAGTGGGTTAAGCCTCTGCCTTCAGCTCAGGTCATGTTCTCGGGGTCCTGGGATCAAGCCCCACATCCGGCTCTCTGCTCATCTGGGAGCCTGCTTCCCTCCCTCTCTCTCTCTGCCTGCTTCTCTGTCTACTTGCGATCTCTGTCAAATAAATAAATAAAATCTTAAAAAAAAAATCAGAGCAGCTCTACATTTATTTCTTTTATAGAGTGGGTTTGCATTTTAAAATTTGGTGTTTGAACGAGTTTGAACAGAGCTTTAAAAAGTTGGAAACCATTGACTGATAGCAATGGTCTCCAAAGTGGAGTCTAGGGAACAATATGAAGACTTTTACTTATACATTTTTGTTCCTTAAAATTTCAACTTTCATGAATAATTTATAAAATGGATAATATGTTAGAAAGATAACAGATATATATACATATATAATTTATAAACAAATAACAGTTGTGGTCATCACATGTGTATTTTACTGATGGGTTATATTAAAAAGTGAGCTGAGCTAGAGGAATGAGAAGACTAACTTTTGAGATAATTTTTAATGAATATTATTTCACAGAGTTTAGCCTTCAAAACTACTTGGTTTGCTGAAGATTTTATAGTTTTATTCTCTGGTAAGAAACCCGGCTCGTTTTTATTTTATGTTGCCATCTAAAGGCACAAGCATGTTCTTATAGTCAAGTGAATGGAAGTTCAAACTTTGTTTTTGTAGTACTAAATTATAATAACATATATTGGGTGTACTTGAGATTTTTCATAGTGTCTTGACAAACTTTATCTCCTTTAAATCTCAAAACCTTCTTGTGAGGCAGGGCGAGCATAGTTTTTCTCTTATTTCATAGATGAGGAAAGCCATGCAGGAGAATAAAAGGGCTCTAGAACAAAGTTCTTCCACTTCTCTGCCTTTTTCGTAACCTTTTGTGCTTCTTATCACTGCTCTGTGAATGCATTCTTAAAACATGGATCTAGGGCTGCAGATGCAAAGACCCAAAGTAGAAGATGGATGTCAAGGATTCAGTGGAAATAAGCATGGTTAGAAGAAAGTCAGGAAGAAGACATTGAATTTTGAATGAAAATGCTGATTACTCAGCAATCAGATGGTAAAAATTTTTCTTCTCGTTAGCAAATTTCCTATTGGTTGTCAGTGGCTCCCTGCAGACCTGAGCTGAGAAGGATTATGGTTATACAGAGTCTCCGTGGGAAAAAAATGCCTTCAGGTCTGCTCTGGGTGACCTTATGCTGACCAGCAAACACAATTGAAAATAATCTTCTACCCGCAATAGTAAATATGGCAGAATCATAGTATTTGAAAAGCCTTAGAGAACATTATGTAATTCAGTACTGGTAAGTTGAAACTCAGAAAAGTGTTTTGTCTTTTTATAACGTGATAACTGCAAATAGATCTTAGTCTCCTGACTTGAAGCTCAGTCCTTTGAAAGTCTAATATTATAATACTAGAAAGAATTGGGGTGAGGTGGGAAGCTTGGAGAAAACCCAGCAAACTAAGTGTGAAAAAATCCAGAGGAATAATTTATTAAGACTATGTTCTGTGAGTAGAACTAATCTTTCTTTTTTCCCCGACTTCTTACCATGTAGGCAAGGATTTATTAAACAGGAAACAAACCATTAAAAACCAGTAATTAAAAGGTTAACAACTTTAAAAATAAAACATACTGTTCATCAAACTCGATCTTTATTTTTTGATGCTCAAAAAAGGAGGTTTGATTTTTGTTTGATAAGACAGCACATCTCTCTCAGAATGTACTGAGGTCTCAATAAATGCACATTCATGTGGTATACCCAGAGAACAAGGAGAAAATAAACTGTATTCATCTCTAGGAATTGAAATAGCGATTTGGGGATTGAACATTCTTCATAGCATCAGTCTTTCATTTAGAAAACGTTCTGATTTCCTGGCTATCATACTTTTTCTTTTTTAAATTTGTTTCTGTCATAGAGCTATCTACTAAATAGGTTCTGTGAGCAAGTAGATAGTGGTCATGAGGAACATTTTAACATTAGTACAGCCCCTTTGTTCAAATATATGTTTGCTAGATTTTGATTTCATTATGTGTGGTAGAGACATTCCTAAACTCATAAGAATGAAGCCTGCTTTGAAGAATAGTAGATGGCAACTCTTAATCCAGTCTTCTTACATGTAGTTCCTTATACCAAAGAGATTTAAAAATTCTGTACCTGCCACTTGTTTTATTATCTCCCTGTCCTAATCCTGAGTTTTGGCTTATCACATAATTTTTTAAATGGTCTCCCTTTCTCCATCCATAGGTATATTCCTCTGCTTGTCTTTAAGGCCAATTTACCTTTCATAGTCATGTGTTTTTTTCTCCAAGTCTTTCCAGCTAAGAATAAAGTGCTGGTTCATACACAACTTCCTTGCAGAAAAAAAGTTGATATGCTTTTCTCTGTTCTTAATCTTCGATGGAATTAAAATTTGTGATAAGCATATCTTTCTGTAGGCTCTTAATTATTGATGTGCCCATCATAAAGCAATTACAGCTTAATTGATCATGTTACTATATAGATGATGTTCAGATCTACAGCTGGGGGCTCTCCACTGGAGGTTTGGAATCTAAGGCAGTGCTCATATGGATATGAGTGAAAAGATGGGAATAGTGCCTGCATGGGCAAGTAAGGGCATGTCCTTAGTATATACGGGTAAGAGGAAAGTTCTCAACTGTATAACAACTAAGAGGAAGTTGAAAGTTCTGCAGTCTAAGAAATCCCTTCAGTGGAGATAAACTTACTGGAGCTCTGATAAACTCTTAGTATACTATGGAGTCTAGCAGATTTTTTTTTTGTGTGTCCTATCTACTTCATGCCATCTTTTATTTCTCCAAATTAGGAAATTTGATTGTTAGTTTTTCATATAGACAGTTGTCTTCTGTATTTCCTATTTATTCAGTATAGTCATCATGGAATAGAAAAGAGACAGGACTAGGCATCTGTGATAATACAGTACGTAAGAGTAAAAAATTAGTATAAAAATCTCAAAGAGGGGAATTAGTTGGAAAATGAAAGTCTGAAGTCCTGTCTGCTTGAGGCCTGTGCTGGCTAAGATTCTAGAATGGGTTATTAAAGGCAGGATTTGTGAGACACATAGAAGGTGAGCACCAGAAGCCCTGTGGTTTCACTCAGTTGTAACCATGCCTTCCAAACTCTGTGGTCTGTCAGGGCTCTACTAGATTTCTGTCTCAAGAACATAGGACAAATACAGCGTTTTTAAATTTCAGTAAAGCATTTGACAAGTTCGTGGTGAGACATCATTGACAACATGGGTAAACAGACTGGTACCTAGTTAATACAGTTGTACAGTTTAATGATTTACAAAATGTCTCAAATTATCGAAGACCTTGTTTTATAAAAGAGAGTTAGGCACCACAGGGCCCTGTTTCTTGTTCAAAGTGGATAGACTGAGGGGTGAACATGGGAGTTCTCTTAGTTTTTTGAAATGTCGTCTTTTGGAAGTGGTAGTAGATTGGACTTTGTGTCAGTTTCCTGAAAGTGTCTCGCAATTACGAATTAGGAGTAAACTACCAGCTGCTCTTCACTCAGCATCAAAGAGAACTCTGGAACAGAGATGAAGTGGATGATTTCAGGGAGCTGGTAATATGTGGACAAGCTGGACATTCCCTTACTTCAGTGTTGTTTTGAACAGGGCGTCTCAAACTTTGTTCTTCCTGGGGATCTTGTGAAAATGCAGATTCTGATTCTCAAAGTCTGGGATTTTTGTGCAAACTTTCAGGTGCTGCTGGTGCTGCTGGTCTGTGGACCACATTATGAATAGACAGATTTAGACTCTTAGGAGGATTTCAGGACTGGAAGTTGATAATATATATGTAATAACTGCAGTGGTTTTTCCTGATTGGGTTGTAGACACTTTACATGTGTTTATCTTAGTTTTCACAGAAAATTTTCAAGGTGGGACATACATATCTTTACAGATGAGGAAATTGAGACGCAGGAGCTTAAATAGCTTGCTCAAGGTTTTAAAATTGATGTAACTGGGATTTATTTTTTAATTTTATTTTTTATATATATTTTAAGTTTTTATTTTAATTCCACTTACTTAACAGACAGTATTATATTAGTTTTAGGTATAGGAATATAGTGATTGAACACTTCTATACATCATCTGGCCTCTCACAACAAGAATTAATGGTGTAAGTGGGATTTCAGCTTAACACTAAAACCCTTGCTGGGTCTATCATATTTATGAGATTCTATGATTTTTGTGAAACTGATTTTCCCCCATAAAAATAGTTCTAATTGTAAGAATTTGCACTATTCAACTTGAGAATGGGATTAAAAACAGCAACATCATTATCAGTACCAAATTTGTTGTATGGGATGTTAAACATTAAAACATATTGTCCACTAAATTTTTAAAACTGTTACATATATTATATATGATACATATATAATATATATAAAGCATTTGTTATATATATCATATATTTTACATATATAATAATTTATATTATTATATATATTTATATAAATATAAATATATTTTAGTTGAAAAATACTGGCAAGTATAAAAAAATCCTTTATAATTCTACTGTTATCCAAACATAGTGATTATTACCATTTTGAGTTTCTCTGATAACATGCTCACCCCTGTACAACTAAACAAAAAATTGAGATTGTGTTGTTTATAATTAGGATCTTTTTTTCTTCCGCTCAACACAGCTTTAATAATGAAAGACAAAACTCTTTCTACTTTACCCTCCCCTAATTTTCTCCTAACCAGCAGCAACACCACCATCTTCCCCTAGGCTGCAATCTCCTTTACCTTTTCCTTGCTACTCCCAAGGATGGCTGCCAAATTCTGCTGCTGGTTTCTTTGTAATCTCTCTTCAGTTTAGCCATGTTTTTTCACGTTTGGGCCCAGCTTTTTCTTACTAAATTAACAACTAGCAAATCACTATGTCATTCTTAAATTTATTCTCGGTTTCACTGGTTGATTGTTCTGGCTGTACGTAAAATCTTTGTCTTTTTCTTCTCAAATCTTTTCAGTGACTTCTAATGAAATAAGCATGAACACTTGGGGAGTTGAAGCTAACACCCATGAAGCATCTTCCTCTATCGGCTTTTATATCTAACCAGATCTTTTTCTGTCTTCTTGTCCATTGCCAGACAGGGTACAAGTTTACATACTTTTCTAAAATGTGGTATCTAGGATTTCATACCTGCATATGTACTTACTTCATTTTAATGAATGATTCTTTCTCTACCTTATTGAAGTTGTTGGTGTGATCATTAAAACATTATGTACCAAATTAAAAATGATTGGCGAGGTTTGTTGACATTTGCAGATGTTTAAACAGCTTTCTCTTCTCTCCAGTTTTTTTATTCTTTGATGACGTGTCTCATCTACCTACCATCACCTGTGGCTCCTGGCCAGGACATCTTTTCTCAGTGGATCCAAACAGATTGAGTAATATAATCTCACAGCTTTATTCCTATCCTTTGCCAGAAAAAAGGAGCTAGAACTCTTTTGTGGCTTCTCTAAGAATTTTTGTTTTTAGTAATAGTGGAGAAAATGGTTGTAGATGAAATTGGTAGAGATGGTACATGTTGAAGAGTTACTTTCTAGAATTAGGTACATAATTTCTTTGGTAGGCAAAGAAAATATACCTTTATCAGTGGATCTTTGGGAATAGCAAAGATTTAATTAAGAATTTGAGCAATTATAATTAGAAAATAAGATTTAGGAATTAAGGCCGCCTTGTTCACTTAGCATGAGTGTGGGTGTATAACCCTTTTTAGGTAGGACAGTGAGACCATGGTAAAAGGAGTGTTATAGATTATTACAGAAACTAGGATTTGACTCCAGATCTGACTGACATAAAGGTCATGACTGAAATCATAATTGTTTTAAAAATTTTACAAATACGGAGGATTATAAATTCCTTTTGTTTAATGTAACGGTAATTTTTAGCTCCTAAATGGTATTTTCATGTCACATGAAGTAGATATACTGTGTGGTGTGGACATTGAATAATATTACTGGTTATGATGATTGGCTAAGAATTATTTAATTCCTTGGAATCTTCATTTTCTGATCAAACCTGACCTAAATCTTATCCCTTGGTATACTCTACAGTTTTATTTTTCCTTAATCTCTTTGATTCTCACTGACCAGTATTACTTAAAGATTCATACTTCGGGAGAATTTTGAGTCTCAGAGATTTTCTTTCTTTTTGTATTTTGTCAGTTTAATAACTTTACATTAATGATGTTTCTGAGAATTGATACCTTTATTGATGAAATTGGGGATTAGGAGGTACCTTCAAGAAGGTTGTGTATACCACTATAAGGTGGTGATTTGAGAGTGAGAAAGCTTGGGTTTGAATCTTTGTTTTTCACGTTTGAAAAACGTGGGCACGTTTTATTACCTCATTTTCAGTTTTCTCATCTGTATATAATTATAACTCCCATTTCATAAAAGGGAGTTCTGAGAATTAAAGGAAATAACGTTTATAAAGGGTTTAGCACAGAGCCTGGCACAATAAACAGTCAGCAAAGAAAAGCTAACAAAAACAAAATATAGCTTCAATTAAGGAATGCTCTAAATATCTTGGGAGGTATGTTAGGCACATATATTTTCTTTAAAATACATTAAGATGAGCTTAATTAAATATATTTAAAGTTTAAAGTATTAAGTTTTTAGAATAGATTGATTATATACTTGGAATAGCTATTTGAACCTAAAAGAAAAATATTAGTATTTTTGGCTGTATTCATCTTACTTAATTATGTTTCTGACCTTCTTTATTGGTATTACTTGTTGGACACATCCTCACTGAGTAACATGTCTGCTAGAAGGAAGGGAAGTAAAGTAACAAACTGAAATTTTAGTGCTTGCTTTCTTGTGAATAGCTTTACAAATGTTTAGTGGAGAAACAATTTGGAAATGTACATATTTTGTGTATCTGTCTTGTCTTTGGTTTATTTCTGAACGTAAAAGTTGTCTCTCTTGGTCCCCAAACTTGGTTAATTTACTTATAGTGCTTTGTTTAAAAAAAAAAAAAATTCCCCTCTCATTTCCCCTTCCTCCTCAACACCTTTTCCTCAGGTGATTCTGTTAATCAGTCTGATGTCGATGCCACTGGGCTGTAGCAAGTCCTATGTCGTCCTGTGAGCCCATTAATAGAACATACTTGCTCAATCCTTTTTTTTTTTTTAAAGCATATGGTCAAATAATAAAGATAGGTACGGCAAATAAGAGGCTCCTGTAAAAAAATATGTCAACTGTGCCATCTCTGAACTCAAATTACTCATTATAATATGATTGTTTTTTTAAATGTTTATTTGCATATAAGTCCGAGTGGGTTCTTTTTTTTAAGAAAAGTACAAATCAGATAGGCTGATAAACATGTAAATATTCTTATTTTTCATTTTCTTATTCTTATATTACCATATATATGTGTTTTATGATATCCTCCTTAGGATATGTCTCATGAAATGGTTGTTCTAGTGTGCCTTCAGAGCAGGACCTGGGCCTAGGGTGAGGCAAACAGTGTCTAGGGCACAACGTTTTAAGGAGGTGCTCATTTTCAGGGTTGGGCACAAGTAAGTACCTCCTTAAATGTTGTGCCCTAGATGCCTGCTTGCCTCACTCTAGTCCCAGCCCTGCTCCAGAGAGTAGGCTGCATATAAATTATTTTAATTTTGGCTTAGCATAATCACATGCATGCTTGGATGTTTTATAAAAAATTAATGACAAAATGAAAATAATGTAGCCAAACCCAAATTTACATTACGCAGAAGAAAAGTTAGCTGTTTGAAAAAGATAACATTATCATTTTATTCTTGCATGTTCAGTGATTGTCAGAGCTTCGGAACTTCCGGTTCAGTAGAATCCTGTCTCACCCTGAAATGTGCTTGGTTGTTTTATCTACTGGCAGCTACCTGAAATCTATCATAAGCTTCTTAATTTGATATATAGTACATTCAGCTCTTAAACTTATGGATGTCATTGAAGTAATAAGTAGTGACTCGAGTTTTACTACATTTTTATTAATAATTTTCGAATTCTTTGAGAATTTGCCTATGGTTTTTCTTTTTTTTTTTTGAGTGCTACATCTGGAAATGCTCAAAAGTTGTTTGCCTTTTTAAGAGAACAGTTTGCAGTGAAAGTATAACTTCTTTAGAGGTGAGGTTGAAGTTAACGAATGATGAACCATAATATGAGGAAGCATAATATTGTGAATTATTATTTGGCAAACATAACTAATGCAGGCATTAGCTGCTGAAGCCATTAATAAAGTACCACTTGTAGAAAGCTGGAGAGATAGGTAACACAGAACTTTCTCTGTAAACTCTCAGAATGTAAACTAGAGTACAACTTAGTTTATTCAATAAGGACTGAATTCTTTAAGTTTTATATGTTTGTAGGTTCCATGATTAATGTGTAATTAGAATATGAAAATGAGTATTTAGAGTCTGCTAAAATTTGTAGATGTGACATCACTGGCAAGTCAGGCATTTTATTTCTTAAAGTTCGAATTTATTTAAATGCACCTTTTTTTTTCCAAAATAAATTTTTATTTCTACTTACAGTGGTTCCAAAGTAAGTTTTCCTACATAGAATTATTTAATATTTAGGTCTGTTGATAGTGTTTAAAAAAAAAAAATAAACCCATAACAACCAAGGGTGGAGGAGTATCTAGATTTGTTTTTAGCTTTCTTTTTCATGGTTTCTCAAAGTGTGTCATATTATAAATACGTTCAAAATGTTTTGCTCTGAGGATATGTAGCATTCCTATAAAGGTTAAATCAATAAAAATGATTTGGACACATTCCTAAGCATGGCTAGAACAGGTAGTCCGTTGTTTTAGGTACCCTTGAGTTCCTGGAGCAGATCATTATGGCGTAGCAAAAGAACTTACTAAAAGTTGCTTTCTATGTGTAGATGCATCAGCTTAAAAAAAGTAAGATTTTCTGGCCTTCTAGAAATGAATATTTTTAAAGTAGCCCTGTGTATATTGGTTTAACGATGTGTTTTAAACTCAGTTAAAGTTTTGAAGCCTTTTTTTTTTTTTCCTCTTCTCCGAGTGCTGAAGATACACCATAATTGATAAGGAAGAGGTACGTACAGGAAAAATGCAATGGGCAAGCTTTCCAGCCAGTTTAGAATGAATGGTACTCTTATGATTAAAGAAAGTGTCACACATTATAATTGCAAAATTAAGAATTAGATTTTTTCTTTTTTTTTTTTGGTTTTGCCGGTTTAGAGGAAAGTTCTGTAGTCATTGGGATGTTATCTGTTCATTTGAGCAGTTCGAAAGACGAGCATGTATTTAAAAGCATTTAACTTAGAGCATGTATTTTAAAAAGCATATATATTTCTCTTGTGATTAGGATTGGCTTTTTACTATGATACTGTTGCTCGGTAGAGTTTTATTTCATCCATGTGTTTGCTGTCTTCTTGTTCATTTAATATGTTTGAGTATGTAAGTTTATTTAAGTTTATATGTAAGTTTTCAGATCACATTATTTTCACAGCTACTTTTCAAAAAATATCTGTCAGCTTATAAAAGTAATAAGATTTTTCTTAAAGTTTGCTTTAAAATGGCTTTGGGTATTAGAATTTTTTGGATAATGGAAGCACAATGAATTGATCATGCTCTTGGCTGATTAAGGTTTAAATCAAGGTGGCAAATTTGAGTTATGTATATTAATGTAATTTCATTATAGAAAATCTCATCATTTTGTACATGTAGTATATAATAACTTTTTAAATAAATACTTTAATGAGAAATATTTTGTTATTTGTTGGAGCACATGATCTTATTTTGTAGCCAAGAAAATGGTTTGAACATGCCTCAGTGGAATTTTTTTGCATATATAAATGTATAAATATAGAGTGGTTTAGTCATTTAGTAATTAAATAATTTGGCAATATAAGCCAAATTATATACTCTTATAAAAAAGTTATCTAAGTGTTCCTTGATATATTCTGATTTGTCATTATATTTTAAAAAATAAGAATATTTATGAAAATAAAAATAAGCCTAATCTGCATATGGCTCTGTTTTCTTTCTGGATCCTGTGAATGGTAATTTAAAAAAATCTATATGTTTTCTCTGGTCTTGCTGGTGCACTAAAACATTCTGCACTATGCTTATGCATATTATAAAGGAAATGTATTGTTAAACTTTTAGTGCTAAATCACGAATAGTGTTCTTCTGACAGTACCAGTTGTCACTATCTAGCTTAGATAATGACATTTTTAAAATGAGGTAGATACTAGTGGTAAAATGTTTTGAAAATGTTAGGAGATTTCCTCCTAAGATAAAGGGACTGAAAGAGACAGGGAGGGAGGGAAGTGGGGTATGGAGAGAGAGAGAGTGAGTGAGAACATACTGTATGTGTTTAGGTTTAACAACTTGGGGAATGTAAAGAATTCTGTGTGAACACTCAGGTTTTAATAATACGAAAAATAAGAGTTTCTGTTATGGAGAGGAAGTTGAATTAATGATCAAAAGTTTGAATTACATTAACTTTTCTCTTTATATTGTTTTACAAAGGTACTATAGTACATTGTTTTTGTAAGTACTATCTGCTTTATGGATTATCTTCTTAAATATTTTCCTTTTGTGTTGAATTATTTGAAAGAGCAATAGCAATATTTTCTGCATTTTGTCAGAAGTCGAATTACTTTAAAAGCTTTACAAATTTCATGAGAGGTTAATTAATAAAAATTAATCTCACTAGATTACCTTTTATAACCAATTATGCCTAATATTAGGATGTTACTGTCTTAATGGAAGTTTTCTCAGATATTTTCTTATATTGTCCTGATATTTCAAATTGGGTGTCCTTAGTATGAAATGCTTACATACTTCTACAGTTACTCATGTTATGGAAAACATACTGATTGATATAATGTAGGTTATTGAAGTTTTTCTATGCTATATGTAATACAGTAATATATATATAATATATCTAATATTGCAGATTTCTGTAAGGTGGTAAAATTTTATGAAATTGAGAATTCACTTAAGTTACCTTTGAGCAATATTTACAAACAAATCTTATAATATTATTGATGAAAGGGAATCTGCACCCTGTATCTTTTGGATACATTTTTATGTCTATTTTCTAGGACCAAGTTACAGCAGTACAGTAAAAACAGTGGTTTAAAATATTGATTATAAAAGGTAGCACTTTATTATCTTTTAGCTTCACAATGAATTCACTTTGTTTAGATTCATTTAAATAATTTTTAATCATTTGATAGAAATAATACCTTTTCATGTAAAGATTATCCTGGAAATTTGAAGTTTAAATTGAGATGTTCAGTAGAGAAGTTAAAAGTAGAATTAATTATAATTATTATGGCTAAAGCAAAATAAGCAAATTAAAAATCACAATACCTAACTTAAATTGTTTTCACAGGTTATATAGGCAGTGAGTATATATATATAGAAAATATACCTGTTTACCTCCAAGCCAGACTTCTTGTTTGAGGGAATGTCTCTAAATAGGTGTCTGTTCACACAATGGTTACACTCATATTTACCTTTGTGAACTAATAATTTGTTTAACTGATAATCGTTGTTTAATTATTTTAAGTTTATAACTGGAAAATAATGTCCTTAGATCTTACAGGCGTAGTTTTTGATTATTTTTATCTTGAGTTTCCGGGTAGACTGGGATGTCTGCTTGATGTCTGTTAATGGTTTTACAGTTCGACATTTCTTTGTTAGTATACATGCAAAAAGGAATTGGTTATCTCTCACAAAAGAACTATAAGCAATACCCCAGTTACATAATTTATAATTGTTTTTCTCTTTGTTTACAATTATTATTGTAAGTTCTGTAGTCACTCATTTGTGTGATTTTGTATGCACATGCAAATGCAGAGACTGTATTAAGATTTTGAGCAGACTAATAGTTGAAAGAGATTTGTTATATTTTGTTATATATTTTGTTTCTGTATAAAAGTATGTCCAACTTCATATAAAGTTGTGTGGAATAGCACAACACCATTATTCTCATTTTTCCAAAGAGTTTGTGCGTGTATAGGTTTTAAAACCTTACTGATGGTCATTAATTGTGCTTTGGCTAGCATTTGTTCTTTATTATTATTACTACTATTTTTTGCTTATACTGAACCACCAAAATGGATTTAATTGTAAGGCATCTGCCTATAAGGAATATGTAAACAATGGCGTGGCACACTCATGGTCCATATAAATTTTAGAGGAACCTATAAATGCATAAATTTTAGAGTTTTAAACTTAGTCTTTTATGTAATTGTAGTTGATGGCATAATGATTTTTAGTGGCTACTATAGGTGTTAAAAAATAAAAAGCCAGTTTAAATGAAAGGTAAAATAAAATTTATTTGATTTTGTGGTAAAAATTGTTTGCCTTGCACAGGATATTTAGTTGTACCTTGTTAAGAATGTCACTTCTCTAATGTAACTTGTGTGTGATTTCTTAAGGGATGGCAATAGAAATAATGCAGATAACAGAACATTTAAGCTAATTTCCACAATAATCTTAAATACATGTCTGAGAATAATGTTAACTTGGCAAATCTTCTGTCATCAATAAAATAATTTTAAAATATCTTAAGTATTATGAAAAGTTGGATTCACTTAATATGTCTATATGGTGCAGAATTCCTTGTGGGCAATTAATTTGAAAAATGAAAAGCACTTAATCAAGATAAACTAACATTTTTCCTTTTTTTTTAATAGAATCAAAATCACATTTGGTATGATTTTTGGTCCTAGAATATATATTTGATGTTACATTTATGAATATTAATGAGAATGTAGGGTATTTATAGGAGATGTATTAATAAATGAATTTTTTTCAGTGCAAATATTAAATGCTTATGTAGCAATTAGCCTTTAAAGGACTCTTAATTCTACACCTAATTTTATTTGGAAATTGTTTTGTATATCCTGGTAAATAATGGGATTTTTATTTTCTAGTCAAAAGAAAGCATATTTATGAAAAAAATGTTTTAGAGTTAACATCCTGTTCAGTAATCACAACAAACACCTGAAATGTTGATACGGTGTTAATTACATTCATCTAATACTGTTCCAAACCTTGAATCCATGTTCTTAAAAAAATAGTATAAAGGGAGGAAAATGCCTAAGAATTCAATGTAAGTTGAAGATATTACATACATTGTAATAAAAGAACATTTAAGCTCAGTTTTTGCACAAATCTTTTAAAAAAGTTATATAGGAATGTATAGCCTGTTTTATATGTTTGCTATTGAATGGACAAAAGTTTGTGGTCATCTGTGGTGACAACTGTGAGGAAACTCCCTTTGAATAAGGTATAGAATATCCCCATTACTTTTTGGAATTGTAACACATTAATCACTGAACTCCATAATCTTTGAAATGGCAGTATATTGTATTAAGGTGTATATTTTCATGATGTGAGACTTCCTTTTCTAAATATTTGTTTTAAAATAGTAAACATTTTAGATTTCATGAAGAATTACCTAATACTTGAGACAGCTTTGATTATTTTGCTCTTTAGAAAATACTATTGGAGTTTTATTGCTATTCTTATTACTGGAGTTCAGGGACAGATTTTTTGGGGGGGTAGTTTTTTTCAGTGGAATTCATTGGTATAAGAGAAAAAAATAGTGCATTCAGATAGCCTATTGGGATGTCTCTGCCTAAATTATGTTTGGTTTTACTAGCTCCCATTTAATAAGTCTTGAATAGTAAATGACTAGAAAAAATAGTCATACTTTGTCACATTTACAGTTTTATTATTTGCAGGAAGGATTTTTTCATATTGAAAGTATTTGTCTATTTGACCATATGTGTAATGTCTTTAAAGAGACACTGTAGAGGTAGGCTGTCTCAGTGAACCCTCTATGTTAAAGTCTTTTGTTAGGTAATAGCATTTGTGATCTTAATGTTTTTGAGGAGCTTTTGCATGACCTCACTATCAGGATTGTCACATTTTCGTCTCTTGGAACAAGGGTTAGAACAGTATGGGAGGTTGATATTTGTATGCTTTGGACAGGAATTTGAGATGTTACCCTGTTTTGCCATCAGTTTTCAAGTAGGTACGGGTGCATCATTAATCATAGGAAATGCAAAAATAAATAATCCAGTCCCATTGGATTTTTTTATATGAATACTTACCTTTTCCCTTTTTTGTATATACAGTTGAGGTATTTAGGTAACCCCTAACCTTCAGCTTCAACAAAGAAGTACAGTATAAAAATATTACCACAGTTTTCATTTGAGCAGCTCTAGAGAGGAAAAAAAAAGCCCTCTAGAAGGATATTTGTTGAAAAAAAAGTTGTGATACAGAATGTCTTAACTCAGCCCCAATACAGTACTTGAAGACCACCAGTGTATAAAATTGAAAGCACATGAGTTTTGAAGCACTAGAAAAGGTTTGTAATTGATTAGCGCTGCTTGAAAGTATTGAAGTACAGTGAGTTTTGATTTGTGAATGGTTCTATTCAATAAAGATTAATTCTGTGTGTTTGATAAAATCTTAGTGCCTTCAATGAGTTAGTTTTTTCCTCCCTCTGCAGTTTATTTAACCATCAAATATTTCAGTGTTCTTTTAACAAACTGGAACATTTCTATCTTACTGAATTTAACTTTAGCATGACTGATTTAAACAAGTCAAACTATCAATGATTAGTTTGAAGGGTGTAATTGAATAGATTAATTTTTTGTTCTTTTAAAATAACTAAAATGTATCATAATGTTATCATGTATATTTTATGCCTTTCTTGAGATTTGGAGACTATCCAGAGGTTCATACAGACTAACAAAATATTTTTCTGTGATTTCTTTTAAATTTTTGCATTTTAAAATGTTTTTAAAATTTTAAAAGTGAGATCTTTAACAGCTATTCATGTAAAATTGGGATTATTTATTATAATTCAAAATAATTTGTATTATGAGTCTTTTGGGAATTGCATTGACATTTTTAACTTTTAATATATGTTGGAGTGGTCTTCTGTGTATGATCTTGACTTTTTAAATTGTCTCCCTGGCTTTTGGAAGTTAGCTGTTAGAAGCAGGTTCTAACACTTCATTATTAGATCTTGAAACTATGAAGTTATTGATATGGACCACAGCTATTATTTTGGAAGTTAATGTTTACACATCATGTTCAGTTACTATGGTCAGTTACAAAGGCTTTATTTAGAAATTTAATCAGCTGATATATTGTCATAATTAACTTCTTAATTGTAAGAAACTCCATGAGTCAGATCTGTCATTTTTAATAAACTTTATCATAACTAATGGGTAGATTTTGAATAATGCAGATTGAAAATTCTTGTTCAATTCCAGATAAATGGTGTGCTGAGAGGACAGACACTGAAAGATCTTCCTGTCTCTGTCTCTTTCTCTCTCTCCCTCTCTCACACACACACTTTTCACTCATACTGAGGTGAGCCAATTTTGTCCTTCACCTAGGGAAAGCTTAAACTTCAAAAAACTTATTTTACAATGTTAGAGCACATACCTTTGATTTTTCATTAGGTTGTTTTGATAATCATTTATGAGAATTTAAGGCCTGAAGTGAAGTTTTAGACTTCAGATAGATTATGGGCTGAGGAAATGTTTGCAGTGTGATGACAACCTATACATAATGTTCACTACACACCTATAATTAGTTTGGTGTAGTGGGTTCATCTTAAATTGTCCTCCAGGTGCTAAAGTACTATTTGGGGGTGGGAGACACTAAATCCCACTTTTTAGAAGTGGAAGAATTAGTTACAATGTCTAAAAATATATGACATGTGATAGATGATCTTTATCTATTTCGCTTACTCTTCTGCCTTGTTTAGAAACTTGGTCTGGTTTTAGAAATTTTATTGTAGAAATAGTTATTAAGGTTGTCAAAGGAAATATAAGACCCTTCATAAGACAGGATAAAGAGCATTTTAACATATTATTTGTGAGAGTGTTAATGTCTTTGCTTCTAATGCTGAAGTAGTCTTTGAAACTTGTATGATTCCCCATCTGGTTAGAAAAATGAATTGCTTTTCAAACAGTAAGATTGTGAAAGAATAAGTTAATTGCTTGAGATGCCTGTTTCAAGTTATTCCTTCATATAACAATAGTTTTAACCATTTTTTTTCCTTATCTCTTACGTAGGAACTGCAAAAGTTACCATGTATAAGCTGTAATTATAGTAGGGGCTGTAGTGCAGCCTAGTTGTTTGTATGTTTTGCCCCTTAAGTCAGAAATTTTTAGAGTAATGTTTATTACCTATCATTACATTTCAAAAAAATAATCAGTGATTATTGTATGTGTTGTAACTGGGCGGGGGGGGACCATGTCCAACTACTGAGGGAGTCACTACAGCAGTTTTATATTTTTTTGGTAAAATACAAACTGCATTTCCTCACCTTTTTAAGAGAAACCTTTTTTCTCCTTCAGGTTTAATTATTTCTCTTTGACCTAAACTAAGACTGATCCTCTGGTAGCCAGTTAAAATGTGTGAAGTAGGAGGAGTAAAGGAAACTCCAATCGTTAGTTGTAAGTTATAAAGCAAAGTTAATACAGGTATACAGAGCAAAAGGATTTATTTTAAAGGATAAAGGAAAATTTTATAAACTTGCCTTGTAGTTGGAACATGTTGGACCTCATAAAGAAAATCTTGTAAGTGTTTAGATATTTTACTATAATACTGTGTCAGCTGATGAATATTGAAGTAGTTTACTTTTGTATATCAACACTAATTTGAAATTGAATATTAAGGGACTATATTATGCCTGTTTTCTTTCAAAGTTCAGCATGATTTAATAGGTATGGCTTTTTAAAATCATGCAGGGTATCCTTACAGAGTTTTATTTTTCATGAGACTAAACGCTATTCATTTTGGTAGGTCCGAGAATATGATTAAAAGAATCCTAGACATTTCAGTGTTTGCCGTGTGTTTATAACAAGTTTTCCATGTGGATAATAGTGTATACATGTAAAATTAAAATCACATAGAAAAATATAATTGCGTGTAGGTTTTCAAAGACTTCTGTGGACTTTTTAATATCCTGGATGTCCTGGATAACTATAAAGATCTTTTAAAAATGGCTATCACATGTTTATAAGTTTATATATGAATATATGCTTCAATTGTATAAAGTTGTTTAGAAACAAGCTTGTGCATCTATCTTATGATGCAGTTTAAAATTACAAATAGATTTCTTTTAGTTGAGCTGGGTAAAATGTTAACTGTACTTCAGGTTTATTTCTGCACTAGAGCATAATGGTAGAGCATAATGTCGAGATAATTCTGTGGTCTGTTATTTTGTAAAATTGCTTCCTTTTTGAAGTTTGCTCAAATATTGGGAGCTGCCAGGGTGAATACTTCATAATACTTTGATTAATTTAGTGTCTCATTTTATTGCAGTGAGGGTTAATGAGAATATTAAAACTTTCTTTTACTGTTTTTAACTACCTCATTTCTACAGCTCTAGAAAACATTTTGACTACTGTAACATAATGTCATTTTTTTCTATTTCAAGTCATTACTCCGAGAAGCAGATAAATTACAGATGCCAAATGCAAATAAGTACAGCATTTTCATTTTTCATTTTTCAGTGCAACAAAATAGCATTATCATCATAATATTTAGTATACTACAACATTACCCGGAAAAGCTAGCAATTTATCCAAGAAACATACCTTTTTGTTTAACAGGTTCATCTCTGATAGGATTTTAAAATATGATAACACTTACCCCAAAAGAAGTTTTGCTGACATGGTGTCACTGTGCTGAAGAGGCTGTTTGATGCCATAGTCCCTCCTTTTTTTTTCAGATAGAACTTGTACACTCTGTTGTAAATTCTGCTTGCAGCCTTAAACTGAAAATACAAACCATACCCAAACCTTGTTTTAGTTTTACAGTATGCCTGGAGTACATAGACTTTATATTTATTTTTTTCTGTCAAGAAATTATGTAGCTGGTAACATGTGAAAAGCAAGGAAACAAAACAAAAAGAAAATGAGCAAATATTTGAAGGACCTACTATTACTGCATAGACTGTGGTTAGAGAGCACTCACTGACTCTGTTGGTCTCGGTGGCTGGTAGTGACCTGCGGAGATTAACCATTTAAAAACCAGAGACTTCTTGCTGTCCTCCTGGAGAAAGTTTGCACCGCACTTGTGGTTCTGTGGTTGTTTGTGAGGCGAATGAAGCATTCACACAATCCAAAAAAGCAAAAGCTTTAAAACTCCTTTTTTTTGCAAGCACTATTACTGGAGAGACAGAATCATGTGGTTTGTGACCTCACAGTACTCAAAGTAAAGTGGGACTGCCTACCACTGTGGCTTTTCCCCCCTTGCTCTTGCTCTCTCTCTTTCACTGTCTCTCTCTCTTTCTCTCTCTCTGACAAAAGGCTTGTGGTAAGGCCCTTCCTGGCATCCAGAAGGATATAGCTTTTTAATTTTTGTGACTCATGAGGATTTGGATAGAATACAAATGCTGAAGGAACCCAAACTCCTGTAAGGTTACGCATTTGTACAGCAGAACTCTGCAGTTAAGGTTTTCCTTTCTATTCCCCGACCCCCACATTTTTTTTTCTTTTTTTTTCCTCCTCCTTTTATTTGGTTCATTATTGTGTCTGTGGAAAAGAACAAAATTGGCTCAAGAGGCTGTGTGAAATTCTGAACAACAGTGATGATTTACAATAATTTACATCTTTGGATTATATCACATTCTGGGGTCTGCTTCATATTTGCTGGGTGATTGGAGTCCTTCTGTTTTTCTTTTTCTTGTCTCCTTAAACTTGTGAATCTGTAACTCATTGTAAAAAAGTTTACCTTCCTTAAGGTCTGGTTGCAAACTGCTTGCTGGGCTCGACTGTAATTGGCTGTCATGAAAGTGTTAGTCTGGAGATTCCTTTACAAATACTAAATCATGTCTGTCTAGTTAATGTATGATCAATATTAGATGCCAGCTCTTACAATGAAGATTAAATATAATTAGTAGCTTTTGTATTATGTATATGTTTACCTCATGACCAGTTTGAGGATCTTATAAAAGTGAATGGCAAGAACTGTGACATAATTTATTGGACGAATCTTAGTTTTTTTTTTTAATGCTTGTAATTTTTATTTTTCAAGGGAATGTATTCATTTTATATAATTCTTTAAATACTTTATTTGGATATTAACTTTAACAGAGCCTTTGATAGCAAATCTTACACATCTATAAAGTAAAATTCTTATGTTGTAACTTATATTGTTCAATGTTATTGGCTTTATAAGCTCAGAATGGAGTGGGTTAACAGAAGCTGTATTTTTTGTTTATAATGGAAGCTTTGAAATAAATTACAAAATGCTGTGTGTAGTAAGGAATAATGCACACAGACAGAGTATGTTAGTCGTCTCGATTTGCTAATTCTGATTCAGAAGAAAATTGGAAACATCTTTGGGAAACTATCTCCTTTTTTGCCCCTTTGGACATGTATGTATAGAACTCATTTTCTTATTAGGATGATTATATATCATAGGCAGAGAATTTCATATTTATGAATAGAGCTTCCTGTTTTCATCAGTTGAGAGTGATGGGGTATTTTTCAACAAAAATTATAAAGCCGAACAGACCAATTTTCTAGACTTCTTTTTTTTTTTTTCCATTTATCCACGCCACTCTGAATTTGCATGTTAGACTTCTTCCTAGTGTGATAGTAACTAGGAGTGGCGTGAAGTAAATGACTGGGAGGGTGGGCGGAGACAGAGAATTACAAAACATTATTTGGGGTGTATAACGGGTTTGGGGCTGGAAAACACTAAGGATGGTGTTACAGCCAAAATATTCCCGCTTCTGATCTTCTTAGCAGAGTTCATTATCTGTTTTTGGTTTTTACTAGATAAAGATAAATGTACAAACACATTCATAACTTTCTTTACAAAAAATTCTTGTGCCCAGAATATACTGGGAAGACAAGAGATGACTTCAGTCCTTTATTGTTCAAATGCCCAGAACTTTTTCATAATAAACTCTTAGTGATAGAAAACGAGAAATACATTTTAGTGTATTTTAAAACAGATTTATTATGCCTCATGGTGTGTATAAACAGGTTTTACATTGGAAAGTAAAAACTTTCATTTAATGTGTAAGCTACTCAGTTATTCTCTTTCATAAGTAAGGTGTCCCAGTGTGATCTATATTTTGAATTAATTTCCAGAGAATGTTAAAGGAGGGATTTGTCTGTATAATTTGTGGAATTTCCAAACATAGTGCCATATGCACATACAATAGCAGAATCAGGTAATTGAAAAAAATTTAGGTAGCTGTTATAGTGTGTGTGGTAAGTAAATGCTTTTCCTCTTTTAGAATGAACTTTTAGTTTTTGCAGAAGGCTTCTTTGACATCTTATAACCCCAACTTTTTGCTAAGTATTTGCCCCTTATTATTATTATTTTTTTTATTAAGCGAACTTTGGCCCTCCAAATTGACTTATATGTATTTGAACAGTTTTTAACATCTGTGTGTCTTTTAACTGCTTGTTCTCTTTTTGCAGGTAACTGTCCTGTATGTAATTTTTTGGTTCTGGATGCTCTTATTGCATAAGAGTTTAATAGATATTGTTGATTATGCCCTTTCTTTTCCCATGAGGTCCATCAAATTCTGGCAGGAGAAAGAGAAGTCATGTGCTTTAAAGTTGGTATACTTATTATCCACATGCTTTTTTCCCTAAATTTAAAATATATCCTCATTAGAACAAATATTACTTTGTGGTAAACATTTTAAACAACAGCGGTAACTGGTGCACATTTGATAACTGACAGTTTGTTTCATTAGAAATAATACTACATGTGATGAAGAGACTGACTCATAGGGTACTGCAAGTAAAGCTCTTGATTATGGATTTATACTATGCTTAAAATTAGAAATGGAAACTGTAGATCTTCAAAATTCCATCCTTTTTGGGGTTATGTTAGTATTTGCTGTGTTGAAGTAAGTAACAAGTTTAGGTCGGTTGTATAAATTACATATGTTAATGCCATGGAAATGAAATACAGCTTTGAACTTGAAATCTCAGTTTCAGAAAGTAAAGCAATTATCTTGCTTCCCTATTACCTTGTATTTAATAAATTTGTCAACATAAGTTGAACTTTTTATATTATATGCTGTAAAAGTGTTTTAAATGCTACATATATCTTCATTGATACTTTTGAATTTTTTTTTTATTTTCTGAACTATCCTATTTTAATAGAGTAGTTTTATTAATATCACTCTTGTGCTCATTTCTATGTGTGTGTGTGTGTGTGTGTGTGTGTGGTTTTTTGGGGGGAGATTGTTTTAAACTTCTATTTACTACTCCTCTATTTTTCTTTTAATTGAAAACAATAGAAGCAAATGGTTTGGTGTAGGAATTTTGTAAATTATAGAAATCCTGATTTGGCTTAAAATGTTCTCACTGATTGTGTGGTTTTATAAGGAACTTTCTTAATCTCTTGTTTCAAGTTGGTTTGTGATCATTTTTTTCTGACAGTTATTTTTGGATCTGATGTATAGCTGTTTAACTTTACATAACATTTATTGGGCCTTATGTTGATAGTTTGAAAAATTTTTATATTAGTAAGGTATGTATAATTTTACTAATGCTTTAAATTATGATTATGAGAGATTAATTTCACTTCCTCATTTTAATGGAAGTATATGTTCGTGTATACAACTTCATGCATGTGTATGGTTTTGTGTGTTTGTACAGGGTGTTATTTTGTGGTACTTTTTGTAATGAGAGTATTTTTTTCTGTTGTTTTTTTTTTCCCCCCTCCTCAGTTTGTCTTTATTAAATTATGTAAAAACCCAAAGCAATACCATGTCCATAATGGTTTGAACAACTTCATTTGGTTAGTATTAGCAACTATCTGTCTAAAGGGAAATTATGTGGAAATTGGATCCCAAAACAGAAAATACTTAACTTTCTCTCTCCCCTCATTTCTCTCTTCTTTCCTCCCTTTCTCCTCCAGGCTTTTCTTTCTTTCTTTCTCTTTCTTTTCTTTTCTTTCTTTCTTTTTTTTTTTTTTTTTTTTTTGCTTTCTCTTTCTCTGTTTTGATATTTCTACAAAGTCTCAAAGTAGATTCTTAAGGTTCTAGTAGGGGATACTGACATTAAACTAATGAAGACCTGGTGACTTTGAAGCCTCTAGCATTCAAGGCAAATCATTGTTCTATACCGATATAGTACACCTCATTTGTTGGGTGGTATTGGCATTTGATTCGAGGTTTTCTTTCTTTTAACAGTTTTTAATTCCTTCCTCTGTGTTAATTTACTTGTGACTCATTGTTTCACATGAGTTTAACACTTTAATGATGAGTATTCCTTATCCCCCCTTTGTTCTTTGAAGTATAGAGTGGTCCATACTACATTTAATATAGTTGTATAAATAATTCATATTTCTTATAATTATTAGATCAGTTTGTCTTCTCTAATGCTGTCATTTTTCTAAGAAGAAAAAAAAGGCGAGAACCCGCAGAAAATATGGGAAATATGCTCATATGACAGCTGAGGATGTGGCTAGGCTAAAGCAGGAAACTACTACCCACAATGCAATGTTACATATACTACCACTTAATAAAATTTATATCAAACATGCTACTGACAAAACCAAAGAAAAATAATATCCCAACTGTACTAGTTAATGCACTAAATATATCTAGGGAAAAGTGAAACTAATCTCTTTGGAACCTTTGTACTTGGAGAATATAGTAAGTGAAACCGTGGGACATCATATAATACATTGGAGCCCTGTGGTAACTTGGCCTTTGTGCAGTGAGACTTGGTTGTAGGTGAAACTGTCTTATAATGAGAACCTTTGGGTATTAACTTTCTTGAAAAAGGCACAAAACGACACCTGCTTTCTTTTTCAATTGAGTTATTGCCGTATTAAAAAGGGTTAAAAGGACATTATCTAGTAGGAAAAATAAGTTAATTATGAGATATATTTGTCATGATTATTTAAACTTTTTATCTAACCAGGTGTATTTTTTTACATTTTGTTTTAAGTTGTTTTTTTATTGCCAGGTTGGGACTTCAGTTGTCCACTGAGGCATATTTCTTTTCAAAGTAATTGTTTTTCTTGTTGTTTCTTTTTATTAACCTACCTATAGCTTACCTGATCAGTCCATATGCTTTCCCATAGAGAGGTTAGTTTAAAGCAAAAATGTAAACTGCTTTTATAATGTGGTTGATAAAGATATTAGGATATCTTCTTAAAAAATCAGGTTTCAATATACTTAGGGTTTCTGTTTATAAATCTTAATCATCTCTGCTCTTAGCTATCAGACTTTAGCAATTTTGATGGATTTAGGACCTTAGAAATTTAGATGAATTTGGAGGTTTTATAAGGGAGGTTTTGTAAGATTTAAATATGGGAACATAATAGGGTTTTGAATTGATAATGTATAGAAATTTTATCAGAGAGAGATAATAGACTATCAAGCTAATGTTACTTATGAAAGATCCCCTCTTAGTATTCCAGTGTATGAAATTGTCTCTGTTTCATACTGGGCATGGTATTTGTCTTCTCATCATTTGAACATTAATAAATTGTTTTTCTGCATCTCTGTTAAGGATGATTTGCTTAATTGTTTAGTATTTTCTCCTTTAGAGAGGGCTTATCAATAACAGCTGTAGTACTGTGGCTTTTCTCCATGGACGCATGGTGGTCTTTGGAACAACGTTCTTCAACTTTGACAGGTGAGACAGAGGCTCTCCAGTGCCACTGCTTTTGGATGAATCTAGCTGCGGTTGGAGAAAGTGCATCTTGCCAAAATATATGGGTGAGACCACACACAGTCTTTAAAATAGTTATTGTAGGCTTATTTTTAGGGATACTTGTCTTGACAGTTCTTTTATTTGCATGCCAATTTCATTGCTGTGTATAGATTTTTCATTGGTTTCAGTAAAGGCGATTGTAGATTTAGATCTATCTTTGTTAAGCTTTGTGTGTAATTTACACTGGAAAATACTCCTGCATTCAGCCATAATTAACAGTGTAGAAAATATATTGAAAATGGATCACTTAGAATACTGATTTTTTTTTGTTTTGTTTTTTATAAATTTGACAGTATTCCCATTGGAAATCTCAATTTCTCAGAAAGTTTGGTAATCAAAAATTGCTCTAGTTTGAACTTTAAGATTAAATAAATTATGGAAAAATCTTAAATTATTCATATACCTTAATTACGTTAGTAGTAAGAAAAAATTTGTGGTTCTTGTTGTTCAGAAGTACATATTTTATAATATTGATATAATAAGGCATTGTTCAAATGTTTTACACTTTAGTAAAAGCTTGAAAGCATTGAAAAAATTGCCAAAAGTCAGCTTCTAAATGCATAGGCATAATATGTAAGCTATCTAGTTTTATGGAATGATTAAAACTTTATTCATTTTAGTAAACTATATAAAATTGACTATACATTTACAAAAGAGTATGTTTAGTCTTCTGAAACTGGCAACAAAGTGACCAGTTAAAGCACTCTTTTAGACTTTTATAAAATGTTATTTCTTTTTATAAAATGGCGATTTGGATAATTACTCATAATTCTTATTATTAGAGACAATATTAAAAATTCTTGAGTCCTAGCAGGTAATTGGTCATAAGATTTTTGACTTGATGATCACTGAATGTTGGTTAGGTATATTCAAAAATTGTAACCAACTATAAGGTAAGATTACTGTTTCATTCTAGATATTTTCATAGGGAAAATAGCATCTACCAAGATAACTGGAAATTTAATTTCCTCCCACTATTATCACGATACCCTTTCACTGCTGAATGGTTCTGCCAGGAAAGTACTGGGGAAATTGTTCCTACAGCTTTTCCAGAGAACAAGTTTATAGAACGAAGAGAGAACATAGTATACACAAAAAGATTGTTTAAAGAAAACTTTGGCCCTTTCCTCTCAGCAATTGGTTATGTGTGTGGATCCTGATTGGATGCTGGGTTTAAAAAAGAGCTTTATAAATCATTTGTAGGATATTTGTGGAAACTTCAGTATGGCCTGGATATTGATGATACTATGGAATATTTATTTAAAGTGTGATAATGCTATTGCGTGTATATAGGAAAATACCCTTATTCTTAATAGAGGTGCATAATGAGTTATTTTCATGTCAAACACGAATAAATACACAAACCACATGTGGCAAAATGTTAACAATTGGTGAATCCAGGCAAAGGGTATACTGGCATTCGTTTTACTATCTTTCACCTTAAATAGTTCTGAAAGGTGAAGCATTTTGTGGAAAAGTTGTATAGGGACTTGATTTCAAGTTGGAATCAAATAGCTGGGGAAATTTTATTTATTTGTATAGTCCCTTTTAAAAAATGAGTCAGTATGAATAGCCTGGGCTATACATAGCAATTTTAAGATTTTAGTTTATAGTTTTATTTTTTACATTTAAATGCTATTCACAGTAAAAAAACTAATTTTCACAAGTTTATACATGGAAAATATAAATTGGAAATGGTATTTTGAAAGTACTGACTTATTAACTTGTTTATGCTATTAAATTATACTCTGTCAAGAAGTATTTTAATGAGCAGAAGCCTGTTATCTCTATATGCAAATTACTTATCTGGAGTCTGTGTCATACTAGTTAATACCCTGTCAGGCGCCTGTATGTTTTTTCTGTAGAGGGCCAGAGAGAATATATTTTTGGCTTTGTAGGCCATAGGGTTTTTGTCTACTACTCAACTCTGCATTGTAGTGTGAAAGCAGATAAGTAAATTAGACAGTAAGTGAATGAATGGGCATGGCTGTGCTCTAGTACAGCTTTGTATATAAGCAGGCACTGGTGTGCCAGATTTGCTCACTCCTGCCGCCTATGCTTTGTAGACATGCATCTGTGGCCAGTGGAGAGCCTCTTGCAAAACAGGCAAGAAAAGTTTGAAATAATGATCAGACTTTTAATTTACATGTTATAATGGAATTCCTTCTTAAACTGTTTATAAAAATTTGTTTTTGTGTTCTGTTTTTAGTTTATTATGTTAAGATCACAGGTATGGGTCTTAGGAACTGTGTTGAATTGAGCATTGCATTTTCATCTTGGTCATGTAATCATTATGTATTGGAAATAGTTTTATAAGGCACCCTGAGATCTTTTTAGGGATAAGGTTGGAATCCAAATAAATGTTGATTGTAGACTATTTCCAAATTATCATAAATCTTAATTTTAATTTATCCAGTTCATTATTAATAAGAAAAATGTGAAGTAATTTTATTAGTGATTGTGATGTGCTATTTTCCCTGTTTTCCATTTATATTTGAATTTAAATCTGAGTAGAAAAGGACTTAATTATTTTTGGCATTAATCTCCAGAACATTCATTGCACCCATCATTGGACATAATATCCAAAGTAAATTAGTTTTCTGAAGATTCATGTACATTAGGTAGACTGAGTATTATTTATTGGCCGCTCCTGCTGATTACGACAACTGAACAGGAAAAGTACCTTTTTAAAAAACTGATAAGGAGCAAAAGTATCCGTGTTCTGATCTGAATTTGAGACCTGTAGTATATTAATATTTTAAGTTTTAAATAATGAGCTGTATAGAAATGAGATAGCTTTGGGGGCGCCTGGGTGGCTCAGTGGGTTAAAGCCTCTGCCTTTGGCTCAGGTCATGATCTCAGTGTCCTGGGATTGAGTCCCACATCGGGCTCTCTGCTCAGTGGGGAGCCTGCTTTCCTTCCTCTCTCTCTGCCTGCCTCTCTGCCTACTTGTGATTTCTGTCTGTCAAATAAATAAATAAAAATCTTTAAAAAAATAAAAAAAAAGAAATGAGATAGATTTAAGCAAAAGTTTGCAATTCAGTTGTTGAATACCTTATTTTATACATTAGCATTTTAAGCAATTCCAGTTATTACACACATAGCTAAGGATTAGACAGTTGAAAAATTATTATTACATAGACCTCATATAATTTCATCACAAAGGAGCAACCTTCCACCCATCTTTCTTCCTTAAAAGAAGCTCTGAATCTATGCTATTCTAGTTAATAAACAGGGATTCTGCCTCTTTGCCCTCATTTTTGATAAAGTTTTAACATGACTGCTTTTACACTTTTCCCCTTTCTCCAATACTTAATTATAAAAAAGACACACAAATCATTATAAGTAATAAGAATAGCCTATCTGGCAATGAGCATAAAAATTCGATATTTAGAGACTCAAAAAGCATCATCCAGGGTCATTAATGTGAGTTCATACTGTCCTATCTACCTTAATATATTTTATTTATTTATTATTATTATTTTTTTAATGAAGTTTACCTTAATGGATTTTAAAAGGTAATACTGTTTTTACAGCAATTTCATAAACTAATAGACAGGAGGAACATTTTATTAAGTATACTTTATTTAAAAAGATAAATATTTAAAATTTACATAGGGAAGATTTTCATCTAAAGTTAATAAAAAATAGTTTTGTCATTTAAAATCATAATATGCATTTATTAGGAAAATTAACCTTTGAAGAATAAAACCTGGCCTAAGGAGTAGTGGTTAAATGAAGAATTACTTATTATATTTTGCTATTTCTTTTGCGCTATTTTAAATATCAAGGACTTTTTTTTGTTTTTTAGCTATCTTTTTTTTTTTCAAATTAAGTATCCTAAAGATTGCATGTTTCTGAAATAACTTATGGATTATTCAGTATTACTGATACATGTGGCAGCATTTCTTTGTAGTCATTTATTGCATGAAATCTTTATCAAGTTTAATACTGAAAAGTGTCAAAAAACTTTTAAAAAAATTAATAGCTTTTTTTTTAAAGCAGTTTCAATTTCACAGAAAAATTGAGTAGTAAGCACAGAGTTTCCATATATACCCCCTTTCCTTCCCCAAGCTCCATTTCCCTTACTATCAACATCTTACATTGGTATTCTGTGTTTGTTACAGTTAATGAACTGATACTGATACATTTTTGTTAATTCAGTAGTTTACATTAGGGGTTATTCTTTATGTTGTGCAGTTCTATAGGTTTTATTAAATGCGTAATTTTGTGTATATTACATTATATATATATTATAGTATCCAACAGAATAGTTTTTCCTAAAAAATCTCCATAAAATTTTGATTAAATACACATAACATAAAATTTAGCATCTTATCCATTTTAGATACTGGCCTTTTTACTGTCTCTATAGTGTGTGTAGTCTTTTTCAAAATATTATATAGTTGGGGGGCGCCTGGGTGGCTCAGTGAGTTAAAAGCCTTTGCCTTCGGCTCAGGTCATGGTCCCGGGGTTCTGGGGTTGAGCCCCACATCGGGCTCTCTGCTTAGTGGGGAGCCTGCTTCCCTCTCTCTCTCTCTGTCTGCCTCCCTGCCTACTTGTGATCTCTGTCTGTCAAATAAATAAATAAAATCTTAAAAAAATATTATATAGTTGGAATCATACAGAATACAGTCTTCAGACAGGATTGTTTCACTTAGCAATATGAATTTAAGATGCCATGTCTTTTTTGTGGTTTCATCGCTGATTTCTTTTTACTGCTGAATAATACTTCATTGTATGAATGTACCACAGTTTATCCGTTCAACTATAGAAGGACATCTTGTTTGCTTCTAGTTTCTGTCAATTATGAATAAAGAGTACAGGTTTATGTGTAGATAAAAGTTTTCAGCTCTTTTGGGTAAATACTTAGGAATGTGATTGCTAAATTGTTTGGTAAGACCTAACCAAACCAAAGGTTTAACCTTGTAAGAAATTGTCAAATTGTCCAAAGTGGCTGTTTCATTTTGCAGTTCTACTTGTAATGAGTGAGAGCTCCTGTTCCACATTGTTGTCAGCGTTGGCTGTTGTGTTTTGAGTTTAGCCATTCTAATAGATGTATAATGGTACCACCTCGTTGTTTAATTTTGCAGTTCCTCAATGACAAATGATATTCAACGTCTTTTCATATGCTTATTTGCTTGTATATATCTTCTTTGGGAGGTATCTGTTAAGTATTTTTTCTATTTTTAATTTATTATTTTATATTCAGTTCTTTAAGAGTTCTTTGTATATGCCACATTTTGTTTATACAGATATTGGTTGATGGACACTTGAGTTGTTAATTTTTCTTACATTGACTGGTCAGTCATTCCAGCAGTTGTTCAAGCTTTTGACAAAGATCAGTTGACTGTATTTATGTGGATCTTTTTCTCGACTCTCTGTTCTGTTCCATTGACTTAGATATCCGCTCTTTTGCCAAAACCACACTGGCTTGAATAATATAGCTTTATTATGTTACAGTGATAGAATATTGGTTCTCCATAAAGTAACTTGTTGGGATTTTCATAGGGATTGCTTTGAATCTGTAGATCCAGTTGCAGAAAACTGACATCTTAACGATGTTTTCTTCTGGTCACGGAAAACATTTAACTAGATCTAGGTTTAAATTGATCACACACATCAGTTTTCTAGTTTACCTCCTTGAATCTTCTATGTATTTTTGTTAGATTAATAACTAAATATTCATTTTTTAGGCCAGTATAATTTTTTTTTAGTTTCAAATTTCAGTTATTGATTGCTGGTATTTAGGAAAGTAATTGGTTTTCATATATTGATCTTGTATTCTAAAGCCTTGCTATTAATTACCTATTGTTTCTGGGAGTGTTTTGTTGTTTTTTTTATGATTTTCTGCATAGATGTTCATGTAATGTGTGAGGAGACAGTTTTATTTCTTTCCAATCTTCATTCCCTTTATTTTCTTTCCTTGGCTTATTGTATCAGCCAGAACTTCTAGTATGATGTTGAATAAGAATGGTGAAAGAGATATTCTTGCCTTGTTACTCATCTTACTAGGAAAGCATCTAGTTTGTCACCTTTAGGTATGACATTAGCTGTACGTTTTTTGCCAATGTTCCTTATCGTGAATGGTGTTGAATTTTGTCAGATGCTTTTTCCTTATCTATTGAAAGGAACATATGCTCTTTCTTCATTAGCCTGTTAATGTGATGGATTATATCAGTTGAGTTTCAAATGTTGAATGAGCCTTTCATGCCTAGAAAAAAAATCCTATTTCATCATAGCATATAATTATTTTTTATACATTATTGGATTGGACTTGCTAATATTTTTTGGAGGACTTTTTTTTTTTTTTTTTTTTTTTGCATCCCTGTTCATGTAAGATACTATTTTGTATTTTTCCTTACTTGTAATGTTGTTGTCTGCTTTTGGTGTAAGGGTGAGGCTAGCCTCAGAGAATGCATAAGAAGTGTTCTCTCTGGATGAGACTGTAGAGAATTGTAGAGAATTGTTTGCCAGTGAAGCTGTCCTGGCCTGTGCTTTCTGTTTTGGAAGGTTATTACTTATTCAATTCTGAAAAAATATATAGACTTAATCAGGTTATCTGCTTCTCTTTAAGTTTTGGTAGCTATGTCTTTCAAGGAATTGGTCTGTTTTGTCTGCGTTTTCAAATTTTGGGCATGGAGTTGTTTTTAGTGTTCCCTTGTTATCCTTTAAATGTCTATGGGATAAGTAGTGATATTCCCTCTTTCATTTCCCATGTAATTTATATCTTCTTTGGTTCTTAATCTGGCTAGAGGTTTATAAATTTACTATTTTTTTTTCAAAAATCCAGCTTCTAGTTTCATCAGTTTTATTGATTTCTCATTTTCAATTGCTTTAATTTTGGTTTGAAATTTTATTATTTCTTCTTCCAATTTTGAGTTTAAGTTGTCCTTTATCTATTTTGCTAAAGTGGAAGCATAGATTATTGATTTTAGATTTTTCTTCATTTCTGATATATGCACACAATGTGATCAGTCCCTCTAAACACTTCTTTTTATGCATCCACAAATTTTGATGGGTTTTATTTTCCTTTTCATTTAGTCTGAAATATTTTTAAACTTCTTTTAAGACTTTGTCTTTGGCCCTTGTGTTTATTGACATAGTTGGATTAAGATCTGCCCTATTTGTAGCTGTTGTCTAATATTGCCCTTGTAGCTTTCCCACTTTTAAATTTTTTTCCTAGTGTTAATTGAGCATTTTATATGATTACATTTTCTTTTCTCCTTTAACATTTAAACTTTAATTTAAATTTTCATTTAAACTTTTCTTTACTTTTTGTAAAAGCTTTTTTTAGTGGTTGCTCTAATATACACTTAAAACTAATCCAACTCCAGTTTGAAATAACTATATGTGGCTTTACACGTAGTGCAAGTACCTTATGAAAGATTATTCCCTCCTCTATAAAGCTTTGTTGTCATTCACTTCACTTATCTATAAGCTATAATCATTGAGTATATTGTTGTTGTTATTTTGACCAAGCTGTTACTTTTTAGATCAGTAAATAATTAATAATTATTTATTCCTTGCCTGATACTGTTTCTTTATATAGATCTGTGTTTCTGACATATCATTTTCATTTTCTTTGAAGAATTTCTTTTAACATTTTTTCAAGGCAGGTTTACTGGTAATGAATTCCCTCAAGTGTGTGTGTGTGTGTGTGTGTGAGAGAGAGAGAGAGAGAGAGTTTTTAGTTTGCCACTTTGAAAAAATAATTTTGCTGGACACAGAATTCTAAGTTTTTTTTTTTTTTTTCTTTCAACACTTTAAATATTTCATTCATCTCTTCTTGCTTGCTTAGTTTCTGAAGAGAAGTCCAGTGTGATTCCTACTTTGACCTATAGATAAGATTTTTGTGTTTTTGTGCGTGTGTGTGCGTGTGTGTTTATTTTTCTGGCTTCTTTCAAGAGTTTCTATTTTATTTTCTACAGTGTGAATATGATATGCCTCAGTGTCAGTATTTCAGTATTTATCCTGCTTGGTGTTCTCTGAACTTCGATGATTTGTGGTTTGGTGTTTGTCCTCCTTAATGTTGGAAAACTCCCAGCCATTTTTACTTCAACTGTTTCTTTACTTTTCCTCTCCTTTTGGTAGTACCATTACATGTATGTTACTTTATGGGCAGTTTTCCCACAGTTCTTGAATATTCTTTTCTGTCTTTTTTATTCTTTTACCTTTTCACCTTTAAATTTTTTAAGTTTTTTGACATATCTTCAAGCTTTGTGATTGTTTCCTCTACCATGTTTAATCTACTGGTGAGCCCATTCATTTTATTTTTACAGTGGTTTGATTTTATGGTTTTAGCCTTTCTTTTAAAATTATTTATTTATTTATTTAGTGTTTTCTTCTCTTTGCTTACATTACCCATGTTCTCACTTGATGTCCATTTGTTCCATTATAGCCTTTAGCATACTAGTCGTTGTTAATGTAAATTTCATTATGATTTTTAAATTTCCACCATATCTGAGTCTATGTCTGATTCTTGCTTTAACTCTTCAGATTGGTGTGTTGCCTAATTAGAATGTCTTGTAATTTTCTTGTTGAAAGTCAGATGTGATATATCTGATAAAAGAAATGGGTAGGTAGGCCTTCAGTGTGAAGTTTCTTTGTTTATCTGGCTAGGAGTTAGGCTCTGTTTGTTGTTGATGTGGCCATAGTGTCAAAGACAAAAGTTTTCTCAAGTGTCCCTGTTTTTCTTTTTCCTGTGGTTGTTGGGGTTCCCTCAAGACTCCTTCTTTTTTTTTTTTTTAAAGATTTTATTTATTTATTTGACAGAGAGATCACAAGCAGGCAGAGAGGCAGGCAGAGAGAGAGGAGGAAGCAGGCTCCCTGCTGAGCAGAGAGCCCGATGCGGGGCTCGATCCCAGGACTCTGAGATCATGACCTGAGCCGAAGGCAGCGGCTTAACCCACTGAGCCACCCAGGCGCCCCTCAAGACTCCTTCTTAAGTAGAGTCTGAGAGTTTTGGGTCTTACAGCTCTACTCTTATTGTGGAAGAAGTTGATTGATGTGGTAGAAGGGGTGGCAGAGGGGAAGTGTAGTATAATCCTGTGCTTAGTTTTTAGTCTTTTAGTGAGCTTGTGACTTTCGTAAGTGCTTCTCTTATTCTCATCCCCTCTCTCCTCACATCACACTGGGTTAAATCGGAAGGCTAGAGGAATAGGGGTTGAGTATTTTTTCCCCCATATGTAAGGCTAGATGAGGCTGGAGTTGAATATTTCCCTTCTCCCATTCCAAAATCTCTAGTGGATGCTGATGTTGAGTGTTTTCCTTTCTCTAGGGGAGTTGGTTTTTGGTGTAATGCAGGTTGGTTAGATTTTGGTAAATAGTTCCCTCTAAGGGCTTTTGTTCAGTAGAACAACGTACCCTGGAACTTTTAAAAAAACGATTACTTTCTTCTTTCCCCTCCTGGAGGGGATTTTTCCTTGGTATTCACCATGAGAACATGGTGGGTTTGTGGAAGGTAAAACACAGCAGTCTAGCCAATGTCCCCCCTCCCCGCGCCCCCCCCCCCCACTGCCCCGAGGCTGGACTACTTTGAGTTTCTGTCTTTCTTGCTAGTCCATGCTTAATCTTTAGCAATTAATGAATACTTACCCTTTAAGTGTTCCTACCTGGTTCCAGTTACGGGTTCTGCTTCTTGGAAGCTGTAACTCTTTGTGTTCATTTGTCTGTCTCCTCTGGTGTTTACCACACTGGTTTGCCCTGTGACCTCAATTCTCTGATGGATTTAAGAAGAGTGGTTGATTTTCAGTTTGTTTAGCTTTTTTCTTATCTTGAGGAAGGGTATTAAGCTCTGTGTTAGTGCTGGGACTACAGAGTTAAAGCATAGTTTGCAAGTGAAACAAATTTATATTGAAGAAACTATTTGGAGCACACAAAGAAGTCTTTGAATGTAATACTGTGTGTTGAATACTGTGACACATAAACATGGTGCTAGGTAGTGGTGGAAAATAATTTCAGTCAGACTGCAGGATTCAGTGAAAGTTACTCAGAATGGGTGAAAATTAGCGGAATTTGAAGGACTCTTAGGAGTTGACTCAACACCTGTAGGTAGGAAAGGCAAGAGGAGGGGAATACGAAATGGAATGTTAAGGGCCAAGATCACATGGAACAACATGCAGCATTTTGTGAGTTGCACTCAATTTTAAGATGTTGGGGCAAAAGTTGGGTGCAAAAATGGCTAGAGAAGAGTCTGGAAAGGTAGACAGGTAGAGGTTAATCAGGAAGGATCTTACTTGTTAAACTAGTTAAGTTGATTGAACACTATGTTCAAAACTTAGGGGAACCATTATTAGATATTCTTGAGGAAGGAAGTGACATGATATAGGTGTAGATGATCTGGTAGCAGTGTGGAGGATGTATTATTAGAGGAGACCAGGAGGATTTTGTAGTTTAAAGAAGCCTGAATCAGTCAAAATGATAGAAGGAAAGTGAACTCTAAAAACCATTGATGGAAGTTGATAGTTTATGTAGCATGCAGTTCTGTTCATAAACTAATTGACAGAGTGCACATTTTGTTAAGCATTGTGAGAATAGACTTATCTAACTGAATTTAGGTGAATATATTTGTGAAAAGGTTTTTGTTACTCAATAAATTCAAAATGACAAATCAGATATACTTCTGTCATAACACTAAATCATGAAGTGCAGTAAATAATGCATGGAAACAACAAATATTGCAGTTATATTGGAGCTGGTATGAAAAGACCCTGATATTTTGTGTTTTTTAAAAAGATTATTTATAAATGCAGGTGGTGAGATAAAATGAATTATGTTCCATTAATGCGATTGCTTTTGTTCTTATTTATAGTTAAAAGCTGGTATTTCTTACTTTAAATAATGGAGGTAGCCTTGAATCTTAGTTTGGAAATATCTATGAGCCATGATTAGCCACATTGCTGTTGACAGTAGGAAAATCGGACCATGGATTTAGTAGTAATAGAACCCACACTGCCTTTGCTCTCAGTGTTTCAGTTGGGTTTTTTAAATGGAATAAGAATAAGGAATAAGAATTTCAGCTTGTTGACTTCCTCTGCCATTTTGTTCTTGAGCACTCAGGTGCATTTTAATGGTAAGTATGTTATAGATTTGTAATGATTTTGTACCATTGGTTACATTAAAAAAAATAAGTAAAAAGAAAACTAGGTGTAATGGCTTTGTTCATTCGCTTTCTAAGATCTTTTTGACCTTCTTACCATTAAAATGATTTTGTTAGTATACTCAGCAACTGAAAAACATCTCGGAAGCTTTTCTATTTATGTTTTCCTGCTCTTGGTTTGGATATTATTTCTTTTATTTTCTCACTGCTAATTACCTTCTTCCTTGGCCTTTCTTGTTAGGAAATTTAAAAAAAAAAACTTTTTGAGGTCTGTTGGTATGGCTTTGAAATAGTTCTTGTTAATAGTCTATTTAGTTTTAAGAAAATGATACTAGCCTTTTAGAGCAACGGAATACTCGCAATAGCAAATGGTATCATTAATGCCAAACATAATGATAAAATAGTGGAAAAACTGAATATAAGTTTAGTTTTTTTGGATGTAATTACAGTGAAATGTATCTCTTTTTCAGCATAATTATTGACTAATTATTGTGGTAATTTATCTTTCCTTTAAATTATTTAAAATAAATTCCTCACAGTGCTAAGCTCTTTTTCAGAATTAGAGCTCTTTAATTTGGATGGGTTGGTAGAGAGAAGTTATTTTTATTTGTAACATTTTCCTGTAGAAAACAGTATTAAATGTCTTTTAATCTATTCTGAGAGAAATGTAATTATTAGATGTTGGTATTTATTCATTTAAATGGATAAAAGTATATATTATTTTTCCATTTACATCACATCCAATTCATGTGAGTGACTCTAGTCTGTCATTGATCCTGACCTGTGGTGTATGGGCAGTCAGTTGCCTTGTAGCAGATTTATGCAACTTTTCTACAATAAATAATGAAATCCACATGAATAAAGGGCATTTAAAATACGGAGTTAAAGGAAACTGTCTATACTTGAAGTTCCTTTTTAGTTATATTAACACAAAGTACAGGTGTACGGAGACACGGTGGTTTGGTTCCAGACCACTGCAGTGAAGTTACTATCACAATAAAGTAGATCAAATGGTTATTTTGGTTTCCCAGTCCTTATAAAAGTTGTGTTTACATGATACTATTGTCTATTAAGTATGCAGTAGCATTATGTCTAAAATACATACCATGGGGCACCTAGGTAGCTCAGTCAGTTAAGTGTCTGCCTTTGACTCAGGTCATGATCCCAGGGTCCTGGGATTGAGCTCCGCATCAGGCTCCCTTGCTTAGTGGGGAGCTTGCTTCTCCCTCTGTCTCTATCCCCACTCATGTGCTCTCACACTCTTCCTCTCTTGCTCTCTCTCTCTCAAATAAATAAAATCTTCAAAAAAAAGTGGAAAGGAAAGGAAATGGAAGGAAATGGAAGCACACAAAGCTTAAATGACTAATCCTAGTCTTGTGATTACTACTAATGGCAGTAAAAGCACCTACCCTCTCACTGCCCTCTGTGACTTTGTGGTTTCTGGTCTCACCAAAATTTTGACACTGTTGTTTTTAATGCACATCTTTGTTGCACATGGGAATAAGCAAGGGGAGAGAATCACAGTGGATTTTCCCTGGCTGTTATGGTGGATGAGAAGTTGTGTATCAGTGGTATTTGTGGATGGCCTAGAGAATCTGGAGGAATGTTGCTTGTCTAGAATTGCTGTTAGATTGCTAAAAGGTCAGGTGAATTGATAATCTCATTGTAGTTAGATTAACTTCTAAGAGAGTAAGTACACATTTTCAGAACTCTTTATTACATTTGGTAATATCATTGGTATAAGAGTAGGGTGCATTATCTTTGAATTTTGAAGGGCATAATTTAAATTTTTGTTGTATCACTTAGTAGTTGTGACTTTGAGTAAACCATATAACCTTGAGAAGCTATCCTGAAACATTAAAAGTGATGATAATATATCTTGAAAGACTATTATTGTAAGACTAATTCCCTCTATCATGCTTAGCTCAAAGTAGGTAAGACATTCATGTATTATCTCACTTACTCATCAGCTGTTGAGGTTTTGTTTTTATCTCCATTTTGCAAATGCAAAAACAGCTCAGAGAAAGCTTACTTGAATTGACCAACTTCACACAGCTGAGAAGTAGTATATTTAAGTTTTGAACCCATGTGTATCTGTCCCTCGTTGCTGACCAGAATTCTGTATAGTAATGTCTTAGGTGGGGTGTAGCCTGGAAAACAGTTGTTATATCTCTGTTGGATGTTATCTTCTCAAGGTCAGCCTTCTCACTTTCTCTGTTTTGCTTATAGTCTAATAGTTGAATCAGACTTCCTGGGTTTGAAATTTGGCTTCACCATTTATTTGCTGTGTGACTGGTGGCAAAGTACTTTACTTTTTGGCCTTCAGATTCCTCATTTGCAAAATGGAAGTAGCAAGGCATCTATCTCAACAGGACTTTGTAATACAATACTCTGGGTTGCTGTAGTCTATATAGTAAGAACTTGTTTGGTGTTTGCTGCTGTTTTTATGTGATATTAGAAACAGTAAGTAGTATGAAAAGAGTTTGGAATTGCATGGACCTGGCACGTGGTCTAGCTCTTTGTACTTTTTAGGTTTGAGTGAGACTTTATTGAACAGTTTAACTTTTTAGAAGCTTAAGTTTTCTTTCTTATCTTTAAAAAAGAGATCATAAGACCTGCCTTACAGGACTTGTGCTGTTTGAAGGAGAGCATACTTAAAACTGCACAGAAGAGTAAATATGAAATGAATATTAGCGTTCTCTCCCATCCTATTCCCCCTTCCAGCCTTTTACTTGAAGTCTTCACTGCCTTCTTTTATTTGAAGAGATTCATTTGGTCCTATGATAGTACAGTTCAGAACTCACTCCAGTGCTGCAAATGTATAGGCTGGCCTGGTAGACAATCCCAGTCTCACTTCTTCCCAGGTAGTTCTATGTCATATTAGCTCAGTAGTTATCTTCCTTTTGCCCACAAGTGAAAGCAAGAGCCTTTTGACTTGCCCCCAAATTTGTAAGTTTAGATTGAATTTGTCCAAAGGAAGACAACAGTATTTTAATATTCACATAAGAAATTGTAGCGGTTAAAAAAATTATACTTTCGTCTACTCTGTACTGGTGTTAACAGCTGACTTAGATAAGATTTTTCTTTAAAATCTTTCATTAAGCAAGAATATTTAGTAACTATCTCACCCTAAACTATGAGACTTACTGCATGTGACATACTATAGGTATGAATGATGACTGATTCTTATATTTACCTGTTTTAGGAACTGAGAAGATAGGTGATTATGCTTATGTGTTTTCTAAGAAGTCTGTTAAGTATTAGCTGACTTCTCAATAAATTATTGTTCTGCTGATATCTTTAAAATATAATACCACCCAAGGATCATATAGTATTCATAATTCACTTTTTTTTAGAAAGATTATTTATTTATTTGACAGAGAGAGATCACAAGTAGGCAGAGAGGCACGCAGAGAGAGAGAGAGAAGGAAGGAAGCAGGCTCCCTGCCAAGCAGAGAGCCCGATGCGGAACTCGATCCCAGGACCCTGAGATCATGACCTGAGCTGAAGGCAGAGGCTTAACCCATGAGCCACCCAGGTGCCCCATAATTCACTTTCTTAAAATTTCCATGATAGTTGTGAAAACAAAATATTATACACCCCTCTCCTCCATTTTATGAGGTCCTTGAGGCTCACTAAGACACCATGATTGATTGATTTCAAGTCCCATTGTGTCTGTAATTCCCAGATGTAGAACTGGATCTGAGATTTTGGTTGATATTTTCATGAGAAACACATTATTTATTTATACCCTTCCTTGTTGCACAAAGAACTTAATAGAACTTTTAAAAGTAGAAATTGTGCTGCAAGATGTAATAAATTAAGAATGGGTAATAAAAGGAGGCAAATGGAATATAAAGTTAGGAAAACAGGATAGTGTTTAGGAGTCAGGTTTGTACGTAAAATGTACTGTTGTGTTTACTACTCTCAGTAAAGCTTGAATGCAAATTTGGGTTGTCAGTTTCTAAATCCTCCACTCCACCCCAAAATAATTAATATACCTAAGAACCTCTCACATAGGACAAGGAAACTGAGCTCAAAGAAATATGCCTAAAGCACTGCAGCATTGCTTATATCTAAAACGAAAAACAATCCAAATAAAAAAGAAGGGAATGGATAGTAGAAACAAATACATAGAATAGTAGCTTTTGGGCAGTTAAAATGAACAAAGTCAGTGTTCAAGAATATGAATGGGTACATTGTGAGAACAAAGTTGAGCACGAAACAAACAGTATAGCAGTGACATTACTGATGCAGATTCTTAAAAACAAAACTATACTATTTTACTGTGCATAACAAAAGTATTCCAGAACACAAATGAGAAGGATACACACCAATTATAGAGCAGTGGTTATTTCTGAGAAGGGAAGGACAGAGCATGAGGGAAGTTAGTGGAAAAGGGATTTCAGCTGTATCGCCTAATGTATTTGAAAAAAAAGTGATGGTGACTTTATATTACATTCTCAGTAATAATATACCAGCTTTAAAAGTAATTTGTAATTAAAACTACATGAAAAGTTTTAATAAAAAGCAAGTAGCAGTATAGCACTAAAATTGAATACTATTTTCATTTTTATTTTCAGTTCTCATATATAGTAAATGATTCTCGATTTTTATTTATATAATAATTAAAAGATTCCCTTTAAAATTTGTTTAAGTAAAACAAGAGTTGATATTTGAAGAAAATATTCAGTATATAGGAGTGTGATAGTATGTTGATACGCAGAATTGTTAGAGGTGGGATATGGAAAAGAGATTAATTAGGAAGCACCAACTTTTAAGATTCACTTTCCTGTAAGGCTAACAGAAGTGTGTCAGTCATTCTTTCTTAGTGGTGCTAAGACTAGAAATCCCTTCTGTAGATTTAAATATATAAGATATAAATATCCTATAGTAGTTTTTCCTGTTCATCCTGTGTATTGTCTATACAATATTCCGTATACACGGAGTACACGCAGAGGATTGTCTCTTACTATGCTTTGAAATTGATTGATATTGTCATACCAAAGTGCAGTTGAGTGGAAGAGAGGAATGGTAGGCGGAAATAGGATTGATGAACAGAGGATAGACAAAAAGTTGCGCTTTTTCTAATAATTGGTCTTTATCAAGAGGGGGATCTTAAGAGTAGCTTAAAGGATCTCGTAGCTTGATGATTGCAAGGAATCTATGGGTTTATAAATAGCACTCAGAAAATACTGACTGTAGACCTTAAAATGTTTTCTTAAGCACACATCCTACTATGTCTCTAGTATCCGCACATATTTTTGTGGCTAATAAAGCACAAGTACGTTTAAAAACACTACCGAATGCCTAATGGCTTTGGTCATCTATATTCTTCATTAATGTAGCATGGTTATTATATTTGTATGAGTTATTAATATAATAAAAAGCAATATCCTGACCAAAAGTGGATACCACTTTTATTGAATTGACAAATTATATATGCTTAAGTATCTTCTTAAAAAATATTGTCACTGTCTGCTCTCAGTGATAATTCTTAAAAGAGACATAGATTTCAGCTCTTCTTGGTGCCAATTTAGTGGTGACTTATGCTTTCGGGTTGAGTTGGAATAGATTTTTTTAAGATTTATTTATTTTAGAGAGAGAGAGCGAGCAGGGGGAAGGGCAGAGGGAGAGGAGAGAGAGAATCTCTTAACAGACTCCCTGATCAGTGCGGAGCCCCTCTTGGGGCTTGATCTCACAACCCTGAGATGAAGACCTGAGCCAAAACCAAGCTTTGGACTCTTAACCAACTGAGCCACGCAGGTGCCCCTGACTTGGAATAGATTTGACATCATATTGTGAAAGTTGAGATCTGGAAGTGAAATGTACTACATAGGGGAGATGAGCTCAGAAATTACCTGATGGCAGCATCAGTATTCTCTTTAAAAAATTTTATTAGGTAAATTCGAGTAGGGAAAGGGTACATGAGGCCCCATAATATTGTATAATAAAAGCATAACCAGAGTCCTGTTACTTTTTAAAGCAGATTAATTATTAGCTATTCTCAGCCATAAAAATATGTTGAAGTTTTAGGAAAGTAGTGTACAGCATGTCTAACTGAATAATGTATTATTTTAGTATAAAAAAGTAATGTTTAACATTTTTTTAAAAGTTTACAAGGTACACAAGTGTGATAACTTGCCACAAGTATTTATTAGAGGAATCATGTAAAGTTAGGAAGCTGCATTTGTTTTTGGAAATAAGAAAAAATTGATCTAAATTTGTTTGTAAGTAGAAAATTTGCCATTCTAACCATTTTTAAAGGTACAGTTCGGTGGTATTAAGTACTTTCACATAGTTTTCTAAGCATCTGTACCATCCATCTTTAGAACTTCTTCATCTTCTCAAATCAAAACTTAGCATGCATTAAATGACAACTCCTCATTCCTCCCTCTCCCTGGCCCCTGGGAGCTACCATTCTATTTTCTCTCTCTCTTGAGCTTATTTTAGGTATTAGTACAATTATAAAATATTTGTCCTTTTCACTTAGCATAATGTCTTCAGGATTTATCCATTTAAAAAAAATTTTATTTATTTATTTATTTATTTTAATGAACATATAATGTATTTTTATCCCCTGGTGTACAGGTCTGTGAATCGCCAGGTTTACACAACTTCACAGCACTCACCATAGCACATATCCTCCCCAATGTCCATAACCCCACCCCCCCTCCCCCAAATCCCCTCCCCGCAGCAACCCTCAGTTTGTTTTGTGAGATTGAGTCACTTATGGTTTGTCTCCCTCCCAATTCCATCTTGTTTCATTTTTTTCTTCTCCTACCCCCTTAACCCCCCATGTTGCATCTCCTCTCCCTCATATCAGGGAGATCATATGATAGTTGTCTTTCTCCGATTGACTTATTTCGCTAAGCATGATACCCTCTAGTTCTATCCACGTCGTCGCAAATGGCAAGATTTCATTTCTTTTGATGGCTGCATAGTATTCCATTGTGTATATATCCATTTTGTAGTGTGTTTCTGAATTTTCCCTTCCAGTTTAAGGCTGAATTCCATTGTATGCATGTACTACATTTTGTAGTATGTATATACTACATTTGATTCATTCTTTCTGGGGAGATTAATTAGAAAAAGTCTCCCTCAGGGGCACCTGAGTGGCATAGTGGGTGAAACTTCCAACTCTTGGTTTCAGCTCAGTTTGTGATCTCAGGGTTGTGAGATCAAGCCCGGCATCAGGCCCTGTGCTGAGCGTGGAGTCAGAGATTCTCTCTTTCCTCTCCCTCTGCTCCTAACCTCTGTGTGCGCTCATGCACATATGTGCTCTCACACACACACACTGTCTCTCAAATAATTTTTTTTTAAAGATTTTATTTATTTATTTGACAGAGATCACAAGTAGGCAGAGAGACAGCCAGGGAGAGAGGAGGAAGCAGGCTCCCTGCTGAGCAGAGAGCCTGATGCAGGGCTCCATCCCAGGACCATGGGATCACAACCGGAACCAAAGGCAGAGGCTTTAATCCACTGAGCCACCCAGGTGCCCCTCAAATATATTAATCTTAAAGAAAAAAAAAAAAAAGGAAAGAAGACTCCCTTTCTGGGCTAAAACACCTTTACTGTACATATGGTGAGAAGATGGCATCTTTGGATTGAAAAAGCAAAAACAGCCACTTCCTTTTTCTGGTATACTTGGCCTTGTACCAGGATGCATCACTGGGCAGTTCAATCTTGACCTGCTTTCTCAGCCAGGTGTTTTTGTGCAGTGTATGAATCCCCTAACCATGTTTGATAGTGCTGCTTGTTTATATCTTGTAGTGAAAATCATGTGCCTTGGAATCATTGTATCCTATATTACTTTTATTTTTTCATTCTTTCATGGTATTAAATGTTCTGGATTTGCAGTATGTGGTGCTAATTGTGCTTAGTGCTGGGGATAGAGAACGGATAAAGAACAGGAGAGCATATTAGGTGATAAGTGGATGAACAAAACATTACAAGGATGACCGAGGATGTATACCTAACTTAATTTGAGGGGATGATAGTTGGGTTGGATATGATACTTAAGCTGAATCTTAAGATAGTAGTTATAGTTAACACTTAAAGTATATCTTGTATGGGTGATACTCTTTTAAGGCTTTCCATACATTACCTCATTTATATCCCAACAGCTTTGTGTGGTAACTATGATTACTGTCACGGCTTATAGATAAAGATGCTGTGGCAGAGAGAGTTAAGGACTTTACAAAGATGATACAGAATTTAGTTCAGCTTGGAATAAGATTGAAATTTAGTCAGTTTGGCCCCCAAATCTATGCTTTTAACCATTTGGTACATTATATCTCAGGACTCATGGAGTCCCACCATTGGGATAGGAAAGAAGATTGTGGCACAGGTGCTGGTAGTTGTGGGGACACTAAAGGAAGTAAGTTTGGGAATTCCAAAAAAATGGAACATCTTATGCAACATTGTAGACTGGTGAGAGATCAGAGCCCCCCTGAGGGAACTGCAGGTTTTATACTTAGCACTTGGCTGGCAAAGATCCGTGGGCAATGAGGCTAAGAAGTAGATGCATTTAGAGAATCAAAGATTTTGTGTACCATGCTTATATTATCCCCAAATCCTCCACTGCTTTGAGGGTGGTAGTTTGTGTATCAGTTTTCTTCATCTGCCTTGAAATCTGAATTACTCGCCACTCTGTCTGTCTTTGTATACATCTGTCTAAATGAACTGAGCAGCGGTGGGGCAGGGAATATAGTAGAAGATGGAGTTGAGGACAGAGTAGGTACTCTATCACACAGGGTGTTTTAATCACGAAAATGGTAATAAACTGGAGAAACAGAATTCCACAAGAATTTTAATGGTGACAGTTTTTCCATTGTGCTTGGGATCTGAAAGTTTTAAATTTCATGAATTATTTGAATATTTTTTCCAGAAAGATTATTCATATATTTATCTGGTTTTTTTTTTGAAAGAAACTAGTTATCAAACATTTATATCATACCTTCTCTATCAAATGATTCTTATATTGCTTAAAGGTCAAAGTAAGCACTTTATGTATTCATTGTCTTATTCATGAATGATTAACAGTTCTCCTAAATATGTCTGCTTTTTGTTCAAGAATGCCACAATGAAGTGTTTTTTAACTGTTTGTTCTGTCATTCTTTATAATCATCTTTATTGAATAAGTCACAGACTTATCATTGTGCTCTACTCAATATAATTCTTGCTCATAAGTTGTAGTACTTTGAAGAAATCATTCAGTTCTTTGGAAATGACATTTAACATGAAATCAACTTTCAGTTGTTAGAAAAAGTAACAGCTGTGACTTTGTAAGCTACTGTTAGTGGCTTTGGAAGCTTGCTGGTTAGCTAGTTGTCATAATGAGGTCATTTTCCAAAAGAAGATGAAGTCATTTGCCATCTTGTTTTAGTCATAGTGGGCTTTTTCTTTGGCCAAATATTTTCAAATTACACATTCCGACTCACTTATTTTCATAGTTGGTAATATTTTCATGGAATAAGATAATGATGGAACTTTTGAAAGGCAACAGTTTATGTTTAACATGGCCAGTGTGTGATTTGTGTCTTATGTTAGAGTTAGAAAAAGACCTCTGTAGATTTGAAATACCATTAATTTATATTTCATAGTAAGGGAGCCAAGTAGTGTGTAGTATTTGGTGTGTAAATCTAGCACATACAGTATGGATTCTGCTGAGAGTTGTGTCTCCTCTGTCCCTGTAGGTGGGCGTTCTAATCAGAGCCATCTGATCTGTACCTGCTTGACTTCTTGTTGTTGCGTCATATATCACTCTTTCTTACGGTGTCTGGCCCACCAGATCCACCTGTCATGGAAAATTGTGGGTAGTAGAAATAAGGAATAATTATCCAATCATTTTTGTCCATTTTTACTGGTACCTGAATTTTATTTTCCTCTGGGTTGTAGACCATATAAACCTGTTTGTTTATTTTAGCTTTAGGATTCCATATGTATTAGAAGGGCTGATTTTAATTTAGAATACTTAATGATGATCTGATCTAGTGTCTTTTTTTTTGTAAAGGAAAAATAATTATTATAGTGTTATACAGTAATACAGAAATAGTTATATATTATTTAAAAAGGAACTTCTGATAGTAAAAACTATTTGAGGCATACTAAAAAACTATATAAGGCATTAGAATTTATCTTTAAAATAATTAATTTGAGGGGCTCCTTGGGGCTAAGTTAGTTAAGTGTCTGCCTTTGGCCCAGATCAAGATCCCACAATCCTGGGATTGAGCCCCGCATTGGGAAGAGCTCATGCTCTCTCTTGCTATCTGTGTCTTTCTCTTTCAAAGAAATAAAATCTTAAAAAAACAAAAAGAATTAATTTGAGGTGAGTGGGTTAAAATGGAGAGCCTCAAACTAGATTCAGTTTCGCACTTAAGAATTTAATATAAGAATCACAAAACAAGCATAAGCAGTTATTAAATAATGTCGCATTGGATTAAAGAGTTTAATATAAAGTTGTAAGAAACTCTTATGGGAAACAGAAATGTGTTCTATCTTCAGATGTATTGTAATTAAAATACAGTTTTCTGGCACCCAAAGTATTGATGTTAGAGTAGTAAACAGTTAAGTATCTTGTATAAATTATCTGTTGCCACAGTAACTATGTATCACAGACACCCCCCAGATTTCTGTGGTATAGGACAGTAAATGTTGCTCCTCTGTTGGGATGGCCACTTAAGCAGCCCTGCTGCTCTAGGGTGGCCTTGGTGCTCAGTGATTCCGTTAATCTTATTACAGCATTCAACAGGCTAGCCCTAGGTACTTCTCATGATGGTGGCGGAAGTGTGATACAGAACAAGAACTGCAGTACATTCGGAAGCTTGATACTGTTGTGGGTGTACCTTCACTTCCATTTTAATCTATTGGCCAAAGGAATTCACAAGAGCAGCAAAGTTCAAGGGATGGGAAATAGATGTAATCTCTTTAGTGGGAGGAACAGCAAAGTCACAAGGGAAAAGGTCCAGATATGGGGAGGAGTAAGCAATTGGGGCCCTCTTTGCAATCTACTTCACATACCCTTAAACATCAAAAACCAAAACAAATGAATAGTTCAGTGTTTCAGTGAACAGCTTTCTTCTCTAGATATTGGTTATATTATATATGCTTTTATAGTTTTTGTACTTACTTGAATTTATTTTCAGTTTGAGGAAAGTGGAATTTTTGGTGCCTAACAGCCAATGGACTATATTAAGGCTCAGGGTAGTTCCATGATAAACTGATTTTGTATAACCCTTGGTTTCTCAAAGCTAGTGGTCCAACATGTTTCTGTTGTCAGTATAACGGATAACAGGGTTTGCAGTTCATGTTCCCTGAAACACATATCCATACCGCTCTGATTTCTGCATCTTTTTACCAGCTGTTTTGAAGATGGCACGATATACCCGGACTTTACTTATCTGGGTATGTAGATGAGTGACTTTGCAGAACGGTACCTTCAGTCACAGTGCTCACTTTTCTCTTTCAAAAAGCCCAGGAGGACACTCTACTTTTGAAGATAGAAAAAAAGTTACATTTTCCTGACAAATTGTTATTTGTGTCTCATTTTGTGAAGATGGTGGGAGCCATATAAACCAGTATTCTTTTCTTTTAATTTTGGCTGACATGAAGTTCAAAACAGATACGTGTTCAATGAATCAATCCGGCCTAGGTTATTTGAAGCAATTTTCTTCTTGAAACTGTCATAACTACCTTCTTTTTTTTTTTTTTTAAAGATTTTATTTATTTATTTGACAGACAGAGATCACAAGTAGGCAGAGAGGCAGGCAGAGAGGGAGGGAGAAGCAGGCTCCCCGCTGAGCAGAGAGCCCGATGCGGGGCTCGATCCCAGGACCCTGGGATCGTGACCTGAGCCGAAGGCAGAGGCTTTAACCCACTGAGCCACCCGGGTGCCTCCATAACTACCTTCTTAATTATTTAATAACCTTTATAATTTTTGAATAGTTCTGGTTTTTTTATCTGCACCCTCCTTGTAGTTTACTTTAAGTCCTTTTTTGAAAGTAGATGAACTATACATTTGTAGAATTGCTTAGAGTGAGGAAAAAAATTGTGTATGTCAATTGACTTATGTAAGACTATGTTATCATTATGTTTGGGTGATTGTATTTTAAATCACCTCCAGTTTAACCTTAATTATTCATTTAAAGGTATTCTAAGGATTTTCTCTTGTGCTTTTACATTGGATACGTATTTTTTCTTTACTTTGTTAGCCAGATTTACAAACCATTGTTTAAATGCTAAGCAATGGGAAAAAGCATCATTTATCCTTAAAATTTGATTGAATCTTTATATTCTGAATGATTTACAATATCCTCATGTTTCTCTTTTATTTCTTAAAGTACTCACTGCAACTTCTAAAATAGAAATTATTGGGGTCACTGAGTCTGTCATTGGTCACAGTAGCAGGATTATGACTGCATATAATTATAAGAAATAGTCAAAGGAAAAGTCTAATTTTTTAATGGCATGTTTAATGGTTTTATTCTTGTTTGTTTATAAGTTTGGAGATCATGGCATTTCACTATGTAAAGAGAATTATTTTTATATTGTTGCTATTTCAAAACTGGTGTCAAGGAGAATAATCAACCTATAACTCATTTTGCTTCTGTGACAGTGCTTCAAAACTCAGGGACAATAATTATGTATTGCCTGTTTATTAGTTGGCTGGGCTTTCCTGGGCAGCTCTGTTTCTCACTGCCGATGTATGGGTAGGCTGGGTAGCTCTGTTCCACTTGACTTTTCTCTCTATTTTATGGGACTACCTAGGGAATGTTCTTTTTTGGTTGTTGGCAGAATCTTGAGAAAGCCTCTGCCATTCATTTTTGGTGAAAAAACGTTTCCATGGCCAATTTGCAGTCAAGAGGCAGAGGAGTACAAACCCATACAGTGGGACCATGGCAGTGTCATGGATGAAGACATGGAGCCCGTTTTATAACCTACCACTATCTGAGAGGTCAAAAGAGAAAGATACTAGACACTTCAGTTACACTGAGTGATTAAATATTAAGTAAATTCCCAAATCATCATCCTCTAATCTCTCATTTTTTTAAAATCAATTTTTTAATTGAAAAATGTCAGTTAATTACCCTGGCATACAACAAATTAATGTTAGAATTGTTTGAAAGCTCGAAATAAAAACACTGCTCTTATAGTCATGTGTGCATACATGTTTGCATATGTATTTGTGTATGAAGGTTGTTGGAAAATTTAAAAAATACTTTGTTTTCACTCTATGTACTTAAAAGGAATAGATCGAAGAAATAAGGTATTTTAGATATCAATTTTAGTTCTTTAATAAGGGCATGAATTTTAAGTCTTAAAATGCATATTCTCTAGGGCTTTTATAAATTAGAATCTGAGATATGTGTGGCATGGTCAGCCTTTTCATTAATACTGGTGTATCAAGTGTGTCAGCAGTTTTAATAAAGAAGGTTTCTCATTATAGCTACTTTCTTAATATTTTTCTCTCATGCTCTCAAGTTGCTGTGTATGCATGATTTTAGTGCCCCCGAATATAAGGCAGATTCCCAGATGCTGGATGAGAGGATTGAAAAAACTTTATACCTACTTGAACATGAGAACTGTTAGGGAGGTAAATATCATAAAACGTCTATGCACAATAGTTAATTAACTTCATTACACTTAAATAATTACATAAAAAATATTAATTACCTGTTTTGCCCATTTAAATTTCATGAATCTTTCAAATTGTTCACATGAACCTGACTTGAGTGTCTGTCCATGTTGGAGCTGTTTTGAAGATAACAGTTTTCTAGGGTGTATGAGCTTTATTCATTCTTGATTGAGGTACATCATAATTTAATAAAGTAATTAGAAAATTACTTATTTATTTTTTATGATATCTACATGTTAAGTATTTCGACCTGCTGCGTTTCCCTCTTATCTGTAGTTTTTCTCTCCATGGTTTTGCTGTCCGTGTTTTCAGTTCCTCTTGTTCAGCTGTGGTCTGGAAGCAGGTGGTCTTCCTTCCAACCTATCGGAAGGTGTTTAGTAGCCTAATGCTATGTCAAAATGCCTACCTTGTTTACCTCACTTCACATCATGTAGGCATTTTGTCGTCTCACATCATCACAAGAAGAAGAGTGAATAACAGTACAGTAAGATATTTTGAGGGAGAGAGAGTACATTCATATGACTTTTATTACAGTATATTTTTGTAATTGTTCTTTTTCAAGATTTTACTTATTTATTTGACAGAGCATGTGCACAAGCAGTGGGGTGGGAAAGGGAGAAGCAGCCTACCTGCTGAGCAGGGAGCCCAACATGGGGCTCGATCCCGGAACCCCAGGATCATGACCTGAGCTGAAGGCAGACGCTTAAGTAACTGAGCCACCCAGGCACCCCAGTTGTTCTATTTTATTATTGTTGTTCTTAATCTCTTACTATGCCTAGTTCATAAATTTATCATAGGTTTATAAACTTTATTATAGGTACGTACGTGTAGGAAAAAACACGGTGGTTCAGTACTGTCTGGTTTCGGCATCCACCGGGAGTGTTGGAATGTGTACCCCATAGATAAAGGGGGTACTAATGTAATTCTTTTTTAACATTAACATTTTTTCTTACAGTAACCTCTAGCATTTTCAATTGTAAAGTAATTCCTCCAGGAATAACTACTAAGTCTGTATTGTATGTATTATAATCATTTAAAATAAACTGATAATGTTAGGTGTTCTCTCATGAGCTCTTCTGTATCATATGTATTTAATTGGCTTCAACAAATATTGCATTAATCAGAAGAATTCAGATTCTCTTGAGGAAGTGTTCTGGTCTTGAAGTAATTATGTATATGCCAAGGAAAACTTTAATTATAGCTGATGTCTTCTCAGTCAAACACTTCTTAGGGGAAATTCAATCTAATCTAATTAAAATGGTTTTTTTCTTTCAGTAGACAAATTTATCCTATTTACATTTATTGTTTTGATATGTACCATCTTTTTTCACAGTTGTTTCTTTTTCCTTCTTCGCTTCCTCCTCCCCCTTTCCTTTTTCCTTCTTCCTTCTTTTTTCTTTTTTCTTCTTCTTCCTTCTTTCTTCCTTTCTTTTTCTTCTTCTTTTTCCCTGTGTTACCTAAAGTTTTCCCCTTTCTTCTTTCCTTTTTTTAAATTTTGCCTGAAGAAATTTTTTTTTGCAGGGTAACTCTGCTAGTGATGAATTTCCTTACTTTTTGTTTGTCTGAGAAGAGTCTATTTCTTTTTTATTTTGGGGGATAATTTCTTTGGATATAGAATCTAGTTGTGGATTTCTTTTTTCTTTTGACACTTTAAATATTTCACTTTTTTCTTTTTGTTTGCTCGGTTTCTGGAGAAAACCTACAATTCTTATCCTTGTACCTCTGTAGGTAAGATTTCTCTCTTGCTTCTTTCATGATTTTACCTTTTTTTCTTTGTTTTGATTTTTGTTTTCCAGTTTCAGTATGCTATGCCTAGTTTTGTGTGTGTGTGTGTGTGTGTGTGTGTGTGTGTTATTTTTCTTGGTATTCTCTGAGCTTTCTGGATTTATGGCTGTTGTCTGTCATACATTTTGGAACATTTTGACTACAATTATTTCTCTGTTGATTCTTCACCTCTGGTGTTCAGATTATGTACATGTTCTCTCATTTGGTATTATTTCTTGGGTGTACTGTCTTGTTCTTATTTTTATGCTCCCCTACCCCCCACCCCTTTGAATACTAGTTTGGGAAGTTTCTATAGACCATTGTTCAAGTTCCTGGATTCCTTTTTTTGGCCCTGTTGAATCTACTGCCAGTTCTCTCACAGGATTCTTCATTACCTTTACAATGATTTCAACTTCCTTTTTTATCCTTTCATTGTTCTTGCAAGTTGTGATTTTTCCATTAGAGTCCTTAACATATTAGTTACAGTTATTTTGAATTCCCTGTCTGGTAATTCCAAAATCTGTCATATTCTAATGTGTTTCTGATGATTACTTTGTTTCTTCTGTATTCCTTTTTGTCTTCTGGCATGCCTTGTAATTTTTTTGCCGACAGACAGACTTGTCATATTTGGTAATGGTTCTGAGATAATTAGATGTTTACTGTAAGGATTTGTATCAATCTGGTTGAGAGCTGGCCTTTATTTAATGTTTGCTTTATCAGTTGGTACCAGAGATTTCAAGTTCTTCTGCTGTTCTTGTTTTTGTATTGTTTTGAATTTGGGCTTCATTATTACTCCTAAAGCGTAAGTCTGTTTCTTAGCGCTCTCTCAGCTGTAATCCACTGTTGTGATACTGGTTATTGATTTGAGATCTTCTTTTTAAATGTAAGTATTTATAGCTGTAAATTTCTTTCTGAGTACTGCTTTTGCTCCATTCCATAAGTTTTGGTATTGAGTTTTCATTTTTATTCATCTCAAAGTATGTTTAAATGTACTGTAGTTCATTTTTTCCCGTCACCTATGCAAGGATTCTTGGTTGCTTCCTAGTTTTAACAGTTAGGAATAAAACTGCTATAAACATTCCTTTGCAGGGTTTTGAATGAAGATAAATCTTCAACTTCTTTGGGCACATACAAAGGTAAACAGTAGCTGGATCTTATGGTAAGAATATATTTAGTTTTGTGAGGGGCCACCAAACTGTCTTCTGAATCATCTCTCCTGTTTTGTATTCCTAACAGCAATGAATGTGAATTTGTAGCTCCATATTCTTGTCAGCATTTGGGGGTGTCAGTGTTCTGGATTTTGGCCATTCTATCTAATAGGTGTGTAGCAATATTTCATCGTTCTGATTTGCATTTCTGTGGTGCTGTGTGACGTGGAATAGGTTTTCAGATGCTTATTTGCCATCTGTATATCTTCTTTGGTGAGGTGTCTGTTAAGATCTTTTGCCCACTTTTAAATTAGATGGTTTACTTTCTTACTGTGTTTTAAGAGTTCTTTGTGTATTTTGAATAATGGTCTTTTATCAAATGTGACTTGTAAATAGTTTCTCCCACTCTATGGCTTGTTTTTTTCATTCTCTTGACATGGTCTTTCCCAGAGCAGAAAATTTTAATTTTTTTTTTTTAAAGATTTTATTTATTTATTTGACAGAGAGAAATCACAAGTAAGCAGAGAGGCAGGCAAGAGAGAGGAGGATGCAGGCTCCCTGCTGAGCAGAAAGCCCGATGTGGGGCTCGAACCCAGGACCCTGAGATCATGACCTGAGCCGAAGGCAGCGGCTTAACCCACTGAGCCACCCAGGCGCCCCAGAAAATTTTAATTTTAATGAAGTATAGTTTTCAGTTATTTCCTTTATGGATTATGCTTTCAGTGTTTTTCCTAAAAGATCATCACCATACCCAAGGTCATCTGGGTTTTTAAAAGTATTTTATTAATTTTTACAGTTCTGTGTTTTACATTTAGGTGTGTGATCCCTTTTGAGTTCATTTTGTGAAGTCTGTGTTTAGATTCATTTATTTTTCCATGTGAATGTTCATTTGTCCAAGTGCCATGTGTTCCATTGTATTGCTTTTGCTTTTTTACCAAAGGTCAGTTGGCTATATTTATGTGGGTCTGTTTCTGAATTCTTGTTCTGAACCATTGATCTCTTTATTATTTCACAGTACCACACTGTCTTGATTAATATAGATTTATACTGGTTGTCTTTATTTTTTCATTTGGATTCCAGTTACCTCTTCTGTTTTTTCATTTCAGCAGGAAGGATCCCCTTTAGTATTTCTTGGAGGGTAGGTCTACTAGCAACAAAGGTTTTGTTTTCCTAGAAATATCTTGATTTCTCCTTCATTTTAGAGGATAGTTTGCCAGATACAGAATTCTTAATTATAGTTTTTTCTTTTCAGCAGTTTTATTGTTATCCCATTGCCTTTTCTTTCCATGGTTTCTGATGAGAAATCTCTTTGAAGATCTTTATACATGATGATTTGATTCTGTGTTGCTGTTCTCAGGATTTTTTCTTAGTCTTGTAACAGTCTAATTACAGTATGTGTATGTGTGGATCTTTTTAGGTTTATCTTTCTAGAAGTTTGTTGAGATTCCTGGATGTGTAATTTATTTCATCAAATTTGTTGCCATCCATTATTTCTTGAGATATTTTTTTGTCTCCTTTGTTTCTTTTTTCCTTTTGGCGTTCCTATTAATGTTGGTAAGTTTGATGGTGCTTCATATGTGTCTGAGCCTCTGTTTTCTTCATTTTCTTCTGTTATTCATGCTGGATAATCTCATGCTGGTTAAACTGATCTCTTTTCAAGTATGCTGATTTTGTCTCCTGTTCAGATATCCTTTGAGCCCTTCTGGTGAATTTTTCACTTTAGTTCTTAAACTTTCCAACTCTTAAATTTACATTTGTTTGTTTTATATAATTTCTTTCTCTTTACTGATCTTTCCTATTTGTTGAGATATAGTTCTCATAGTTCTATCCTTTTATTCTTTAGACTTTTTTTTAAGGCTTTTGAACATATTTAAACTATTTTATTTAAAGTCTTTGTCACATAAGTCAGTTATCTGACTGAGGGCAGTTTCTGTTCTTTGCTTTTTTTCTTTTGCATGGGTCTTATTTCTTTGAATTCCTCACCTTTTTTTTTTTTTTAAAGGTTTTGAAAAGTGTGTATTTTAATATTGTGGCAAGTATGGAAATCAGCCTACTACTTTCTCTCCCTGGAGTTTATCGGTGTTATCTTAGTTTGCTTTGTGACTTTAATGAGCTAAACAAAAGTCTGTATTTGTCATGTGTGGTCACAGATTTCTCAGTTATAAGCTTAATGCTCAGCTAATGATTGGGCAGAGATTTTCTTAAATGTCCAAAAAAAAAAAAAATCTCTAAGGACTATATGTGCTGTGATGTCTTCAATACTAAGCAAGATAGGTTACAACTAAGCCTTAACATTTACTTCCCACTCGTACAGACACTCAGGTTTAGCTAGAGGTGAGAGAGCTTTAGGCCATAAGTTTTTCCTGAGTGTGTGCATAGCACCTCACGTATGTATGAGTTTTTAGATTACCAGGAATAATGGAGTTTTTCAAAGTCCCTGTAGACAATCTCATTTCCTCAAGTTTCCTTTCAATCTTTTTGGTTAGTTTATGGTTTGCCCCAGCTGTTACCATCTCAGTAGTGGTGTTAAAAACATTTGCTTGTAAAATATGTTTTCTACAAATACCTACTCTTGCTGTGAGAGGCTTTTGTTCTATATGAATTTTGAGTTATGTGATGTAAACATAAGCCTTTAAAGTGAAGGCCTTCTGGAATACTACTAGATAGGTCAAATAGTTACTAGTCCTAGGATTGAGGTTGGAATGAATTTAAGCTTTATTTTGCTCTTTTCATTACTAGAAATATTTTCTAATGTTATCTCTGAGTTTGGGTGAGGCACATGGTACTAGTCTAAGTTAAAATACTATAAAGATCCCAATTAGTACTGAGATACAGTCATTTTTCTTATATAGATGCTCCCCCGTTGCTCATTTAGTTAATCTCCAGAATCATAAAAAAAATTGACCGTGACATTTTTTTCTTTCATTGCTTTTATGGAAGGTCAGAATTTTGAAGATACTGTCTTTACTTTTTCACTGATGTCACTCCAGTTTGCTAATTTTTTTTTTTTTAAGGAATTACTTTCAATAGATATATGGGTTAATTTTCATTTCTAATGATATTTTTGTCTTTCTCTGGCGTCAACGTAACTGTGACCTCAGATAATGAATTCTTAAATATTCTTTCTTTCTCTATATTCTGAGTTGGTGAAATAATATTATTTTTATAAATGTATGTTAGTCAAGTTGGTTAATTTTTGTTTTTCATTGTTTTGCATATTTGTGAATTTGTTCTCTCTTATGTCTGTTGCTATTGCTGTTGAATTGTGCTTTTCTTTTTTTGATCCTGTCATTTTTTTGTCTCATCTGTTTTGTATATACATTTATACTTTCCTCGTATATCCTTTTATCAATATAAAGTGTTGCTTTTTGTTTCTAAAAACATTTCTTTTTCTTAAGTCTGTTTTGTTTGATATTAATGCAGGCGCTCTAGCTCCCTTATTACTTCTGTTTTTATATGGTATCTAATTCCATCCTCTTACTTTCATTGTATTTGTCACTTAACCTGAGGTTTATCTCTTGTTAGCAGAATATTCTTGGATCTTATTTATTTTTCTAGTTTGATGTTTCTGCATTTTGGATGGGTTTATTGCATTTATATTTAATGATTATTTTTAGTAGTGGGTTGATATACACATTTTTGTTTTCCATTTGTCTCATGTCTTTTTATGCCTTCTCTCTTTATGCCATGTTTTATGTTAACTGTGTTTTATTTTGAACCTTCTGTTGAGTTCTTTGTTACTCTGTTTTTAATAGGTATTTTCTTAGTGGTTGTTTTAGGGATTTCAGTATTTTCTAATGACCACAGTGTACAAAATGATATTTATTCAATTGTGATAAATAACTTTCCTTGACTCTTTACCGCCATCCTTTGTTCTATTATTGTTAGATATGTAACATCTATTTGCTATAAACCAGCAGTTTATTGTAATTATTGCATATCCATTCTTACATCTTTTACAGAAGTTAGGGATTTGGGATAAGAATTTTTTTTAGAATTTTATATTTGTCCATATTTTTACTATATTTTAACAGTTTTTTTCCCCTGCATATTTGAATTATTATCTCCATTTAGATGGAACTACTTCCTTAGCATTTCTTTCAAGATTGATCTACTAGCAAGGAGTTTTCTGTTTTGTAACTTCATTTTGAATGCATAGTTTTGTTGGATATAGAAATCTTGATCAACAGTTTTTTTGTTTTGTTTTTCGAGCATTTTGAATATGTTATCCCACTGCCTTCTGGCCTATGTTCATTTCATTAATAAGTTAGCTTTTAATCTAATTGATGTTCCCATATAATGTGAAAATTCACTTTTCTCTTAGTGATTTTAAGAATTCTTAGTGATTTTAAGAATTCAATGGCCTTTCTTTGTCCTTTTTTGGGGGGTGGGTGCCTCCAGCACCTTGGCTATGATGTAGCCTACATGTGTGTGTCTTTTTCTATATCCTAATTTGCATTCATTAATATTCTTGTCTTAAGAAGTTTTAGCCATTCCTTTGATCATCTGTTCTTCCTTTTTTTTTTCTTCATTCTTATCACTGCACTTTTATACATTTGATTTTGTCCCAAGGATCTATGGGGCTATGTTCAATTTTCTTTTTTCTCTTCTTCAGAGTGAGTGTTCCTCATTTCCATTATCTTCAACTTTGGTAATTATTTGCCATCTCAAATTTGCTTTTGATTGCCTCTAGTGAATTTTTCATTAGTCAAGTATTCACATTTTCCCTTTTTGTTTAATTTTTGTCTATTAAGATTCTGTTTTCTTTGAATTATTGATACCATACCTTTCTATAATTCTTTAAATATGGTTTCCTTTACTTTTTTTGAACATATTTAAAATTGATGCTTTGAAGTGATTTGCTACTAAGTCTAATATTGACACTCTGAGAGATAATCTATCAAATGCCTTTTTTTTTTTTTTTGTGAAATCTGTTTCCTTCACAATGTGAGAATGCTTATATCTTTTCTCATCTTTTTTTCTTGTTTATCTGTGATAGCCTAGGGGTCATTCCTTTATCTACATTGATGATTGCTCAGTCATTGTTTTGTTAGAGGTAGTGATGGGATATTTTAAGGAGGATTGCTGTGGATTTGTTTGTGGGCTGGCTCTTTTAAAGTCTGCCCCCTTTTTACTCCTTTATTCATATCTAGTGTCTCTGCTATGCATTTATGTGGATACTGTAAGTCATGACGGTGTGGGTGACTTGGATTTCCTCTATTCTCTTCTATGTAATTCCTGTTTGCCTGTCTCACCTTTAACTTTCTGTTACCTTCTGGCAAGCCCCTGTGCCTATTGCTTGTTTTTTTTTTTTTTAAAGATTTTATTTATTTATTTGACAGAGAGAAATCACAAGTAAGCAGAGAGGCAGGCAGAGAGAGAGGAGGAAGCAGGCTCCCTGCTGAGCAGAAAGCCCGATGTGGGGCTCGAACCCAGGACCTGGGATCATGACCTGAGCCGAAGGCAGCGGCTTAACCCACTGAGCCACCCAGGCGCCCCTTATTGCTTGTTTTAAACGCAGTCATAACCTGAGGTGTGCTGAACTTTTGGTCATCCCTGTTCTAGTGATACTGGGATCACCACTTTGCCTCATAGTGCTCCCCATTAGGTGAACCCACTTCAGCTCAGCAACAGCAGAGAAGCTGGTGGTTTTCGTAATCTCTTTTCCCCTGCTTGAGCTCCTGTGTTCATAGGGCTTTGGTGGATGGATATTTTCCACTGAAAGTCTCTATTTTTCACAAATACATGCTTATCAGTTTGTTGTATCCTTTCCTTTGATTTCCACAATGCTGATATCATTTCTGACAGTTTTGTGTAGTTTGTAAGAGGATTTTGTGACCTCACTCTCCTGCTGATGGGAATTTCTGATCTCATTATCTCCTGCTTTGTTATTTTTTAAATAGATCTTCTAACTTTTCCCACAGTTTTTATCATTGCTGTCCCTGTGTTCTTGTGTGCAAGCAGCAGCCATTCTTTAAATGTTCTCAATGTTTAAATGTTTTAAAACAAGGTGAGGACATGGAGTTTTGCTTAAAGCCTTCAGTGTCTTCATATTCTCACAGTAGGAAGTAAAAAATATCACATGATATTTCTCCTGTTACCCTTTCTACTTTTTCTCCCCTCATGCAGCTGTTCTCATGATAGTTTCTTGATAGTTACTCTAAAATGCCAGGTTTATTCCTATGCCAGACCCCTTGCATTTACTCTGCTTTTTCTAGAGGAATGCTTTTCCTTTAGATTCTCATAGTTCACAGCTATCACTGGAATGTTACCTTCTTAGTGAAGCTTTCCCTCACCATAAAATCACAAGTTCCCAACCAACATTTTCCTTCTTGTACACCAAATATCACTATGTAATTTTTCTCCATAACACTTTATACTGTTATATGATAAATCAAGACACTTATTCAATGCCTATCTACTCCACTATAATAAAAGCTTCAATAATGTAGAGATTTTGTTTATTTTGTTCTCTGTATTTCCAGAGTGAGAACTGTTTAGGCAGTCATTAAGTATTTATTAAATGAATGGGCACAGTGTGTCTGCATTAGAGCTTTTCATTCCAGGTAGAAAGATCTAAAAAGATAATGTATAAGACCTGGCTTTTTTGTATTTATATACAGACTCAGTGAGAGATAACTATAATGTGGCAAGTACAGTATTTGAAGTGCATGCCTAATGTGTTTTCAAGATGGATTTGGCATAATTTTGCATATAGAAATCTAGAAATGTTTCATTCATAAAGAGACCTTTGATCTAGGCAAAAGGAAGAGGAGAAATCTAGTGAGGGGTTAAGGGAGACAAGGAAAGAACTGTGAAAGTGTCCATGTCCAAGAAATGTTGATTTTATTGTGGGCATCCTTGAGTGTGACTTGGAGGGGTATAAGAAGATCTAGATGGCAGAGTAGACTGAGGTCATGGAGTTCAGGATTGTGGGTATCATCCTGAAGACCTTAGGCATAGGTGAGCCACTCTGCGCCTTAAGCAGGTGACTGACTTTTTTTTATATTTTTGGAAGGAAGCTATCTGGGCAGATGGAGGTTGAACTAGACTAAGGATAGCTGCATGGCAATGCATGTTTGAAGACTCCTTTAAGAGTAGTTGAGAGATGATGTCATTTTGATCTTCCACCAAAGGCAGTGTGGATGAAAAAGAGATAAAACATTGATGAAGAAGAGAGGAAGGTACATGTTATAAATGCAAGTGTAAAACCAAGATGGAACCAATAGGATTTGGAGGTTAAAGAGAAGAGAGAGTGAAGGATTTAGTTATTAATTCAACAAAACACATGTACTATGTGTTTTGGGTTCTAGTTATGTATGAGTGAAGGAAACCTTCATTCCTGCCTTCTTGGACCTTATATCCTAGGAGAGACAAGCCAATTATGATTTGTAAATAATTGTACAATATGTTGGGTTTAGTAAGTATTATAAAGAAAAATAGAATAATAGATAAAAATATTTTGTTGAAAGGTTTGCTAGTTGTGATAGGCTGACCATCCCCTGGAAGGCCTCACTGATAAGGAGACATTTGCACAGAGGCCTGGAGGAAGAGTGGGAGTGAATGCTGTGGAGTCTTGAGATTTTATAATGACAAAGTAAGAAAATAAGGTGGAAAGAGAGCCAAATGAGATGATGGCTCTATCATGGCAGAATAAAAATCTGCTTGGGAAGATTCAACTGTTAAAAGACATTTTCTAGGGGCACCTGGGTGGCTCAGTCAGTTGAGCAGCTGATTCTTGATTTCAGCTCAGGTCATGATCTCAGGGTAGTGGGATCGAGCCCTGCCTCAGACTCCATGCTCAGGAGGGAGCTGAGCGTGAGATTCTCTCTCCCTCTGCCCCCACCCCGCTTGCTTGCTTGCTCTCTCTCTCACTCTAAAATAAATAAATAAATCTTTAAAAAAAAAAGGGGGGGTGCCTGGGTGGCTCAGTGGGTTAAGCCTCTGCCTTCGGCTCAGGTCATGGTCTCGGGGTCCTGGGATCGAGCCCCGCATTGGGCTCTCTGCTCAGCAGAGAACCTGCTTCCCCCTCTCTGCCTGCCTCTCTGCCTACTTGTGATCTCTCTCTCTCTGTCAAAAAAAAAAAAAAAAAAAAAAAGACATTTTCTACCCAAGACCATCAAATGCTAGCCTTTGAGAGAAGAAAAGTTGGGAATGTGCTTGAAGGTCTCAGAACTTCTGCCTTTGAAAATGATATGAGTTATAGTACCATTAACTGACAGGAACGCCTCAAGAAGATGCATGTTTTTGGAAATCGAATCTTCTTGGTTATCTCATTCTTGGGGTAAAGTTTATAGAATGCTTCTCCAGCTTTGTTTGACATTGCTCATCTTTCCTTTTTTTCCCCCCTTCACATTTTTTATGATGGTGACTTTATTTCTCTGTGATGTTAAACATCCAGCAGAGCTTCTTTACTGTTTCTGGCAGTTTCCAGTGCAGTGGTTGGCTCATCCAAAAGTGTGACTGTGAGCTTTACTCACTCATGCAAAACAGAAACTCCGACAGGATTTCTGTGTGTGTGTGTGTGTGTGTGTGTGTGTGTGTGTGTGTGTTTTGAACCTGAGTGAGGATATTAAGATAACTAGAGTCTGCCCCGATGTTGCAAAAGACTTTGAACTTTGTACTCCCATTGGAGCCCTGATTGTCACCAATTTTGCCACACTGATATCGTTTTTCATTTCACTAGGGAGAATAGGATTAGTTGACAGAGGGTAATAAATTGGTTATTTTGTTTAATCTGGAGTGTGGAAGAGCAGGAACCTCCCACAGGTATCATTCTGGAGAATTATATTTTATATTTGCAAAGTTCATTACAGTTCATGAACTAACTGTTAATGTACATGTCTAACTTGATTCTTCATTTGAACCTTATCAAAACCCCATGAGACTTACATTAGATAATAATAAATACATTTTGTAAAATAAATAAAACTGAAGTTCAAAAGAGATTTAGTGTTTTGTCCAGTGTGTTTCTGCTATTAAGTAAGAAACCCTGAATCCACACATAGGTCTTCTGATTCTCAGGTTTAGGAGAGAACAGTTAGAGTGGTTTTAGATCCAATCTCAAAAGCAAGAATGGAAAGAGCAAATAAGCGATAAGTATACTGCACAGTAGGTTTCCTTTTGGTTACTTTTCAGTGAAAAGTATTACCGCTAGGTTTTATTTTAATAAATATTTTTAAATAAAAAATTGGGCTTCTTTGAGGGCAGGAAAGGATCAGAGATACAAAGATCAATGCTGCATGGATCTCCTTACTACCAATTAAACTTTTTAACTCACTGTCTAGTTCAGGCAGCAGATATGTAAGTGTATCTTTATAATATGGTGTGAGTCCTGATTTAGTTGAGATATAATAATACTGTCTATCTGTATAAGATACTTTTTGTGACAGCTTGCGGAGCATGTTTGTGTTTTTCTTCCCTCACACCCCCTTTGGCTTTACCTGCTGCTGCTCCTCACTGTATTCTTTGGTCAGGCTATCAAAGTTATTTTGCTCTTTTAAGAATTAACCTCTTCTTTACTTTCAAAACGTTAGTCAGTCATCATCTCTTCCCAGATGCCTTCCCATACCTTCAATTATGGGGCTCTGTTGTTCTCCTTGTAATTCTGTCCTTCAGTTATAGGTGTGGTTCCTGCTCCACTGTATCCTAACAGTTCTGAAGCCCAAGAAGGTGTCTTTTGTGATGTTTAGTCCTGGGGGGCTAATTCAGTGCTTGGAAAGTGGTAGATCCTTATAAATTCACTGAATGAATTGAATTATTTAACTGTTTCTTTACCATATTGCTGTGAGGTTCTATCACTGTCCCTGTTTTACAGATAAGGTAACAACAGCTCTGGTGTGGAGTTATGTATTCCAAGTCTCACAGCAGGTAATGATTATGGATACCCAAATGAACTCTGTGCTCTACCTAAGATGGTGGTTTCTAGAAGAGTATACAGTCAGCTGGAGGTGACAGGGAGGACTTCCCCACCAGACTGTTCTGGTTTAGCCTACCCTTTGAATACTTTAGACTTACCTGGGAGAGTAATGGAAAAAACAGAAATGTTTTGGTATCATTACAAGTTCGCAGCAGTTAGGTTTAATTTTTTTCCATTGGAAATTTAGACATTTCCAGGCCTCTAATTTAGACTTAATAACATCTTAATAATTTGAGCTTCATAGTAAAATTTTAGTTATCAAACATAGCAGTACTGTAGTGGGAAAGTTTTCCAGTAAAAGGATCAGTGCAAGAATTCTGAAGGAACTGTTTAGCTCCACTTGTTACTCTTCTTTTATCATTTAATGAAATGGTAATTTATTTTTCTTTCTTCAACATATGCTTAATTTTCTTGGGAAAGCTAGCAAAGGAGAAGAAAAAGCTGGTGAACTTTTTCCTATTTTCCTTCACCACAACAATTGAAAAATGTATATAAGAACACTTTTCATAAAGGCTGGCTCATACAGTGATGCAGGTAATAGTCTCATCTGTTGAGATGGGGAGTTATTGCAAGGAACAGGACTAGGACTGTGACACAGCTTGGTCAAGTCCTTGACACTAATTCTCATCTTGACACTTTGATGTAGCTCAGTTAAGGCTTTCATGTGTTTCTTACTGCAAGAGTAGATATTTGAGTGTGGTATTTTATTTGGCTGTCTGGTCACCTTGGTAAAAAATTCCTCTGTTATTTAGGTGACTTTCAAATAGGTAATTCTTGTAAGGATTTTCAGGAGTTTTTGTTTTTCATTAAGTAGTGAGGATTCTATGAAAATCTTTGAATCCCTGCTCCCCAAGAAGTTGGCAAAAGCTATTAAATATTCTTGGAGCACCTGGTTGGTTTAGTTGGTTGTATCCAACTCTTGATTTCAGCCCAGGTCATGATCTGGGGGTTGTGGGATGGTGCACCTTGTGGGGCTTCACGCTGTGATGCCTGCTTAAGATTCTCTTCCCCTCTCTCTCCACTGTGTGCTTGCTCTCCCTTTTTTCTCTCTCTCAAGTAAATAACTAAATAATTTTTAAAAAAATATCAAATATCCTAATGCAGTTAATGTTATTTCATTGTTTCATTGGTTCATTTAAAATGTAGGCATAAATGATAATGATCTGCATTAGGAAAGACCTAAATATTGATAAAAATATTGACAAATCATTAAATGTTCTTATATGTTTTAAAGTGATATGATTGCCACTCAATCATTAATGCTACTAGAAAGCTGTCACTTATCTCACTTGGCTTGATTTTTTTCTAAATCTGTTAAAAAAAATTTTAAGGCATATTGATTTCTGATAGGAATAATTTGAGCATGCAGTGACTGTAGCTGTTTTGGCCATTATTTTTTAGGTAAACCACAACTAATTCATAAAGTCCTGTGGACCCTTTAATACCTACCAGAAATGGGCAGGCTGTCAGTTTGGAAGATTCTATCTAAAACATATTCCTTCACTTGGTCCTTGAAAAACTCTACCACTGTACCCTGCATGGAATTTGGTTTATTTGCTGTGAAGATGGAACAGTTGAGTCAACTCGCGGGAGATAAATCTATGCTCGATGTCACAGGGCTGATTTTTATACCACATGCCATTTCTCTCTTTTAGTTTATTTATAAACTTGCTAACAGGCAAATTTTATTAATGAAACCAGGAGGGCTCATTCAGAGATATTTTAGACTTGTGCTTAGATAGGAATGACAAATTAGTTTTGTCATTGAGTAAGCTCAGAGCTTTTAGAGAATGAATAAGTTCTTTATTTCATCTGTATTAAGACATGAGAAAAGTAGCTATTCATTATTAATTCATATTTTAGAGATCAATTTACAATGCTAAACCCTAATATCCAATGTTACTTTTAACTGGATTAGCTGATAGAAATGAACTAGTTATTCACAACATAACTTTTGAACATCAACATTATGCTGCCTTTGATGGAGGGGTACAGTGTTTATAACACGCAGTTTCTAACCAAGGTCCAGGCTAGGCACTGGAGTTACTAGTTTTTACATGGCTTGATTAACAGAGAGGAGGCTCCTATGCACTGAAATTTTCCTTCTAAAATGGGCACATTTCCCAGCATAAATATGATACTTCTTTACTAATCAGGATGGAGTCTTATCCTGCAATGGGACTTAACATTTCGGGCTTTCCACCACATCATTGCTGTTTTCTACGTGGTCAAAAATAGATACAGAGTAAACCAACCCCAAAAGTCAATTATAGGGTTTATAGTGATGTACTGTGAAAAATTTGGTTGTGTTTTTCATTATACAGAATGTTCTTTCCAAAGACATAAACAGAAAAAGCACATATGTTTGATTTTAAAAATAACTCTGCATAGCTCTTTAAAATGTTGGAGACATTTGGATACTTTGAAATGATCAGCATTATAATTACATGATAAACCTTCTATCTAAAGTCAGGCCTGGTTTGTAATTATTTATTCAGTTGCCTCCCCATCTTAATATATATTTATATTTATATGTGTGTGTGTATAAAATACATATTTAAAATTTTGACATTTTTATTTTAATGAGAGACCAAAGTAGATACTTTGAAAGCATTTCAAATACATGTTTGATTGATTGGTAAACATCTTATTTTCTAATCTCTTCCCATGAAGCAAATGCTAATATGAGTTATATCACTTTTGGAGCACACATGTTAATTTACAAGTAATATATTATAAAAAGTGTGGAAAATGAAAACCATTTGTCCATTATGAATTATTGCTGCGCTTAAAATATGGTTTGTGAAATCTGATTGCTCGTATACTTTCTAAAGTAGTATAAACTAGCACTTAGAGTGATTTTACAATAAACTTTACATTCCTAAGGAGAGCTTATCTAAGTCCCACAAAACTTAAAGTGGATAAAAAATTTTGTTATAATGATGTTATATTGAATGAGATTCTTTAAAGCCTTATAACTTAAAATGCTGTTTTTTTGATGATTTTTTTGTCATTTTCCAGCTTTAAATAAACTGCAGTTAATTTATACTTCTGCTGTTTGAAAATGTACAAATAAATGTTCCTTTTTAAAGCTTTTCTCCTATAGTCAAGGCTTAATTTTCCGTAGCCAGATTTCAGCCTAATGCAAGTCTTGTTTTTTTTTTGCCTTACTGAAATGGTTGCTTTCTTTAAATTTTTTACTGACTGATTGACCTTATAATTACTCATTTACTCATACAGACAACGCTAGCACAGTAGTAGTACCTGCTTAACACTTTTTAACTTCTCTCATTTCTGAGATGGTAGAAGCAAGAAAATCAGTTTTATTTTTTTCCCAAATACACCTGTAGCAAAAATTTTTGATTTGATCAGATCCAAGCCAGACATTCTTACTTAGCTTCTTTCTTTCTAGCAGAGCCCTGAATATGCATAGAAATCCTGCATAATATTAGCCCATTGTGGTGACCCTATTCTTCTCAGTAATTGGCTTAGGAAGAGTCAGTGATTCAGATCTAGTCTATGAGATGTGAGAAGTCTGAATGGCCTCTGGGAAGGTTCCCTCACTGATAAATCAAATTACCTAAAGAAGGCTGCCCCTCTTGTAGGTGAAATGCTTGGAAGTGCTGCAGCTTTATAATACAAGCTTTTGGGCTAGGTTGCCTATGTTAGAATCCCAGTGCTTCCCTTACTAGCTTTGTAACCATGGCAGTTTATTTAATTTCTCTGTGCCTCAGTTTTCCTGACCGTACAAATGGGGCTAATATACACATTTGAGAAAATGTGTAAGTATAAATCAAAGCCACTAGAATGACTAGAATAAAAAAGTCAGATAACAACAAATATTGGTGAAGATTTGGAGTAATCAGAATCCTCATCCACTCCCGTTGGGAACATAAAATAGTCCAGCTGCTTTGGGATATAGTAGTATATCCAAAGTAGTGTAGTAGTTCTCAGATGATTAAATATGACCCAGTAATTCCGCTTCTGGGTGGGTGTGTGTCTGTATATCCAAGAGAACTGAAAACGTACATCAACACAGGGATTTGTACACAAATGTTTATATCTGCATTATTCATAATAGCCAAAAGGTGGAAACAACTTGAATGTCCATCACTGGAGAAGTAGATAAGCAAAATATAATTTATTGGTATGAGGTATTATTTGGCCACAAAAAAGAATGAAATGAGCTGATACATGCACAATGTGGATGGACCTTGAAAACATGGTAGGTGAAAGAAGCCAGTCACGAAAGGCCACATGTACATCTATTCTTCCACTCGTATGAAGCTCTAGAATAGGGAAATTTATAGGCAGAAGATATATTACTGGTTGCTTACAGTTGTGGCTGGTAGTTGGGTGGCATATGGGAGCGACAGCTAAAGCTTACTGTTTCTTTTTCATGCAACAAAAATATTCTAAAATTGACTAATTATGGTCACGCATATCTGTGAATATACTATAAACCATTGAACTGTACTCTTTAAATGAGTGAATTATGTGGTATGTGAGTTATATTCCAATAAAGCTGTTTAAAAAATGGGGCTAAGAGTATCTTCCTTATAGATTATTGTAAGAAATTAATTAATGAGCGTAAAGTTCTTAGAACAGTGTTTGGCTTATAGCAAGCACTCAAATAATGGCAGATATGCTAAAAATTAATTAGGGCCTTGAGCGTAGCTAGTGAGGAAACAGTATGCAGGAGAAGGAAGGTCCTAGCATGTGAAGGACTCCCAACAGGCTGCCTTGATTTGGGAGTTTTGTTTCTTACAGCTGAAGGCACCTTGCTGATAGGCACCTTTCTTCCGGGGTTTCATTGATTCCTTTTCAGTGCATATGTGGTGTCACCTTCTCCTAATTTTTTTATTCAGAGGTTCTATCACCTCTGTTCTTTGTATATATTAATGCGTATATGTTTATTTTTAGTATGTTATCATTGGATTAAAACTTCTGGAGGGCTTGGGCTCTGTTTTAAATTTGAAGGCCCTTTATCTTGCTGAGCACAGGACTGTGCCTGCTAATCTTAGCTGGTTAATCATTTGTTAAGAAGGGAAAGGTTGTGATTTAGGTTTTGTTGGCATAATCCAAAATTTGCTTGCTGTTTGATATTCCTCTCTTCTGGTTCTGGTCTTGTGCTTCTCACTGCTTTATGACTGGAGTCTCTCTGCGAGTTTAATACAACCTGGGTTCCTATTTCAGTTTTGGTCGGAGTAGAACAGTGTTTATTTTTATTTTTATTTATTTATTTTTTAAAGATTTTGTTTATTTGACAGAGATCACAAGCAGGCAGAGAGGCAGGCAGAGAGGAGGAAGCAGGCTCCCTGCTGAGCAGAGAGCCGGATCCCAGGGATCCTAGGATGCTGAGATCATGACCTGAGCTGAAGGCAGAGGCTTTAACCCACTGAGCCACCCAGGCGCCCCCTGGAGTAGAACAATGTTTAAAATGCTAGTAGCTACCCGCCTAGGCCTTCACCTCAGTCGCTAAAAAGTGGGACTCACTGTTTTTGCCTTCCTGATGATAAATGTAGTACATGCTGACTTAGTGAAAAAAAGCAGATGTCAAACATTTTTTAAAAGTATGAAATACCAGGAAACCCAACATTTCAAAAAAAAATTTGTATTGTTTGATGTATATTGCTTTAAATATTGACATAAGTATAGATATAAATGTGTGTGTATGTGTATATTTTTTTGTTTTCAGTGCGTATACTTAGTTTTGATTGTGAGTTGAGGATGGCATGGCGGTAGATGGATAAATAGATTAAATAAAATTTAAAAATTGTTCACTTTGTTTTCTGGGAGTGCACGTCAAATTCCCAGTAGATCTAGGTGATTAGGTGATCAGCAAATTATCTCTGAGCACAGAATATGTTGTGACTTCTAGAGCCCCACTTGTGCTACACACAGACTAGTTCTTGGTGAATTATCCATTATTTCTTACTCATTTTAAGAGATAGAGATATTTATATTTGTATAAAAACCTCTATATATTAAGACCAGATCTTTAAATCTTTGTTTTTTGTATTGCAAGATTTTCTTAGTTTACTATTTGAAATGAATTTACGTATTTATCATATTATTTTCATCCAGAAGTTTTAAAATCTATATAAGTCACATATAACAGTCTTAGTTGTGGTTTTCTAGCTTTGGTGTCATGTTTGGTAAATACTTTTGGTAGAAGTGGTATTAAATCATCCTGTCTTAGCTAATAAGAAGAGCTCATTGAAGATGGCCGGCTCAATGTTGCATTTTTGGTCTGCTTTAATGCTTAATAGACCTTGAACCCAGTTCTCTTAGGAATAATCCATAGGAATTAGAATGTTTTCTTTTGCCTTGTTTCTTATGTTCTAATTTTCTTTTCTTTTTCACGTCTCTAACTATATCATGTCCATCTTATTACTTACCACTAAATATGACTGGAATATGTATATATAGGGAGGACTGTAGAAAATATTTTTGAATGAATAAACTTCATGAACTGTAGGAGTCTCCTCTTCTGTTATATCTTTTTTATGAGAGCATCCCTTTCTTTTTTGCACACCTATTTTTATTACACCTTAGAACTTTTAGTCCTTTCTAACTTATGTGTTTGGATGTTTAATCCACTGTTTCTGGGTGTGAATTTCTATTGGTGAGAAATATGAGCACTGGAACAGTACTTTTCATACAGTAGGAAATGAGTAAATATTGAACAAACCTGATAAGCAGATTGAGCAAAAGGACAGTATTGGCAGATACTTTTTTCCTTGAATCTGTACTTTTTCATTATTTTGGTAGAATTTTCATGGTCTTCACATCATGAGAAATGTATATTCAAGTTAATGTATAAAATTTCTTTTTATAATTGTGAAAAATCAGTCTTCACTAGAGCAGCATTAACTACAGAATTAAATCAGCCTTCCTCTCCCTATTAACTGTCATCTTGGGCAAATTACTTAACCTTTCTCAGCACAATTTCCTGTTTATAAAATGGAACTAATATTTTTTATTGATGATGATTGAAGGAAATGTCTGTAATACAATATATGGTAAATAGTTGAGAATCAATAAATGTTTACATGTTTTCAGTCTCTTTTTAATTTGGGACATAGAGCTAGCTTTGAGCATGCTTTTTCATTTTCCAGTCAGCTCGGTTTCCTTCTTTCTACTTCCTGCCCTTTCCCCTTTTATAATCTTTTCTTTATTTAACACAATTTATAAAATTGAATATTTGATATAGTGGCCTGATTATGTTTTTTTTAAGACGATCTTTATTATCTCGGGACCCTGTTCTTTTTTTTTTTTTTTTAAATAACTTTTTTTATGAAGTATTAAAATTTTAATTTCAGCATAGTTAAAATACAGTGTTATATAGGTTTCAGGTATATAATATAGCGATTCAACACTTTCATACACTACTCAGTGCTTATCAAGATAAGTGTACTACTCTTGCAGCCCTGTTCTTTTATATGGGAGAAAAATTACTGTCTAAACTTTTGGAGACCATATAACCTAGTTGAAGAAACATAAAAGTTTGTCATCAGGACAACTCATGCAATTAACAGGGCTTTTGTCAATGGTAAAATGGAGCTAGAATTCATTTTAACAGTGAACTGACTTCATTTTACCAGTATGTGAGGTATGATCTCTTTAGAAAAATAATTAAGTTTTGCAAATATCAGGTAGTGGTATTTTATTGAGGTACATCCTTTGAAAAATTCATTTTTTCTATCACATCTGTCTTTTTAATTTCCCAATTTTACCTTACTCTTTATTAAAAGAGGTTTGTTTTGTTTTAGGACTTCAAAATTCTGTCACTAGCCTGTTCTGATTGAAACTGACAGCATAAGTCTCTTTATAGTGAACTCTACATGGGGATTACCCACAGCAATTATTAATCTTACTCGGGCTTTCTGCTGGCATTGAACATTTCTCTAGGAAGCTTTTTTTTCAGTCATTTAGTGAATGCACTTAATGAAGAGATTATTTTCAGCATTGATTTTAGAAAAACATAATTTAAATGTTTATTGTTGAAAGATAAACATGAATTCTAAAGATAAGCGTAATGAATAGAATACATACACATACATTTCAGATCATTTGTATATAAATTTCATATCATTTGACAATAGATTTGGGTTGTGAATCATTTTCCCTCAACATTCTGAAGCCTTTTTCCTACCATTTTGTAGCTACCATTGTTGCTTTTAACAATTCTTTGCCATCTGATCAGTGACCCTTTATATGTGACCATTTCCTCCCCTTTACTCTTGACATTTCTAGCATCATTTATTTATCAGTTGTGTTCTCATATTTTATGGTATCATGGTATGGGTCTTTTTCCATCTCCTTTCCTGGGGACTTTTATCTTTCAGCTCTTAGCAATTTTCTTGAATTATTTCTTTGATAATTTCTTTTCTTTCTGTCCCTCCCACTCTTTCTCTCTCCCTTTGTCTCTCTGTCTCTTTCTTCTTCCTTCCTTCCATCCATCTATACTTTTCTGTCTATCTCTCCTTCCCCCCTTTTCTCTTGAATTGACGTTATTCAGTTGTTAGTTCTCTTGAACTGGTCCTACAACATTCTTATTCTTTCTATCCATTTACCATACTTTGATTCTTTTGGTCTTTTTCCTAGGAGATTATCCTTAACTTTCTCTTCCAAACTTTTCATTTTAATTTTTCCAGTCGTGATTTTAATTTCCAAGAGCGCTTTTTTTGCTGTTGTTTTCTGAATGTTTCTTTTACTTATTTGTTAAAAAAAAAAAAAAAAAAGCCCTCTGTGTCTTTTTGTGGATGTAATATCTTCGCAAGAATGTTTGTGATTGGGCACCTGGGTGTCTTGAGTCTGTTAAGCGTCTGCCTTCTGCTCAGGTCACCATCCCAGGGTTGAGCTCCATATGGATAGGCTCCCTGCTCAGCAGGGAGTCTGCCTCTCCCTCTGCCCCTCCCCACACTCCTGCATGGGCACCATGCTCAGTCCTGCGTGCATGCCCATTCTCCCTCGCTCGCAAAAATAAAATCTTAAAAAAAAAAAAGATTTGTGATTGTGTGAAGCTTTTTTTTTTAAACTCCCTTTATTTTCTTTGTTTCATTTTATTTCCTTTTTAATCACTTTGTTCTGTTTAACATCTTTTATGTTAGAGTCTTTTCTTATCATCTGGTGATTTTTAGCTGCTTAAAAATTTAAGACCAAGGCACCAAGATGTATGTGAAGTAGAACTTTATCGTAGGGTGATTAGATATTCATCTGACTATTTTTGTGGGACATCCCTCAAGAATACTATCAACTATTGATTTCTATTCTCTTAGACTACAAATTTCTCCAAGGAGGAACCTGTGAATCCTTTGCCTAGGGTTTCTGAGTCTGATTATGAGGATTTCAGTATCTCATCCGAAGAAGGAGCCTGGGGTTCGGTGAGGCTGCATGTCTCTTTTAATTGAGTAATGTAGAATTTGCCTTAGTCTTTCTTTTTTCAGTGTCATGCATCAGACACTTCCCCCGACTCTCCTTCCTCAACAGGCTTGGTGTTCACAAGCACAGAATTTTGCTGTTCTAGTCTTCCCAAAGATGAAACCTTCATTCTTTGAAAGAGTGGTGACAGAAATTGTGGCATCACTTGTATGAGGTTAGAAAAGAGATTTGGGGTTCTAATTGTTCCCTGTGGAAACTACAGCATATTCTGGTTTTCAGTCCCACCATGCATTCCTTCAGCTCTCAAACTTCATCTTAGTTCTGTAGCAGAAAACTGCTTGATTTTTGCTAATTTACTCACCCTAGGTTTAGGATTCCACTTCATTGTCTCCTTTGTAGCCTCCATTGTGTTATGAATATTCTAGTCTGTTATCTCCTTTCCCTTTTTCATTTTTGTATTACTTTAGTAAAAATACTAAGGTAAAGAGACTAAAATTTTTACCTCTTTTGTTTTCAGGATAGAGCAGAGGTAAATGTCCTATTTAAATAGACATGCCACTTCCTTCTTATGATGGAGCATGTAATATTTGTATAGTTTCATTTACATGGTACAGAAACATGAAATATGAAGAGACTTACAAGCAAAATGAGAGAATAATGAGTAAAGATGAAAATCTCTCAAGATTGAGTTAATAAAATCAGAGAATGAGGAAAGAATATTTGAATGTTAGTCAACACACCAGTTATTTAAATAAAATACCCTATACTTGAGAAAGAATACCTACTACTGTTCAATTCCTTTCTTGTTGCTATAGAATATTAGAAAGGATAGTGTATGAATTCGAAGTGGCAAATACCTGAGTAGAATTGCCAGATCATATGGTAAGTGTATGCTTAGTATTATTAAAACTGCCAAGTTGTTTTCTAGAATGGCTGTCTGCTATTTAAATTCCCATCAGCAGTATCTGAGAGTTCTAGTTCCTATACATCCTTCTTAGTACTTGGCATTGCCAGGTTTTTGTTTTATTTTAATTTTGTCATTCTCATAGGTGTGAAGTGGTAGCTCATTGTGATTTTACTTGGCATTTCCCTAATGATTAGCAATGTTGGTCATCTTTTCATGTATTTATTTGCCATCTATAAAAGTTATGTCTCCCCAACGTCTCCTCTTTGTTTACTGTATTTTTTCTTATTTTTTTCTTACTGTATTAATTTGTTTTCTTATTTTTTTCTTATTTTCTTATTTTTTGGGTTAATTATATATTTTGGATACCAGTCCTTCAGAAGTCTTTTGTCTGATATATGATTTGAAATGCATGTCTCCAGAAATATAACTTGTCTTTTTATTCTTTCAACAGCATCTTTTGTAGAGCAAAAGTTTTTAATTTTCATAAAGTCCAGTTTATCAGTTTTTTCCTTTTATGTATTATGCTTTTGGTATTGTATCTAAGGACTCTTTGCCTATCTGAAGGTCACAAGGATTTTTTTTTTTTTCTTTTCTAAGGGTTTGATAGTTTTCTTGTTTTACAGTTAAGTCTATTTTGAATTTTATGTAAGTTGCAAAGTATGTATTAAGATATACTTTCTTTCTGTATATGTATGTCCAGTTGTTCTAATGCTATTTGTTGACAAGTCTGTCATTTCTCCGTTGAATTGTCTTTGAATGTTTGTGGATAGTCAGTTGACTGTACTTCTGTGGTTCTATTTCTGGACCCATTTTTCTGTTCCATTGATCTTTGAGTCTGGTCTTTATTACTATACTGTCTTAATTACTATGGCTTTATAATAAGTCTGAAAATCTCTTAAAATGAGTTGTTTAGCTTTGTTTCTCTTTTACAGAATTGCTTTGGCTATTGTAGTTCTTACCTTTCTCTGTGCAATTTAAAATTGTCTTGTTTACAAGAAATCCTGCTGAGATTTTAATTGAATTTGCCTTAAATCTATAGATCAATTTGAAGAGAATTAACATCTTAACTATTTTGAGTTTTCCAACCTATGAAAATGGTCTTTTTATATTTTTAGTTTTTTTTTTTTTTTTAATTTTTGCCATCAGAGTTTTGTAGTTCTCAGTGCACTGAGGTCATATACTTTGATTTAATCCCATGTATTTAATTTTTTGTGGAGATACTACAGATAGTACTGTTTTAAAAGTTTTAGTTTCCAGCTCTTCAGTGCTACTACATAGAAATCTGATTTATATTTGTATGGTAAGCTGTATCCTGTGACTTTGGTAAACAACATATTTCTAGGAGCTTTATTATAGATACTTTGGGCTTTTCTTTATAGACAATTATCTGCATATCAGAACAGTTTTAATTCTTCTTTTTCAATTCTATGCCCTCCTTCTCTCTCTCCCCCCTCCCTTTTAGTCTTATTGCATTGGCTAGGGTTTCTTGTACAGTGTTGAAAATGAGTTGGTGAGAAGAGACATTTTCCCTTGTTTGAGTATTGTGTGGAAAGCATTTTCTTTTGCCATTAAATGTGATGGCAGCTATGTCTTTTGTAGATCTGGTTCATTGCTTTGATGATTTCCCTTTTCATTTCTAGATCGCTGAGAGTTTTTTATCATGAAATGGTGTTGAATTTTTTTGTTATTTTTCTTTATCAGTTGATAAAGACCATGTGATAATTGTCTCAGTTAGTTATAATGGTGTATTATATCAACTGATATTTAAATATTGAACTAGCCTTGCATTCCTCAGATAAATTGTGCTTGGTTGTTATGTAGTATTCTTTTTATATATTGCTGAGTTCAATTTGCTTATATTTTGTTGAGGATTTTTCATCTATGTTCATGAGGGATATTGATTTGTGATTTTCATTTTTGTACTATCCTTTTCTTATGTTATTATCAGTGTAATGCTGGCCACATAAATGAATTTAGGCAGTGTTTCTCCTCTGCTGTTACTTGGGATAAATTGTGTAGATTTGGTGTTATATGTAGGGTATAGTTGGGTAGAGTTGCCCAGTGAAACCATCTGAGCCTTGGAATTTCCTTTTTTTTTTCAGAAAGATTTTAAAGTACATATGTAATTTATTTAATTGCTATGTATTCCAGGGTTTCAGTGACCATGTGCACATTCAGTGAATTGCTAGGACTCACAGCACTCATCATATTTTTACTCATAAGTATGATTTATTACAGATCGGCAAGGGAAAATGACTCAAGGAGAGTCTGGAGGCATCCAGACTCAACCTTTAAAGTTCTCCCTTCTGAGAGCACAGGGCATAAGAAACATATTCTTCTAGCAGTAAATTGCAGTGACACATAGGCTGTGTTTCTGCCCAGGGAAGCCTGCTTAAGACTCAAAATCTAGGATTTTTACTGAGAACTGTTCATGTAGCCATGCCAGTTGTGCTCATGTAGCCACAGCTTCCCAATTTCCAGACTCTAAGAAGGAAAGCAGATTTTTACCCTAACTCATGATATTTGTACAGTCTATGCAAGCTGGTACAGCAGGGCTCAATGCCTCAAGCAGATAAAACAGGTTTGCTATATAGAGAATATCCCCAAACCCAAAGTTTGATATTCTAGCCAAACACCAGTTCTGCAGTCAGGCCCGTCTCATGATAGCAGCATCAGGCCTGCAATGTTAACTCTTTTCTGCACACTATAGGATTATTCTGTTGTGTGTTTCTGTTGACTGAGTTTGTTTATCTTAAGGAAATGGTCCATTTCTTCTAATTTGTCAAAATTATGTTCATAGATAAGATCATAGTATTCTCTTACTATCCTTTTATTGAGTTCTATTATGATAGTTATCCTTTTATTGAGTTCTATTATGATAGTTCTTCCTGCATTTCTTGTTTAAACTGGCAAGAGCATTATCAATTTCATTGATCTTTCCAAAGAAACAGTTTTTGGTTTCATTGATTTTTCTCTGTTGCTGTTTTGTTCTCAGTTTCATTGATTTCTGCTCCTTATAGTATCTTTTATTTTGCTTGCTTTCAGTTTACTTCTCGTTTCTTCTGATGGAATCTTTAGATTATTGACTTAAGACCTTCTTTTCAAATATATGCATCTAATGCTATACATTTCCCACTTAAAAAAAAAATTATTTATTTAACCGAGAGAGCGAGAGAGAGAGAATAAGCAGGGGGAGCAACAGAGGGAGAGGGAGAAGCAGGCTCCCCAGTGAGTAGGCAGCCCAATATGGGACTCGATCCTGGGACCCCAGGATCATGACCTGAGCCCAAGGCAGACACTTAACTGACTCAGCCATCTAGGCACCCTATACATTTCCCACTTAGCACTGCTTTAGGTGTATCCCACAAATTTTGGTTTGTTATATTTACATTTTCATTTAGTTAAAAATATTTCTTGGGATCAGGAAGGAGACAAACCATAAGAGATTCTTAATTTCACAAAACAAACTGAAGTTTGCTGGGGAAAGGGGGTTTGTGGAGAGGGTGGTTGGGTTATAGACATTAGGGAGGATATGTGATATGGTGGGTGCTATGAAGTGTGTAAGCCTGACAATTCACAAACCTGTACCCCTGGGGCAAATAATACATTATATGGTTGTTTTTTTTTTAAAGATTTTATTATTTATTTGACAGAGATACAAGTGGGCAGAGAGGCAGGCAGAGAGAGAGAGGGAAGCAGGCTTCCTGCTGAGCAGAGGGCCCGATGTGGGGCTCGATCCCAGGACCCTGGGATCATGACCTGAGCCGAAGACAGAGGCTTTAACCTACTCAGCCACCCAGGTGCCCCTACATTATATGTTAATAAAAATAACTTAAAAAGTATTTCTTAATTTCCTTAAGATATCGTTTTTAACTCGTGGGTAGTTTAGAAATTTGTTTTCTCATTATTTGATAATATTTTCTAGTTATGTTTCTTTTATTTTCTACTTTAATTTACTTACAGAGAAAATATTTTGTAAGATTTCAATACGTTCTAAAATTTGTTTTATGGCCTTGAATGTGGTTTGTATGTGTGAATTTCCATTTGTACTTGAAAAAATGTTATTTTGTTGTTGAGTATATAATAAATGTATTATAAATATCTTTTAGATCAAGTTGTTTTATGGTGTTTAGGTCTTACATATCCTGCTGATTTTCTTAACTTGTTCTATTATTTTGATGAAAATGTGTTAAATTGTCCATATTTCTTTCTTTCTCCTGTTAGTTCAGTCAGTATTTGCTTTATGTGTTTTGATGCTCTGTTATTAGTTGCATACACATTTAAGATTGTTATATCTTCATGATGAAGTAATGTTTTTCTTCATTCCTTGTGATTTTCTTTGTTTTGATATTCATTTACTCCTTCTGATTAGTGTTTGAATGTTATATCTTTTTTTTTTGTCTATTTACTTTTAATCTATATCACTTTAGTTAAAGTAGGTTGTCTTTCTTTTTGATGCCCTTATCTACTTGAATGGACTAGGAAGAAACTTGTATTTTTGTATTCATAATTGAAGTAAAAAGAAATGTTTTGGGATCAACCAGGAATTGAGGTTGTCACTGGATTTTTATTTTAAGATGTGGTTGTAATTGGATTGTACCACTGGACCACAGTGTCCAGGAAAGTAATAAAAAGATCAGAAAACTCCTCTGAGAGCAGTTATCAGGTAGTCTCTTCTGAGGCTTGGTTACAGACTTTGGGTAAAACTTCTTTAGCACTCTCCATCTCTGGGGTTCCTAATCACAGTAAGCATTGTCACTGCTCAGGTTCAGGACTGTTTCATTCGCTGACAATTTGAATTTCAGCAGGAAGGCTAACATCATTAATGGATAATATGTAGATATTTGGGGAGGTATGATTTTTTTAGTAGCAAATAAAAGTCATGTGAAACCCACAACTTTTTCTTTTTCTATTAGTGCACTGTAACCTCTTTTATGTTACCATTAAAATAATCACATTAGGTCCAGCTCAGAACCTTTGTCTGCCTTTATATCCTTTTTCTTTCATTTGCACTCCCATACATATCTTACAGTTTTGTGGAACTAATTTTTCTGGGAATATGCGCATGATCACAAATATTCACCTGTGTGTTTGTGGAAATGGAACTTTAGACTTTCAAATGCAAATCTCAGGGTTGTGCACTAATTGTTTAGGGAAATAATTATGGAGGTTTTTGTCTAGAATTTTTATCAAGGCTGTGCATAAGTAAATTATCTGTAATCTTTATATTATTTCATTCTTTCAAATGGCTTTAAATATGATTGATACACTGAAGACAAATTATATTTTTAGACCACACTTCTTTCCCGATATGCTGTGATATGGGTTGGCTGCCTACTTGATATCTTCATTTGGATGTTCAGTAGTTTAAAATAACATCCATGATTCCATCTACTAAACATTCTTCTTTCCTACTTTTTTCATCTCTGTTTGATGTCAGACTCCTAGCATAATTCTTAATTATTTTCTTTCCCTTATATTCTATACCTACTTTATCAGCAAGTCCTTTCACCCATATTTTCATGATATGTTTAAATCACGGTACTATTTTCTAACTTGAGAAGTTTCTATTTATAAATATTTGCTTCTTGTAAGATTCAACAGAAAATAATGGTTAAGATCACAGACAAAGTAGTCAGACTACATGGGTTAAAATTCTAGTTTTGCAGTATTCTGGTTTGTGTGATCTTTGCCATGTGTGTGTGATCTTTTTGACCTCTGTGTATCTCAGTTTCCTCACCTCAAAATAGTGATGCAATACATATCTTAAGCAATTGCCATGAGAATTAAAGAATATTTATAATATTCTTAGAAGAGTGCTACTTAGTTAAGAATATACTTATTCCCTTCAGTCTCTTTTCCAAGGAGCAACCATGTTTTACTTTAAAAATATAAACTATATTTTTTTCATTTCTATACTCAGAAACATTTTAGTGGCTTCCTATTCTACATGTAAAAATTAAACTTCTTATAGTATCCTTCATGAGCTGGTCCTGTTTACTTCTCAGATCTGCCTCCTGCCTGTCTTCCCTGTGCTCATACCATTTTAGGCACACTGTCCTTTTTACTGTTTTTTAAACATAGCGATCATTATTTCTACCTCAGATCATCTAAAACATTCTCCCCTCTCCTCACAACTCTTTATTCTCATCCCTCTTTATTTTCCTTTACAGTAGTTATCATTATATGGAATGATATTTGGCAATGTCTTTTGTCCTTTGGTTTTTTCCTTGTCTTCTCTGCTAGTGTGTAAGCTTCCTGAGAGCAGAGACTTTGTATATGTTTGTATGTAATTCCTAGTGCTTCAAACAGTGCTTGGCATATGCTCATAGTTCCTTGTTTATTGAATGATGGACTCAATGTGTGAGTGAAATAAAATTATATTGTCTACATTCATTCCCTGGAGAGTGCAACCTTGGATATCTGGAAGCTTTTGTCCATTTGCTGTTTAAAATAATCATAGATGTTTAGAGTCAGGGGGACATTTGAGATAATCACATTTCATTACTTTTTAAAAAATTAAAGACAATGAGTAGAGGCAGAGTTAGGAGGAGTATCCATATCTTATGACTCTTTGTTCTTTTTGCTATAACACATTTCCTTTCTAAACTACGTGATGGTAGTGGTGGTCCATGCTCAGATCTAAATTCAGTGTTGGGTTTCATAGCAAATAATAGCATCATATTTTTCTATTTTAAAGCCACATTACTTTTGGGATGCCTGGGTAGGTCAGTGGGTGAAGTGTTTGCCTTTGGCTCTAGTCATGAACCCAGGGTCCTGTGATTGAGTCCCGCATTGGGCTCCTTGCCTGGTGGAGAGCCTGCTTCTCTCTCTGTCTGCGGCTCCTCCTGCCTGTGCACTCTCTCTCTCTCTCTCTCTGACAAATAAATAAATAAATTTAAAAAAAAATCCACATTACTTTAAAAAAATTTTTTTTTAAATTTATTTGACAGACAGAGATCACAAGTAGGCAGAGAGGCAGGCAGAGAGAGAGGAAGGAAAGCAGGCTCCCCGCTGAGCAGAGAGCCTGATGCGGGGCTCGATACCAGGACCCTGGGATCATGACCTGAGCTGAAAGCAGAGGCTTTAACCCACTGAGCCACCTAGGCGCCCCCACATTACTTTTTATATCCTGGTAGAAGTAAATATATTTTCTTTATTCTTGAGAGTAAATGCATTTCATAATTTGGAGAAAATTAACAGTGTAGCAAGTTAACTTAGTTGCAAGGCTACACTCTATTTCCTGTTCTGATCTTAGATATATTTGAGAAAAAATTTTTTAGATAATATTTTCATGTCAATTTATCACTTTAACACATTTCCCTTTGGTGATGAAATAGTCTTTTGGAGAAAATTATTTGAAATTTGTCAGACAGAAAAGTTTACATTTTTGCTGAATGTTACATCTTGAATATATGTTTTACCCTTAGTTGTCATGCTTTATAACCAAAAGGAGTCACAATGGGAGTACCATGCTTCCAGACCTTCCACATAGGAAGGTGATTTGGAGCCATTGTACTATGTGGACTGACAGTTGATGAGCAGTGTAAATCTTGTTGTGATGTGTATTCTTCCCCAGAACTTTCCTTATCTTTATTGTGTTTGGAAAGACTAGTATCTTTTTCCAGCCTTGACCTTACAGTGAAATATTTTATGCTATAGCAAAGTAAGTTATAATTATATTATAATATTAATATAATTTTATATTATTTTAATATATATAAATATATATTTATATATTTATTATATTTACATTAATAATTAATATAAGTTTATATTAATATAATATTGGTTTGGAAGTTAATGATTCTTTCCTACTTGTGAATGATTATGTTTCAGAAGTTCACTTGTATTGATCAAAAACCTTAATGTAGGGGCACCTGGGTGGCTCAGTGGGTTAGGCTGCTGCCTTCGGCTCAGAGTCCTGGGATCGAGCCCCGCATCGCATCGGGCTCTCTGCTCAGCAGGGAGCCTGCTTCCTCCTCTCTCTCTGCCTGCCTCTCTGCCTGCTTGTGATCTCTCTCTGTCAAATAAATAAATAAAATCTTTAAAAAAAAAAAAACTTAATGTAAGAGCTAAAACTATGTAACTCTTAGAAGAAAACTAGGAAAAAATGTTTATGACATTGAATTTGGCAGTGATTTCTTGCATATGACACCAAAAGCAGAGAAACAAAAGCAAAATAGATAAATTGGACTATGTAAAATTTTAAATCTTATGCATGCCAAGGAACACTATCAAAAGAATGTAAATATACCCCACAGAGTAGAAGAAAATATTTACAAGTCATATATATGATAAGGAGTTAATATCCAGACTATATTAGGAGTTCCTGCAACTCAACAACACAGAAGAAAGTAATCCATTTGAAATATAGACAAAGTACTTGAGTAGACCTTTCTCCTAAGAAGATGTACAAATGGCCAATAAGAGTATGAAAAGATGATTAACATCATTACTCATCAGAGAAATGCAAGTCAAAACCACAATTAGGTATTATTTTGTACCCATTAGGATGGCTGTTACCCAAACAACAACAACACAGCAACCCCCCAATACAGAAAATAAAAAGCCGTGACCAGTATGTGGAGAAATTGGAATGTTTGTGCATTGCTGGTAGGAATGTAAAATGGTGCAGTTGCTGTGGAAAATGGTGTGGTGGTTCCTCAAAAATTAAAAATAAATTACTATTTCTAAGAAGTTTCTCCTTTCCCCTAATAATATTTGGATTAGTATCTACCCACTTGTTTCTTAGCAATGCTACTTGAGCATTCAAAGTTTCATAAGAGAATTTATTCTGGTTTTTGGTACTTTTGGTGGAATGGAAGACATTTATAGAGAATGTAATACAGCTCGTTCTTCAACAATAATTTAAATTCTAAGATATTACAACTATTCATAAGTATTTTTAAACAGGAGTTTTTAGTTTTCAGCTATTTAGTTTAAAATATTGGCTCATTAAAATTCCTTTATTGACTGAGGAAAATCTGTTTCAGATTGTGTGTGTGTGTGTAATTTTATCCCCTTAACAGCAATATAAAATATTTTATTCATAATTCTATATAAAACCTTTGATGATCTTTGTTACAGGTTTTCTTCCTTGTGTTAATTTTCTTTCCCTTCTCTTTTTCTAATCTAAGATAATTTCTGTGTCCTTTTTTTAAAATCCGAAAAAAAATTCCAAAGAGAGCTATTTTCCCACTGGGGTAGTTAGGGCAAATTTTGCATGATGTCTGGTTTATTTGGCTGTCTCATTTTATTAAGAAAGGCTTTGTATCTTACTGAAGTATTTCTAGGGGTTTTAAGAGCATGAGACTATTTAGTTCTCTACAAATCCATTGTACCCTAGAGGAGCCTCCAATCAACAGAGATCTCCTTGGAGTACTTGTCATTTAACTGAAGAAAATTATAAATTGGATATAAAGGTGTAGTAACTTGATATCTAGCTATAATTTGTTTACACTTTCAAAGTCTTCAAGTATAATAATTTTAAATTGTAATGCTGTAGGGATAGTGATTAAATTAGGTAAATAAAGAAAACATATATTGTATTTCCACCAAAGACTTAAAAAAACTCAGTAATTGTTTAACTTGAAAATAAGTATTCAGCCTGGTAAAACATTAGAAATTGAAGTCTTCTGCTTTTCTTCAACAACGTTGATGTGGCTTACCAAGGGATTAAATAATTTTAAATAACTGAATAAGTAATTATTATTCACTCACAAATGTATTTTATCCAAGAGTTCAAAATACATAGGTAACAGTTTAAAAGAAGGTATTTGGGATTTTTAATAGCTTTAAAAGAGAATATGTGTTACAGCATCATAGCTGATTCCGAATTGGGTACATTAGTGGATATCTTCCAAGAATTGGTCAACAAATTTTTTTTGAATATTAAGACTTTGAGATTGAATCCACTTATTTTATTTTTTTAGGAACATGTCTGAGTCTGACAATTAAGGGAAGTTATTTGGAATGTAATTTATAGTTTTAGCCATACAATTCTAAAAGATGTACCAGAAGGTAAACCATTTTCCTATAGGGTGGCTGTTGGTACAGTGCAGTGGTTCAAATGGAGAGTAAGCCATTTACTGGTCAGGTGTTCCTGGAATAGTGGAGGCCTCAGCGCCTCTGTTTCCTCATATTCAAAATGTGCCTGATAATTCTATCAGTGATAAAGGCTGTTTGGAAGGAGTAAATGACATAATGCATGAAAAGTATTTAGAGTGCCATTTCTGGAGCATGGTACTCAGTACGTGTCCAATATTATTTTTGGTATGGTATTTTGGTGTTGCAGAAAGCATGGCTCATATTCTGTGTGTTACATGCTAAGGAGGCAGTATTCCCTCTCAGAATGGGAAAACCCAGCTAAATCAGAAAACTGCTCTCCTAGTGTAAGCTGACTTCTACTTCTCCTGGGAAAAATAACGAGTTTAAAGGCTCTTAGCTGCTGCATTGATACAGAGTCCCGAGAAGTTCATTAAAAAAAAAAAAAAAAAAAGCTACTCAGTGAAAATGATCATTGCAATAATACATAAAAGTAATAAAAAACTGTAAGCAGTATTACTTTTTTTTTAGCAGTATTACTTTTAAAAGCTTATTTCTTTAAAAAAAATTCACAACTTATATAACAGGAGGCCATGGTTTTGATTTTCTGTATGATATTTTAAAATGTTAGTATTCAGAGGTGCCTGGGTGGCTCCTAGGGTTATGCCTCTGCCTTCAGCTCAGGTCTCAGGGTTCTAGGATTGAGCCCCGCATCACATCGGGCTCTCTGCTCAGCAGGGAACCTGCTTTCCCCTCTCTCTCTGCCTACATGTGATCTATCTCTCTGTGTCAAATAAATAAAATCTTAAAAAAAAAAAGAAAATGTTTAAAAAAATAAATGTTAGTATTCATCATAGCACATTTTAGAGGGTTAATTCATTAATGTAAATGAATTTGTGCAGGAATACTCTCATCACAGTGTTATAATCTTAATAAACCTGATGGTGAATTGATTATAAAGAATCTGTTTTTGGGAGATGTATTAGGGTTCTCCGGAGAAATAGAAGCAGTAGGATATATGGGTGAAGAGATGTATTGTGAGGAATTGACTCCTGATTATGGAGGCTGGCAAGTAAGGCTGGAAGGGGCTATAGAACCAGGGACAGATGATGTTTCAGTTTGACAGCTGCCAGGCACGAAGGGCCTACAATCCAGTCAAAGTCTATCAGGTGGGAGTAATAGAGAATAGAGTTCTCTATTACTTGCAGGAAGGTCAGCCTTTTGGGCCTTCACCTGATTTTATGAGACCCACCACATTGTAGAGGGCCATGTGCTTTTTTTAGTCTAGCAATTTAAATGTTGTTATCCAGCAACACCTTCAGAGAAACATCCAGAATTATGTTTAAATATCTGGGCATTTCCTGGCGCAGTCAAAGTGACACATAAAATTAACCATCATGGAAGTTGAGCAGAAAATGAAATCAAACTTTTTCCATTTATGCTTTCACTCAATCCAGCTGTGAGCTGATTTAATTGTAGAGGTTACTCCATATATGCTGTTGCCATCGCATTGTTGTTTTTGTGTTTTCAAATTTTCAGAAGTTATTATGTACTTTGAGTGTATAGATATTTTGCTTTGCTTTAGTTTTATTTATTTATTTTTTATTTTTTGGACTACTGTCCTCACTCCCACCAACTGCCACCATCCCATTTGTAAATGTTAGCTCTATTACCCTCAGTGCTTTATAACTTTGCTGTGTTTTCTTTCTTCCCTGGGCAGACAGAATGTTACATTGAAGAATAGTTAGTGTTGAGTTGCTCAGTGAAATAGCTAGAACCCATGTTTTTGTCCTTTTTAAATTTCCTACCTTTGTCTCCATTGCTCAGAGCATACACCTGCCAAGTGGCTCTGGGTATCCTATCTCTCTGCAAAACCATTATATTTGGGAATGCAGTGAGTGTCCAGTTCATCTGTCTCTTACTTAATGTAAGTCTCACATCTGAAACATAAAATGGAAAATGAAACCGAAGTATAAATAATTTTTTTTGGTGGGGGGAAGCTTGGAACCTAAAACTAGCAGGAAAAGCTAGTTGACAATGCATGAATTTTATTTTTTAATGAGCACTATCTTGTTTTATTATAATCATTTATGTATTTTTAAGGCTGAGATATAGAATTGAAATAAAGAAGGTAAACACAGTCATGAAGGGATAAGCACAGAAACGTCCTAAGGTTAAGGAATTCATCAGATTAATTAATATATTACAAATACTGAGTTTCTGAGAGGAGAGTTTTTTTTTTACATCTGATATCTAATATAAATTCTTTTTCATAATTATTTTAATTCTAGAAATTCTTTTATAAAGATATCATTGTTGTCCCCTTTAATTATTGAACTGCCTTCTTGATGTAATTATAGTATGAACCTATGCAACTTTGGCTTCTGGGAGTAACTATGGATAGAGAAAATTGAACTGTCCTTGGTTCTCAGATTGCTCTATTTTAATTTTTATTTTATTTTTATTTTTATAACGATTTTATTTTATATATTTGACGGAGAGATAGATCACAAGTAGGCAGAGAGGCAGGCAGGGGCGGGGGTGTGGGAAGCAGACTCCCTGCTGAGCAGAGACCAACACGGGGCTCAATCCCAGAATTTTGAGATCATGACCTGAGTGGAAGGCAGAGGCTTAACCCACTGACCATGGAGGCACCCCAGATTGCTCTATTTTTAATGGGAATTTTCTTTCATGTTTTCTTTTCAGTTAACTAAATAAGCTTGAAGAGTAGTGTAAGTGGAGAGTATTTGCAGTAGTCTTTCATTTCATAAAGTAAAAGTCCCTAAAGAACTTACAAATCTGAAAATCTAGTGAGCCTGTTTTACCAATATATTCAGTTATTATGCAGACTTACAATTTAATTTTTTTCTGTGTGTGTGTGTTATATATATATACATATATATATATAAATATATAGATTCATAGTGTATAACCAAAGGTGGCAGAAAATTATTTAAAACAATTTAACTGCATTAAAATAGAAATATTTCTCTGAAATAAAACTTATAGTTCTAGCACATTGAAAGATACCGTTATTTGCTGGCTATGTTGTGTCTGTTGTAAAATTGTAGAAATAATATGTAGGATTATTGAGAGGATAAATTTAATTAATACATGGAAGGGGTATAATGCCTATAAGTACTCAATAAATCTGATACTTACTCTTACATATCTGAAGATCACCTTGGTATATTGAAGTCTTGTAAGGATGACCATGTTTATATTAATTATTTTATCCTTAATGAATTTATGTTCCTTTGCCAATTGTCCTAAACAATTTGCTTTATGCTGGTCACCTGTTACGTAAACTAGGGAATGGTTTAATTTTGTATTTTAGTTTTACTAATAAACCACCATGAGCACTGGGAAAGAGGGAGGGCGATGGCTGTATGTCTGTTCGTCTTTTGGGGATGTGTCTGACATGTGGGTATAGTGAACTTTTCATACATATATAAAAATATGGTGAAAATTAAATTTACTGGAATTGCTATCTTTAATTCCAATGTGATTTCTGGTAAAAAGAGAATTTTTATTATGTATTCTTAAAGAAGGACCTGAGACAAAATTTGAAGACATTTTCAGGTTTGAAAAAAATTACACCAGTTAACCACCTATTTAGTGATGAGGAAGAGAGAAGAAGAAAGAAAGCAGTAAATTCCAACCAGCTAATTTCTCCATATGTGGAATAGATAGAAACATTTCTAAGTTTGAATTTTAATTAGTGGTAAGAAATTTAGTAGAGGTCACAGCTGGGGTCAATTCTGACAGTATGATGTAATAGCTATCTATATGCTTTGGTGTTAAACCTGAACCTTGAAAATAAAGACATATAAGAAATTACATAAAATGTAGATTAAATGGGATAGCTATTTTTGCCTGAATGTTATTTTGGCCTTGATAGTAAAGAAAGTAAAAATCCCATTTCACAGTGTAAATTGGTAAAAAGTGTTTAATAATAAACTAGGTAGGAAGTTGTATATGTTCAAAAAGGTGTATAATTCTAAGAATTTTTTTGCTATTTCCTCATTTAAAATTTATTGTTAACATTAATGATGATGTAATAAATAAATTCTGTAGCCTTTATTAATGCTCTAAAAAATCTGGTGTAATTTTAAATCAACTGCTGCATCCCTATGTGTCCTTTTATCAAAAGATGGTAACATATAGGATACAATTTTTTTGAGATTATTTGGTACTAAGATGATGTATAGTGTCAAGTGCCAGTCCTTTTTTTTTTTTTTTTAAATAATAAACTGTGTGTGGGTGGTGGCAGAACCACACAGAGAGAACATTCTTTTAGCATGTCATAGTTTGTTCTGCTCAAACCATGAAGTACTGTAGATCCTTTAATAATCCCATTGAGAGAATTTCATGGTACTTACGAGGAGTACTTACATATGGGTAATGACATCTTTAAGTAGACTATATAATGGAGACAGGAAGCTTCAGGAATAGTGGATGGTAAGAATGATGTTGATTATTTTTAGGATGACATGTTTACATTTTACGGGCATACCTCGGAGATATTGGTGGTTTCGTTCCATACCACCACAATAAAACAAATATCACAGTAAAGCGAAGCAAATGAATTTTTTTGGTTTCCCAGTGCATATAAAAGTTATGTTTACATTACACTGTAGCATATTAAAGGTGCAATAGCATTATGTCTAAAAAGTACATACCTTAATGAAAAAATACTTTATTGCTAAGAACTGCTCTATTTCTTACTTTATTGCTAAAATCAGTTGAGCTTTTAGTGAGTTATAATCATTGATCACAGATCGCCATAACAAATAAAATAGTGAAAAAGTTTGAGATATTGTTAGAATTACCAAAATGTGACACAGAGACACAAAGTCAGCAAATGCTTTAAGAAAAATGGTACCAATAGACTTGTGTGATGCAATCTTGCAGCAGATCTTCAGTTTGTGGGAAATGTGGTATCTGTGAAGTGTAGTAAAGCTACATGCACTAGAATGAGATATGCCCGTATATGGCAGTGCATTATGTTTGGTTTTGGATTCCGTAAATGAATTCTAACTGAAAAAAAATACCACCTTTGCTTGTTCATGGAACTGGATTCAGTAAATTTGTTTTTGCCAGCTTATCAGTTATAAAACCTAAATTTAAAATGTATATATAATATATATTTCAACTCAGATACTTAGGCATATTTTATTATGATTTATGTAATTTAATCTAGCTAAGTGTGTCATGTATAGGATTATAACTTGTAATTTAACATCATTAAATTACTGTTCTAGTCGTGTTTTTGAATAAAAATTTTAAACTTGAATTTTGAGCTTTATAGGAAGTTCTTAAATAGAATTCTGATTTTGATTACATTAATATACTTGTGCAATAATTCCAACAAATACATCCTTAAAGATCATTTAAAATATTTGTTAGACTCCACTTATTCAGAATTTGCTGGAATTTGAGATAGCCTACAACTTAGCTTTATGTTTTAAGAGGGAAAGAAATTGAAGAGATATATCAAATTAAGAAAAAGTTTGATTATTATAAATTAATGTAAGATGTAGATTAATACAGGACACCTGGGGGGCTGTCAGTTAAACGTCTGTTTTTGGCTTGGGTCATGATCCCAGGGTTCTGGGATGGAGTCCCAGGTCGGCTCCTTACTCAGTAGAGAGCCTACTTCTCCCTTTGCCTGCCATTCCCCCTGCTTTTGCACACACACTCTCTCTCTCTGACAAATAAACAAATAAAATCCTTTTAAAAAAAATTATAGCTTTATAGGGCCATGATTTATCTAACTAAGAAAAAGGTAAGTATGATAAATAATTGATAATTCTAATTCTAAGATTCTGATACTCTGATTGGAATTGTTATATATGAATTCAGGAATCCTTAGACTTTTATAATACTGTATTATATCATTTCTGGTGTGTTGTTTCTTTAAAATTGAACTTTTTATTTTGATATATTACAGATTCATTACCAGTTATAAAAAATAGTACAGAGAGATACTGTTTATACTTTACCCAGTTTCCCTCAGTGTTACATCTTAGAAAATTGTAGTATACAAAGAAGTGTAGTACACAATTATGATCAGGATATTGACATTGATAAAATCCATTGATCTTGTTTAGATTTCTACAGTTTTACTTGTACCCACTTGTATGGGTGTGTTTGTATTTTTATCACAAGTAGTACACTTGTGTGTGCATTTATATAACATAGTTCCATGCATCTGTTACTATAGTCAAGATACAGAATGGTTCCACTACCACATAATTGCTTGTATTGCCTTTTTGTGGCCCCCTCCCATGCTTTCCACCCCCATCCTTATCTGGCAACAGCAAATCTCTTTTTTATTTCTATAATTCTTCATTTTAAGGAAGTTAAGTGGATTTTTATAGTCTACAATCTTTTTGGTATTGGCTTTTTTATGCAGCATATTCCATGGAAAGTCATTCAAGTTGTTGTGTGTATATTAATAATTCATTGCTGCTCAGATACCTGAGTGGCTCAGTCAGTTAAGCATCTGCCTTTGGCTGCTCAGGTCATGGTCCCAGGGTCCTGAGATTGAGTCCTACATCGGGGGGGGGGGGGGGGTCCTTGCTCAGCGGGGAGCCTGCTTCTCCCTCTGCCTGCTGCTCCCCCTGCTTGTGCTCTCTATCTCTCTCCTTCTCTCTCTCTCTCTCTCTCTGGCAAATAAATAAGTAAAAGCTTTAAGTAATAATTCATTACTCCTTATAGCAGAATAGTATTCATTGGTGTGGCTGTACCATGGTTGTTTAATATTCACTATCAAAAGACATCTTTAGTTTTAGTTTTAGTTTTTAGTTTTTGCCTCTTTTGAATAAAGCTTCTGCGACTGTTTGTATACAGGATTTTGTGTGTACTTTAGTTTCTCTGAAATAAATGCCAAACAGCATGATTCCTAGGTCATATGGTAATTGTATGTTAATTTTTAAAGAAATTTGTAAACATTTTCAGAGTTATCTGTACTGTTCTAAATTGTCACCAGAAATACATGAGAGTCTTATTTTCTCTGTATTCTTGCCAACCTTTGTATTGCCACTGTTTTTATTTTAGACATTCTGATAGGTGTGTAGTGGTAGTCTTATTATGGTGCTTAATAGCTAATGTGTTGAACGTCTTTTCATGTGCTGATTTGCCATATATATATGTGTATATATATACATATATATATATATCCTCTTGTGAAGTGTTGGTTAATGCCTTTTACTATTTACTAATTGGGTTATTGTATTACTCTTTGAGCTTTGAGAGTTCTTTATAGATGTACATACTAGTCCTTTGTCACGTGGTTTACAAATATTTTTCTTCCACTTTTTTGTTGCTTGTCCTTTCATCCTCTTAGAGTATTTTTAGAGCAAAAAATAATTTTCGTGATGTCCAGTTTATCAGTGTTTCCTTTTGTGAATTAAGCTGCTTTTGGTGTCAGTCCTAGCCCAAAATCCTTAAGATTTTCTCCTATATTTTCTGAAAATGTTTGTGTTTTACATTTAGCCCTGTGATCCATTTTGAGTTAGTTTTTATGTAAGATGTGAGGTTTCTGTTGAGGTATATTTTTTTGCTCTTCACGTCCAAATGCTCCATTGCCATTTGTAGAAAGACTATACTTCTGCCATTGTATTTTTTTTTTTTTTGCCATTGTATTGAATTACATTTGAAACTATCAAAAATCAGTAGGCCTTATTTGTTTGTGTTGATATCTTGGTTCTTTATTACATCCCATTGATCTGTGTGTCTTTCCATTTACTAGTATCACACTTTCTTGATTGCTATAGCTGTATATAGTCCTTAATATCATGAAGAGTTAGCTTCCTACAATTTTATTCTTTTTTAAAGATTGTATTATCTGTTGTAGTGCTACAGTGTACATTATGATTCTCTATGTCTACAAACAACTTACCTTTTTTTGAGATAATTGACATTTTTATTATGCTGTCTATCAATTTATGAACAAAATTTGTCTTTCCATTTATTTAAGTCTTCCTTGGTTTCGTTTATTAACATTTTATACTTTCTAGTATACAGCTCTGGTTCATGTTTTAAGTTTATATCTAAGTATTTAAGTTTCCTTGGAGTGATTATAATTTATTTCTATTTCCACATGTTCATTTTTCCCATTTAGAAGTAGCTTGATTTTTTATTTTTATGTGTTGACCTTGTATCCTCCAATTTTAATGAACTAAGTCCTGGGAGGTTGTTTTGTAGATTCCTTGGGATTTTTTAGTCAAAAAAAATATTGTTAGCAAACAGAGACACTTATTTTTTTCCTTTCCAATTTATATGCATTTTGTTTCTTTTTCTTGCCTTATTGCAGTAGTCAGAACTCCCAGTAGTATGGCGAGTTATGAGAGTGAACCTTTTTGTCTTGTTCTAAATCTTAGGGAAAAAGAATTCTTTGTGACTCTAGAAATAATTCTATCTTTGTGTACAATGTTAGCTCTAAGTTTTTTGTAGATATTCTCTATCATGCTGAGGAAGTTTCCCTTTATTCCTAATTCTTAATCATGAAATGATGTTGAATTTTGTCAAATTTATTGTACCTTGATTGATATATTTTTCTTCTTTATCCTGTTGATATGATGGATTGCATTGATTTTTTTTTTACATGTTGAACTAGCTTTTCAACCCTAGAATAAATCCCACTTCATCATGATATTTAATTGTTTACATACATAGCTGAATTTGATTCACTAATACTGTGTTGAGGGTTTTTGTTTTCTTTATCTGTTTACATCTATATTCATGGGAGAAAGTGATCTACATTTTTTGGGTATTATTTTTGTCTTGTTTTAGTATCAAGATAAAATTAATCTTATAAGAATCATTCTTTTTTCTTTTTTCTTGAACAGGTTGTGACATTACATATTTTCATATTTGCTCAAATTCTTTATTGAAAATAATTAGGCTTGGAGACTTTTTTAGAAGGGGAGCAGCTTTTGAATTCATTTTCTTTGTTATAGGACATATCTATTTCATCTTGATTATGTTTTATTAGTGTTGATTTTTAAGGAATTAGTTTTTTTCTGCTAAATTGTCAAATTTGCAAGCATAAAATTGTTTGTAATATTTATTTATTACTCTTTTACTGGCTTTAAGGTTTGTAGTGATGACCTCTTTTTCATTCCAGATGTTTGTGATTTGTCTTTTATGTATTTTGTCAGTATTCCTAGAGGTTTATCAATTTTATGGATTTTTCCCCCCAAGAACCAGTTCTTTGTTTTATTGATTTTTCTCTATTTTCTTATTTTCAGTTTTATGTCTTTATTTCTTTCCTTTTGTCTCTTTGGGTTTATTTCCTCATTTTTATCTAGTTTTTTGAGGTAAGAAGTTACACCATTTATGTGAGATCACTCTTTTCTAATAATATAAGCATTTACTTTGTTTCTCTGCACTACTTTAGCTGCATCAAACTTATTTTTGATGTTTTGTTTTTATTTTCTTTCAGTATTATATATTTGAAACTTTTGAAACTTTTCTTTGTGACATCTTCTTTGATCTTTCAATTATTTAGAAGTATCCTGTTTTGTTTGCAAGTGTTTAGACATTTTCTTTTTCCTTTTTTTTTTTTTAAGGTTTTATTTATTTATTTGACAGAGAGAAAGACAGCAAGACGGGGAACACAAGCAGAAAAGTGGGAGACAGAGAAGTAGGCCTCCTGCTGGGCAGGAAGCCTGATGTGGGGCTTGATCCCAGGACCCTGGGATCATGACCTGGGCCAAAGGCAGAGGTTTAACAACTGAGCCACTCAGGTGCCCAGAGACATTTTCTTATTGTCTTTGTGCTTTTGGTTTTTGTTTGTTTGTTTGTTTGTTTGTTTGTTTTAAGATTTTATTTATTTATTTATTTATTTATTTATTTATTTATTTGACAAAGAGAGACAGCGAGAGAGGGAACAGAAGCAGGGGGACTGGGAGAGGGAGAAACAGGCTTCCTGCTGAGCAGGGAGCCCCATATTGGGCTCCATCCCAGGACGCTGGGATCATGACCTGAGCTGAAGGCAGATGCTTAATGACTGAACCACCCAGGCGCCCCTGTCTTTGCATTTTTGAATGCTAGTTTGATTCCATTGTGGTTAGGTGACATGATATGTACGTTGTATGACTTCAGTTCTTCTAAATATATTGGTATTTGTTTTATGGCCTAGGATTTATATAGTTTGTCTTGATGTATGTGCCATGGGCATTGTTGTTGGGGGGAGTATTCTATATATTTCAGTTGAATCCTGTTGTTTGTGTTAAGATTTTCTATTTCCTTGACAGTTTTTTGACAGATACTTCTGTTAGTTGCTGGGAATGACTTATCGAGTCCCCAGTTATAATTGTGGATTTGTCTGTTTTTCTTTCCAGCTCTGTTTCTGCCTTACATATTTTGAGACTCTTATTCTTTGGTTGTGAACATTTGTAGTGTTGTTATGGCTTTCTAGTGAATTGATCTTTTTATCATTATGTAATATCTTTGTTTCTAGTAATTTTCTTTGCTCTGAAATCTACTTTATATGATATTAGTAAAGCCACTCCTGCTTTTTATTGATTAATGTTTATATGGTTATGTCTTTCGCAAGCTTTTGTTTTCAAAGAATTATGTTTTTAAAGAATTATGCTTCAAAGAATTACGTTTTTAACCACTCTGCCAAACCATGCTATTTTAAATTCTAATGACATTAATTATTAATGTGCTATAGCTTGTCTCCTATTTTAGTTTTTGTTTTCTGTTATTTTACTTTCTCATTTCTCTGGGGTTTTTTTGTTTTTTTTTTTTGTTTTGTTTTTTTTCTTCCTTGCCATCCTTTGGGTACTGGGCCTTTTTTTTTTTTTTTTTTTTTAAGGATTGTATCTTATTTTTTTATGGTATTTTTGTGTTTACATTATAGAACTTTGTATAATTATCATAGTGATTACTCTGAGTATTACAATATACATATGTGAGCTATCTTAAAATAGTATCAATCTTTTTTCACTTCAAGTGATGTATAAAAGGCTTATTTCTATATAGGTCCCTTTACTTTTCTCTTTTTAAAATATCATTAACTTTAGTACCAGATAGCTTTATAGGTTTTGTTCTAGCTATCAAACATGATTTATAAAACTTGGGGAAGTGATAGTCTGTTGTATATACCCATATTTCTACTTTTCCTGTTTCTTCCTTGTGCTTTAAAAAAAAAATTCTTTTATTTTTAAATTATTTTATTTGTTTTATTTTTAGAGAGTGGGGGAGGAGGACAGGAGCAGAAGGAGAGGAGCAGAAGGAGAGGGAGAGAGAGAATCTTAAGCAGGCTCTACACGCCAGACATGGAGCTTGATTTCAGAACCCTGAGATCATGCCCTGAGCTGAAATCGAGAGTTGGACTTCTATGTGACTAAGCCACCCAGGCACCCCTTCATTATATTTATTTATTTATTTATTTATTTTAGAAAAGATTTTATTTATTTATTTGACAGACAGAGATCACAAGTAGGCAGAGAGGCAGGCAGAGAGAGAGGAGGAAGCAGGCTCCCTGCTGAGCAGAGAGCCCGATGTGGGGCTCCATCCCAGGACACTGGGATCATGACCTGAGCCGAAGGCAGAGGATTTAACCCACTGAGCCTCCCAGGCGCCCCCATTATATTTATTTTTGACAAAGTTTCTTTAGCCAGTTTTCAAGGACAAATTCATTTATTCATAAGATTAAGTTTCTGGAGTAAATGTAAATGTACTAAAGACATTATATATTTTAGGATATAAGGAACATTAAGACATTTTCTTATACAAAAGGGATATTTTGTGCTTTGTGAGAATAAACAAAATATCTTTGGACTATAAAAATATGTTATAAGAACATATCTGATTAGACTTTCCATGCTTTGAAATAATAACAGTGAATAGGAGGTGTTTGCCATACATTTTTTTAACCTTAAGGGAATATCAAACTGCTATAATTAACCCTCAGATTTGTATATTTATCTCTGCTGAGATCTGTATTAGTAATAGTATCTTAATAACAATATAGACATTTCCTACTCAATCTATAACATCCTACACTGATTCATATCGTAAAGGAAGGAAAGTGGTATTTTCAAGTTGAGATGTCAAAAAGTTGTTCTTAGGGCTGCCTGGGTGGCTCAGTGGGTTAAGCCTCTGCCTCCGGGTCAGGTCATGATCTTGGGGTCCTGGGATCGAGTCCCGCATTGGGCTCTCTGCTAGACAGGGAGTCTGCTTCCTCCTCCCCACCTCTCTCTCTCTCTCTCTCTCTCTCTCTCTGCTTGCCTCTCTGCCTACTTGTGATCTCTCTCTGTCAAATTAATAAAATCTTTTAAAAAAAAAGTTGTTCTTAGATTAACTGGAGCTCTGTTACTTTGACAATATACCTGTTTAAGTTATTGGCTGTTAACTTTGTAAATAGTTACATATGAATTTTGGTACCTTGAAATAAATTCAGAATATATAAGTTGTTGATACTCAACTTTTATGTGGAAGCATTTGACTTCTGTTCAGTTTTATAAACAGCTATTATTGGCTACCACTCATGTTCTGACGAATGTGTTTTTCTGTATATTTGCAAACATCTGGAATGGAATAACATTTAACCTTTATTTTGAAATAGTGCTTATGATCCAGATTTAAATGCTTATGCATTTTTAATGTTTTAATAATAGGGCAAATTAATCATTAGACAGAACTTTCTGTATTTCTTTCAGGTAATGCTGATTTCACTAGCTTTTGCTATTGTCATTTCTTTGAATGCTGTCAATCAAATCACTTTCCCATATGGTACAATTTATACCTTCTCTTCATTTTTATATTATTTTTCCTGTTACTCCCCTCCTCTGTAACTACATGGATTGGGAATGTGTGTGGTCAGATATTTGATTTTGTTTCATAAAGTGTCGTAGAAAACCCATTTCTTCCTTCTGAGCTGTTACGTACTTGGGTGGTCACTGAATCGTTTGATACTGTAGCTGTGAGCTATGCTTGTTCATTTATACATTGCTTTATTGTTTTTAATCTCTTCCTGGAGTTAATTGCTTTCAGTCTATTGACTTTTTTTCTCTTTTCTAGTTTTATAATCTGAGAAGGCTTTTGAATGCTATTGTATGGGCATAGTTGTGTACTTAATTGTCTTGAATTTTAAACTTGAGTAGTAAATTATGTGAATTTAAGTACATTTGAGGATGTTGAAATAAATCCTCTTTAAATAGACCTTGAACCATATAGAACAAACTGATGGTTACCAGAGGGAAGGTGAGTAGGGACATGAAGGACTGTATTTAGTGGGTGTTCTATGGAAGTGTTGAATCACTATATTTTACACCAGAAACTAATATTAACATTTTATGTTAATTATCTGGAATTTAAATAAAAACTTAAAAAATAATTTAGAGAATGATAATAAAATTAATATTTGAAAAAATAAACCAACTTAGAACCAAACCAAACAAACAAACAACAAAAAAATAGAACCAACTTAGAACAAAACCAAACCAAAAAAATAGAACTAACTTTTAGTGTTTTCCATAGTATATTGGTTACTGTATGAGCATTTAAAAGATCTATAGATTATAATGATAGGGATTTTGTACTAAAGACTATTATCTTAATTCTGAATTTGGAGTAAATTCTATATGATTCTTAAAAATCCTACTGGCCTGGGAGGATTATTTGCTAAAAGGATTGAGGGTACTTTTCTTTTTCTTTTTTAAACTTTTCATTATTATACCCATATTCAGTGTGAGTTCAGAATTATTTTTGTAATAAGAAAGATGATTAAAACTTTTTATTTTGAAAATTAAGGCATAAAACCTTTTTAAACCTTGTTATATGTTGTGGATATATTTCTGTGTCAGTACATTTAAGTCTCCTTTGTTGTTCTTTTTTTTTTTTTTTTTTTTTCCTTTAAGAGAGTGTGCCTGCCTGATGGGGGTGGGGCAGAAGGAAAGGGAGAGAGAATTCCACAGGCTCCATTCCCAGTGTGGAGCCCCACACAGAGCTCAATCTCATGACTCCAAGATCATGACCTTGAGCTAAAATCAACTGTCATACACTCGACTGCCTGAGCCACCCAAGCACCCCTCCTTTGTTATTCTTATATAAGCATACTTCTTTTATTTACTATAGACAGTCTCTGTTGGTAGACATTTGGATTGTTTTCAGCTTTTAAATATTTAGCCAACTGTTGTACATCTTTGTTCCTAATAACTTTTAAAATTTATTATCATAGGATGTATGCCTAAAAGTGAAACCACTTTTTCAACAGGGTTGGTCATTTAGAGTTGTGAGTAATATTACTAAATTGTTTTATGAATGTATTAGTTTATATTCTTATTAAAACAATGGCTATGAATATTTGTTTTCCAACAGTTTCACCAACACTTGTATTGGCTGGTTTGTTCATTACCAGGGTAGAATGTTGGTTTATTTAATATTTACATTTATCTTAGTGAATTTGAACATTTTTTCAAAGGTTTTGGCCATTTATATTTATTGTCCTGTGAATTACAAACATTTCATTCTTTGGAGGCACTGATTTTTTCAAATAAAATTTTTTTGAAATATTTATTCGACAGAGAAAGAGAGTATAAGCAGGGGGAGTTGCAGGCAGAGGGAGAGGGAGAAGCAGGCTCCCTGCTGAGCAGAGAGCCTGACACAGGGCTCCATCTCTTGACGCTGGAATCATGATCTGAGCCAAAGACTGATCTACCCAGGTGCTCCTTTCATACTAAATTTAAGTAGCTTTTTATATGTTATAGATACTAACCCATTTTCTTATATATGTTGCATTCTTTATAGACCATTTTACTTTAGACTCAGGTGAGTACCTGAATGCTTATTTTTGGGGGCCCTCTTGTTTGAAAAATGATATCAAAGTCTCCAATCATTAAGTGTGATGAGATTGCTCAAACTAAATGAAACACGGGGGAACTGAGTCATGCTGCGACAACAATTGATTTGTTTCTCTCTTCAGGGCATGTCCTAACTGAGTGGTGTGGCAAGCGTAATTGTTTTCTCTTTCTGACTCTTATTTTGCAGAACTGGGGGGAGTGGCATTTGTATGGCTAAGCTGGCATACATATATATTTTAATTATCTTCCTTCCCATTTTTTTTTTTTGCTGTGATAAAATCCACATAGCATAAAATTCACCATCTTAATTATTTTTAAGTGTACAGTTTAGTGGTACTAAATGGCATTCATAATGTATAATGATCTTCATCATCTATTTTCATAATTCTTTAAATCTTATAAAACTAAAATTCTATACCTGTTAAATGATAATTCCCAATTCCCCTCTCCTTTTAGCAGATGACAACCACCATTCTTTTTTCTGTGTCTTTGATTTTAACTCCCTTATGTGACTTCACCTAAGTGAGTCATAACACTATTTGTCTTCTTGTGACTGGCTTATTTCACGTAGCGTGATGGCTTCAAAGTTCATTCATGTCATAGCATATGTCAGAATTTCCTTCCTTTTTAAGATTGACTCATATTCCAGTATACGTATATTCCACATTTTGCTTATCTGTTTATCTGTGGATGGATACTGGGTTGTTTCCCCATTTTAGCTGTTATGAAAAATGGACCTATGAACACTGATGTACAAATATCTCTTTGAGACCCCGCTTTCAATTTTTATGGGTATATGCCCACAAATAGAATTGTTGGGTTCATATGATAATTGTTTTAAATTTTTTGATGAGCTTGCATATACTGTTTTTTACAACACTGTACCATAGGCAGCTTTAGAATCTGTAAAAGGCAACTTGACCTTCTTAGAAGGACTGCAGCCCTCTTGACACCTTGATTTTAGCCCAGTGAAACCAATTTCAAACTTCTGTCCTCTGGAGCTATAAGATAATACGGTTGTGTTGTTTTAAGCTTCTTAGTTTGTGGTAATTTGTTTTAGTAGCAACAGAAAACTAATACAGCCGTTAAAGCCAATACCAGCAATTACCTGCCTCTTATATGAAAGCAAACCAACCAAAACCCTTATGTATTTAAGTTTCTCTTGTTGGGTCTCTGTTTTAAACAGCCATTTGCAATTCTTACCAGATAAGAGTAATTTCCCCCTTATTTCCTCTCTAGAACCATTGATATTAGGTCAGGATTATCTGATTGTGGATGGTATTATATAACATAGCTGTATAACTGTGTGTGTGTGTGTGTGTGTGTGTATAAGGGAATGAGAGTTTTTTTAAACTACAAAATTATTTTTTAAATAGCCATGGGTGTATTTAGGGTTGTTATTTCTTTTTGATTTATTTTTACTAAGTTACGAGTTTTTAGGAAATTAACCAGTTCATCTTTTCAAATTTATCTCAGTGAAGGTATTTATAGTATTTTCTCTCTATGCGGTTATGTTGTCCTTTTCATTCCCATATTGTGTCTTTCTTCCTTGATTCATCTTGGGTAACTCTTTTAAAAGAAGTAGCATTTAGTTTTGTTGATACTGTTTTTTTTTTTTTTTTTTTCAGTGTTTTCTATTTCATTGTTTTCTGGCCTTATAAGTATGGTTTCTTTTCCTTGCCTTTCTTTGGACTTATTCTACCTCTGCAACATTAAACACCAAACACATTGATTATTTTGTCTTCTAAGTATGGTTTTTTGTTCGTTTGTTTTGTTTTTGTTTTTGTCTTGCTACAGCTTTAGCTGTATCTTGCATGTCTTGGTATTCTGACAGCCGTTCCAATGTTTGATTTTTTTTTTCCCCCACACCACCAAACCAGATACCACAGATTAAAGGCTCAGGCCTATAAGATTTGCAACCAGCACACACTTCATGTGCCCAATGGCAAATCTAGGTTGTTACCTATGGTCTTGACTAACTGGCTGTAGATGGTTCCTACAGTCCCCCATCTTCGGTTCAATTAATTTGCTAGAATAGCTCACAGAATTCTGAGAAGCCATTTACTTAATAGATTACTAGTTTGTTATGAAAGTTTATAACTCAGGATCAGCCAGGCACATGGGGCACAGTATATGGGAGGGGTGCAATCTTCCATGTTCTTTGAGTGCACCACTTGCCCTGATTCTCTGTTTCTTTACCGGACTAGAAGCTCTCTGAATCTGGTCCTTTGAGTTTTTATGGAGTCTCTGCTTCATAGTTATGATTGATTAAATCATTAGCTTTTAGTGATTGAACTCAATCTCTAAGCTCTCTTCCTTATGGAGAGGAGGTGGGGGAATTAAGGGAGTGGGAGTGAAAGTTCCAACCCTCTAATTCTGTGGTTAGTTCCTCTGGCAAAAGCCCCTATCTTAGGTTACCTATGGGCGGTCCAAATGTCATCTCATTAGCATAACAAATGACATCTTTATTGCCTTAATCACTTCAGATATTCCATGATTTTTAGGAATTTTTTGCTGGGAACTGGGGTGAAGATCAAATATATGTATATCTTATTATAAATAACTGTCACATTTGGTATATCAGTTTTCAGTGTTCCTCAGTTCTAAATATTTTCTGATAACTTTTGTGATTTCTTCTTTGAAAAATTTATTTGGCATTGTATTTTTAAATTTCCCAAGATTTGAAAGTTTGGGTTGCATTTTTATTTCAAATTTAATTGCATTGTAACTGAAGAATGAGGTTGTTATGTTATCCACTTAGTCATATTTGTGAACTTGTCAAGTCTCCTACCTTTCCTTTATTTTAGTGTCCCCAATCATAAAATAATAATTATTCCCTTTTTTTTTTAAAGTCTTGTGAGGTTATAGGGTACCTGGGTGGCTTAGTCAGTTAAGCGTCTGCCTTGGGCTCAGGTCATGATACCAGGGTTCTGGGAGCAAGCACTGCGACAGGCTCCCTGTTCAGTGGGGAGTCTGCTTCTCCCTCCCTGTCTGCCCACTCCCTCTATTCTCACTCCCAATCATGAGGGACCTTGTTTGCACAGATATGGATATTCCAGCTCACATGTTCAAACTCTGCCTACCCTTGTATCTCCTCTTGGGTTTCCTTCAGATTTAAGGGTGCTTAAACTTGCTGTACAGTCAGTACTCAGGAAGGAGGACCTGAGGAGGAAGTTCACATAGGTTTGAACCTGGAGTTTGGACATTGGAGGAGGGAATTCTAGGGTCTTGGGACCTGGAACATAGTCTTTCTAAGGAGAGGAGGATGCAGGCTTGGATCAAGCAAGTCCTCTTTGCTCCCATGGACTTCTTCCCCAGCAGGCTGGGCATGGCTAGAAGAAGGCCACAGTGGGACTTTTAAAAACACATGGTCCAGGGGCGCCTGGGTGGCTCAGTGGGTTAAGCCGCTGCCTTCGGCTCAGGTCATGATCTCAGGGTCCTGGGATCGAGTCCCGCATCGGGCTCTCTGCTCAGCAAGGAGCCTGCTTCCCTCTCTCTCTCTCTCTCTCTCTGCCTGCCTTTGTGTCTACTTGTGATCTCTCTCTGTCAAATAAATAAATAAAATCTTTAAAAAAAAAAAAAAAAAAAAACACATGGTCCAGGCCAAATTCCTGGTTGTGAAGGTTTAGAGGGCATTGTTAGGTGTGAAGATTTGTTTAGAAATTTGAGATTGCAAGTGGGTACTTGTTGGATCTAAATATCTTGTCCCTTACCTTACCTTAGCTACTGATTAGTATCCACTGCATTAGTAGCCACTAATGACTGAGCCACCCAGGCACCCAGTCTGGGCCATTTTTTTATCCTCTTGCCATCTTGAATTCTCACCTCCTTCTTTTTTTTTTTTTTTTTTTAATTTATTTGACAGACAGAGATCACATGTAGGCAGAGGCCGGCAGAGAGAGAGAGAGAGAGAGAGAGAGAGAGAGAGAGAGAGGAGGAAGCAGGCTCTCCACTGAGCAGAGAGCCCAATGCGGGGCTCGATCCCAGGACCCTGAGATCATGACCTGAGCCGAAGGCAGAGGCTTTAACCCACTGAGCCACCCAGGTGCCCCTCACCTCCTTCTTTTACCCACCTGTTGTCTAGAGTTTGTCAGTATAATCGTCACAATGCAAATACAATAAAAGAGCTTCTTTTTCTCTTTCTTCCTCCTCTGTTCTTTTGCTCCTCTCTCTTCCTTCCCTGGATTAACTTTTTGCCTACTCTTGTGGCAGAGCACAAGTCAGTGTTTCTAAAGGAACATTCAGCACAAATTTGAACCATGATCACTACCTGCAAATTTTACTACTACTTCTACTACTACTACTACTACTACTACTTCTTCTTAGGCTTACCCCACCCCCACATCCCCCTGATGACAGGGGGGTTCATTCACTCATTGTGTTGGACAGCCATTTCATACATTTTCCTTTCCCGTTAAACCTTCAGCACCTTCTCCCTTATCTTCACTCTCAGTTGCTGACTTTATTTCCTATTTCATTTAGAGGATATAATGAGTCAGTCAAAAATTTACAGATGTTCCCATCACCAGATACTTACCTGCATCTATCTGTACCCACTTCTTGACTGTTCCTATAGATGAAATATCTTCCTCCCACCTCCTCAAGGACATTACCCCAGAATTTCTTTGTGTTTTCTGTTACCACTGGATTAATAGCACATAGAGTTGCACAAATTTCTCCCATTGTAAGCAACAAATAGCAGCAACAACCATATCTTGATCCCACATCACTCTCCATTTACCATTCATTATTCTGCTCCCCTTTTTAGCAGAACTCCAAGAGTTGTCTGTTCTGTCTCTATTTGTCTTTCCATTATCTCTAATTTACTTGATTCAGATTTGTGCTTCCATCACTCACCCAAAGCTTTTTCGCAGGGTCACTGGTGATATCTGTATTACTAAATCTAGTGGTCATTTTTTGGTGCTCATCTTCCTTGATCTATCAGTAGCATTTGACACAATTTCTCACCTTCCTTCTTTTTTTTTTTTAATACTTTATTGATTATTTTTATCAACATATAATGTATTATTTGCCCAGGGGTACAGGTCTGTGAATCATCAGACTTGCACATTTCACAGCACTCACCATATCACATACCCTTCCCAATGTCCATAACCCAGCCACCCTATCCCTACCCACGCAAACCCCAGCAACCCTCAGTTTGTTTTGTGAGATTAAGAGTCTCTTATGGTTTGTCTCCTTCCGATCCCATCTTGTTTCATTTTTTCCTTTCATACCCCCCAAACCCTCCATCCTGCCTCTCAAATTCCTCATATCATAGAGATTTTATAATAATTATCTTTCTCTGATTGACTTATTTCACTCAGCACAATACCCTCTAGTTCCATCCATGTTGCAAATGTCAAGATTTCATTTCCTTTGATGGCTGCATAGTATTCCATTGTGTATATGTACCCCATCTTCTTTATCCATTCATCTGTTGATGGACAGCAATCACCCTACTGGGTATTTACCCTAAAGATACAAATGTAGTGATCCGAAGGGGCACATGTACTCGAATGTTTATAGCAGCTCACCTTCCTTCTTAAAACACTTTATTCACTTGCCTTTCCAAACCTCACTCTTCTGGTTTTTTTCTCTTTTGTCACCTCTTGGACATGAGTTGCTTCTCATCCCCTGGGTCGCTAAACAATGGGGTATACCATGCCTTACCTTAACTTTCTCTAAAGACCTTATCACTGCCCAACACTGTAAATATTTAACTTATTTATTCATTCAATCATTTGAATAAATGATTCATAATATTCATAATACTTTTTCAGAGAGTTCATTTATTTATTTGACAGAGATCACAAGTAGACAGAGAGGCAGGCAGAGAGAGAGAGGGGGAAACAGGCTCCCCACTGAGCAGAAAGCCCGATGTGGAGCTCAATCCCAGGACCCTGAGATCATGACCTCTGAGCCAAAGGCAGAAGCTTTAACCCACTGAGCCACCCAGGTGCCCTCATAATAATTATATATTAGCAGTTTCGTCTAAACTACTGTGTATTCTTCCTAAAGATGGATATTTTAGTCAGTTTTCTTCACTGCTATATTCCCAGCACATGGTAGGTGTTCAAAGAGTATTTTTTAAATGAATGAGTCTTAGCATCTTGCACAACCGGAAAGACAAGTAGCTAAAAATTAATATTATGGAGAATCACAATTTTTTTCAGGTACACATTGTGACCTTTACTCAAACTCTAGCAGCCTGAGTCTAGTCCTATCTCATGATTGTTAATAAGAGAGTTGGAATAGAGCTGGACTATCAGAAACGGAGGAGCTGAGCTGGACTAGTAGTCTAGTTCTCGGCCTACCATTAACTTAGCTGTGTGACCTTGAACAAGGAGTTTCACTTCCTCATCTATAAAATGCAAGTTGTGGGCTATATTATCTAAGGTCTTTCATAACCTCAGTAATTTAATATTGTGTAATTGTGGGAGTTGATGCCAATGCACTGAAGAAGGACAGAGAGTGCAGCAGATATAAAGATGGTTCTTAAAGTTTAAACTTGTCAAACTGGGAACACGGAGTTCTTTTTTACCATATCTGATTTGCCTCGGTAACTTAGGCCTCTCAGCTTTGGATTTGTGGTCTGGATAGATACAGAGGAGAGGTGTAGAGATCCGGCTTGAATGATTATGATGTAGTTTGGAGAAAACTGATCAAAGAAGGAAGCCTAATAGGCTGAATAGGTGGTTTGGGCAGGTTGTCGAAGGAGTGTTTTAAAAGCCAGAGAGGGGCAGTTGTTTTTTTTATGATATTAAACTGGAATCTGCCCAAGATTTTTATTAGGGATACAAGGAAGGCCCTGTATGAGAAAGAATATGAGAAAGATAGGTCCAACATGGACGTTATTAAGGAAGGGGAGATTGGAGTTAAGTAAGCCACATAAGAAGCTGTCATAGTAATTCCAAGAACCAAAAGGATTTGAATCTGTTTTTGCCTGGCAGCAGAGGAAATGGGGAAAGGGGAAGAATACCAGGATCTGGTAACTGATTAGATGTGGAGGAGTCAAGGGATCAGAAAATTAAGATGATTTTGGGTGTAGCAGAGTCACTAGGGTGGTTTCTATCAGTATGTTAGGAATGATAGCAGGAGGAAAGGATCTTACATGAACAGATGGACTGCAGGTCAGGATTTGGAAATTATTCAGCATGGAGATTTTCAAACTTCTTTCCTTTTTTTAAATGAAATGTTATGTAAAGCACCAGTATGTTAAAACACACAAAAAAATGAAGCTGATTCAGTTGGAGCAAGGGCAGAGGTACATAGTAGATGGGTCCGACATCTTGCTTTTATGGTCCATTCTCCAAGGGCTCTGATTAATATAGTCAGAAACCACTGAAGTTGATCATTGATGAGTGCTCTCTTAGATCGAATATTTGGTGATTTGAGAGTCTTTTGTATCCTGTGAATCTTCTGGGTAGCAACGTATTCCTGTGTCTTCTTGCCTCCATCAGCAAATATTTATTATTTTAGACTCTTGTCTAGGTTCTGGGGAATGGTTCTAGAGAATGGAATACAAAAAAGATATAGTCCTTCCTCTATGGAACTTGTAGTTTATAATAGAAAGCCATCATTTAAAGCATAATAAAAGATTGTCAAATAATTTTAAGTATATATAAAAGTGCTGCCGTAGAGAAGTACCTGTTGAGTTTCTAAGCTCTAGCCTAGTCAGAGGGCGTTGAGGAGAGAGAGAGGAGGGTCAAAGAGGACTTCCTTGGGGAAGCTGTAGTTGAGATTACCTGGAGATAAAGACACAGAGAGGAGGTTGTATCTGAGGAATAGAGAGAAGTTCTTTATGGGCAGAGCAGAAGGCTCCACATGAGGTTAGAGGAGTGCAAGGTGAAACTGGAAATAAAGGTAAGCACCAAATCAATAATGTCATGTTAAAGATTCTAGGCTTTATTTTGAGAACATTGGTGATCCACTGAAAAGTTTTTTAGTGAGGGGTAACCTGACCTCATTTACATTTCAAACAGACCAACCTGGCAGAGAATTGGTATCACATTAGGGTGAGATGGAAATGGGAGTGAGGGGATTCACAGAGACTACCTTTGATACCACAAAATGAGGTTCAGGTGAGGGATGGTTAGTCTGAATTCTGGGGGTGTTACTAGGGAACTGGAGATGAAAACCGATTCCAGCTGTGTTTAGGAGGCAGACTTAAGAGGAATTGGTGATTAAACAAGCTACAGAATATAAGGGAGAGAACATATCAGAGATGACACCTCAGATTTTGATCTCAATAGTTGGTAAATGTAAATGCCACTTACTAACTTCATGACCTGTATTTCCTTTTTTTAAAACTTGTTTTTATTTTACCTTTACTTGTCAGTTTCTGTTCTGCCCCCTTCATGCCTTTGTTCATCACCATCTATTCCATGACTTAAAATAACTGCCTACTTTTGTATTTTAAATGAAACTGAAACCTTTATCCAAAACCATGGTACAGAATCTCCTTCTTGGAGTCAGCCATCAGTAATCTCACACTTGATTAACATTACCTTTATAGTTTATTGGTATTTTTGTATAATCTGTATCTTAACCATCATGTATTTGATGTTGCTTTGTAATTGTTCTCTACCTGTTTTTATATGCAGGTACATACATTAATAGAATGAACCCAATTTATGTTGTAATACCCTTCTGTGTTTTGAATGTTTGCACGTGAAAATATTTACTGAAAATCAGTAAAAAGTTAAAGTACCTCTTTGTTGTTTTAATTCATTCTTCAGTACATTAAATAGAATTTTATATTTACAAATATTGCATTCTTTTGTTGAGAACCATTGATTGCCTGTTCTAGGTAAATAATCTAAATCAGCAAAGATATTTTAAAATAGGGATTTTGACGGGAAGAGTGACAATAGTATATGAGATTTTTTGAAGTTACCTATTAAGAAAGGCTTGTGGATAAAATTATTTAGGCAGTCTTCCTAAACTGGATTTCATTTGATTACTTTATGCAAAAGATCATTGGTAGAAACCAGTCCGATTAAGTTTCCATGAGCTTTATAAATGCTTCTGAATTTATTGTTAGGTAAATACTAATCCTTAATTTTTGCTATTGTAGATTTTTGCATTTTAAATATATTTCATCGAGAAGTGCATAAGGCCTTTACTAATTTCCTTTCTTCTTTTTTTCCTTTCTTTATCATTTTTGCTTAGAGTTATTTTTAATATACTCTAGATCTGAAATTTCTTTTAACTCATTTCCTCATTATATGAAATCTTCTAACTTTGTAGAAGCTTCAAGGAATATCATCAAGTCAGAGATTTTTATAATTTGTCATATTTTAATAGTTCATGTTTATTTTTAATTTATTATTATTGAGTAGGTCAAAAGTAAAGTGCAGTATTGAAAATTAATAGTATACATTTTGATGTCTGATCTTGGAGACGTTGACTCTTTATTTTGGAAGATATATTCAAAATGAAATTAAAAATTCACACTAAAAACATGAGTTCACATTAATCTTAAAATGACAGAATATTTTCTTTATCCCATTTTAAGGAGTTGCATGAAGGTCAGTTAAAAGTAAGTGAAGTTTCAGAAACTTTGGAAATCACTGATGTACAATGTTGATTAGTTATGCATACTATATAGTTTTTCTAACATGTTAGTATAATTTGAAAGTTTAAATGATTTTATGAGCATAACTAGTTGTAAATTGAATAAAACAAAAATAAAACTACAATATTTTAAAAACTAAGCATAAGACAGTTTGGTAAAGTTTAAGAACATGAATGTTTTAGTTGGAACAGATGTCAAAGACATATGATTTTAAAGGAAAACGAGGTCCACAGCTATCTGTTTGGAAATGTCTTTCAATTAGAGTGGTGTCCATGAAGGTTGGATTTGAATGAAGATTTGGGTAGAACTGTTTTATATCCTATTCTGTATTTCCTTTTGAATAAGAAATAGCATGTGTGAAATACATTTACTGTAATCCATTCCATACTGCATAATAAAAATGCTGTGAGGAATGATTATGCACGGTATGAAATTATCCCGATTGTATGTTCTGTTCACTTTCAGCTAGCTGTTATTTTAAGTTTATATAAATATTATATTATAAGGTATGTTGATATATTCATTTATTTTTCAGAATGGGAATATGGAATAACTTACTTTCATTATAGATAATCACATTCCATTGATGGTATAACTCTTTATGCATTTAACCAAACATTATTCACTGGAAAAGAAATAAACTTACCTGGGTGAATAACACCCCAAGCAATTAGAAGTGAGTTCTTACATTTTAAGTTGGAAAGTTGCTGAATGAGATTATTTACGTTTATCAGTTCTTATATTAAACTCTAGACTGGCCTTTAGTTTTTTATGTTATTTATTGGTTTATTTTTTATGGAGGTGTAATTGACATACAGCATTGGTTTCAGGTGTACAACATAGTGATTTGAGGCCTTTGGTTTTTTAAAATGAGAATAATTAAAATTAAAAGTCTAACTTATAGTTCACAGTAAAAGTAAAATAAGTGACATATTACTTATCTAAACTTAAATATTAAATTTCAATAAGTAAAATACAGTTTAATGTGTGTTTATATTACTTTTTAGGTTACTAATTATCAGAAAATATTTTTGTGCTTCATTTTCATATTAATTGTATCGAAATTCTCATATTGTTCCCTTAAGGAAGTAGTATACTTGTGACAAGTGTCACTGTGCACATGTGATTATTTAATTCACATCAAGACTATTCATACTTTAGGTAACCACTAACTTGATTCATTCCTTTCAGTGAAGAAGATAACAAATAAGATAGAACAGTCATTTGTTACAAGTAAAAAAATTTTACATAAGGCTTAAGATATTTATGTATGCTCATATAATAATCTTTTACATATTTGATCCAGACATTAAGTCTGTGAATGTCACATTTTTTTTCAGATATAAAAAGTAACATTTCACTATGATGCTTATAAGGGTAGACAGGAACATGGACTTTAGAGACAAATTGTTTACCACTTAATAACTGCGTGACTTCAGGTGAGTTACTTAACCCTCTGAGCATTGTTTTCATCATCTATAAAGTGGAAGGTATTTTGAGCATTAAGTAAGTTAAATAAAATAAAGTACTTACTAATAGTAGCTTTCATATAATGAGTGATATTAGCATATTGTACATGTGAGATTATTATACTAGCTGCCCTTCAGTATGTGATTTTAGAATCTTGGAAGTTTGTTAAGTTAAAAAAACAGTAAAAAACATGAGTCAATTTTGCCAGAAAAAAAGAGTCTATTTTGCCAGACACTTTGATTGTGGTTTCATTTTTCACTGATGCATTAATTCATACTAATTTTCATGTAACATTGGCAGTTTGTCATTTAATATTGGTAATTTTTAGAAATTGACAATAAAATATACATAGTGATTACACAGACAATATTTTGTACAATAATACAATTAGAGAACAAATTTCTAGGGGCTCATAAGGAAGAGCTCATAAGGCTCTTCCGTGTTGGGGAGAGAAGGGCAGCTGCTGCCACGGATACCAGAGTTGGAGGAGCAGAAGCTTCGGAAGAAAGAGACCTACTGAGTCAGAACATCTGGGGATGGGGCTTTGCCATCGGCACTTTATCAAGCTTCCATTGACTCAAATTTGCAGCCAGGTTGTGAATAAAACAGCACTCACTATGTTCACATGTTGGGGTTTTATTAAATATTTGAATTGAATAGAAAGTATTACATAAATGTACTGCTACATAAATGATAAATGTGTTGTTGCTTATTAATTTTTAAACTTACAAATGTTTTATTTCCTCCCATCATTCTGCGTTCTGGTTTTCTCTTGCCTCTTGTGTAGAGAAATTATTCTTATAGTCTGTGATTTGGTTTGCTGGAGGATATAACGTTTGACTGAGTGTCTTCCCTTGCAGATGTCTATATGGATTGAAACTAGATTACGGTTTTTAAGATACAAACTGACTGACTTTCCCTGGAACAGAAAAATTCTTGTTAGTTAAGCCACAGACTCACATAAATAAGGCTCTGGTCTTAAAGAAACATAATGTTTAACTGATCTTTGAAAAATCTTGAGTTCAAAGTCATGCATTGCAAAAAAGGAAAACATTTCTGAATTATGAATGCTTTTTGTACTGCAAACAGATAAAAGATATTCCTTTTAGGGTTAAAGATAGAAAAAATACCCATGGCAAAGCAGAAAATGTGTTATAGGTTTAATAGTGGTTTCAAGTAATGTGAAAAATTGTGCCACTGTGAAACTACTGAAGAATCATCATCTAACTATTGAATTACCTACAAATGTCAATCTTCAGTATTTGGTGGGGTCTGTTGCCTGACCATAATGTAGGGAAAATAGTCTATTGGATTACCAAGTATTTTTGATATATACTGTGCTCCAAAACAAGTGACTTTTTTCACTGTAAGAAGCCCAGGAAATGATTTTCATGTGGTGAAGGAATAAATGTGCAAAAAATAATTTTTTTTTTCATTAGATTATTTAAAGTGGTGCTGGACTCTGAAGATTCATGCTTTAATTTGTAATTCCTCAGATGACCAGAGTAGGTCTCAGGTTATGTTATTTGTACATAACATATGTTTGTAATGGTATTGATGAAATAGTCTACAATTAAGTTGTTTTTGTTTTTTGATTTTTGTTTTCTGGCAAGGAAAATTAGACTTAACTCTGTATTAGAGGTATTTGTGAACTGTGGACACAATTTAGTCCAACATAACAGCAGCATTCAAAATAGTTTTTTTTTTTTAAACAGATATATCTTCCTATTTTTGGGTTAATACATTTTAAAATATAAAATTGTATGTACTTCTAATTTTAAGGAGCCTGTATCTCTAGAGATAACAGAGTAGAGGTGTAATTATTTCTTTTCTTAAGAGTTTAAAATGTTATAAAATAACACAAGTATTTGTAAAGGAAGTAATAGTACAGGAAATGAAGTGTTATAATCGGTCTGTTTGTAGCTATTTTCTTACATTTTTCTATACCCTAAATCACATGATTTAGTCCCATGTTATTCAGAGCTTAAAATAGCAGATATGATTAGAAGTTAATGTGTCTACTACAAAGAATAGGTAACTGTTTAAATAAATGACATTAGTGTTCCTAATGGTACAGTTTCAGGTAGTGTGACTTAACCCACAGTAACTCAAGGACTGTGTATATAGAATTAAAAAGTTATAGCTCTTCACATGGTCAAAAACAGTCATGGTAGCTATTACAATTAGCTTAGAATCAAACTAAGTTTCCTCAGAATTTTAGTTATTTTGTAACTTAACCAAATAGAAATTCTTTTAAGTATCTCAATGTTGTTATAAATGACATATTGATTCATTATTGTGGTGATTCCCAAATTCTGAAACTTGAGTTTGTTTTCAGATGTGAGAATTTCAGCAAATGATCGTAATATATTAGAGATGGATATTTTTTCTCTCCATATTTTATAGCTAATTATTTTTTAAAAAGTGCTTGAACCAGAAGCTATTTTAAATTATTAAGAGGAAACATTCTAGTTTTAAATTGCAAGCTTTGTATGTTCCAAAAACTGCTAATGTTTAATTCTTCTTTCCATCTTAGAAGTTATGATTCTAGCAAATGAGATAAACATTTATACCTTTATTCTCTTTTTTCTATTGCTGAATACAGAAAGCCCACTCAATTTTTGTAAAAGTGATCCTCTTTCAAATCAGAAAATCGCATCACTAAAATATATATTCCTAATTTGAAAAGCTGTTTTAAAAATGCTACTTTGTTTCTAGCTTTCATATTGATTAGACTACCTCTTATTTTAGGAAAATATGATTCAGTATCATTTTTATAATGGGCAGTTCAAAGCAGTGGAACTTTCAAATGATTTCTTGTTCAGCAAACAAGATAAAAGTTGAGAACTTTGAGGAATTTTTAGGTAATTTCTAGAAATGCAGTAGTGCAGTGGTATCAAGTTTGTATTATTTTAAAAGGTTTCAAAATAGGAAGAAATTAAATCTGAATGCATATATAAGTTCACATTCTGATTAGATGCTAACTGTAGATAAGAAAAATGTCTTTGTTTCTTAACGTATGATATGTAATTGGTGTTCTTAGAGATTTTGCTTAGAAGTTAGATTCTCTTTCTTGTTTGTAAATTCAGAGGAAAGCAGTTATCTGGCAAAAATCAGGTGCCTGTTACAAGACATGGGAAAAGAGCACTGTTTACATTACATAAATAGGGCCTTAAAAATACAAAGCATAATAGTTTGATAGTCTTGACTCTCTTATTCTTTTCAGTAGACTAAAAAATATAACATAGCCAGTTAATTTTTCTGCAGGTACCCCAGAACTTTTGTGTTTCATTTAGTTTACCTACATTTTGTTACACTGGATATTTTAATCTGAATTCTTTCCTAAATTATTTTTATTATTTATGAAAGCATATGTTATACTTATAAACTTTTCACCCAATCCAATACGTGTATATTTAGTGAATCTTTGAAAATGTTTATTAGTTAAGCATGCTTGGTAAAAATGCATATTAAGAACCACCATGAAAAGCAGTAGCCGTTGAAAGTTCCTTGGTAGTTTTAGTCTCCTTTCAATTCATTTAAGTATTTAGGACATAATATGAAATAATAGTTCGTCAACTTTTGATTCATTCAGTTAAAAAAATCTCATTAAAAGCATCTGAAATGATGAAGTGCCGTTTTCTCCTCTACTTATCTAATCACTTGTTCGGTGTAGATTCAAAAACTTCATTGATTACATCAGAAGATTAACAAGTAATCTTTGAGTCTTGCTAGCCCTGATACTTAAAAACCAGTTATAACATATAGCAGTAGTAATTTTAATGCAATCATAAGAAACAGAGTATTGAAGAATTATTCCTAATGATAAAACTTGTTTCTCCATTGTTGAGTTTATTGGTAAAAATTATTTCAACCTCTGTACCAGGATGTTTTTTTCTTCTCCTTAGAAGCTGAGAATGTGTTATTTTAGAGAAACTGCATCAGGAAAGGGACACTAAATCCATGTTGTTCCTTTTTACATATTTTAGAAAACAGGGCTTTTTCTCTTTCAGTTTATAGCATCACAGTAAATCACTCTTCTTTGTGTTTCCCTGAGTCACTTTTCTATTCTCATCTTTTAGCAGTAGTTTTCACAATATTTTTATGGAACCAAATGCCTAATAATTGTAACACACACGTAACCTTTTGAGAAGTTATGAAAATACAATTCTTGTGCTTAATGATATCCAGAAAGCATAATCTGTAAAAAGAAATTCTCTTTAGTCAATTTAAAATTAAACACTCTAATGCAAAAGGATATCTAAGGTGAAAGATGTTTGTGTAATGCTAAACATAACCAAAGAAACTGTGGTTTTAGCAAAGGTACTATTGCTCTATTTTATCAAGTGCCAGAAGTTGCATAATGAAAGTCTTTCAGTTAGTGAAAATATAAGTAAAAAAACATAAAAATACCACCCAGCTGGTAGAGATCTTCCTAATTTTTACCTGATTGTATTTCTGAAGAAATATGGCAGGGCTGTCATAAATTTTCAACATGAACTGCATTTTTGTTGCCAATTTCCATATCCTTTAAAAAGTGCTGAAGCGTGCATTTGCTATTTATGTTTGCAGTAGACTGAGTACACTTTTACTATTTGTGGTTTAGAAATTGGAAACAACCAAACAGTGGTGCTATGGTCTAAAAAAAATAAATTTTAAACAGCTGCGGGACAGTATTTTTAGAATGGTAGGAGCCCTCCTAAAGCAATATAACTACCTTCCACCCCCTTTAAAGATGGATTATGGTCACATATATAAAGTCAGGTTCCCAGTGTCTTTTATCTAAGATGGATTAAATAAGTGAAGTTACAAGTATGCTTTTGTTAGACGTGAGATATGCTTTTAGCCTCCCAAGCCTCCTATAGTCACCTCCCTTTGCTTATCTGCACGTGTTACTATATACCAGCTAGTGGGCATCATCGCTTGGTAGACTCTTCCATGGATCACAACTGTCATTATCCTTATCTTACAATTGAGGAAGTGGAGTCTTAAAGAGAAAGGAAGTAACCCAGGGTCACAGAGTTTCTAAGGAGGAGACCTGAGCTTCAAATGAATACTCTAACCCCACACCCACAACCAATTCAGGTGTTTTCCAGCGTTTTGCATAGGTCCCATTAAAAGGGGGAAGGAATTCCTCATAGACCCCATTCTAACCTAGAGCGTTTTGTGTTAAGGTTACTGAATTATGAATAAACATAAACATCTAGATAGCAACTTACTACTTGTTTAATCTGATGAATTTAAATCTAATGAAACTATGAAATCAAACAAATTTGGAAATTACAGACAAATCCATAATACCTATAACAATTGAATTACTTATCTTAATTTAATGTGACAGACTTTTTACACCTGAAAATAAATCCCCTTCCTCAGTGTGACTGTTGTGGTGTAAGAGTTTGTTATGTCTTTCCAGTGGTTTGCAATCTTTTGTCACATCATGGTACAAGTACAAATGATAGTATTCAGTAGGCCATGGGATATAAAAGCACAAGGTTGCTCCTGACAGGAGACAACAGGCCAGGGAGACCCTGAATTCCCCCAACCCCAGCTCGCTCCTTCACAGGCTGAGGGGACCAATATCTCTTCACCTGTACCCAGTTGGTGGCTTTTTTAAAGGGACGTAGGTTGGAAAGCTCTCATCATAGCTAATTTTTCCTTGTGATAACTCAATTTCCCGTGACTTCATTCTAGTTATTAGGAAATCCGTCTATGGCATAGTTTGGCGTTATTTGGCCATTTATTTGTGTATTCAGTTAGTATCACTACTTGTTCCCTCTCCCTGACTTTCCATTATCCTGCCAGTGAATAGGCGCTGATGCCGATTCATTATTTTTTATTGACACAAAAATTTAATGCCAGAAATATTACAGAAAACTTTCGAATTCCCAAGAACTAGGTCCACAATCTTCAATTTAGAGAAACTACTCTGGTATTTACAGGTCTTTTTACAGTAGTTTAAACATTTTAATACTCTATGTCTTTTATGACTTGGTATCCTGGAAATATACATTTGCTAAACGAGTAGCCAACCTATTTTGGATAAAAATTGTTAAACAGCATGAGATTAGATGACTACTACTCAGGATGAGATTATGCTTAAATTTGGTTGATACAAGTCACTGTAGTAAAAAAAAATCACAGCAGATGCAATTTAATGAGTTTTTTACTGCAGCTGCATTCTTTTTGTTGCTTAACAACCATAGTATATTTTCTCTAGAACCAAAATATGTGTTCATAATAGCTTTGATGCCAGTTTGGCAAACAGATTTTAATTGTGTATATATGTGTGTATTTAAATAAAGTGGTTTTTGCTATTTTTTAAGCAAATGTACTGATAAAGACATTAGAAAATAAACATTTCATTTTAATAATTTAGTTACAGAGTTATGCATGACAGTTTTACTCTGCATTCTTTTTTTTTTTCCTTTTTGGTGAAAAATAATTATCACCAATACAACAAGTATTTGAGTAACTTACTTTAAAGTTGTAACTTTGGGATTTCATTTTAAATAAACAATTGGATTATTAAAATAGGATATACATATATATGTAAAGTCAAATAAATGATAGAGGTGTTTTCTTCCCCCCATACTGCTGACAGGACTTCGAAATACCATTCAGAGTGCTGATTTTTTTTTTCCTTGTCAAATAAGGGCCATAAAACATGATTCTCCTGGAGAGAAGGGGTATGTGTGTAGTGGATACAGTGGAAAATATGGCTAATATCAGAATGTGGTTTACTTATTTAGAAGATGGAAAAATTATGTTTATTATGTTTGTAATAAAAGCTACCAAATGAAAAAAAAAAAGCTACCAAATGTAAACTTTGACAGAATCTTTTTGGTTGTCAGTCAGGTCATGTCAGCTGTCAAATAGCAACACAGGCTGTATACAGACCTGCTAATAATCACCAGGGATTGATGCTCCGTTTCTAATTCATGGGTAAACTGGTAAAGGAAGGTGAAAACCCTGATGCATAACCTGATATTTTTAAATTCCTGATGTGGAACTGTTATATGATCTATTCAATGTTTATTTAAACAAAGATAATTTATATATATAGATAAAATAATTAGAATTTCTAAAGCTATGTGTTAGCTTAAGGAACTGAAAATAATTTGATGTTTGTCAGGGTCTTTTAGTCTGTCTGAGAGCTCATGTCAAAAATTCTGTGTGATAATCTGTGGGTTGAATTCCACATACAGGTTATGACATCCTGTGACCTATTGATAACAGCCTTTCTATGACAGCTTAATAGAAATGCACTGTCTTACTCAGTTTTGTTCAATAAGCAAGAGCTCTTACTCTTTGCCTGTCCCTGGAACTATAAAGATGAATTTGATGCAGTGTCTTAATATTTAATTTGATATTTAGCTCTTGTTTTCCATGACATAATCTTGAAATATTAAGATATCTTTGATAAGAATGCTGAAGGTTCTTAGTGAAAAAAATCCATCTTAAACTTTAGAATTGCATTTTAAAACATCCTTATTTAGGACTTCAGGTTTTTCTGGTCATGGCCTATTTATAAACAATATATATATATATTTTTAAAGGCTGACTTATAACATTTATGTTCAAAAATATAAAGAGAACATGAAGAGAATGAAAATGCATAATCTTCCATAACATTTTCCATTTTATGTCTTTTTTTTTTTTCCCAGAAAAATTGAGTCCTAGTTGAAATTACCTATACAACAATGGATTTTTAAAAATGCCTTTGGATGCACATTGGTTGTATTTTAAATAATTACAAAAATATGAATAGGGGAATTTCAATATTTTGTGAAAATAGAACCACAAAATATTTTAGGTTGAGTATGACTTTAAAATAAAGGGCCTTAAATTTTTTTTATTGCCAATTTTATTTTGTTTTATCCTAAGAATTCAAGGTATGTTCTACTTGAGAGAGAAAGATCTGAGGCATGTTAGAGAGCACATATTGACAGCTCTCCTGAAATGTTTTGCTATTAAAGATTTATGGGTGGGGAAAAAACACCCACTCTGCCAGAAATTGGTGTTATAATGTTGGAGAAGTAGGAGTTCATTTCCCTGTGAACTGCATATCCTAGATTTTCAGGGGTTTTCTGGGTTTGCAGTTAGGAGGAAGAAAGCTTCTTACTCATCTTACTCAGTATGTCACTCATGTGTCTAAGTGTGGGTTTCCTTTATTTTTTATTTTTTTATTATTTTTTAAAAATTTTATTCTTTATAAACATATAATATATTTTTATCCCCAGGGGTACAGGTCTGTGAATCGCCAGGTTTACACACTTCACAGCACTCACCATAGCACATACCCTCCCCAATGTCCATAACCCCACCACCCTCCCCCCAGCAACCCTCAGTTTGTTTTGTGAGATTAAGAGTCACTTATGGTTACAAACAATATATTTTATATTAAGGGCTAATGTGTGTGTGTGTGTATGTAGGTCACGTGAATCCCAATAATTTACTCAGTTAAAAAGTTTGATTTTTGTTTGTTACGAAGTGATGAGATTTTTATCTCATTTGCAAATCTTATAAATTGTAACTTAGACATTAGCTTCTTAACGTCCTTCTTGGTAAATAGTATGCTCTGTGTGTGTGTGTGTGTGTGTGTGTGTATGTGTGTGTGTATTTAGAAAAAAGGCGGAGACAGAAGAGAGGGAAAAGAAAGAATCCAGCAACCATGCTGTCATAGTTCCTTCTGGTCTTCATAAAGTACAAGATACTTCATTTGTACTCTTCAAGAAACAGCCTGTAATTTTGCTTTAGGAATGCTTCATAAAACACTTCTTAAATAAAACTTTCCTATTATAATGCTGTCATCAGTAGCTTGCACTGTTTTTTATACCATATATATCTGAACAATCTCTCTATAGGGAAAATTAAGACTTTTTAACAAAATTTTAAAAAATTTTAAAGATTTTATTAGAGAGAGAGAGAGAGAGCACACAAGCCAGGGCACGGGCTGGGGGTGGGGCAGAGGGAGAGGGAGAAGCAGACTTCCTGCTGAGCAGGGAACCCTATGTGGGGCTCAGTTCCAGGATCATGACCTGAGCCAAAGACAGATGCTTAATCGACTGAGCCAGCCACTCAGGCACCCTTAAATTAAGACATTTACTGGGAAATAAGAATTTTGAGTGGTGAAGGATTTCTCCCATTTTTCAACTAAAGACTACTTCATTGCATTTTTTAACCTACTTACTTATTTATTACCCTTTGACCCCCTTCACCCATTTATCTCACTCTTCCACCACCTGCCTTGGCAACCAGCAGTCTGTTCTCTAAATCTAGGAGCTTGTTTGTTGTTGTTGTTAGATTGATTTTTTTAAAAGATTCCACATGTAAGAGATCATGTGGTCTTTGTCTGACATTTAGTATAATGCCTTCATGGTCCATCCATATCATTGCAGATGGCAAGATTTCATTTTTTATTATGACTGAATAATATTCCATTGAATATATATAGCACATGTTCTTTAGCCATTCATTTATTGATGGCCACTTAGGATTTTTCCTTATTTTGGCTATTGTAAATAGTACTACACAGTGACAGGGGAGTATATACATACATACATATATACATACATATACAAATATATATTATTTTTTTATATAGTCTTTTCACTTTCTTCAGATAACTATCCAGAAATGGAATAGTTGAATCATATTTCTATTTTTTATTTCTTGAGGTACATCCATACTGTTTTTCATGGTAGTCATACCAGAATACATTCCTATCAGCAGTGCATAAGGATTTTCTTTTCTCCACATCCTTGCCATTGTTTGCTATTTCTTATCTTTTTGATACTAGCTATTCTGACTGATGCCGTATTTGAGTTGATTTACATTTACCTGGTGGTTAATGATGTTGAACGTTTTTAGTGTACCTATTGGCCATCTGTATGTTTTTGAAAATATGTCTATTCATATCTGTCCATTTTTTAATTAGATTACTTTGCTATTGAGAATATATGTATATACACACACACACACATATATATTATATATATAAGTTCTTTGTATATGTTGTATATTAACCCTCTAACAGATATATGATTTGCAAATATTTTCTCCCTTTTGGAAGGTTACCTTTTCATTTTGTTGAAGGTTTCCTTTGCTGTGTGGAAGTTTTATAGTTTGATATAGTCCTACTTGTTTATTTTTGCTTTTGGTGTTTTTGCTTTTGGTGTCCTATATGGCCTATGTCAAAGAATTTACTGCCTTTGTTTTTATCCAGGAGTTTTATGAAATACAGGTTTTATATTCAGGTCTTTAATCTATTTTGATTTCATGTTTGTGTATGGTGTACCACAGTGGTCCAGTTTCATTCTTTTGCATGTAATGTCCAGTTTTCCTAACACCATTTATTGAAGAGATTGGAATTTCCTCATTGTATATTCTTGGCTCCTTTGTTTTTGTTCATTGACCATGTATGCATGGGTTTCTTTCTGGGCTGTTTTGTTCCACTGATCTCTGTGTCTGTTTTTGTGCTAATATCATACTGTTTTAATTATTTTAGCCTTATAATATAATTTAAAGTCAGGGAGCATGATGCTTCCAGCTTTGTTCTTCTTTTTCAAGATTGCTTTGGCTATTTGGGGTCTTTTTTAGTTCCATACAAATTTCAGGATTGCTTGTTCTCTTTCTGTGAAAAATGCCATTGGAATTTTGGTAGGGATTGTACTGAATCTGCAGATTGCTTTAGGTGATATGGACATATTAACAATATTTTTCAGTCCCTGAGCATGGAATAGCTCTTCATTTATTTGTGTTTTCTTCCATTTCTTTCCTTAATGTCTTGCAGTTTTCATTATATATATCTTTCATTTCCTTGGTTAAATTTATTTCTAGGTATTTTTCTTTATTCAATTGTAAATGAGATTGTTCTTAATTTCTCTAATAGTTTGTTTTTAGTTCATAGAACAAATTTTTGTGTATTGATTTTGTATTCTACAACATTACTGAATTTGTTTATTCTAATAGTGTTTTGATGGAGTCATTTTAGGGTTTTTATCTATAAATCACATGCAAATGGTGGAAGTTTTACTTCCTTCTTTCCGATTTGGATGCATTTTATTTCTTTATTTCTGCTTGGTCTGGCTAAAACTTCCAATACTATGTTGAGTAAAAGTGATAAGAGTGGGCATCCTTGTCTCGTTCCTGATCTTCGAGGAAAAGCTTTCAGCTTTTCACAATTGAGTATGATATTATCTGTGGGCTTGTCCTGTATGGCCTTTATTATGTTGAGGTGATTCTCTCCATGTAGCTTTGTTGAGAGTTTTTGCCATAAATCAGTGTTGAATTTTGTGAAATGCTTTTTCTGCATCTTCTGAGATGATCTTATGCTTTTTAATCCTTCATTTATTAGTGGGGTATATCACATTGATTTACTGATGTTGAACCATCCTTGCATCCCTGGAAAAAAATTCCATTGATCCTGGTATATAATTCTTTTAATGTACTGTTGAATTAAGTTTGCTCTTGTTTGGTTGGTTTTTTTTTTTTTTTTTCATCTATGTTCTTCAGGGTTAGTGGCCTGTTATTTTCCTTTCTTGTAGTGTCCTTGTCTGGTTTTGGAATTGGTAATGCTGTTTTGTATAATGATTTTGGAAGATTTTCTCCTATTTTTTGGAAGACTTGGTGAAAGACTGGTATTAATTCTTCTTTGAATATTTGGTAGAATTCACCAGTGAAACCATGTGGTCCAGGGCTTTTGTGTGTTTGGAGGGTTTTTTTTTATTACTGATTAGACCTCCTAACTAATTTTTGGTTTGTTTAGATTTTCCATTTCTTCATGATTTAATCCTGGTAAGATATATGTTTCTATGAATTTATTTCTCTGTATTGTCTAATTTGTTGTCATAAAATTGTTCATAGCTGTCCTTATGATCTTTTGTATTTCTGATTGGTTGTAACATTTCTTTCATCTTTTATTTTATTTATTTTAGTCCTTTTCTTTTAAGGGTGGATCTAGGTAAGGTTTTTCAATTTTGTGTATCTTTTCAAAGAACTGTCTTTTAGTTGCATGGTTCTTTTGTATTGCCTTTTTAGACTTTTAATTTCTTTGTGCTCCAAATTTTATTTCCTTCCTCCTACTAACTATGATTTTGTTTGTTCCTTTTTAGATCCTTGAGTTGTAGAGTTGGCTTGTTTATTTGAGACTTTTCTTGTTTCTTGAAATAGGTACTTATTGCTGTGAACTTCCTTCTTAGGCTTGCTTTTGTTGACTTGCATAAATGTGGTATGTTCCATTTCCGTTTTCATATGTCTCAGGATACTTTTTAAATTTCTCTCATAATTACTTTTTTGACCCACTGATTTTTCAGTAGCATGTTTAATCTCCATACATTTGTGAATTTTTTAGTTTTCTTCATGTAATTGATTTCTAGTTTCATACCACTGTGGCCGGAAATGATGCTTGATAATATTTCAGTCCTCTTAAATTTATTAAACCTTGTTTTGTGTCCTAATGTATGATTTATCCTGAGAATGTTCCATGTGCAATTGAGAATATGTATTATGTTGCTTTTGGATAGAATGTTCTGTGGAAATCTGTTAAGTCCTTCTAGTCTAATGTGTCATTTAAGGTTGCTGTTCCCTTGTTGATTTTCTTTCTGGATGATCTATCCATTAATTATGTGGGGTATTAAAGTTCTCTACTATTATTATATTAGTATCAATTTCTTCCTTGAGGCTTGTTAATATTTGCTTTATATATTTAGGTGCATAATTATTTATAAATGATATATCCTACTGTGGGGTTGACCCCTTTATCATTATGTAGTGCCCTTCTTTATTTCTAATTACAGTATTTGTTTTTAAAGTCAGTTTTGTCTGATAGAAGTATAGCTTGCTTTCATTTCCATTTGCATGGGACATTTTTTCCCATCCCATCACTTTCAGTCTGTATGTCTTTATATCTAAAGTAAGTCTCTTGTGAGAAGTGTACAGATGGGTCTTATTATTTTACCCATTCAGCCATATTAGGGACCAATGTAAAATATTTTTATATGGAAATGTAGGTATGTTATTTGTGGGGGGTGTCTCTGAATTGGCATAAGAACTTTCAAAGAGCAATACTTGTTTCTAGCTACACACATACCTAAAATGATATTTCATTTTTTAAAATTGATAATTATAGTACCTTAATGAATTATAACATGCAGTGTTTGAAAACACCATCAAAGCAGTTTTTATGGAGTCCTATCAGTATTATTTTTGTTCTGGTTTCTATAGTAAGTACTGCCATCAGATCTAGAATGTTTGAGCCGATCACAACAAAAACTTTTTATTATAGTTTAAAGAATGAAAGAATGGGATACATTTTCTTAAATACCTACATTACTTGTCTCTGCCTATATTTTTGGATACTAAAAGTCTGAGGGTTTTTTTTTTTTTTTAAACCTTAAACCTTAAGGGATTTTGTATTTCTGACTTAATATGTTGTCACTAAGTTTCTGCAGTAGAGCTCTAACTTATGTGATGTGATGGGTCATAACAACTTATTAAGTTAATTATATCTTTTATTCTCAGGGATCACCATTTTGCTCTGATTAGAAATTTTAGGTCACAAAACTAATGAATGAGTTTTGCTTTTTTGTGTGATAAAAGCTCATAAAATGTGCAAAAATATTTCTTTCCTGAGACCTAAGATTAAGAACACTTATTTAAAGAGTTATAGTTTATTAATAAACTAAATGAGAAACTAAAAAAATTACCTAATTTTCACTATTGTTAAATTGACTTATTTGAAATATAGTTAAATATACCCCTTTAAAAAATAAAATTAATTCTCAAATAAATTCTTTTTAAAGATTTTATTTACTTATTTGACAGACAGAGATCACAAGTAGGCAGAGAGGCAAGCAGAAAGAGAGGGGGAAGCAGACTCCCAGCTGAACAGAGAGCCCGATGTGGGGCTCGATCCCAGGACCCTGGGATCATGACCTGAGCCAAAGGCAGAGGCTTTAACCCACTGAGCCACCCAGGCGCCCCAATTCTCAAATAAATTTAAAATTATTCTTTAAATAACTGAAGTTCATAGGATCTCAACTCTGTTTTCTCAAAGTACGTAATTTTTATGTTTAGCCAGATTTTTGCTTTTCAATTTTGTTTTGTTATGTGAGAGATATTTTTTATTTTGTTATTTTATTTTCTATTTGTTCTAAACTTTGATTGTTTTTCCCCACAAAGTTAGTATCAGAATGAGAATCTATAATGCCAGAACTAGAGTCTTGACTTCTCCTTTCATCAGAAGACTAATAGAATTTAAATAGACTGAGAGTTCAAATGACTATCTACAAACATTATTAGAAATATCTTGGGAAGAGCAATTGCTAAGAAATATACAGGTATATAGAGACCGGGAGTATGCAGTAAGAGTGAACTTACTTCTGTGTCATAGATTACCTGTGAATTAATGGCGCCCTCTTGGACATAATAGTCTATCAGGTTTCTCAGTAAAATAAGTGAATATGAGGTAAATTTGGTGCCATAAATTAATACAGTAGGTATATTAATATTTTTTACTTTCATGACCTGAATTATTTCAGGCAGGGACACTGTAAGTTCTGAGATAATATCCTCTTCATTTCTTCTGGAGTACATGACATAAATATTTAAAAAAAATTGGTCTTACTATGCAATTTGTGATACAATAAAAACAACACATTCATAAAATTTGAATGTAGATTACTTTTTCCTCTTAAGATGCCTAATTTTTAAAAAGATTTTGTTCATTTATTTATTTGACAAAGAAAGAGAGCTTGAGCATGCACATGAGTGAGGTGAGGGGAGGGGTAGAGGGTGATGATGGGATTCAAGCAGATTCCCTGCTGAGCCTGGAGCTAGAGCCCCACTCGGTACTTTATCTCTGGACCCTGAGATTATGACCTGAACCAAAACCAAGAGTCAGATGCTTAACCAATTGAGCCACCCAGATGCCCCTTCCTAATTTTTAAATTTAATTCTGTTGTTAGAAAATGTATAGTTTTTAGGGGTGCCTGGGTTGCTCAGTTGGTTAATCATCTGACTGTTGATTTTGGCACAGGTCACGATCTCAGGGTCCTGGGACTGAGCCCTGAGTCTGGCTCTGCACTCAGCAGGGCATCTGTTTAGGATTCTTTCTTTTCCTTCCCTCTGGCCCTCCCATTTGCTCGCTCTATCTTTCTCTCTAAAATAAATAGACCTTTTAAAAAAATAAAATTTATAGTTTTTATTTTTTAATTTAAATTCAATTAGCCTTGGGTCATGGTTATTGGGGAAGGTATGTGATATGATGAGTATTGTGAAGTGTAAACCTGGCGATTCACAGACCTGTACCCCTGGGGCTAATAATACATTATATGCTAATAAAAATAAATAAATTCAATTAGCCAACATATTATTTGTTTTTGATGTAGTGTTCACTGATATATTAGTTGCGTATAACAGTCTTTATTTATTTATTTTTAAAAGATATTTATTTATTTATTTGACACAGAGAGAGAGACAGCGAGAGAGGGAACACAAGCAGGGGGAGTGAGAGAGGGAGAAGCAGGCTCCCACCTGAGCAGGGAGCCTGATGTGGGGCTTGATCCCATGACCCTGGAGCCGTGACCTGAGGTGAAGGCAGATACTTAATCACTGAGCCACCAGAAGCCCCAGCAGTCTTTATTTTTAAGAGCAGTTTTAGGCTTAATCAAAAGTGGAGCTGAAAGTACAGAGGGTTCTTCTGTACGCCTTGTACCACTACTGCTTCACCTTCCTTTTCAGTTGCTTTATTTAGTTATTTTTTAAAGATTTTATTTATTTGACAGAGGGAGAGAGATCACAAGTAGGCAGAGAGGCAGGCAGAGAGAGAAAGAGAGGAGGAAGCAGGCTCCCCACTGAGCAGAGAGCCTGATGCAGGGCTCGATCCCAGGACCCTGGGATCATGACCTGAGCCGAAGGCAGAGGCTTTAACTCACTGAGCCACCCAGGCGCCCCTTCCTTTTCAGTTATAATTGATGAGTTAGTATTGATAAAATATTTATTATTGACATTGTACATTGGGGGTTCACTGTTGGTCTTGTAAATTGTTTGGATTTAGATAAATGTGTAATGACACGTATCTACCATTTTGGTATCCTACAGAGTAGTTTCACTGCCCTAACAATCTTCTCTGCCTTCATACCTTCTCTCCCTGTGATCCCCTGGCAATCACTGACCTTTTTACTATTTCCATAGTTGTATCTTTTCCAAAATGTCATGTAGTTGGAATTCTCTAGTATGTGGTCTTTTCAGACTGGCTTTGTTTTTTACTTAATAAGATGCATCAAAGGTTCTTCCATGTCTTTTTATGGCTTGATAGCTCATGTGGTTTTATTGTTGAATCATATTCCATTATCTGGTTAGACCAGTTTGTTTAATCACTTATTGAACCTTGTTGCTTTCAAGTTTTGGCAGTTAATGAATAAAGCTTCTGTAAACATTTGTGTGCAGCTTTTTGTGTATGTATAAGTATTCAGCTCACTGGTTTAAATAACAAGAAATGTGATTGCTAGGTCATATGGTAGGAGTATGTTTAGTTTTGTGAGAAAATGGTCAGTTGTTTTCCAGGGTGGCTGTATCATTTTGCATCTCCACCAGCATGAGAGATTTATTGCTCTATATCTGCACCAGCATTTGGCATTGACAGGTATACTGGATTTTGGCCATTTTAATGGGTGTATAGTGGTATCCTGTTCTTTTAATTTGTAGTTACTTGATGAAATACAATGTGGAGCATCTTCTCATATGCTTACTTGCCATCTAAATGTCTTCTTTGGTGAGATTTCTGTTCAGACTGTTTTGCACAGTTTTTCATTGAGTTTATTTTCTTACTGTTGAGTTTTGGGAGTTCTTTGTATATTTTATTTTATTTAGCAGTCCTTTATCTGGTATGTGTTTCGCAGAGATTTTCATCCAGTCTATGGCTTGTTTTTTCATTGTCTTAGAACATTCATTTAAAAAAAGAATTTTCCCTCAAAAATAAAACCAAAACAAAAACCCTACCCTCATAGACCATACAAATTTTTCAAATCTCTGTTTTCATTTTGACCTAGAGGATCTACTCTTAATTTATTGAGAATGACCCAAGAAAGTCTTCCACTACCTAGTTAAGTAGTGGAGTATTATTTCACAAAGTTCAGCATAAAGAATTGTCCTGTTTCAGGATTTTAAATATGTAAAATCATTCATCAAAGTTTAATGTCAGGTTTGAAAGTACAGGGCTTTTGCTGTGTCTTGCGTTGCATTGAACCCATTGATTTCTGTGAGCTGATTAGAATCGCTCATCTATCATAGTTTGCACTTCTAATAGTGTCTCTCAAACTATATTTCATGGAATCTAAATATTTTTTAAGATGTATACTGATTTTTATGCACTAATTTTAATTTCTCTGTCACTTAGTCACAAGAGTTTGGAAATAGTTCATACTTTTTTCCCCACCCCTTGGAGATTTGCAATGTATATTAAAGCTTTAAAAACACATTTTTATTGTAAAGAAACATATTACTTGTTTATTGCAGTGGTCCCAGAAAACTTTGACGATGGAACCTTTTCTTTTAGACCATCTACTACAAGTTTTACAATGCCATGGTGTAGAACAGTAGTGGAGAAAATGATGCCTTAAATCTGCATGCCCTGGGGAATTCCCTTGGCCGACTGCCACAGGGAAGATACGAAGTTAAAATGTTTAATTTTCACTATGAGTATAAAGGGATTTTTCTGTGATAACTTTTTAAATGTGTTTCCAATTCTCTACTTATTAAAAGTGGCCAGTTGTGTTACATTGAGCTTGTGACATCAAGGACCAAGGTTATTACTTAATGGCTTTCCAATCAAAATAAAACCATTTTGCTCTTGTGTATAAAAAGAGTCCCAATCTTAAGGGTTTTGATTTGTCTTACAAATAAATTCTTCTGGAAGGAGTATTGTTTTCTTTGGTGGTGAGGACTTCCTCTTTGAGTTTTATAAGATTTGACCAGTGAAAATGTCTTTGGGTGGTCTTTTGGCCTGGGGATTGATATAGAAATCTTGGTTACCTTTTCTGATAAATAGCCAGTGTAGTTCTCTTATTCAAATCTCATCCTGTGATTTCCTCTGTGATGTGACCAAACGAGTAGGATTGGCATATGAACTTTTTTGAGGCTTACTTTTTTAAAAGGGAACCATGTTTCCTTGAAATCTTGGATTATGAGAACCATAACATTTTTCATTAGTTGAACTGAAATGAACCTGAAATATTTTCACATAATTTTTTTTTTTATTTTAGAGACTGATATTTCAAAGATTTTGTTTCTGATTGAAGACCCTGAACCTTTAATGCCAAGTTATGATATATGAAATGGCAAGGAATAAAAGAAGAGTATCTTCCTTTGTCTTAACAACAATTAAAATGTTTATGCTTTTGAAACTTTCAGATTAAATTTCTACCTAGTGTTCTTTGCATTCCCTTAAAGTACTTACTCTCTTTCTTTGAATATTTGTTTTTGCTATGTAGTTTTTTAGTATATATTAATTATTTGCTTCATTATTTTCAAATAGGAGATAGTTAAGGATGGTTTGTAACTGATTGGCTTTTTAAAATTGTTATTTCTTAAAATTAAAGGAGGAAATGGAGAAAACTATTTCAACCTCTTATAACGAAGAATGGGTATTACCGTGTAAGAGTTTTCAGTGATAGAGTAATTATCTGGAGGATTTTATTTTCCATCTCAGTGTATTTAACATAGAAAATTTGCTTTTGCCCAATGTAAATTTACTTGTTTGGGAAATCAGACAAATGATCCCTGACATTTATTTTTCTAAAGTCCTCTCTAAGAAAGTGCCAATAATATTAGCCACCTTAAAAAGAGCTTCTATAAGGTGAACAATTTTCCATCCATATGACAGAATAAAAAGACTGCTCTGGAGTGAATTCAAAAGACTTGCAAGAATGAACAACACAGTTTAATGGTGCTAAGCTCTGAAGTGTATAGTATCCTACAACAAAAAGGTGTCTGAACCAGAATGTAAGAAAGTTGGATTTTAGATGCTCAGATACATCTAGCATACTACCCCAAAGGACCTTTGCACTTGCTGATTCCTTCTCCTGGAATTTTCTTCCTATCCCACTCCTTCCAGTATTTGCCTCATTTTATTCAGGTCTCTCTTAATATTACCCATTTTGTGATTACTATTATTCTGGCCATCAGCTCATCAAAACTAGCACTCCCCTCTCTTTCTTCTCTTCTCTGCTCTGTTTTATTTTTCTTCACTGCCCTTATTGCTGCCTGTGATTATGTCATACATCTGTTTGCTTTCCACTGCTTTTTTTTTTTTTTAATTTGTTTTCTTTGTAAGCTAAGAGTACAGAGCCACTGCTTTGTTCTTTGCTTTTTGCTAAGGCCCTAGACTGTTGTCTAGCTCATAAATAGCTTTTGAATGATTGAACTGAGGAATTTTGATAAATCTTAGGCTGAAGGGGGCACCTGGGTGGCTCCATGGGTTAAAGCCTCTGCCTTCGGCTCAGGTCATGATCTCAGGGTCCTGGGATCGAGCCCCGCATCCGGCTCTCTGCTCAGCGGGGAGCCTGCTTCCTCCTCTCTCTCTGCCTGCGTCTTTGACTACTTGTGATCTCTCTGTCTCTGTCAAGTAAATAAATAAAATCTTAAAAAAAAAAATCTTAGGTTGAAGTTTTCATATCTCTAAAATATGTGATGTAGTTCCTTTGCTTCCATTTCATGTATGAAATCTTTTGTTTTTCTCAGTTTACTAATTTGAATATGTTAATATTGTGGTACTAAGCAGTATTTTATTTTATTGTAGTCATATTTGCATGTATTTTGCACTAACACACTGTAAGCTGCTCTAGTGTGTCCACTCATCTTATTCTCTTTGGCTTCTAATATCCAACCTTTCATATTGTGTACACATTTTGTATCTTACGGATCTGATAAGATAAATTAAATATTCTGGTTAATAAAGACTTATGTATTGAATATCAAACATTCAAAGAACTGCAGTGCAGTATTTTTTGTAGTACAGGACATTTTTTGTTAACCTTTAAACACACTCTGTCATACACAATATTTTTTTAAGAAAGCATTTTAGAAGGCTTGCTTTTCTTTATTGTTTTGGTTTAGAATGTCAAAAGTGTTTTCTAGGTGTTTACTTCATGGATAAAGCAAGAACTTTGGTGTCAGATATACCTGGCTTTAAATCTTGGTGTTTATTCATTCTGTGATTTTGGACAGGTTGCTTTTCTTTTCTTGACTCTTAGTTTCCTCCATTTATCAATTTATCTATAAATTGGGGAAAATACTTAAGCATCATCATTTTATTGACAGTTATTAAATAAATCCATGTATGAAGATATATTCTAAGTACTTTATATTAATTCATTTAATTTTCATAATCTTCTGAGGTATAGTGGTATTACCTTTCATTACACAAATGAGGAAATTGACATATGAGGAGGTAAGTGCTTTGTGCAAGGTCACAGAGCTAATAAATGATCCAACCAGTTTGGTACTAAGATAATTTAACATTTTCATCACAGGCTTTTTATACTGATACAAAGAAGACATTTTGAACTACTAAGTTTCATGATTGGCACTTATAGTATCTCAAAACATGTTAATGCCCTTTCTTCTCTTTCTCTTGTAGGGTTTTTGTGTTTGAATAACATCTCTCTCTCTCTCTCTCTATATATATATATATATTTTTTTTTTTTTTTCCCAGTTTAGAAGTTACCCTTTCCTTTTTGTTAGGAAATCATATGATGATGTAGCTTTCCTATTACCCAGTGCAAATTATCTAAAAATAGATATGTTCAGTTATACTGCTATTTACAAAATATTTCTATAAGTACTATATAGGTGGGTCTGAAAATTATGACAGTAGAGAATGGATTTTATGTAGATGTTACATTTTCCTACTTTTTATCAGGGTGAAAAGGCTTGATGTAGCTGATAACACAGAAAACTTAAACAGTAGATCTGGGAATTTTTTTCTGGGTTTTCATAATTGGTTGGTAACTTTGAAGCCTTAACTTCTGAAGTTTTTATTGCTTGGTTTTTATTGCATATTAAATAAATGGCTAGATGTACATAATTCCTAACATGATCTTATCCTGCTCCTTTTATTTTTATGTTTCATATCAAGTTACCTTTTCATTTATTATATGTAGTAGGCTTGCCAAAGGAAATCCATTAATTCAACTTCTTTATAAAAATATGTTAAGTATTCTTTCTATTCTTTTCTTTTGAAGTGTATTTAATTGACAACAATAGTATAGTCTTAACAGAGGCTTTTTTTTCTCTTTGTTCATATTTGAATTGCTGTTGTTTATAAGTAAAAGCTATATGTCATATTAAAGAAAAAACTCACCCTGACATTAGAATCCTGAGATTTTCCAAAAGTCTTTTGCTCCCAACAGCTGAAAGATGAGTGCCAGGTCATTCTAATGAAACCTCTCCCATTGTTCTACAGGGTCCTTTCTTAGATCAAGGCTTCTCTGTTATGATTGAGAAGATAGGTAGCTTTGCAATGAGCAAATGTCTTATATTTTTGCCCTGATATATGTGTGAAGTTTTGTCTATATTATATGGCCTAGCGTTTTAGGCTCATTCTATTTTATAACTTTGTAATTCCCTATTTCTGAGACTGCTGTTACTACAGATTTAAATCTTTCATTTGAAAAAGAAAAATTGGGACAGTGACTGCAAAAATTGCAACACTGAAGGATTCTGAAATACCTCCCTCTCACAGACTCATTGACTATACAGCTATACACAGAGCAATTACCTTTCTGAAAGAAATCCAGAAACTAGCTTCATAACTCTTGTACTTTAGATGAATGAGGAAATACCCATGCTGAAATGGCACTCATCTAAAGGATGACTGTGATCATCCCAAGGGAACAAGGTAGGCGGCAGACACCTCCCTTGTCCTCTCCCTCCCTTAGTCTGCTCTAAGTCACTGGCATCTTTCTGGAAGGATCTTATAGACACACTTGACACTCAAGCTTTTGCCCATGATGCCAGAGTGCTGTGCCTCCAGATTACCTGGATCTTATATCCATTGGGGCATGCATTCAGGGTCCCTACAGGACTGTAGCAACAAATAAATTCTTTTTTTTTTTTTTTTTAAGATTTTATTTATTTGAGAGAGAAAGAGAGAGAGAGCACAAGCTGGAGGGAGGGCCAGAGGGAGAAGCAGACTCCCTGCTGAGTGGGGAGCCTGACATAGGACTGGATCAATCCCAGGACCCTGAATTCATGACTTGGGCTAAAGGCAGCCAGTTAACTGATTGAGGCACTAAGTGCTGGAAGAAAAAACTGACAATCAAGAATAATCTACCCAGGGGCGCCTGGGTGGCTCAGTGGGTTAAGCCTCTGCCTTCGGCTCAGGTCGTGATCTCAGGGCCCTGGGATCGAGCCCCGCATCGGGCTCTCTGCTCACAGGAGCCTGCTTCCCCCTCTCTCTCTCCCTGCCTGCCTCTCTGCCCACTTCTGGTCTCTGTCTGTCAAATAAATAAATAAAATCTTTAAAAAAAAAAAAAAAAGAATAATCTACCCAGCCAAGTTATCCTTCACAATTGAAGGAGAAATGGAGTTTTTCAGACTAGCAAAAGCTGAAGGAGTGCATCGTTACTAAACTGACCTTAGAAGAAATGTTAAAGAGTGGTCTTCAGTCTGGAATGAAAGAATGCTAATTAGTAACAGGAAAACATATGAAACTATAAAAGTACTAGTAAAGATAAATATATAATTTAATTCAGAATATTTTAATGTTGTAATGGTGGTAATAAAGTACTCTATCCCTAGCTTGAAGGTTAAGACAGTATAAAAAATAACCATAATGACCATATTTTGTTACTGGATACACCAAGTAAATTGTGACATCAAAAATACAAATTATGATGGGGAGAGTATAAAAATATAGAGATTTTGTATGCATTTGAAATTAAGTAGTTATGAGCTTAAAATAATACTCTTAGAACTATGTTTTATGTAAACCTTATGACAACTACAAGCAAAAACCTATAGTAAGTTTGGAAAAGATAGAGAAATATATTTATGCATACCACAAAAGTCATAAAATTACAAAGAAAAAGAGAAAGTCAGGAACAAAAGAACTATAAAACAGAAAACAGGAAAATGACATGAGTAAACCCAGATCAATAAGTACTTTAAATGTAAATGGACTAAAATCTTCAATCAAAAGCCACAGAGTGCTGAATACATTAAGAAAATAAGACCCATAGGGCACCTGGGTGGCTCAGTGGGTTAAGCCTCTGCCTTCGGCTTGGGTCATGATCTTGGGGTCCTGGGATCGAGCCCTGCATTGGGCTCTCTGCTCGGCGGGGAGCCTGCTTCCCCCTCTCTCTCTGCCTGCCTCTCTGCCTAGTTGTATTCTCTGTCAAATAAATTAAAAAAATTAAAAAAAAAAAAAAAGAAAGAAAATAAGACCCAACTATATGTTACCTATAACAGACACACATAAAATGTAAGGATGCATATAGACTTAAAGTGAAAGGATGCAAAAAGATATTGCATGCAAATGGAAATGAAAAGAAAGCTGTGTAGTTACATTAGAAAAATGGGTACAGAACCAAAGATTATAACAAGAGACAAAGAAGTTCATTATATAATGATAAAAGGATCAATTTATGGAAAATGTATAACAGTTTTGTATATTTATGCAACTAACATAAGATCACCTAAATATATGAGGCAAATATTTAAAGATCTGATCAGAGAAATAAATGATACAAGTTTAGGGGACTTTAATATGCCACTTCAACAACTGAACATCCAGATCTGTAAGGAAACTCTGGATATAAAATATACATTAGACCAGATGGAATTAAACACTTATAGCACATTCCACTCAACAGCTGAATATACATTCTTCTCATTCTCAATGGAACATTCTCCTGGATCATGTGTTTGGCCACAAAACATGTCTTTATAAATTTGAAAAGATTGAAATTCTATGAAGTATTTTCTGACCATGATAGTATGAGACTAGAAATCAGCTGCAAGAGGAATACTGGAGAATTAAAAAATATGTGAACACTATCATTCTTGTTATGAATGAGTTGGTCATAAAAGAAGTCAAAAGAGAAATAAGAATGTATCTTGAGACAAAGGAAGATGGAAATACAACATGCCACAATTTGTGGGATGCTGCAAAAGCAGTTCTAGTAGGGAGGTAATATTTGGCAATGATATATTTGATGGTGGATTAATATCCAAAATATATAAAGAACTTAAGAACAATAAATTCAATTAAAAATAGGCAGAGGAGTTGAATAGACATCTTTTTACAGAAGACATCTATGGTTAATATGTACATAAAAAGGTGCTTAGCATCAAAATCACAATGAAGTATCCCCTTAAACCTGTTAAAATTGTTATCATTGAAAAGACAAGATGTAACAAGTGTTGGCAAGGAGGTAGAGAAGTGGGAACCCTAGAATACTGTTGATGGGAATGTGAATGGTGTAACCACATTGAAAAACTTTAGAAGCTCCTTAAAAAATTAAAAATAGAGCCACCATATGTTCAACCATTTTCACTTCTGGACATATATCCAAAGGAAATGAAAACAGGATCTTGAAGAGATTATTTGCACTTTCATGTTCATTACATTATTCATAGTAGCCAAGACACTATAAAGACCTTGGTGTTTGTCAATAGATGAATGGATGAAAGTGTGTTACATATACATTTGTATATATATTACATTTATATACATATATAAAAATACATATAACATTTTTTGCTGCAATGGATTATTATACAACCATGAGAAAGATGTTTATCCTGTCGTTTTTGACAAAATGGATTGACCTTGAGGGTATTATGCTACATGAAATTAGTTAGATAAAGATAGATACCATATATCACTTAAATGTGGAATCTAAAATAGCTAAAGTAATTGAAACAGACAGAAATGGTGGTTTTCAGGGACTGGGGAGTAGAGGGAAATGGGGAGGTATTTGGAACAGTATGTTTCAGTTTTAAGATAAGTAAGTTCTGGCAATGTAATATCTAGCATAGTGATAATAGTTAATAATACTGTATTATATATTTGGAAGTGCCCATGAGAGTAAATGATAAGTGTTCTTACCACAATAAAAAAAGTGATAATTGTGTGAAATGGAGGTTTTAGTTAATACAACGGTGGTAACAATTATGCAGTATATAAGTGTATAAAATCACATGTTATACAACTTAAACTTACACAGCATTATATGTCAGTTATTTTTCAATAAAGGTGGGGAAAAATCTTTCATATGAAAACAGTTTTGAAAAAACCCAAAACAACAATCTTCAAGCCTGGGCTGAAGTGTGGACTTAAGCAGTCTGTTAAAAAGAACAAGAGAAAATACCTTAGGGTGTTTAATATAACTTAGTCACTACAAATATAGTCTGGGAAGTACTTTAAGATCACATGTTCTACTGTTTTAAAGATACACCTTCATGAGTATTTGTTTCATACAAAAATTTTTCTTTTGGACTCTGGGAGCCAAGATGCTTGGGTTATGATTTTTAATTTTTTCATTTTTTTGTTTTATTTTAATTTGAAGTACATTTGACATATAATATTATATTAGTTTTAGGTGTACAATGTAATGATTTAAAAATTATATAAATTATAAAATGCTTACCACAATAAGTATAGTTACCATCTGTCATCGTACAAAGCAATTATAGTATTATTGACTATATTCCCTATATTATAATTTCCATCTCCATGGTATTTATTTTGCAACCGGAAATTTGTACCTCAGAATCCCCTTCACCTGTTTTGTCCAACCCTCTCCCCTCTGGCAACCACCTGTTTGCTGTCTATATTTTTGAGTCTGCTTTCATTTGTTTTGGTTTTTTGATTCCATGTATAAGTAAAATCGTATGGTATTTATCTTTCTCTGACTTATTTCAATGAGCCTAGTACCCTGAGGTCTGTACATGTTGTTGCGAATAGCAGCATACCCTTTTTTATTGCTGAATAATATTTCATTGTGCATATGTAACACATCTTTAAAATTTTTTATTGTTGAATTATAGTTGACATATATTAGTTTCAGGTGTAGAGCATACTGATTTGACTATTCGATACATTATGCAGTGCTTACATCACAGTAAGTTTAGTCACCATCTGTCATCATACAACATTATTAAAATGTTATTGACTGTATCCTCTAGGGTTTGCTTTTCATCTCAGTAGTTATTTATTTTATAACTAGAAGCTTGTATCTCTTAATCCCCTTTGTATAATTTGCTTGCCCCCACCACCACCCCCGCTTTGGTAGCCACCATATTGTTCTCTGTGTTTAAAAGATGGTTTTCTTTTTATATTCCACATATAAGTGAAAACATGTGGTATTTGTCTTTCTTTGACTTATTTCACTTAGCGTAATGCCCTCTAGGTCCGTCCATCTTATTGCAGATGGCAAGGTCTTTTTCTTTTCTATACCTGAGTAATATTCCATTATATATATATACCACATCTTCATTATCCATTCACTTAATGATGACATTTGGGTTACTTCATATCTTGGCTGTTGTAAACAATGTTGCAATAAATCTAGGGGTGCATGTATCTTTTCAAATTAATATTTTCATTTTTGAGGGTAAGTACCCAATAGTGGAATTACTGGATCATATGGTATTTCTGTGTTTAATTTTTCAAGGAACCTCCATACCATTTTCCACCATGGTAGCACCAAGTTACCTTCCCACCAACAGTTCACAAGGGTTCCCTTTGGTCCACATTCTTGACAACACTAGATATTTCATCTTTTTTATTTTAGACATTCTGACTGGTATGATGTGTTATTATCTCATTGTGGGTTTGGTTTGCATTTCCCTGATGACTAGTGATATTAAGTGTCTTTTCATTTGTTAGCTGTCTGTATGCCTTCTTTGTAAAATGTCTATTCAGGTTTTCTTATTTTTTTTTTTTAAAGATTTTATTTATTTATTTGACAGAGAGAGATCACAAGTAGGCAGAGAGGCAGGCAGAGAGAGAGAGGAAGGGAAGCAGGCTCCCTGCTGAGCAGAGAGCCCGACGCGGGGCTCGATCCCAGGACCCTGAGATCATGACCTGAGCCAAAGGCAGAGGCTTTAACCCACTGAGCCACCCAGGCGCCCCAGGTTTTCTTATTTTTGATCAGATTACTTATTGCTGTTGAGTTACATGAGTTCTTTATATATTTTGGAAATTAACCCTTTATTGAACATATCACTTGGAACTATCTCCCATTCAGTATGTTGCCCTTTCATTTTGTTGGTGTTTTTCTTCTGTGTGCAAAGCTTTTTAGTTTGATATGGTTCCAGTTGTTTATTTTTGCTTTTGTTGTTCTTGCCTTAGCACACAGATCAGAAAAATATTGCTAAGACTGATATCCAAGAGTTTACTGCACATGTTTTCTTTTAGGATTTTCATGGTTTCAGGTTTTGCATTTAGGTTTTTAATCTATTTTGAGTTTATTTTTGTGTATGGTTTAAGAAAATTAGTTCAGTCTCATATTTTTTGCATGTGACTGTCCAGTTTTCCCAGTACCGTGTATTGAAGAGACTGTCTTTTTCCCATTGTATATTCTTCTGTCCTCTGTCATAGATTTATTTGACTGTATAAATACGGGTTTATTTCTGGACTTCATTCTATTCTGTTGATCTGTTTGTCTTTTTTTTTTTTTTTGCCACTACCATACAGTTTAAACTACTATAGCTTTGTAGTAGTAGGAATCTAGGACTGTAATACTTCAGTTTTTTCTTTTTTCTCAAGATTGCTTTGGCTTTTTGGAATCCTTTCTGGTTCCATACAAATTTTAGGATAATTCTAGTTTTATAAAAAATATTATTTGTGTTTTCCTAGGCATCATATCGAATCTTTAAGTTGCGTTTCATACTGTAGACATGTTATTTTTGTCCCCAAAATTCATGAGGATGGAGTATCTTTACATTTATTTGTGTTGTCTTCAATTTCGTTGATCAGTGTCTTACAGTTTTCAGAGTACATGTGTTTCACCCCCCTTGCTTAAATTTATTCCTAGTCATTAATTAATTTATTTTGATGCATTTGTAAATAGGCTTCTTTAATTTTTTTTCTGATAGTTGTGGTTCTACCATAACAGACTTATGCATATTGATTTTGTATCCAGCAATTTTACTGATTTATTAATTCTAATATTTTCTTGGTAGAGTCTTAGAGTTTTCTATATATAATATTATCTCATCTGTATATAGTGATAATTTCACTTCTTCCTTGCCAATCTGGATGCATTTTATTTTTTTTCTTGACTGCTTGCTGTGACTAGGACTTCCAAAGCTATGTCAAGAGTGGGCATCCTTTTCATGTTCCTGATCATAGAAGGAGTAGTTTCAGCTTTTCACTATTGAGTATGATGTCAGCTATGAGTTTAATCATACATGGCCTTTATGATATTGAGATATCTTTCCTTTATACCATTTGTGGATAGTTTTTATAATGAATGGATGTTGAATTTTGTCATATGCTTTTCCTGCACCTGTTGAGATGATTATATGGTTTTATCTTTCATTTCATTAATGTGATACATCACACTGAACCATTGTCATATCCCTTAAATCAGTCTCACTTGTTTGTGGTGAATGATCCTTCTACTGTTGTTTTGGTTTACTAATATTTTGTTGAGGATTTTTGCATCTGTTGATTAGGGATGTTTGTCATTTTATGTTTTGTAGTGTCTTCATCACGTTTTGGTGTCAGGATAATTCTAGCCTCATATTAAATTTGGAAGCATTTGTTCCTCTCCAATTTTTTGGAATAGTTTGAGAAGTATAGGTATTAACTTTATTTTTAACTTTTCATAGAATTTTCCTGTGAAGCTATCTGGTCTTGGAGTTTTGTTTTTTGGGAGTGTTTGATTTCTGATTCAACTTTGTTACTATTAATTGATCTGTTCAGATTTTCTATTCCTCATTCAGTCTTAGAAGAATGTATGTTTATAGGAATTAATCCATTTCCTCTTGATTTTACAGTTTGTTGGCATATACTCTTTCATAGTAATCTCTTATAGTCCCTTTGTATTTTCCTGGTGTCAGTTATAATCTCTTCACTTTCATTTCTGATTTAATTTGAGTCCTCTGATCTTTATTATTTCTTTCTTTCTACTAACCTTGGGCTTTGTTCTTCTTTTTCTAGTTCTTTTAAGTATAAGGTTTGGCTGATTACTTGAGAATTTTTGTTTCTTGAGGTGGGCCTATATTGCTTATAAACATCTTTATTAGACTTGTTTTTGGTGTTTTTCAAACATTTTGAACCATTGTATTTTCATTTTCTTATGTCTCTGGGTATTTTTTGATTTGCTCTTTCACTTTTTTCATTGTTCCATTGGTTTGTTAGTAGCATGTTGAGTGGTCTCCACATGTTTGGGGTTTTTTCCCCCAGCATTTTTCTTGTAACTGATTTCTAGAAATCAGAAAAGATATTTGATATGATTTCCATTTTAAAAAAATTTATTAAGACTTGTTTTGTGGTCTAACATGTAATTTGTCCTAGAAAATATTTGATATGCACTTGAAAGGAATGTGTATTCTACTGATTTTGGATGGAAAGTTTCAAATATATATTTTATATATATATATGTATAATTTTTCTGGTCTAATGTGTTGTTCAAAGCCACTTTTTTTTTCTTATTGCTTTTCTGTCTGAATGATCTATCTGTTGATGGTAAGTTCACTACTTGTATTACTGTTTATTTCTTTCTTTATGTCTGTTAATGTTTGCTTTACATATTTAGGTGCTCCTCTATAGGGTGCAAAGACAGTTACAATTCTTATATCTTTTTGCTATACTGATCCCTTTATTGTTATGTCTTACATTGTTTCTTGTTACGATCTTTTTTTTAAAGTCTATTTTGTCTGATATAAATATTGTTAACCCAACTATTTTTTATTTCCATATTTATGGAATGTGGTTTTTCATCTCTTTTGGTTCTGTGTGTCTTTAGGTCTGAAGTGAGTCTTTTTTGGCAGTATATGGATAGCCCTTGTGTTTTTATCCATCCAATCACTCTGTGTCTTTTGATTGGAGTATTTATTTATAATTAATTACTGATAAGTATGTAGTTATTGTCACTTTGTTAATTATTGTCTCATTGTTTTTGTACAACAAAACAAAGTTATCTGTTTCTTATTCTCTTGCTTTTTTCCCTTGTGATTTGATGACTTTATTTTATGTCATTTTTGGATTCCTTTCTCTTTGTTTTTTGTGTTCATATTCTAGGTTTTTGGTTTTGGGTTATGATGAGGTTCATATATATCATCTATTGTAGATATCAGTTTATATTAAGTTAATGTTTGCTTAATTTCAAACATATTTGTAAAGTGCTATATCATTGCTGCCCCTTCACATTTTATGCATGTGATATCATATTTTATATATTTTTATTTTGTGTGTTCCTTGAATAATTATCTTAGATGTAATTTATTTTACGACTTTTGTTTTTTAATCTTTGTATTAGCTTTCTGAGTAATTAATAAGATTTGTTGCTTTTCATACCCTGTCTTTGAGATTGCTAATCCGTTCTTCTGTATCCTCTAATCAACTGTTTATTTCCTCTAGTATATTTTTCATTTATCTATTGTATTCTTTTACACTGACTTTCTGTCTTTTGCTGACATTCTCACTGGATTCATGCACTGTTCTGTCAAGTCTGTTGGGTGCCTTTATGACCATTAATTTGAACCCTATCAGGTAGTTTATCTGCATTTCATGTAGCTATTTTTCTGAGGTTTTGTCTTGTTCATTCATTTGGAACTTATTCCTCTTTTTATTATGTCTTACTTTCTGTGTTTGTTACTGTGTATTAGGTTGGTCACCTGTCTTTCCAGGTTTTGAAAGTAGTGGCTTTACGTAGAAGGCATCCTATGGTTCCCTGTTGCTCAGTCTTTCCTGGACACTAGGACAGGAGCTTTAGGGGTGCTACCTGTATGGGCTATGTGCCACTTACTGTTTCAGCTGGACTGTTACTGCTGCCTGCAGGCTGTTGGTCAGGGATGGCCATTAACCCAACAGTCTCCAATGACTGGCTGTGACTGCTGTGGACACACTGGTGGGCAGGGGTTAGCCCTCATGTGCTGGTTGTGAGGTGGGGCTGCAGTTGCTACGTATAGGCTAGTAGGTGGGGCTGGCTGCTTTCTCTCCCCCGGACAGGAATCAGTCCAGAGGGTGCTGCTCTGGCTGGGGCTGCCCACTAGGTGTGGTGAAACTGGTGGTCACTTTAGAGGGACACTGGTTCCTACTAAGGATGCTTGTTCAGTGTGGTCATGTGGGGGAGCTACTTTGGAGAGGCACCTGCTGGGGCAGGAATGTTGGGCGGGGCAGATCTGCAGGGGAGCACTGGTGTGGTGAAAGCAGTGCTAGCAAGGCAGATGGAAGGTTTCAAAACTGGCTCCCCTAGAACTATTGCCAGCTAAGCTAAAGGAATGCAACACAAGCGGTGACAAAATCCTTGTCTCCCTGGCACATATCTTAAAATTACATATAAATCTCCTTTACATATAACCCCAGTGTTTTTAAACCAAAGCTTCTGTGCTGCATCTCTGATCAAAGTGATAAAGTGAACTGGCCCATTAAAACCATAGACTCAGGGGCACCTGGGTGGCTCAGTGGGTTAAAGCCTCTGCTTTTGGCTCAGGTCATGATCTCAGGGTCCTGGGATCCAGCCCCGCATCGGGCTCTCTGCTCAGCAGGGAGCCTGCCTTCCCCCTCTCTCTCTGCCTGACTCTCTGCCTACTTGTGATTTCTGTCAAATAAATTAAAAAAAATTTTTTTTTGAAAAAAACCATAGACTCAGTTTCCTATATCCCTCATCTGTCCTGGAGTTAAACCTTGCTAATTTTCAAAGTTCCTGGAGTGAAACCCCACTGATTGTCAAAGCCACACCTCACTGGGGCTGAGCTCCCCAGTGCATATACCTAGGGCAGGGGGTGCCTGGTGTGGGGCTTGATCTTCTTCCTTCCTCTGAGCCTGTGATATCCATCTTTCTTGTTGGTAACACAGTAGGGGTTTAATTTCCTACAATGTTTCTGCTCTTCCTACCCTTCTTGATGTGGTTTCTCGCTATGTCTTCAGCTGTGGAAGATTGATTCTTCTAGTCTTCATGTTGTTTTAGAGTTGCAGTGCATGTGTCTTTTGCCTTAGTATGTCTGTGGGAGGAGGTGAACTCAGGACCTCCTAATCCACTATCTTCCTCTGCTCCCTCTAATTGATTTTTGGTTGTTACTGGGCAGGTGGCTTAACCTACTTGAGTTTCAGGTTTGGCTGGAGTAGAGAATAGCATAGTTTTTTTCACTCCTATGATTATAGCATTTTGTGAAATAGCAGACATCCTTGATTCTAATATATGTGTTTTACCTTTCTGAGGGTGAGATACCTCTTAAATTTATATTTATTAATATTTGTTAATATCAATATTATTGATTAATTATAATTACAATAATATATAATTATAATAATAATTAATATATTATATTTATATATTAATATTTTCAATATATTAGTATATTGAAAATTATACTTTCTTGTTTTTCTTGTTTTTTTTTTTTAAAGGTTTTATTTATTTGAGAGAGTGAGTAAGAGAGAGAGAGCACAAGCAGGGAGAGCAACAGGCAGAAGGAGAGGGAGAAGCAGACTCTTCTGCTGAGCAGGAAGCCCAGTGTAGGGCTTGATCCCAGGAACCTGGGATCATGACCCGAGCCAAGGCAGACACTTAACCTACTAAGTCACCCAGGTGCCCCTTTCTTGTTTTTCTTTAGTCGTTTTTACTAATCCGATTTCTTAAAATCAGTAGTGTCTCAGATAAACGGAGAAATGGCCATTATCAGATGCCTGGGTGGCTCAGTCCATCAAGCATCTGCCTTCAGCTCCGGTCATGATCCTGAGGTCCTAGGATAGAGTCCCACATCAGGCTCCCTGTTCAGTGGGGAGGCTGCGTCTCCCTCTCCCTCTTCCCTCTGCTCATGCTCTCTCTCTCTCTCAAAAAAATAATAAATACAGTTTTACCAAAAAAAAAATGGTCATTATCTATTTTAGTGGCATGTATTTAAAAGTAACAATAAGTCTCATTAAAATATAATTGGAGATCTTCACATTTTGCACACACCTAATATTTTCGGTAGTATTTATATCAAACACTTTAAAAAATTATTAACAGAATATAAACTTGAAACATGCATTTTGTGGAACTATATTACACTTGAATTATGACTTAGAAATTAATGTGGTAAAATAATACTAGAAATAGACTTGCTTATAAACTTTCAATCTAATTTTAGCTTCACAGCTAACTTATGTTGGCCAATTAGATTAGCTTTTCTGCTAATTATTTCTATGATAATTAAAATACCTGCCCTTTAATTTTAAGACCCAAATATTATTATAAAGCTCTTTTAATTTTGGGATAGTAATAATTTCATATGCAGTTTTAAAGTATAATATAGAGAGATACTTTACCCATTTAGTCTTAATGGTAGTATCTTGCAAAATTGTATTTCAATATCATAATTAGGATATTGACAAATACCATGACAGTCTAAAACATTTCTTTTACCACAAAGACCCTTCTACTAACCCTTTTATAGGTACACACATGTCCCTCCTCCCTCATAGCCCAGCAAACATTAGTATCTTCTCCATTTCTACAGTTTTACCAACTCAAGAAGCACACACTATGTGACTTCTATGATTATTCTTTTTCATTCACCATAATTTTCGGGAGCTGTTGCTCAGTAGATTTTTTTTTTTTTTTAAAGATTTTTTTTATTTATTTATTTGACAGAGAGAAATCACAAGTAAGCAGAGAGGCAGGCAGAGAGAGAGGAGGAAGCAGGCTCCCTGCTGAGCAGAAAGCCCGATGCGGGGCTCGAACCCAGGAGCCGGGATCATGACCTGAGCCGAAGGCAGCGGCTTAACCCACGGAGCCACCCAGGCGCCCCTGCTCAGTAGATTTTTTTCCCCCTTTTTATTTTACCTAAGTTAGTTTACTTAAGTTAATTTAATCATTAATCTGTTGAAAAATATCTGGGATGTCTCCTGTTCAGGGCCATTATATATAAGTTCCTATGAACATTTTTGTACAGAATTTTTTTTTTGTGAATGTAAGTTTTCATTTTTTCTTAGATAAATGCTCAAAAATGTGAATGCTGTCACAAACTAATTGCATGATTAGTTTTTGTTTTGTCTTGTTTTTTTATTTGAAAACAGTAATTTAATTTTAGTTAACATAGTGCTATATTAGTTTCAGGTATACAATGTAGTGATTCAGCAGTTCTGTCCGTCACCCAATGCTCATCATGACAAGTGCACTCCTTAATCCCCATCACCTATTTCCCCCATTCTTCCACCCACCTCCTCTCTGGTAACCACCTGTTTGTTCTCTTTAGTTAAGAGTCTATTTTTGGCTTGTCTTTTTTTTCTTTGTTCATTTATTTTGTTTCTTAAATGCCATATATGAGTGAAATCATGGTCTTTGTTTTTCTTTGACTTCTTTCACTCAGCATTATACTCTGTAGATCCATCCATGTTCTTGTAAATGGTAAGATTTCATTCATTTTTATGGCTGAGTAATATTCCACCATATGTATATGGTGGAATATTATACATATATTGGAATATATATATACACACACACACACATACATAGTGGAATACACACACACACACACCCCACATCTTCCTTATTCATTTATCTATCAGTGGAAACTTGGATTGCTTCCATAAGTTGCCTATTACAAATAATGTTGAAATAAGCATAGGGATTCATATATCCCTTTGAATTAGTATTTTTATTATTGTTTAGACAAATAGTAGTGCAGTTGCCGGATCATATGGTTATTCTATTTTTAGTTTTTGAGGAGCCTCCATACTGTTTTCCATAGTGGCTGCAACAGTTGGAGCTCACTCCAGCAGTTCACAAGAGTTCTTTTTCTCCACATCCTTGCCGGTATTGTTTCTTATGTTTTTTGATTTTAGCCATTTTGACAGTGTGAGGTGACATGGTGGTTTTGATTTTCATTTCCCTGATGGTGAGTGATGTAGAGCATCTTTTCATGTGTCTGTTGGCCATTTGCATGTCTACTTTGTAGAAAAGTCAGTTCATATCTTCTGCCCACTTTTAAACTGTATTATTTGTTTTTTGGGTATTCAGTTATATCAGTTCTTTATATATTTTGGATATTAACCCTTTATTGGGCATGTCATTTGCAGATATCTTCTTTTATTCAGTAGTTTGCCTTTTCATTTCGTTCTTTCCTTTGCTGTCCAGAAGCTTTTTATTTTGATGTAATCCCAGTAGTTTATTTTTTGCTTTTGTTTCCTTTACCTCAGGAGACATAACTAGAAAAATATTTCTATGGCCAGTGTCAGAGAAATTACTGTCTGTGCTCTCTTCTAGGATTTTTCTGATTTTGGGCCTCACATTTAAATCCTTAATCCATTTTGAGTTTATTTTTATGGGTGGTTTGAAAGTGGTTCAGTTTCATTTTTTTGCACATTGCTGTCCAGTTTTCCCAACACCATTTTTTTTTTAAGGTTTTTATTTATTTATTTGACAGAGAGAAATCACAAGTAAGCAGAGAGGCAGGCAGAGAGAGAGGAGAAAGCAGGCTCCCTGCTGAGCAGAAAGCCCGACGTGGGGCTCGAACCCAGGACCCGGGTTCACGACCCGAGCTGAAGGCAGCGGCTCAACCCACTGAGCCACCCAGGCGCCCCCCCAACACCATTTTTTTTTTTTATAATTTTTTTTTTATTTTTTTCAGCATAACAGTATTCATTATTTTTGCACCACACCCAGTGCTCCATGCAATCCGTGCCCTCTACAATACCCACCACCTGGTGCCCCCAACCTCCCACCCCCCACCCCTTCAAAATTCTCAGATCGTTTTTCAGAGTCCATAGTCTCTCATGGTTCACCTCCCCTTCCAATTTCCCTCAACTCCCTTCTCCTCTCCATCTCCCCTTGTCCTCCATGCTATTTGTTATGCTCCACAAATAAGTGAAACCATATGATAATTGACTCTCTCTGATTGACTTATTTCACTCAGCATAATCTCTTCCAGTCCCGTCTATGTTGCTACAAAACTTGGGGATTCATCCTTTCTTTCTTTTTTTTTTTTTTTACAGCTTTATAAACATATATTTTTATCCCCAGGGGTACAGGTCTGCGAATCGCCAGGTTTACACACTTCACAACACTCACCATAGCACATATCCTCCCCGATATCCATAACGCCACCCCCTCTCCCAACCCCCTCCCCCCATCAACCCTCAGTTTGTTTTGTGAGATTAAGAGTCACTTATGGTTTGTCTCCCTCCCAATCCCATCTTGTTTCATTTACTCTTCTCCTACCCCCTCAACCCCCCATGTTGCATCTCCTCTTCCTCATATCAGGGAGATCATATGATAGTTGTCTTTCTCCGATTGACTTATTTCGCTAAGCATGATACCCTCTAGTTCCATCCACGTCGTCGCAAATGGCAAGATTTCATTTCTTTTGATGGCTGCATAGTATTCCATTGTGTATATATACCACATCTTCTTTATCTATTCGTCTGTAGATGGACATCTAGGTTCTTTCCATAGTTTGGCTATTGTAGACATTGCTGCTATAAACATTCGGGTGCACGTGCCCCTTCGGATCACTACGTTTGTATCTTTAGGGTAAATACCCAGCAGTGCAATTGCTGGGTCATAGGGTAGTTCTATTTTCAACATTTTGAGGAACCTCCATGCTGTTTTCCAGAGTGGTTGCACCAGCTTGCATTCCCACCAACAGTGTAGGAGGGTTCCCCTTTCTCCGCATCCTCGCCAGCATCTGTCATTTCCTGACTTGTTAATTTTAGCCATTCTGACTGGTGTGAGGTGATATCTCATGGTGGTTTTGATTTGTATTTCCCTGATGCCGAGTGATATGGAGCACTTTTTCATGTGTCTGTTGGCCATCTGGATGTCTTCTTTGCAGAAATGTCTGTTCGTGTCCTCTGCCCATTTCTTGATTGGATTATTTGTTCTTTGGGTGTTGAGTTTGCTAAGTTCTTTATAGATTTTGGACACTAGCCCTTTATCTGATATGTCATTTGCAAATATCTTCTCCCATTCTGTCAGTTGTCTTTTGGTTTTGTTCACTGTTTCCTTTGCTGTGCAAAAGCTTTTGATCTTGATAAAATCCCAAAAGTTCATTTTTGCCCTTGCTTCCCTTGCCTTTGGTGATGTTCCTAGGAAGATGTTGCTGCGGCTGACGTCGAAGAGGTTGCTGCCTGTGTTCTCCTCGAGGATTTTGATGGATTCCTTTCTCACATTGAGATCCTTCATCCATTTTGAGTCTATTTTCGTGTGTGGTGTAAGGATATGATCCAATTTCATTTTTCTGCATGTGGCTGTCCAATTTTCCCAACACCATTTATTGAAGAGGCTGTCTTTGTTCCATTGGACATTCTTTCCTGCTTTGTCGAAGATGAGTTGACCATAGAGTTGAGGGTCCATTTCTGGGCTCTCTATTCTGTTCCATTGATCTATGTGTCTGTTTTTGTGCCAGTACCATGCTGTCTTGATGATGACAGCTTTGTAATAGAGCTTGAAGTCCGGAATTGTGATGCCACCAACTTTGGCTTTCTTTTTCAATATTCCTTTGGCTATTCGAGGTCTTTTCTGGTTCCATATAAATTTTAGGATTATTTGTTCCATTTCTTTGAAAAAAATGGATGGTACTTTGATAGGAATTGCATTAAATGTGTAGATTGCTTTAGGTAGCATAGACATTTTCACAATATTTATTCTTCCAATCCAGGAGCATGGAACATTTTTCCATTTCTTTGTGTCTTCCTCAATTTCTTTCATGAGTACTTTATAGTTTTCTGAGTATAGATTCTTAGTCTCTTTGGTTAGGTTTATTCCTAGGTATCTTATAGTTTTGGGTGCAATTGTAAAAGGGATGGACTCCTTAATTTCTCTTTCTTCTGTCTTGTTGTTGGTGTAGAGGAATGCAACTGATTTCTGTGCATTGATTTTATATCCTGACACTTTACTGAATTCCTGTACAAGTTCTAGCAGTTTTGGAGTGGAGTCTTTTGGGTTTTCCACATAGAGTATCATATCATCTGCGAAGAGTGATAGTTTGACTTCTTCTTTGCCGATTTGGATGCCTTTAATTTCCTTTTGTTGTCTGATTGCTGAGGCTAGGACTTCTAGTACTATGTTGAATAGCAGTGGTGATAACGGACATCCCTGCCGTGTTCCTGACCTTAGCAGAAAAGCTTTCAGTTTTTCTCCATTGAGAATGATATTTGCGGTGGGTTTTTCATAGATGGCTTTGATAATATTGAGGTATGTGCCGTCTATCCCTACACTTTGAAGAGTTTTGATCAGGAAGGGATGCTGTACTTTGTCAAATGCTTTTTCAGCATCTATGGAGAGTATCATATGGTTCTTGTTCTTTCTTTTATTAATGTGTTGTATCACATTGATTGCTTTGCGGATGTTGAACCAGCCTTGCAGCCCTGGAATAAATCCCACTTGGTCGTGGTGAATAATCCTTTTAACGTACTGTTGAATCCTATTGGCTAGTATTTTGGCGAGAATTTTTGCCTCTGTTCATCAAGGATATTGGTCTGTAGTTCTCTTTTTTGTTGGGATCCTTGTCTGGTTTTGGGATCAAGGTGATGCTGGCCTCATAAAATGAGTTTGGAAGTTTTCCTTCTATTTCTCTTTTTTGGAACAGTTTCAGGAGAATAGGAATTAGTTCTTCTTTAAATGTTTGGTAGAATTCCCCCGGGAAGCTGTCTGGCCCTGGGCTTTTGTTTGTTTGGAGATTTTTGATGACTGTTTCCATCTCCTTACTGGTTATGGGTCTGTTGAGGCTTTCTATTTCTTCCTGGTTCAGTTGTGGTAGTTTATATGTCTCTAGGAATGCATCCATTTCTTCCAGATTGTCAAATTTGTTGGCGTAGAGTTGCTCATAGTATGTTCTTATAATTGTCTGTATTTCTTTGGTGTTCGTTGTGATCTCTCCTCTTTCATTCATGATTTTATTTATTTGGGTCCTCTCTCTTCTTTTTGATAAGTCTGGCCAGGGGTTTATCAATCTTATTAATTCTTTCAAAGAACCAGCTCCTAGTTTCGTTGATTTGTTCTATTGTTTTTTTGGTTTCTATTTCATTGATTTCTGCTCTAATCTTTATGATTTCTCTTTTGCTGCTGGGTTTAGGGTTTCTTTCTTGTTCTTTCTCCAGCTCCTTTAGGTGTAGGGTTAGGTTGTGTACCTGAGACCTTTCTTGTTTCTTGAGAAAGGCTTGTACCGCTATATATTTTCCTCTCAGGACTGCCTTTGTTGTGTCCCACAGATTCTGAACTGTTGTGTTTTCATTATCATTTGTTTCCATAAATTTTTTCAATTCTTCTTTGATTTCCTGGTTGACCCATTCATTCTTTAGAAGGATGCTGTTTAGTCTCCATGTATTTGGGTTCTTTCCAGATTTCCTCTTGTGATTGAGTTCTAGCTTTAGAGCATTGTGGTCTGAAAATATGCAGGGAATGATCCCAATCTTTTGATACCGGTTGAGACTTGATTTAGGACCAAGAATGTGATCTATTCTGGAGAATGTTCCATGTGCACTAGAGAAGAATGTGTATTCTGTTGCTTTGGGATGAAATGTTCTGAATATATCTGTGATGTCCATCTGGTCCAGTGTGTCATTTAAGGCCTTGATTTCCTTGTTGATCTTTTGCTTGGATGATCTGTCCATTTCAGTGAGGGGAGTGTTAAAATCCCCTACTATTATTGTATTATTGTCAGTGTGTTTCTTTGATTTTGTTATTAATTGGTTTATATAGTTGGCTGCTCCCACGTTAGGGGCATAGATATTTAAAATTGTTAGATCTTCTTGTTGGACAGTTCCTTTGAGTATGATATAGTGTCCCTCCTCATCTCTTATTATAATCTTTGGCTTAAAATCTAATTGATCTGATATAAGGATTGCCACTCCTGCTTTCTTCTGATGTCCATTAGCATGGTAAATTCTTTTCCACCCCCTCACTTTAAACCTGGAGGTGTCTTCGGGTGTAAGATGAGTTTCTTGTAGGCAACATATAGATGGTTTTTGTTTTTTTATCCATTCTGATACCCTGTGTCTTTTGATTGGGGCATTTAGCCCATTAACATTCAGGGTAAGTATTGAGAGATATGAATTTAGTGCCATTGTATTGCCTGTAAGGTGACTGTTATTGTATATTGTCTCTGTTTCTTTCTGATCTACTACTTTGAGGGTCTCTCTTTGCTTAGAGGACCCCTTTCAATATTTCCTGTAGAGCTGGTTTGGTATTTGCAAATTCTTTCAGTTTTTGTTTGTCCTGGAAGCTTTTAATCTCTCCGTCTATTTTCAATGATAGCCTAGCTGGATATAGTATTCTTGGCTGCATGTTTTTCTCATTTAGTACTCTGAATATATCATGCCAGCTCTTTCTGGCCTGCCAGGTCTCTGTGGATAAGTCTGCTGCCAATCTAATATTTTTACCATTGTACGTTACAGACTTCTTTTCCCGGGCTGCTTTCAGGATCTTTTCTTTGTCACTAAGACTTGTCAATTTTACTATTAGGTGACGGGGTGTAGACCTATTCTTATTGATTTTGAGGGGGGTTCTCTGAACCTCCTGGATTTTGATGCTTGTTCCCTTTGCCATATTGGGGAAATTCTCTCCAATAATTCTCTCCAATATACCTTCTGCTCCCCTCTCTGTTTCCTCTTCTTCTGGAATCCCAATTATTCTAATGTTGTTTCGTCTTATGGTGTCACTTATCTCTCGAATTCTCCCCTCGTGGTCCAGTAGCTGTTTGTCCCTCTTTTGCTCAGCTTCTTTATTCTCTGTCATTTGGTCTTCTATATCGCTAATTCTTTCTTCTGCCTCATTTATCCTAGCAGTGAGAGCCTCCATTTTTGATTGCACCTCATTAATAGCTTTTTTGATTTCAACTTGGTTAGATTTTAGTTCTTTTATTTCTCCAGAAAGGGCTTTTATATCTCCCGAGAGGGTTGCTTTAATATCTTCCATGCCTTTTTCAAGCCCGGCTAGAACCTTGAGAATCATCATTCTGAACTCTATATCTGACATATTACCAATGTCTGTATTGATTAGGTCCCTAGCCTTTGGTATTGCCTCTTGTTCTTTTTTTTGTTGTGAATTTTTCCGCCTTGTCATTTTGTCCAGATAAGAGTTTATGAAGGAGCAAGTAAAATATTAAAAGGGTGGCAACAACCCCAGGAAAATATGCTTTAGCCAAATCAGAAGAGATCCTGAATTGTGAGGGGGGAGAAAGGGGATAAAAAGGGGTTCAGAAAGAACGAAAAAAAAAAAACTATTAAAAAAAAGAAAGCCGATAAAGAAAAAATATAAGAAGAGGAAAAAATATATATATTAGATAAACTATTTAAAAAACGTTAAAAAAAGAAAACGGTAAAAGTTAAAAAAAATTTAGCAGAAGAAGAGAAAAAGAAAAAAAAATTGAAAAAGAGAAAAAAAAATTTAACTGCAAGGCTAAAAAATCATGGGGAGAAAGCCATGAGTTCCGTGCTTTGCTTTCTTCTCCTCTGGAATTCCGCCGTTCTCCTTGGTAGGTGAACTTGGTCCTGGCTGGGTTTCCCGTAGATCTTCTGGGAGAGGGGCCCGTTGTAGTGATTCTCAAGCGTCTTTGCCCCAGGCGGAGTTGCACCGCCCTTACCCGGGGCCGCGCTGAGTCATCAGCTCGGGTTCGCTTTCGGGAGCTTTTGTTCCCTGAGCGCTTTCCGTAGAGTCCGGAGGACAGGAATCAAGATGGCGGCCTCCCGGTCTCCGGCCCGGAGGAGCCGAGAGCCCGGGGCCCCACTCCTCAGTGCGCCCTCAGAGAACAGCGCCCAATGACTCCCGTCACCCTGGCTTCCAGCCGCACTCCGAGCTGACCGAGCCTGCGACCGGTTCAAGGCAACCCTGAGCTGAGAGTCACTCCTCGGCTCTGTCTCTGCAGCCGGCTTCCCCGTTCTAATACCGGTAAGCTCTGCGACACTGAGACACCCCCGATCCTTCTGCGACCCTGCGGGACCTGAGGCCGCGCTTACCCGGCCTGGGCTTCACCCCAGTTAAGCCTCTGGAGCGATGTCCCTCAGCGGAACAGACTTTTAAAAGTCCTGATTTTGCTCCGTTGCTCTGCCGCTCGCCGGGATCCGGCCCCTCCCCCCGCGGTCTATCTTCCCGTCGCTTTGGATTCACTTCTCCGCCAGTCCTACCTTGCAGAAAGTGGTTGATTTTCTGTTTCTGGAATTGCTGTTCCTCTTCTCTTCAATCTCCCGTTGGATTTGTAGGTGTTTGCAATCTTTAGATAAGCTATTTAGCTGATCTCCCGCTACCCGAAGTAGTCTCAGCCTGCTACTTCTCCGCCATCTTGACTCCCCCCCCCCAACACCATTTTTTGAAGAGACTTTTTCCCAGTGCATATCCTTGACTTTGTCAAAGATTAATTGGCAGCATTATTGTGGGTTTATGTCTGGGATCTCTATTCAGTTGATCTACATGACTGTTTTTTTGCTATTATTATACAATTTGATTCCTAGAACTTTGTAGTATATTTTGGAATATGGGATTGATTAATTTGAGTAAATGATCCTGACCTCCTGAGAGTAAATCACACATGATGGTGGTGAATGATTTTTTAATATAGTTTGATTCTGTTTAAGTTTTTTATTTTTTGTTTTTTTGTTTGTTTTGTTTTGTTTTGTTTTTGAGAATTTCTATGTCTGTGTTCATTAGATAATTCCTTTTTTGTAGTGTCTTCATCTGGTTTTGGTATCAGAGTAATGCTGACCTCCTAGAATGAGTTTGGAAGCTTTCCTTTTCTTATATATATATATATATATATATATTTTTTTTTTTTTTTTGATTGGTTTGAAAAAAAAAAAGTGTACTAACTTTTCCTTTAATGTTAGATAGAATTCACCTGTTAAGCCATCTGGTCCTGGACTTTCATTTGTTAAGAGTTTAAAATTAGTGATTTGATTTTTGTTTGTCTGGGAAACTCTTTATCTCTCCTTCTATTCTGAATGACAGTCTTGCTGGGGAGAGTATTCTTGGCTGTAGTTCTTTCTCTTTCAGCAATTTGAATATATCATGGCACTCCCTTCTAGCTTGTAAAGTTTCTTCTGAAAAATCAGTTGATAGTATTATGGGGTTTCTCTTGTATGTAACTGTTTTCTTTTCTCTTGGTGCTTTAATATTTTTCTTTCTCACTACTTTTATCACTTTAATTACTATGTGTCATGTAGTGGACCTCCTTGAGTTGATTTTGTTGGAATATTGCTATGCCTCCTAGATCTGGAGTTTTGTTTTCTTCTCCACATTTGGAAGCTTTCAGCTGATAATTCTTTAAATATCAGCTGAAATATCTTTCCCCCTTTTTGCTCTCTTCTCCCTCTGGGACCCCTATAATGCAAATGTTATGCTTGATGGTGTTGCTGAATTCTTAAATTCTATTTTAATTTTTTATTTTTTTCACTCCTCTTCAGCGTGTTTGCTTTCCATTACTTTGTCCTGCTTGATTGCTTTCCACTATTTTGTCCTCTTGGTCGCTGATCTTGTCTTCTGCTTTTTCTAATCCATTTATTCTATCTTCTGTGTTGTTAGTTACATTTATTGTGTTCTTCATCTCTGACTGGTTCTTTTTTATGTTTTCCATATCTTTTTTAAGGCTCTCAATGAGGTTCTCCTCTCTTTTCTCAAGTCCAGTTAGTATCTTTTTGACCATTACTTCAAGTAGGCTCCAAACACAGTGTGGAACTCAGTGAGAGGCTTGAACTCTTGACCCTGAGATCAAGACCTGAGCTGTGATCAAGTGTCAGATGCTTAACTGACTGAGCCACCTAGGTGCCCCTTGACAATTACTTTAAATTTTCTGTCAGGCCTATTACTTACCTCTGTTTAGCTCTCTTGCTAAATAGAGCTCTGATTTTGTCCTGTTCTTTCATCTGGGACATACCCCTCTGTCTCCTCATTTTTTTTTTTTTTTAATTCTGTATCTGTTTCTCTGTGTTGGAAAAGTTAACTACATCTTCTGCTCTTGAAAGGAGTTGGCTTATGAAGAAGTCCAGTAGTGTTCTGTAATGCAGTGTCGTGTCCCCTGTTCACTAGAAGCTGGCACTTCGTGTGTGTCTCTTATGTATGTTGGGTGTTCCTTAAATATTGTGGCTCAGACACTTTTGCCTGTATTTTAATCACTTGTAATGGCTATCTTTGCCTCTTATGGGCAAGGTTCGCCCCCTGTGTCATTAATGTGCCAATATGATGTGGCTTTGAGTTTGAGTTGAGTCAGACCAGGTGTTTGCCAGAGTTGAAATAGCACCAAAGTTCAGGGTGCTTTCCTTGTGCTATCCCTGAGAAGCTTTTGTTGTTGGGGAGAGCCTGCTATCAGACCAGATGTGTGCCCCCGCCCACTGCTGGGGCTGCAGTGGGCCTGGTTTGTTTGGTTATTTTCCCTTCTCCTCAGGAGTCACTTTGGAGTAGAGCTGCTCCCTGCCAGGGCTGCTTTCGTCCTGCTGGGCTTGTGGCACTGCTTTGAAGGGCTCCCGCCACGGACTTATTGGAAGGGGAAGGTCCATAGGACAGTGGGGTTAGGGAACACAGTTTTAGCAAGGATTTCCCTGATGTGCTGTGGGAAGGGACCTGGAGCCAGTCCTTGGAGGAGGACCTGGAGGAAATGTGTCCACAGGAGAATGCAGGCTGGGTGTGGCTGTTAGCAAGTTAGGTAGTGATTGCTGGTGCTGTGCAGGTTCCTTCACATATCCCTGTGTACAGGCTGGGGGTGCGGGGGAGGGAAATGGCGCCCACTGGCTCTTTTGTTCTTGGGGAAGTCTCACAGGGATCCCTGTTCCTCTGGCACATGAGCTGAGAGTAGTAAATTAATCTCCCTTCCTTATACCCTAGAGGTTTTTCAAACTGTTGCATCTATGCTATATCTTTGTGAAGCTGTTCATGTGCTGTGTCTTTAAGGGTGAGGACTCAGTTTCCTCTCATCCTCCCTGCTCTCTCAGAGCAGAAGCTCCTGATTTTTAAACTTCTAGGTGTTAAGCCCCACTGATTATAAGAACTTGCAAAATTTTATTCCTCTGGTTTTCAGAGCCAAATGTTTTGGGGATTCTTCTTATCTATGATAAGGGCGCCTCTTGAGATGGTCTGTTTCCCCTTTTCACTCCTGTGGTGTCCCTCCCTTCCATGGACAGTCCTCCGGGTCTGTTTAGCTCCCACGCCATTCCCATCCTATCTACCCTTTTTAATGTGACCTCACTCTATATTTAGCTGTAGGAGAGTTTGTTCTTTCAGTGTTTGGGTTGTCTTCTAGGTTATTTACACTGTTGTGGGTGTTATCTGGGTATATCCTTGGCAGGACGTGAGCTTAGGGTCTTCCTACTCTGCCATCTTTCCTGGAACTTAGATACCTGAATAGTCTTATAAAATACTACAAAACTGTTTTCCAGAATGGCTGTACCTTTGTACAATCCAATCAGCAATGTGCGAGCTATCCAATTCCTTTGCATCCTTGCCCTTGCCTGCATTTGGTGCTATCGTGGTTTTTTTTGTTTCTTTTTTTAGGCATTTTGCTAGATGTATGATGACTTATTTGCATTTCACTAATGATATAGGACATTTTTTCATGTGCTTCTTTCCCATGTATTTCTTTTTTTGTAAAATGCTTCTTCATGTCCTTTTCCATTTGTAATTAGATTGTTTTACTGTTCAGTTTTAGAGAGTTCTTTATGGATACTTGTCCTTTGTTAGATATGTGATTTACAAATATTTTTGTCACAGTTCTGTACAGTCTTTTCATTCTCTTAACGGGGTCATTTGCAGAGAAAAGTTCTGAAATTTGAATAAGGTCCAGTTTATCAGTTTTTACTTTTATGAATTAGTTATGCTTTTGGTGTGAAATCTGCAAATTCTTTGACAGCCCTAGTTTCTTCTATACCTATTTTTCTAAATGTTTAATAGTTTTAGTTTGACATTAAGATCCATGACCCATTTTGAGTTAATTTTTGTGTAGGTTTGAGATTTAGTTTCAAGGTGGCTTACTTGTTAGTTTGTTTTGCCAATGGACCCCCACTTGCGTTAGCATTATTTGTTGGAAAAGCTGCTCCTCCATTGGATTATGTTTGCAAATGTCAAAAATTTGTTAGGCATATTTTTGTGTGTATGCTTCTGGGTTTATTTTCTGTTCCATTGATTGATATGTATTTCTTTGCCAAAATCCTATTGTTTTGATTAATATAGATCTTAAGATTAGTGAAGTTGATTTTTTCCCACTTTACTACTTTTTAATATTATTCTGGGCCTTGTTCCTTTCTATATGAATTTGAGAATTAGTTTGTATGTCTACAAATAACATTGGTGGGCATTTGATAGAAATTGCACCGAACCTATAGATCATTTGGGGATATTTGAAATCTTTACTATGTTGAGTCTTATAATCTCTGAAAATGTGGTATTTCTCCATCTTATTTGAGTATTCTTCAGTTTCTTTTGTTAGTGTTTCCTAATTTTAAGCATGTTGATCCTGTACATATTTTGTTAACTTTATACTTAAATAGTTCATTTTCTTTGTGTGATTATAAATATATTTTATTTTAATTTTGGTTTCTTCATGTTCCTTTTTGCCATATAGAAATATAATTATTGTGTGTTTGTCTTGTATTCTGTGACATTGCTGAACTGACTGAATAGTTCTAGTTTTTTTTTTTTTAATTTTTTGTTTTTTGGATTTTTTTTTTTTTGTAGATTTGTTTGGGATTTTCTTTGTAGAGAATCATCTATCTGCAAAGAAGGGATACTTTTATTTCTTCCTTTCCTGTTTGTGTCTTATTGCAGTGCTAGAACTTTTAGTACTCTGTTAAAGTAGGAGTGGTGAGAATAGACCTCTTTGCCCTCTTCGTGATCTTAGGAGGAAAGAATTTGCTGGGAATTTTGTCATGAAATGATGTTGGGTTATGTCAAATGCTTTGTCTACATCAAATTACATGATCATATGATTTCTGTAGTCTATTGATATTTTGGGTTACATTTACAAATATTGGACCAGCTTTGTGTACATGGGATTAATTCTAGTGGTTATTGTGTATAATTCTATATATTTCTGGATTTCATTTGCTAATATCTTATAGGAGAATGTTACATTTGAATTTATGAGAGATATTGGTTTATAATTATTTCCCCATCCCTTTTTTTTGAACTGTACTTTCGTTTTGTTATACTTTGTTCTCCTTGTGCTATTCTGTGTTTTGATATCAGGTAAACACTAGTCATAAAATCAATTGGCAAGTTTTTCCTTCTCTTCAGCTTGCTGGAACAGATTGTATAAAATTGGTGTTCATTCTACAGTAAATGTTTGTTAGAAATCTCCTGTGAAACCATCTGGGCCTGATGATTTCCTCTATCATTTTCATTCTAGCATTGAGTTCATCTAGGTGAGTTTATTTTGGTAATTGTATTTTTTAGTTATATAATTTATGTTTGGTTGTTTTAAAACTTATTTATTTGTTTTTAAAAGAATTTTAATAGCTTGTGGAAGGATGTATGATAGATGCTTTAAAATCCTTGTTGGACAGTTCTAACATCTGATTCATCTTAGATTTGACCTTTGGTGGTTGTTATTTCTCATGCATGTTCTGCTTTCTTGGTTCTTGGTATAGCTGCATTTTTTAAGTATTATTTTCTGGGTATTATGAGACTCTAGATCCTATTAAAGATTTTTTTTAAGTCAGCCAGGCCCCCGCATTGAAGTGTAACATGAGGCTTGGATGAGTGTGTTTGCTTAGAAACCCACTAGGTCCCCTTCCTACCTCCAGTATTACTCCAGAACAATTACAGCAAAAACAGAACTCCTACTGCTTTGATGCAGATGGGAAGGTTGGATATTCACCATCCTGTCTTGGGGATTTGGGTTGTAGTTTCAATTTCCTGCTGAACCTTTTGCTACCAGGGGAGCGATAATGGGAAGGGAGTGATATCCAGCTCTGTATCACATCACCTCCTTTGGCCTCATTAAGGAGGGTTGGTACTCTACTTCCCCCTGGGCCCTGCTGACACCAGGGATGTGGGGAATTGGGAGTGTTGATTAGCCCTGGTTGGCACTGCTGTGTAGGTATGGAGATTCAGGTCCCCACTTGGCCTCAGTGATTCTAAAGGAAGGGGGATGGTGGAGTGGGGACGAGTTCCCACTTCTATTATCTTGGTCAGTCTCATTGATTTTACATGAGTGGTGACTAGCTCTCTTTCAGACTACTTTTTTAAAATTTAAATTCAGTTTAACCAATAGTATATTATTAGTTTCAGAGGTAGATTTCAGTGATTCATCAGTTGCATATAACACTCAATGCTTATTCCATCAAGTGCCCTCCCAGTTACCTTCACCCAGTTACCTTATTCCCTCACCCACCTCCCCTCCAGCAACCCTCAGTTTGTTTCCTGTATTTAAGAGTCTATTATGGTTTGTCTCCTTCTCTGTTTGTATCTTATTTTTCCTTCCTTTCCCCTATGTTTATGTGTTTTATTTCTTAAATTCCACATATGAGTGCAATCATATGGTATTTGTCTTTCTCTGACTGACTTGTTTAGCTTAGCATTACCTTCTAGTTTCATCCACGTCATTGCAAATGCAAGATTTCATTCTTTTTGATGGCTGAGTAATATTCCTGTGTGTGTGTGTGTATACACATCACAAGGGGCACATGCACTCCAATGTTTATAGTAAGGAATGTCCACAGTAGCCGAAACATGGTAAGAGCCCAGATGTCCATCAACAGATGAACAGACTGCTTAAGATTCTTAATAAATCTTATTACTGTTGAGTAGAGGTGGTGGCTCAACTTTTTGCCATACTCTGCAGATGCTACTTTGGTGGGGGAATTGTAGCAGTGAAGGAGAATGAGCAACATAGGGGAATGTAAAATGATCTCTTTTTGCCCACTGACAATAATCCCATCGGAGGAATTCTGTTAGTTCTCTCTGGTGGGAAATGGAAAATCAGCCTGCCAAACTGTCTGATTTGCTAACTGTGGGGGAATTAGATTGTCTTTTTATGTGTGTGCAGGCATAAAGTAGGGTGAAGATTTGGGGGTAGAAATGTAACTTCTTATTTGACCTGTGTGAAGGGGACAATGAGGTTTTTCCACAGATGATTGCCTGGAGTGGGAAGATTATTGCCAAAAAATATTTTCTGTCCTTTCAGTCTTTTCCTTGCCTGTGATTAGCAGGGAACAAGGTTTTCTTGGAGCTTTTTTTGGTCTTTGCTTATTGGTGGTTTCACAGAGAGTCTTCTGTAGTACGCTGGCTGGTGTCTATAGGAGGCAGTAAGGAGGTCCTGGGTGTTCTCTGCCATGTTGTCCCCCAGGCTGTGAGTTTCATAGGTATCCAGTCTTTGTCCTTTCAGAAACTTCCTGTGTTTCTTTGTCACGTTGTAGCTAGGGATTTTTAGTTGTGAGAGAAAAAGACCTAAGAGCTGTGGGGCTTTCCATCTTGCCAAAACCACGTCTCTCAAGATACTGTTTTTGTTAACATGAAAGCCCTTATAAATAAAATTAAATGTTCTTGCTACAATGGAGTATTTTTTAGTGAAAACTTCTTCCATGAAGATTTTCATTGATTTCTACATTGGATTGATTCATTATCAGTCAGCCTTTTTTGTTTCTAGAACCACAGAATTATTTTCTTATAAAACAAGGAGCATCTATGACCCTTTTTATTGGAGTAAAATATATAGAAGATAAAATTTGCCATTATAACCGCTTTTAAGTATACAGTTTGGTGCATTGATTATGTTTACAGTGTTGTGAACTATCATTCCCAAAACTTTTTATTGTTGTTGTTAATTAATGGACTTTATTTTTTTGAGCTGTTTTAGGTTTACAGAAAAATGAGTGGGAAGTACAGAAAGTTCACAGGTACCTCTTCCTTTCCTTTCTCCTTTTGTTAGCATTTTACAACACTGTGTTACACTTGTTACATTGATGAGTGGTACACATTCTATGGGTTTTGACAAAAGACAACATGAGTCCACCATTAAAGTGTTATTTGGAGTAGTTTCGCGGTCCAAAATATCCCCTGTGCTCTACCTATTCATCCTTTGCCCTTCCTCCTTCCCTTTTCCACAGTTCCTAGCAACCACTTATCCTTATACTGTGCCTAACTCAGTATTCTAAAATATCCATATTTTCAAAAGTTAGTTCATCAAAACATTTGGAAAATGTAATTGTTTCAGAACACAAGAAAGGTAAAATATAATGTAAAAACCATTTTTGTATATGTTCATTTTAGATAGAGCCTGATATTATAAACCATTCATATGTTCTTCTTTTATTTTGCAAAGGTACTGTTTTGATTTATAGCTCCTTAAAGTGAAAGCCGATTTAAGGAGTTATTTCACACTGTTCTGGAAGTTGATGTTCATGATTGCTCAGTTTTCTGCTTATTTGTCTCCCTTTTTATGCCAGGTGATTAATCTTAAAATGCTAATGATGTATATCTTCTTAGATTTTGAGCATACATTATAGATTAGCAAGAAAAGGGTCAGACTTTTTGAAATAATATACTTGCATGCCCTTATTATATAGGAGAAACGAAGTTCCAGAGATGTAAAAAGTTTAATTTCTTATTCTATTTGTTTAGAGAAAAACAAAATCTAACATATATTAAACTCTTACTTTGTAACTATAATATGTCCTCATATACTTACTGTGTACTGATAAACCTGCGGATAGAGAAATGGGTAATCTTGCCCACAGTCACTCACTAGAAAGTTCATGGTGGAACCCAGATTAAAACTCTGAATCTCTATCCAGTACCTGAGCAAGGAAGGACTATTCCTGGAAGCTCTTCCAGACTTATTCATTCCCTTTTGACATTGAAATCAAGTTGCTGATCTAGAATGAAATCTAATGGACCCAGTTTATCCCTTGATACAAGAATTATCCAGTCCCATCCCCATTCTAACCATTGGAGTCATATAATATGATAAACATGTTCTATTATCTAGTAAATTGTATGGGTATGCAGGGCACAAAGATAAAAGGCTGGAAGGCAGTGCGGGGAGTAAAACAACAAAGTAGATAGTGACAGTGCAACATGATTAAGGCTGTGATTGAAGTAATTTTGGGTATACAAGTAGTACATCAGGGATGTCGTCCCCCAAAAAGGAGACGGCTAAGCTGCATTTTGCTCAGGGCCATCAATGTCTTGAAAATATCTACCTCTAGGACTTCTGAATTACATTTGTAATCTTTTTTTGCTCTGTGCTGACAAAGGTTTTTTTCCAGCCTCCTAAGATTCCAAGCCCAATTGAGGAAGTATGTTTTACAGTTGTTGGAACCATTAAAAAGCATAAAAAATCTATGTGCACCACAGGTGACAGACAACCATGATAGTGATATTTAATGAAAAATAGCCTTTTTTTTTTTTTATAGTGATAAGAGCTCAGCTCTGAAATCAGGTAGGACTGATTTGATTGAATCTGGATCCTGCAGTTATGTGGTGATGAAAAAAGGAGATAATTTCTATAAAATAGGGTACTGTACTATACTGTTTTGTATATTAAATGAGATTATATTTAATAAAGATCTCAGCGTAGTGCCTGGGTAAGTACTGAGTACCGCATTATCTGCTTTAGTAGTTGGTGAGTCTTACCTTAACTGTGTTTATAATTGTGAAAATATAATGTTAATACATCTGACTTTGGTACTCAATTTGTGCTGAAAATAGTTGAAAAATATTTTATTTAAGTTTATGTAGAGTTACAATAATATTTCCAGTAGTAACCATAAATTTAAACATATGTGAAAAAATGAGAATTAAGAGCAGTTCTATTTTTGTAAATAGATATTAAACAATGTTTTTCTAAGAAAACCACAAAGAATTTACCCATAGAATTCTTCATTATGTGGCCTCAGGATGTCTTAGTATTTGTTTATGTTTACTGGATATCTGTATGCTTTGTGTATATCTTTCTCCCATCACATCATTGGGCCAAGAAGTTTTTGATAAAGAAATTTTTTGTTTCATTAATAATTTTAGATTGCTTCTTCTATCTGTGTTGAAGGATTGCCAGTACATTTGCTTCACTGCTAAATTTTCTTTTATGTAAAGACTTTTTTTTCCTTCTTGAAATATGTTGGATCCATTGCTAATCATAAGAAAGTTGTGACCCCCGGCTTCAAGGAGTTTAAAATATGAGATGAAGAAGAATGGTACAAATACATACAGGGTAACTTAAGGATAATATCTTGAATATAACAGAAATAAGAAAATAAATAAACCATTTCTGTTGGAATCCCATCTCAACACTTTAAAAAGCAAGTGGAATTTTTGTGAATGCCTTACCCAGGAGGGGTTGATTTCAAAGAGTTGTCTACATTTTTAAGAGCTAGGTATTGGTCTTACATTAGATTGTGATCTTACTTTTATCAGTCTTGAAGTGATTCACTGTTCAAGTTGGGGGCATTGGTTTGAAAGGTCCTCTTCAGTTATAAACTGTAAAAATGCCATGGTGGTTTGGGGTTTTGATTAAAAATAGAGTGTGCTGATTTCTGTGTAGGCGTGCTTACCATATTTGTTTACATTTATTCAATGTTGGTATTACTTTTATTTCTAGCAAATATTTCTTAAGTGTATTTTTGTCCTGTTTGTGTTATAAAACAGAAAAAGCAAAACTAAAGGTGTAAATACATACACATTTTATAACATGTTAAATAAGGTATTCATTTTAGCAAAGAACATCAGAGAAGTATTTTTTTCCTTTGCCTCTCTCTGTACATTTCTCCTAATAAATTAGAGCCCTAAGATTAATTAAAATTTCTTAGTTTTTGTTATCTTAAAGCTGATGTTTAAAACTAATGTAGGTACAGAAAATGAATACTTTTTAGAAATTAAAATGGTTTTTATAGACATAAACTGTTCTGCTGGAGTAGTCAGGATTCATAATCAGTCCATTCACATGTGACCAGAGTGGGCTTATTTGGGTACCTTTGAGATTTGAAGCAAATCTGTAAGAGCCTATTCTTGATCATCTTTATTAGCCAGAGACAGAAGCTTTTATAGATTTACTTTGAAACATAAGTTTTAAAATACCAGCAGTTAACATGTATGTAATATTGAACTATTTATACAGCTATGTAGGTACAGGATATCCTCTTGATCCTATCATCAATTTGTTGAAGGGCTGTTACTATCTTGGGAGGGCTTCATTGACTTGCCCATGATCCTAGCACTTAGAAAGTCACACCACCAAGATGTAAGATTCTAGATTCCATATTCTTTTCCAGATTCCTCAAAGAAATGTCTTAACTTTAAAATTAATCTTAATGAATATTGGACTCATGAGATCTTAGAATTATTTCATATGATCTTCTATTACATTTGGGGGAAAAATTTAGCAGAAGTTAAGGCAGCATTCTTAGGTTACTAGTCAGAAATGACAACTATAGAGATGCTGTGGATTGTTAGGCCCTATGAAAATGAAAGTAATTAATAGGATCCAAGTTAAGTGAAAGAAAATTATATTCACATTCTGAATGCAGAACCAACTGAGAACTATAGATCATTATTTTAAAGGAAGACAAAATGAAAACTTACCAAGATACCAGTTTTCCTTGTAGTGATGCTGTTTAAATACGCCTTTTTAAAGGTAGTGGTGATGTATTAAAATCCATATTAAAGATTATGATAAACTGTACAGATGTATTTTAGATCCCTTAAACACAGTTTCCCTGAACTCATTTTGCCTACAAGGGATCTGTGGACTTAGTCAACAGTCAACAAACATAAACATTTCATTTGGCTGGAAAGGGCAGAAAGGTTTTCCTGTAGAAAAGAGAAGGGAAATGCTCTGCATAGGGAGACTGAGGAAAATTTCATATACTAAGTCTTGTTCTAATCCAGAAAAATTCAAGGAAACACAAAAGTACCACCTAAAGTCCTCCATTGCCCTTAATTCAGCTAGGCTCACATTTGTACCCAGGGTAGGATTACTTTTAAAAATGCTATTTTCCTTCTTCCATCAATCCCAGGATCAATAATTATATCTCTGTAACTAATGGAAGAATTGCTGGTATATCCTTTTAAAAAGTCAATTTCCTACCTAAAAGCCTACCATGAGTTGCTTTTCAAACTGTCACCTTTCCTAAGTGAAAGTGAAGCAACTGTTAAACTTCCCATGCTGAAAGATAGGAGGGAGAAAGCAAGCTGCACGGTCTGGTTTCCTATTCCCACCTACTGGGGTTGTGCGTTGTGGGTCTGTTTTGAGTTGCCAGACTCAACGTCAGTAATTTCGTTTCACATCTTCTTTGTATACTGGCTTGTAGTTTAACTTTGTAAATTAAAAATAAATTCCATTACAAGCAGCTTATCCTTTTTAACTGACTTTTGTTACTTTTCATGTACTTTGACTGCAGTTCTTTCTTCTTTCCTATAAAAGTCTTCTTTCCTATTAAAGGGGGAAAGAGATTTCAGATATACTCTTGTTCTGACTAGAAAGTATTAGCACTACATTTCACAGAATGAGCTTGTTAGAAACAATCTTAGATCACTGAGATCACTGATGAGGGAACCATAGCAGAACAATCTGAAGAACTTGTCCACACATTTCCCTGGATCATTTGTTTGGGTAGTTTTGAATTGGTTTCCATGCATGGCACAGTTTTATAAAGTTGCTGATCAACATTCAGAGTGAAGAACTACTGAAACCCAACATCTTACTGTTTCAGGAAGGTTTGCCCAGAGATTGCTGATGGAATGGATTCTGGTCTCCTTCCTCAAATCCCATGTTTTTTTCCCCCCCACTTTATCTAAAGCATCTTCTAATTTGGATATTTATACTACTAGTGGAAAACCCTCTTTTCTCACTTCTTTCAGACATGTGAGATTGTGGTTGTGTGAAATGCTTAAAGACTCTGGCTCCAATATTAAATTATAAGTGATTTCAACACAGGGACAGAATATAGTAATTTTTTTTTAACCTCTGAACCCTGTTTGACATAGTTCTTTTAGTATAAGCACTCAAAAAGTGTTTATTTTTAAAGATTTTATTTATTTGAGAGAAAGAGAGCATGAGTTGGGGGCAGAGGGACAGCCTGACCCCATGCTTTGCGTGGAGCCTGAGGTGGGACTTGATCCCAGGTTCCTGAGATCATGACCTTAGCGGAAGTCAGAGGCTTAACCAACTGAGCCATCCAGGTGCCCCAATAAATGTTTATTTAACGAGTAGCTCTGATTTGGAATAAGGTAGCATTTAGTGCCACCTATATTTGGTTCATGGCCAATATTGTTGGTTCAACAATATTTATTGAATAAGTCAGTCTTCAGGGAGTCTTTTCTGCAATTTAAGTATAAATTCCATTTTCCACATAATTTAAAATAAATCTTATAATTTGAAATGTATTTTTATATTTCTAGAAATAATTGTTTTGTTTGCTTTATGTATAATAGTAGCATAGTAGTTACTTCTAGAACTAGATCACATTTGAGTAATAAAAAGAGTAATGGGCTTTAATATGAGACTAGATTACATTACTGTCTTGGCTTTAACTTTCCTCCATCTATAAATGAATGAGTTTAGATTTCAGCTCTAAAATTATGTAAATATATCCTATTCACTCTTAAAGATATATCTTGTTGTCTCTCTGGAGAATGCTAATACAATCTCTATATATCTTTCTTATAAAATGTGTAATGTAAATGAAGGTAATACTAATAAGCACTTTGAAGAAATGAAACAGGAGTTGGGGGCCTGGAGAGTGGTGGAAAGCACCAAGTCAAATGCAGTAGGCAGAGAAGGGCTTTCTGATTAGATGACATTTAGAACAGAGTCCCAAAGAACATTAAGCGAATGAGACATGTGGATAGCATAGCAGCAGAGGGAAGTGTGTGTTTATAACAGCTTCATCACAGTGACTCAAAACTGAAAATAATCTGAATGTTCATCAGCTGGTAAATGAATAAACAGCTTATGGCACATGTATACAGTAGAATCCTAGCCAGTAGTAAATAGCAACAAATTATCGATACACATAGCAACATGAATATATCTTAAAGAATTATGCCACATGACAAAACTCAGCCATAAAAGAATACACAGAGCAGGAGTCCATTATTATGATGACATTCTGGAAAAGGCAAAACCAGGAATAGAGAACAGATCAGTAGTTGGCAGAGTTGAGGGGCAGGAGTGTCTGTAAAGGGCTCTAAGAGGGGTGCTTGGGTAGCTCAGTTGGTTAAGCGGCTAACCCTTGGTTTCGGCTCAGGTCATGATCTCACAGTTGTGGGACTGAACCCATGTCAGGCTCTGCCCTCAGTGGGGAGTGTGCTTGAGATTCTCATTCCCTTTGCCCCTCCCCTCCTCTTATGTTCTCTCTCTCTCTCAAATAAATCAATCTTTTTAAAAAAGATTTTATTTATTTGACAGAGCACAAGTGGGGGAGTGGCAGACAGTGGGAGAAGCAGTCTCCCTGCTCAGCCTGATGCAGGACTCCATCCCAGGATCCTGGGATCATGACTTGAGCTGAAGGTAGCCACTTAAGTGACTGAGGCAACCAGGTGCCCCAATAAATAAATCTTTAAAGAAAAAGGGCTCAGAGAAACTCTGGGAGTGATGGAGATGATCTCTATCTTGATCATGGTTATATTTACACATCTGTATTCATTTGTCAAAACCCAATACATTCAAAAAGGGTGAATTTTGCTGTATGGGAATTATGCCTCACTAAATCTGGCTTAAAACAGTTCTTTGTAAGTAATGTAACGTGAAGTAAACCTGATGCCCATTGAAATATGCTACTTTTATCTTATGGCTTTCTGTCATCTTTGGGGATAGAAGTGCCTCTGTTGCAGTTTGAGAAACAAGGGGCTAAAATTTTTCAGGTTGTTAATTATGCTGATTATGATTATGATAATAATTATGATCAATTATGATTATGATTAATAATTTCAGCCATAAAGAAGTATTCCCTAGCATAAATTATAGAAGCTTTAGAAAGCAATAGATTCTTGGGGAACACAAGTAAGTACTCTAATTGCACACTAAAATCAAAAGATGTTGTTAATACTGTGATCACAGATACGGTTTCATATGATGTGAGAAGTGAACTTTAACAGTCAGTGTCAGAGTCAAGACCTGAGTCAGACTATTGCCATGTTTCATCAAAAGTTCAGTAAATATTTCTCTCAGTGTTTTCATCATCTTCTTAGTTTTCCTTATTCCAGCCAGAAAGCGAAAAAATCAGCCAAAATCACCAGTCTCTTCCTTCCTTGGATTTTTAATTGAATGCCAAAATCCCTCAAGTCATAACTGTTGAGTCTAACCAAAAGATGCAGATGGATCAAGACTTTAAAAATGTAAAGCAGCTAATTTAACACATGATCAAAGACAGAAAAGGTCAGAAAAAAAAAATCCACTAGGCCTTCCCTCTACCCCTTTTGTTGACCACAATACTAACACTGACCCTTAAATAGTTTCTTAACTAACTGTATCCCAGTCACTTCAATGGAGTAAAAGGATTCTAGCAGCTTCACAGGAAAGACAGATCTTTCGTTACTATTTAGTGAGCTCGTTGAGAACACTGAAGCGAGAATTAAAGTTCTAAGAGAAATTCCAGGAGAGTATCAGACTTTGAAGAATACCCACAGAATTCACTTTTGTTGTCATCCTTCCTTGTTCTTGCCATAGCATTGAGTTCTGATAAAAGGGAAGTAATGGCTTTGGCTAGCTAGATTTTCTATTGCCACAGTGCCTACCCATTCAAGGCTTTTAACCGTTTTGGAGAATCCAAAACGGTAATCTTAAACTGCATGGTTGTCTCTTTTTAGGGATCCTGATGTGAAATTTAAGACTATTTTTTTTTGTTTTTTTTTTTTTAATGATTTGGCTACCCTATTGGGTAAATACCTAAGAGTGGAATTGCTTGGTCATATAGTATGCATTTAACTGCATAAAAAAAATTGCCAACATGTTTTCCAAAGTGCTTATACAACTTTACTTCTTCACCAGCACTTAGTAAGTTCTGGTTACTTCACATCTTTGGCAGTGGTTATTATTTTGCCTTTTAGATTTTAGCTCTTCTAGTGGGTATGTAACAGTACATAAGTGTGGTTTTAATTTGTTTTTCCCTGATGGCAAATGAGGATGCATATCATTTCATGGGCTTTTAGCCTTTTGATAGGTTCTTGGGTGAAGTACCTATTCAAACCCTTTGCTCAGTTTTTAATTGCTTTTTGTTTTATTTTGGTTTTTGCCTTTTTGGTCTTTTTATCATTGAGTTATGAGATTCCTTTATATATTTCAAATATAAGTCTTTAGTAGGTATGTTACAAGTATTTTCCCTCAGTATGTGACTTATTTCTTCTCCTTCTGGCATTCCAATTTTATATGTTAGGCCACATTCTTTAATTGAGGTAAATTGGTATTTAACATTATGTTAGTTTCAGGTATAAGTATTATAATTATTATGTATTTCACAGATATTCATATACACAACAAAATGATCACCTCGGTAAGTCTAATTACCATCTGTCCAAGGGGCCCCTTTCAGCCTTTTGCCCACCCCTCAACACCTTTCCCTTATGATAATCACTTTCCCTTATAATAACCACTATTCTCCAAATCTATAAGTTTTGTTTTATTTTTTTAGATTTCACATATAAGTGAAATCACATGGTATTTGTTTTTCTCTCTCTGATTTATTTCACTTAACATAATGCCCTCAGGGTCCATCCATGCAGTCACAAATGGCAAGATTTCCTTTATTTTTGTGGCTGAACAGTACTCTTTATCTATTCATCCATTGATGGGCACTTACATTGTTTCCATATCTTGGCTAGTGTAAATAATGCTACAGTTCATATAAGGGGGCATGTATCTTTTCAAATTAGTGTTTTCATTTTCTTTGGGTAAATACCCAGAAGTGGAATAGCTGGATCATATGGTAGATCTATTTTTAATTTTTTTGAAGAACCTCCATACTGTTTTCCATAGTGACTGCACCAATTTACATTCCTACTAATGCTGTAATAGAGTCCTACCCTTTTCTCTGCATCCTCTCCAACATTTGTTACTTCTTGTCTTTTTGATAGTAACCATCCTAACAGATGTGATCTGATATGTCATTGTGATTTGATTGCATTTCCCTGGTAATTCATGATGTTGTACATCTTTACATGTACCTGTTGGCCATCTTTATGTATTCTTTGGAAAAATATCTCTTTATTTTTTAAAAAGATTTATTTATTTAATTTAGACAGAGAGACAGGAAAAGAGAGCACAAACAGGAGAGGTGGAGGGAAAGGGAGAGAGAATCTCAAGCAGACCCCATGCTGAGTGTGGAGGCTCATGTGGGACTTGATCTTACAACCCTGATCCCAACCTGAGTCAAAACCAAGAGACACTTAACCAACTGTACCACCCAGGTGCCCCCCAAATGCCTCTTTAGATCCTTTGCCCATATTTTTACTGGATTGCTTGGTTTTTTGCTCTTGAGTTGTTGGAGTTCTTTATATATTTTGGATATTAACTCCTTATCAAATATATGATTTGCAAATATTTTCTCAGTAGGTTTTTCATTAGGTTTCCTTTTTATTTTTTTGCTGACTTCCTTTGCTCTGCTGAAGCTTTTTAGTTTGATGTAGACCCAGTTGTTTATGCTTGCTTTTGTTGTCTTTGCAACATCAGAGTTGAGATCCAAACCGCATACAGCTAGCCCTAGAGTAGGAACTTCTTGCCCTACATTGCTGTGCTTCCTACAGTCTTCATCTTCTGGTCACCTCTGTAGGAGAGCTGAATCAAGAAGGCAGATTGTCACCCTGTTATACCTTAGCTGGGAATTCATGTATCTCCAGCTCTTATTTTTTGCCCCTCTGCACACATTTATGAATAATTATGAAAATACTGCAAATATTGCCTTTGGTATTACAAATAAATTTTAGTGAGTAGATAAATTCAGAAATACAAAATTCATGAATTATGAGGATCAACTCTATTTACTTTTCCAATCTCCCTAGTAGTTAGAGGTAAGTAGGTAATTGCCTTCTAGCTAATGAAAAGTAAGTAGAAGTGTGCTATAGGGCTTTGCTTTTCTTGATAAGAGTCACAAAGTGACTGGTGCTGCATCACCCTTTTCTTTGATTTGAATGTTGATCTAATTGGGAAAATGTGGCAGTTATCTCTGACTCCTAGGTAACAAGCATGAGGATGAAAAACAGCACTGTGAAGGCCAAATGATCATGTTCCTTGGTTGTGGCTGATGAGCAGCTAAACCCGTCCTAACAGCTGTCTATCTCAGTCCTTTTAAGTGAGCAAAATTACCCTGCACATATTTAAGCCACTGTTAGTTAAGCTTTTTGTTACTTGGAACCAAATGCAGTCTTGATTGATAGCCAATAATTTAGTTTTTTCGTTTTTATATTCAGTAGGGCTTTTTTTTTTTTCTTTTTTGAAACATAGGAACTTAACATACTTACTGGTGGTTGATTATGCTCATCGCTTTATCTATGTGACATTTATATACTATATTAGATAAAAGTTTATTTTAAATGGCTCTATTCATGGCTAGGTTTAGGTAACACATGCTAAGTCAGGTGCGGTATTTTATTTTATTTTATTTTTTTAAGATTTTCATTTATTTATTTGACAGAGATAACAAGTAGGCAGAAAGGCAGACAGAGAGAGAGAGAGAGAGAGAGAGAGAGAGGAGGAAGCAGACTCCCTGCTAAGCAGAGAGCCCGATGTGGGGCTCGATCCCAGAACCCTGGTATCATGACCTGAGCCGAAGGCAGAGGCTTTAATCCACAGAGCCACCCAGGCGCCCCCAGGTGTGGTATTTTAGGGCATATTCTTTGACAATTACCAACAACAAAGCAATAGGAGTGAAATGAATTGTACTAACTTGAGCTTTGGCTTTGGTGACATTATTAACTTTGAATCACTAGTAATGCAACACAGAGCTTATTGTTTTCACTTAGATCCGTAGTTCACCCAGAAGGATTGGAAATACAGGCACTAGTGCTAAAGAGTTCTGTGTTGATCATTATCTGTAAGATACATAATCACCTCATCTCTCCCACTTCTCTTCCAGCATAATTCTGTAATTTCATAGGTCAGCGAAAGACCTTGAGCATCACTAGTCCTATAGTCTACTTAATGTTAAGTATCAAAATAAGAGGGGTGCCTGAGTGGCTCAGTGGGTTAAGGCCTCTCTCTTCAGCTTGGGTCATGATCTCAGGGTCCTGGGATCAAGCCCCATATCGGGCTCTCTGCTCAGCGGCGAGCCTGCTTCCTCCTCTCTCCCTCTCTGCCTGCCTCTCTGCCTACTTGTGATCTGTCAAATAAATTTTTTAAAAAAGTATCAAAATAAGAGAGGAATTTTCAGTTTACAACCTAAAGATCTTGAATGAAGATAGTCTTTTGAAAACTCCCTACCCTTTTACTGCCTAGGTTGTCAAGTTAATCTTACAGTTAAGGGAAATCTCCTCTTCTACCCACAGTTTCCTCTTATTTGATCATGATAAGCAGATCATTATTCTTGTAATAAAAATAACTTATATATCATTTACTTCTATGAACAAGTCTCCTGATTCTCAGAGAATGAGCATCCAGGGACTGGGATTGGGGTCTGTTGCTAGATTTATCCTTTGAACTACCTGGGCAAGTCCTCGGATAGATCCTTATGTAGTTTGTGAACACCTTCAGGTTAGGAACCATATCTTACTGATCTTTATATCCACAGGCTCCAGCACAGGGCTTTATAATATGTAGTTCTTTTCCCACTTGCTTTGTTGAATTGTCTTTTATTTAGATATAATGTTTCATTTAAAAAATGGGTCTCATTAAATTATAGGCAAGTCACATAATACAGAGTTATTTTGGTGGATTACGTAATCATATCTAAGTCTGTAGAACAAAGATCCTCTCTATTTTTGTATTGTTGAGAAAAGTAATGTGTCTATCCCCCTTAAAAGCAAACTATACCATTCCCTTTGTCAGTGTCATGTTTTTAACACATTCTGAAAAGTTACATGCAGTCTGTACATTTTCATGGGATATTGTGGTTATACTTGAAACTAATAATGTAACATTGTGTGTAAACTATACTTGAATTAAAAAAACAAATAAATAAGCAAAGAAATAAATAAATCAGATAGAAATAAAACTCTGACATACAAAAGAAACAAAAGACATAATCCTTAACCTCCCTGGTCTTACAGTCTTACTGAGTGATAAAGGCATTTGAATTAAATTGTTCAAAAACACTGCTAGAATAAAGTAATATAAAATAAAGTGTCTACCTGTGTGATACTGGAAAGAAAAAAACCCCAAGAGTTTGATAGTGTAGTAAGTCTTCATTAATTGCTTATTGATTGCCAACTGTGATCAAGGTACCAAGACCTGCTTTGTGTGTGTTGAGGGTTAGTAGCTTTCGGGCAGAGAGGGAACCAGCCACCATTCTTGCCTTCATGGAGCTCAGTGGTACTTCCAAATAAGCTTTAAAAAAGTGTGGCTTTGGGGGCGCCTGGGTGGCTCAGTGGATTAAGCCTCTGCCTTCGGCTCAGGTCATGATCCCGGGGTCCTGGGATCCAGCCCCGCATCCGCATCGGGCTCTCTGCTCAGCAGGAAGCCTGCTTCCTCCTCTCTCTGCCTGCCTCTCTGCCTACTGTGATCTCTGTCTGTCAAATAAATAAATAAAATCTTAAAAAAAAAAGTGTGGCTTGGTTCACCTGTATTTCATTGTAGAGAAGGGAAAACGTACTAAGAGTTCAGACAATGGAGAGATTTCTCTGGTGTCTGTCCTTTTAGAGACTTTTGTTCTTGAAAAATATTACCTTGCATAGAGGTCAGGGCTCCTGAAATAGGAAGAGTCAACCCAGAATTTAAAACATGGCTGTGAACTAGAGTTCCTTTTTTCTGTGGCCCAAGAGTGGCTTTTATAGCCAGCTCCCCGTAATGCTTCCTTCTGGTCACTATCATTTGTCAGTTAAACATTACCCTATTTCAGAGACAGGACAATTTATGGATTGGTTAAAAGATTTCATTGAAGGAGCTTCTGTCAAGACCTAGAATAGACCTTTTGGATATCCAGATTTTTCTCTGTATAACAGAAGCGTTTTTCTCTTACAAATTATACTTCCTTTGCTTCTATGAGTAGTTTTACTATACTCATTAATTTTTTTTATTGTACTTTTCTTACTCTACTCTTCTCATTTAAACATACAAATTTTACAGATTTTTTTTTTTTGTTTCAATTCAGTATTCATTTCAGGCAGTTAGGAAACTCACCATAATTCACTTACATATAAAAAATGTTTTTAACCAGCTAAAACAATATTTTTAGTTTCAGATTTTGCTATGCTTGCAGAATCTATGTGTGTTGTGATTCATTTTTATGGAAAATCTTTACATCTCTAGACTGTAGACATAGTACTTAGACTTTGGTCATCTAATTTTAGACTAATTTTCAAGAAAACATTTGGTCATGCGTTTAAAATGTTTTCTCTTCTACTCCGAAGCCCTACTGTTTTGCTACTCCTTTGAGTACTTGTCATAGACCTATCTTTTTGTAAAGTTCCTTTTAGCATTCCAGAAACTTTTAACTGCTCTGTTTGGAGACGGGCCTCATTCTAACAATTTTTCAAAATAAATGATATAGTGGGGTGCCTGGGTGGCTTAGTGGGTTAAAGCCTCTGCCTTCAGCTCAGGTCACGGTCCCAGGGTCCTGGGATCGAACCCCGCATCGGGCTCTCTGCTCAGTAGGGAGACTGCTTCCTCCTCTCTCTGTGCCTGCCTCTCTGCTTGCTTGTGATCTGTCTGTCAAATAAATAAATAAATAAAATCTTTAAATAAATAAATAAATAAATAAATAAATAAATGATATAGTGAGTTTGTATCTTGATTGTAAAGAACATAAATGACTTATATCTCATTTAAGTGGCTGTTTAAGAAAAACACATTGTTGATATGTTGATGATCTTGGTTTAACCATTTGAGAAGTAAATGCCAGGCTTTATGATAGCCCTTAGATACCTACATTTCAAATGGTATTTTCCAGTTCGCTCTCATTTCTCTGGTGATTACAACATAAGCTAATCATTTGGACCCGACATTATTTTATAACCTAGAATTAATTTTTGAGACGTTGGACAAGCCATCTTGGTGGTGGTGATGGTGGGGTGTGTGTGGGGTGTGTGTTTGTGTGTGTGTATGTGTGTGTTTGTGTTTAAACTATGGCTTCTAATTTCTGCTTTCCAGAAAGAATCTGAGACTAATAATTGTCTTTTGAAAATTGCTAACATAACTGAACTGATTATTTTTATTAGTATTTTACTCTTATATTTCTGAAACAAACAGAACATGAAATAATTCAAGCGCAAGACAAACTAACAAAACAAATAATAGCAACTAAGTAAATATGAATTTTACTGTTAATAGCTAAACAAATAAAAGAATCAAAATACTTTAAAAATTATCAAAATTTGGGGCACCTGGGTGGCTCAGTCAGTTGAGTGACTCTTGATTTTGGCTCAGGTTGTGATCTCTGGGTCATGGGATTGGGCCCCACTTGGGGTCCATGCTCAGTGCGAAGTCAGCTTGGAATTCTCTCTCCTTCTGCAACTCCCTGCCCCCATTCATGCACGCATACACTCACTCTCTCTCGCTCTAAAATAAGTAATATCTTTTTAAAAAATGAAAAAATACAAATTCTAAAATTTATGATAGAGTTGTGTAGAAACTAAAAATTTATAGTCTATTTAAAATGCAGTAGTGTTGACTATTCAGAAACTAGGTAGATAAATTGTGGGTTATGGATAAATCTGCATGTTTCTAGCTAGTCTACCTGACACTCCTTTCTGAAGAAAGTTAGGTGAGGCCAATGATGCCAGCCAATTTAGTAACAGTGACCTCTAGCACAGGGCTTTATGAGAGGTCTGTTCCTTACCAGTTGGATTTGATCCCCTTTGATCTTTCTTGTTTCTTTGATCTTGTAACTGCTTTCCCAGTGAGAGAGCCCCACTCACTAGTAGGGGCCATCTGCCTCAGGGTACCCAGTAGTGGTAGGGTATGTATTGATGTTTTCTCATTATCTACATATTCTTGATGCCAGAACCTGCACAGTGTGTTTATATCAGGATAAGACCTTCTTCTCTGCATCTTCATAGCATAAAACGTGTAAGTCAATACGGGGGAATTAGGAATATTTTTGGAAGCCATTCCTATACCATGACAGCTAGCAATAACCATACAAGGAAGTGACTGTTAACAACTAAATCTGCCACATGTGCTAGCTATATCTAGATATATCTCCAGCTCTTCCTTCCCTTAGCAGGATTCTTCAAAGTTATTTGGGCAGTCACTCCAAAGTTACTCAGTAAGAGGGAACTATGATAGAAGAAAGTGCATATGGAGGGAAGACAGCTTTCTTAACCGACTAATGAAGATGCTTTATTTTTGTGGATTTTTTAAATAGCACCATATGACCCTGTATCTTAGACCTCTCCAGGGCCATGGCAAGATCTGATACAAGTGAGGAGACCTGAAGCTTAACTTCATTAACTTCATGGTAAATCCACTTGTGTGTCTGTTCAGTGTGTATGTTGTTTAAAATAAACTTGGAAGTTACTACAGATCGAGAAAATACAATACAAATAGACAAAACAATATGGGTCTATCAATATAGCATTGTAAAATAGTAGGAGCTGCTTCCCACTATAGATAGATAAATAGATAGGGAGTTAGATATAGTTTGCTGGATAAGCTATATGTAAAAGCTGTGAATTGATTTTTAATTTAAACCAAATATTTTGTGTCTAATCTTTCCTTAGCCTTATTATGGGTTCTGTGGGGATTACAAATGTAATTCTTTAGACAGTTTATAAGTATTAGGATATTATATGGAATAAGAGTGATTTACAACATTATGATAATTATATCTAATAACTTTGTGGATTGTGTATAAGAATCTTGCTATCTTCACAACAACTTCACAACAACAGAAACACAATCATCAAGTATAGCTGGGACCAGGATCCAGGTCATTTACCTCTTTATCTTTTTATCCTTAAGTTTTTAAAAATTGTTTCCCTCTTTTATAAATAATGAAGCACTTTCTGTAGTTTCACAAACTATATTTATACTGTATTAGTTTTGTAGGCTGGCAACAAAGTGTCATAAAAACCCAGTAGCTTAAAACAAATGTACTGTCTTGTCTCACAGTTCTGGAGGCTTGAAGTTCTAAATCAAGGTGTCAGCAGGCTTGGTTCCTTCCGAGGGCTCTGAGGAGGATTCTCTTCCATTTTTGCCTCCTAACTTGTGGTGGTTACTGGAAGCCTTTGGGATTAGTGAGTTTAGATGGATCCTTTCACATCTGCTCCATCTTTACGTGGCATTCTCCCTGTATCTTTGTGTCCTTATGTGGTTATCTTTTTTTTTTTTTTAAGATTTTATTTATTTGACAGAGAGAGATCACAAGTAGGCACAGAGAGAGAGAGAGAGAGTAGAGAGAGAGAGGAGGAAGCAGGCTCCCTGCCGAGCACAGAGCCCGATGTGGGACTCGATCCCAGAACTCTGAGATCATGACCCGAGCCGAAGGCAGAGGCTCAACCCACTGAGCCACCCAGGTGCCCTGTGGTTATCTTTTTATTAGGATTCTGGTTACATCGGATTTGGGGTTCACCCTACTGCAGTATGGCCTCATCTTAACTAATTACATCTACAGGGACCTTGTTGCCAGATAAGATTACATTCTGAGTTAGTGGGGTTTAGGACTTCATATCTTTTTTGGGGGGGAGACACATAGTTCAATCCATAACATATACTTAGGCAAATTATTATTGTTTGGTAAATCTCATTTTTCTCTTTGAAATTCTGTCAATAGAGAGTTTAAAGGAAAACGGTTTCTAATTTGGCCACAGAAACCACATTATTTTAAGCGAGCCATTTAACCTCTTACAATGAAGAAAAGATAACCACATCTTGTCTAATTTATAGTGTGCGTTCAAGGATTGAGTAAAGTGATACTTTAAAAATGCTACTGCTTTTTTTTTTCTGGTGAAACATTAATTTCAGATTGCATTTTCATTGAAAATTATTGACAGTGGCATTCTATTTACATATTAATGTTCTCTCGTCAGATCAGTGGAGGTCAATATAAGTGGTGGTGTCTGTTAAATTTTATACACATGTATCTAGTTTAACTAGATTATCAGAATCCCACATCCTTTTTCACTATAAAAATAGTGGTATTAAAAAGTCCTAGGATTAACTCTCAGGTTTTTTAACTAAAAATATTATAAATTACCCTTCAAGTTAGTTATTCAAAAAATCTTCATGATAAAATCTGAAAGAACAGTATTTTATTATTATAAGATATATGTATTTTAAGAGAAGGCCTATGTACTTTTCTATGTGACAGGATTTTTTTCTCATACTTGTCTGTAATTACTGTCATGGAATTGTTGCATTAAAAAAATTTGTTTCTTATTGTGCTCATAAAGTTGTTCACATTTTCTCTAGATTGACAGATGAATAGTGCAAAGCTGGCATTGATTTAAACATTTTTAGAAGGAAAGTTCCCAGAAACTTCTGAAATCATATTTAATCATGTAAATAGCAGAACAGAACAGGGAAAGAAAAAGGAAGAAAGCATTTGAAATTTATGTCAGTCAGTCAGTCTGTGCCTTTAAATGTGGCAGCAAAGGTTATCTGAAGGAATGTTTACATTGAACCTTCTGACCATTCTATAACTCAGGAAGGATGCAACAGTTTTGTTAGTTAAAAAACACTATACAAATGTTGAGGATATCTGCATGACATTAGGGGATTGAAATAATTTTGTCATCCTGTGATAAGAACAAGGCCAGGTGGCTCCATTCTGTGGCTTAGGATGTGGGTTCCTTTGGTTTTGCCGAGGGAAGCAAGTTATGTATGCAAAATGAGCTTTTCTTTTTTTTTAAGGGGCATGTAGCGTGATAGCATCATTATTGGCCACAGAATCTGTTCTGTTGGGCATTTTGCGACATGCTATTTTCTTTTTTGTTTGTTTTTGTTTTATTTTTTTTCCTAGAGTGTATGTGGGTTATGCTAAGCAATTACAAATACATTGCTTACTCTAGGATCGAAATGCTGTGTTTAGCATCAGTCTTACAGTATTTGACAATCAGATGATTATTTGTTATAATGTGTATTTCAAAAATAAAAATTGACAATTGCTGGGAAGAATGGCCTATGAATGTATAAAGGAGCTTTTTCCTTCTTCAGCAGAATGCCTTACACTAGCGTCTAGCACCATTGCCCTAATCCATGGGGTTCATGTCCTTAACACAGTCACCCTTAAATCTCAGTCTTACCCCTTAGTCTTTTGATTTTTTCCTTACTTTGCTTTTATTCATTAAAAAACAACATTCTCATTCACTTGAGAAATTCATATATGAGAAAACTTACAGTTCAACCTATATATCATAGGAAGTTCCAACTTAGTCAAGATTCTTATCACCCCAGTAAGTTTAGTTTCCACTTGTTTCATACTTATTTTAATGTGCCATCCTTCCCAGACCTGTCTTCCTTTTTTCTTTTCTTTTTTTTTTTTAATTTTATTTATTTATTTGACAGAGAGAGAGAGAGAGAGATCACAAGTAGGCAGAGAGAGAGGGAGAGGCAGAGGGAGAGGGGGAAGCAGGCTCCCTGCTGAGCAGAGAGCCCAACGTGGGGCTCGATCCCAGGACCCCGAGACCATGACCTGAGCCAAAGGCAGAGGCTTAACCCACCGAGCCACCCAGGTGCCCCTGTCTTCCTTTTTTCTAATTTGGTCAGGATTACACGCCCGAAACTTCGGATCAGAAACTGCCTCCTTCCTGGAGGTCATATATTCAGCATCCTCGTACAGGCATTTTGGCATAAGTTATCCTTAATCCTGATGACAGTTTTGTAAACTTTCTTTTTTATTTTTCCATTGTTTTGTCATTCCCTCATTGGTCATCCTCCAGCCTTTTTTTAAATACTAGCTTCACACATACAGCAAGAGGAGTTTGCACAATATAGGCTGTCAAGTAGTCACATAGTTAAGATGGGATTTTGTTTGTAGTGAAAAGGTTGTCTTCCCAGTGCTCATCACTTTGGGTGTCAGTTGTCTGTTTGCAAATGGCAAGGTGGGATGTGCCCAAATGCAGGAGAAAATGAACTTCAAAATCGTTTTTACTGTGAGCTCATTATAATCTCTGTGTAGGCAGAGACCATGTTGTTTACTTTGTTTCTAACCATTCCTGAATCATAACTCTATATAATGGATGTGAGGTAAATAATCTTTGAATGAATGAATGAATCAGATATAAAGCTACCTGTCATTTGTAAACAAGAAGGCAACATACAAGGTATTAACCTTTAGGATTCTTATGCATCTGAAATTAGGAAGGAAGCTGCTTCCTCAGGTTAGACTCAGAATTTTGTAGGCTGTAATTCTTTCTGCTTCCGCTTGTGTCTTTACATGGTTTGCATCCCAGAAAGAACAGATTGTCAACAATATTATTATTCTGATGTAAATATAGCTATTCCAGTGATGTAAGCATTGATGATTAAGAATTTTAAAAACACTTTAGGACTTTTGCTTTTAGACATGCTATTAAATTACTAAACATATGTGTTTTAATACCTTTTGGACCAAATTATTGTGAAAAACACAGCACTTCTCTCAACTTTAAGACATTTAATGGTAAACTTCAGCTAACGCCTTTACTTAAAAAATAAATTGAGATAAAGTTCCTAAGGCCATATGTGCCCAAAATCATTAGAAGAAAAGGTTTATCTTTTTTTAAAGATTATATTTATTTGAGATAGAGAGTGATTACAAGCAAGGAGAGCGGCAGAGGCAGAGGGAGATGCATACTCCCCACTGAGCAGGTAGCCTGATGCGGGACTCAATCTCGGGACCGTGGGATCATGACCTGAGCCAAAGGCAGACACTTAACTGACTAAGCCACATAGGTGCCCTAAAAGAAAAGGTTTAAGTGAAAACATTAGATGTGTGTCTAAAAACTGATCTTGCCACGAGCAAAATTATTTGCTTTATAGTGATCACATTTGTGATTATTTGAAACAGGTTTTTTCTTTTAAAATCCTCTTTAGCTCAATTAAATTTAAGTGAGTTCTTGATAAAGCTAGTAAACATAATCTGTAATCTTTTGTATTTCCTTCTCCATTACTCATGTATTTATACATAATGTCTGCCCTAATTTGATTTCTCTGAATGGTTTGCACTTCACTTTGTTTTGTGTTTGGGTAGAGAGACATATCACATAGAGATCTCTCATATAATATATTATGACCAGCAAAACTGGCTGTGAGGTTAATTGATTTATGTTTATTTAAAACTAATTTCTTAGAACTAGAAGAGGGTTGGATAACACATGAGGTATCATTTTCAAACACGTTACAGATGAAGTGATCCTTTTTACAGAACAAGTGCCAGGACATAATTGACAAGTACAAATGTACATAGAGAAAGTAGGATATCTTGTCACTAGAATATATTACCGTGGTGAATTTGTCTCCAGCAACAAAAAATAAAACCTCACATTTAATTTTTCTGTAAATAAGGAAACAAAAATTACTCTCATCCCAGAAAATGGCTTTGTTCAAGAAGTAGGATTTGTTTTATGAACTGAATTTCATCTTCACTATTAACTGAAGACCGTCAACTCCCACAGTCATATTTGAACCTCTGTTCTCTTGCCTTATTGTAGAGTAGCACTTTGACTAGAATGGACATTTTCCTTTTTGGAGTTTCCTAGAGACAGTCATAGTAAATGGGAGGATTTATTCCTCCCTTGAGGAATAAACCATCAAGATTTCAGGATCCCTCTTCTTTGTAGACCCACCTTTTTTTTCCTCCCCACCCCCATGCCTAAAATAGATCAATTTAAGTTTTACTTAATGGGCTTTCATATAAGATTTTAAGGACAAAATTCCAGCTGCTTAAACAAAGAAAAGAACACAGTGTTAAATCACTTCTCTGGATAATCTTTAAAGTCTCTTTTTTCCCCTTCACTGATTCTCAAAAAGTCCATTTTCCTGAGATGGTTCTAAATATGAAGATGTCTAAGTGAATTTTTCTAGAAATATAAATTATATGACAGATACAGTCATCCATATTTTGTCAACAAAGAACAAATAGATGAACTATATAAAGGATTTTTATGTTTATACATAATTGTATGAGTACATTTTGTATGCTAGAGGGTGATTCATGGAAATAATGGTTAGATGGGGTGGGGTTGTAGAAAAATCCCCATCTTACATTAGTAAGAAATAAACTAAACCTAATGGGGTGAGTGAACTTTTAAAATCTATTTTAATTATGGAACTATTGACTTGGCAACTCTAACAATATAGTACTTTGTGAATGTTGAGCAATAACTTTAGACCTGTCTTTAGTAACACAAATATGCACAGTCATTTTCCATTTAATATTTAATAATATAGTTTCTATGTAGGTTTAGTCACCAGTTTTTTTTTTCATTGTCTCATTATCCATTTTACTTTACTATTGAAAGTTATTTAATGAACATGAGAAATATGGCCTAATGTCTGTTGTCCTTACTAATTGACTAATTCCTATTTTTTCATTAATGTTTCTGTTAAGAACTAATGGCTACTGGGAGAGCAATAGTGAACAAGAGGAAATTTCTGTCTTCATGGAGCTTACATTCCATTCTAATGGCAGAGGCAGACAGTAAACAAATAGATACACAATATGTCTGATAGTGATAAGTCCTAGGATGAAAAAAAAAGTAGGTTTAGGGGATACAATATGATGGAAACTGATATTTTCAGTATGGTGGCCAAGGAAAGCCAATATGACAGGTGATGTTTGGGCAGAGATTTGAGTGAAATTATGTCAGTGTCTGGGGAGAGAATTTCCCATCTGGGGGAATAGGGAATGTTAAAACCTTTGGTTGGGAATGTATTAGGTGTGTTCAAGGAAGAGTGCAAAAACTGTTTGGTAGGGTAGTAGATAAGGGCAGAGAAGTGAGACCTTTCAGGCTATGGTCAAAAGTTAGGTTTTTATTTGAATATATGTATATGTTTTAATTGGAGGACTTTGATTAAAGGAGGGACATGATTAGATTTAAAAGGCTTACTGTAGCTGCCATATAGAGAAAGGACATTCCATGAGACAAAGGTGTAAGATTTAAGCAGAAAGATCAGCTTGGAGGCTACTGTCATAGCATTGCTAGAGAAGATGGCAACTTGGATTAGGGCAGTGGCAGTTGGAGAGGTGCAAAGTGATCAAATTGTAGAAATATTTTGAAGGTAGTTAGCAAGATTTTATAATAGATCAGATTTGGAATATAAGAAAAAGAAAGAAGTCAGAATTGATTCTAAGGCCTTTGGGTTGAAGAATTGGGTGAATGAATATATATAGTCATACAACTTATGTAAAAGAGAACTGGAAGTTTAAGATGTTCAGAAAATACATTGTGTGCAAACAGTTTGGAATGAGTACATACGTAAAAGTGGGAGACCCTATAACCGGCTCTGAAATGAGAAAACTCACATACCACTCCACAACTGAGCTCTGCTATTAATTTAAGCATTTGTTGCTAAAAAAGCACCATGCTATGCAAAAATACACAATGAAAACGATAGGGCTTATGGGAAAATGATATTCCAGCATAATACTCTCAAAAACTTGTTAGTGACATATTTTTTTAAAAGATCATAAATGTTAAGTGGTTAACAAATAAATACTGCAATATATTTGGTACTTTATATTTCAAAATATATTATTCCCTTGTGGAAGTGGGTATGGAAAGCCTTGCAAGATTGTGAGTTTCTGTGGAGTGATGCAAGGAGGCTTACTGAAATCTGAAGGAAAATTGTAACACCAGATGTGAATGGATGTGAGTCACACCTCACACAGTGAGGTAGCTGGTAGATTTTTGTTTTGAAGTGTGTGCTTTTCATGCATTCCTACTTCACCTAGGCAGAGTTGTTTTTTTGCATTCACCTTGTTTCTTGTGGATGAAATTTCTCATAAATGAGAAATGTAAAATTTGAGTTATACCATTATTCCCTAATTTTATCAATTGCACTGGAATAAATCTACATTTTCAAAAGAAGTTGTATAGCAGAACTAACATCTAGTGACTTTGGGCCCATTATTTACCCTCTCAGGGCCTTGATTTCCTCCTATGTAAAATAGGGATAATAGTATTCACCTTATAGGGTTTGGGGGAGGGGTAAGTTAATGGATTCATGCTCATTGGGGAAAGAATATTTATTAAAAATTGAAGACTTTCCTATAACTTCTATTTAGAAATATCTTTATCTAGAAAAATTAAAAATGTAAAAATATATGTTTTTATGATTTTATTTCTCTAGTTTGATATAGATGTAGATATACAGATTTAGCTTTTTATAGATGATTTAAGTCTATATCTATAATTCAGTTGTTATAAGCAATAATGCCTTGCTTTCCTGTGGGAGTACATGGTAGAAAGTTAACATGAGATTATTGCCTAATTTTCTCTATAATGATAAATTCCTTTATTAAAACAGTATAATTATGTAACTGCTAGCTAATATACACTGTATCTTTCATCTTCTTTCCTTTTTCCTTTACTCCCTTTGTTTCAGTTGAGGCCTTAATTTTTTATCTTTTGTATTGCCATAATAAAATTGAATTCCCTCTGTTTTCTGCCTCTTTCTCTGTTCCTGGTACTAAGATGTACCTTCTTTCTCCATGGCCCCAATTCATCTGTCCTCCCTACTGTTGCCAAAATGACAAAGTGATCCTCCCATTTGCTTGCTCAGAACTCTCCTCTCTCCCAGCCATCTCCTCCTATAACATTGCACACTGCAGCCATCCTGAATGATCTGATTCTTGCCGAAGTTGCTAGAGATGCCTGGAGTGTATCTGTCTGTGGCAGTCCTATCCACTCTTTATGTATATCCCTTCCACAACAATTAAACTGGATGATAATTCTTTCCAAATTATGGAGTCATTGAAGTCTAAACATTTTATGCTTGGAGATTTTTTATTTCTTGTTACCCTTTGGAATCTAGCACATACCAGATGTTCAATAAAATATTAGGGAAATAAACAAAGGAAAGAAAGTCTGAACATTGAGCTATATGTAGATCAGGATTTTTACAGAATTGAACACCTGGGTTCAGTGTTAATGAGTTGTTTACTTCAAGCTTTCATCATTTGTTGTTTCACTTAACTTCACATTCCTTTATTTTCTACAGCCAGGATAAAAATTTTTTTAAATATCTTGGCCATATATTGTAATGGTTAAGAACACAGTCTCTGGAGCCAGACTGACTTGGCTCTACTCTTGGCCCTGCTACCTCCCAGTCTTAACTTGCTGTTAAATTTCAGGGATTTTTCCCCCTTCCTTCACTCTAGATCATCCTTCCTCCTACCCTTCAAAAGTAGGAATAAAGGTCCTGTAGGTCTTGATTCACAGATTCTATAAAGTCCTTTTTCTGACTATTTTCTCCCTCTGAATGGAAACATAGTTGTTTAATAACTGAGTGTCCCTCCCTGATAAGTTGTTTCAGCAGCTGCTGAACACATTCCCTTGCATAAAACGGATGCCCCTTCAGTAGATCACTGTTGCAACTGGCTGTATTCTTTTTGTGGTCATTTTATAGTGGTTCAGACTTTTCAAGTAGTATCCATACCTTCTTTTTTTTCTTGAACTTTTTAAAAGATTTTATTTATTTATTTGGCAGAGAGAGAGAAAGAGCATAAGCAGGAGTAGCAGGAGACAGAGGGAGGCTCCCCACTGAGCAAAGAGCCCAGAATGGGGCTGGATCCCAGGACCCTGGGATCATGACCCAAGCTGAAGGCAGATGCCTAACTGACTGAGCCACCCAAGTGCCCCTGAAGTATATTCTGCATAGTGTAAAAGTCACTATTTTAAGTGTTCAGTGCTTTTTTTCATTAACTGATAGGAATATATAACCATCACTGTACTTGAGTTCTAAATATTTTCCATCCCCCCTAAACTTGTTTAGATTTTGTTTGCAGCCTGACTCCCAGGCCCATTGATCTCCTTTCTATCTCTGTAATTTTTCCTTTTCTTGATATTTCATGTAATAGAATCACATACATGGAGTATTTTCCATGTGGCTGCTTTCATACAGCATGTATTTGAGGTTCATTCACATCGTAGCATGGATCAGTATTTCCTTCATTTTTATTGCTAAACAATATTTCCCTCTATGGACATACCACATTTCCCCCCATTTACTAACTGATGCACATTTAGATTATGTTTACATTTGGCTCTTAAGAACAGTGTGATATGAACATATACATGCAGTTCTTTGAATGGACATGTGTCTTCTAATCTCCTGGATGGATTCCTTGGAGGGAAATTGCTGGGTTGTATGGTAAGATCATGTTTAAATTCTTTTTTTTTTTTTTAAAGATTTTATTTATTTACTTGACAGAGATCACACATAGGCAGAGAGGCAGGCAGAGAGAGAGGCGGAAGCAGGCTCCCTGCTGAGCAGAGAGCCCGATGCGGGGCTCGATCCCAGGACCCTGGGATCATGACCTAGGCCGAAGGCAGAGGCTTTAACCCATTGAGCCACCCAGGCGCCCCCATGTTTAAATTCTTAATAAAATGTCAAACTGTTTTTCTAAAGTGGCTGTATTGTTTTACATTCTTATCAGCATTATATAAGGATTCCATTTTTTTCCACATTCTTACCAACACTTGTCATTGTCTGTCTTTTTGTTTATGGCTGTGCTAGAGTAGGTATAAAGTGATCTCTCCTTATGGGTTTGTTTTGGAGTTCTTTAATGACTAATGTTATAGAACATCATTTCATTATCTTGGTGTCCAGTAGTATATCTTCTTTGGAGAAATGTCTACTTAGACCCTCTGCCCATTTTTAATTGGATTGTTCATCAGCTTATTCAGTTTTAAGAATACTTCCTTAGGAATGCTGAACTCAAGTCCATCAGATATATTTTTGTAGATATTTCCCATCTGTGAATTGTCTTTTCATTTCCCTAATGTTGTCTTTTTTGAAATGCAAAAGTTTTCCATTTTAATCAAGTCTAATTTATCCATTTTGTCTTTTATTGCTGGTGTCCTGTGAGTTGAATGTTTAATATTTTCACATTTAATATAAATATGGTGGTTATGGTGGGATTTACCCCTGCTATTTTGTGGTTTTTCTCTGTCTCATGTCTTTTTTTCTGGCTCCATGCCTCCTTACTGTCTCCCTTTCTGTGAAATATTTTTTAGTTCACCATTTCAGTTTCTCTCTTCATTTTGTAGGCTGTTTTTTAAAAATATTTTTTGTGGTGGTTCCAGGAACTACAATACGCAAACTAAGTATAAACAGAGTCCCAGAAAAAGTGAGGGGAAAGAAGAAACCAATATTCAAAGTAATTATGGCTGAAAACCAAATTTAATTTAAAAACAAAAAGCAACATTAATCAACACATCAATCTCAACAAACCCCAAGTAGAATAAACTCAGACATTTATTCTGAGACATGTTATATGCACCCCCAAAAGAGAGAAAATTATAAAAGCACCAGAAGAAAAATGACTGATCCCATATAAAGAACCACAATAACACTAACATATAACTTTATATTTTTTTTTAAAAAGTAAAAGTAAGAAGAATGGAATACCATGTCCAAAGTGCTGATGGAAAAAAAATTGCCAACCAAGAAATCTATATCCAGCAAAACCACTTTTCATAAAGATGTGCCAGATAAACAAAGATTGAGAGGAGATGCTGCTAGCAGACTTACCTTATGAGAAATACCAAAGCACATCTTTCAGATTGAAAGGGAGGTGACATGATCAACAAGTGGGCTTACATCAAATTTAAAAGCTTCCACACAACAAAAGAAACAATTAACACAATGAAAAGGCAACCTTTTCTTCAGTAAGAGAAGATATTTGCAAACCATATATCAGATGAAGGGTTAATATCCAAAACGTATAAAGAACTCATACAAGTCAGTAACAATGTGATTAAAATGGAAAACTGGTGAATCATTAATTTTGGTTATTATAGTTTTCAACTTCAAAATTTTTATGTTTTTAATAATATTTCTGTATGATATTCCATTCAGTAGATCATGCTTGAGTTCTCTGGACATGGTGGGACATGTTTAGTTCTTTGAATTAATTTATAATAGGTGTTTTATAGTTTTTATCTATTAAATCCAACATAAAAAGACATTCAGAAGTTGTTTCAATTTTTCAACTTTTTTCCTGAGTCAGTAGGTTACACTTTTGCATTTCTTTTTATGTCTCATAATTTGTTGAACACTGGATATTTTAGATAATATTTTATAGCAATTCTAGATTCTGATTTTTTGTCCCCCTAAGGGTTGCTGTGGTTCTTTTTGTGTGGTTAGTAATTATTTAGACTAAACACCAAACTGTGTGGCCCCTGCTGTCTCTGTTTAGTGTTTTTGTTTTTGCTTTTGTTTTCTTTCTTTCTTTCTCTTTTTTTTATGATTTTTAAAAATTTATTTGACAGCCAGAGATCACAACTAGGCAGAGAGGCAGGCGGGGGGTGGGGGGGTGGGGGGGGAAGGGGTCTCCCTGCAGAGCAGAGAGCCTGATGCAGGGCTCCATCCCAGGACCCTGGGATCATAACCTGAGCCGAAGGCAGAGGCTTTAACCCACTGAGCCACCCAGGCACCCCTTTGCTTTTGTTTTCTTAACTATATTTTTAAGCCTCACTTCTTAGGTATTTTCCTCTGTTTCTGCTTAGCTTCATCTTTAATCGTTATTGGTCAGAGATTGTGCTTAAGTAGTTGGAGCTGGTACGGCTTCCTCTCTCTGTGCTGATTTGGGAAGCATATTCTGTGTTTAGGCTATTTGAGGTTTTTCCTGGTTCTTATTTTCCACTGGGCTCTGTTGTAGCTCCTCTGTGTGTTAGCTCAGGTTCTGTTTTCCAAGAATGTATGAGTGGCTTGCACCCACTCCAGTCTCTGCTGCACATATACCAACCTCAGTCAATGCAGGATAGTTGGCGATCTCATCTGGCCCCATGTGGCTGTCTCACCTCCCAGAATTACCTATTAAGTTTCTCACTTGCCTGCCAGGCTGTTGGTTGCCTGAAAAAGACCCAATATTTGAAACAGATGGAAGCTGTGCCCCCCGTCCCATGTGCCACCAAAATCACCATTTTAACTGACATGACAACACTTCAAATCAAGTGACAGCAGCCAAACATGCAGTTATCACATGATGCCTTGCCCTAGTTGAACTGCACTCGCAGAGCTGGGTTTGTCAGAAGCCCCAGGAAAAGTCGCCATCAACTGATGCTGTTTTCACTCAGAGTTCAATGGTTTTTATTAATAACCATTTCTCAGTTTGCTGTAAGCCTCTGGTTGATTTTCTGAGTGCCAAAATGGTTGTTTGTGACAGTTGCATTGAGCTTTATGGTGGCAGGGGACTTGTTGCCCTCCTATCATGCAGGAGTACATCTGCATTTGTGTTAAAGTATGTGGTTTTATTTTCTTTTATTTATTTATTTTCAGTTTATTTTCTAAACTAAAATGGTTCAAATATGACAGATAATCAGAAATTCAGGTTTTTGTGGTTATCTTCTCCCCTTGTCTGAATATTCTGTATTTGAGAAAAAAAAATTCCACTGTGGAAGAAAAGGACTCCCTTAATTCACATTTCAAAACATTTTTTTGAGGTTAGGACTGCAGGAAACTAAATACGCAGGTTGGGGGCACCTGGGTGGCTCATTGGGTTAAAGCCTCTGCCTTTGGCCCAGGTCATGATCCCAGGGTCCTGGGATCGAGCCCCACATTGGGCTCTCTGCTCAGCAGGGAGCCTGCTTCCCTTCCTCTCTCTTTGCCTACTTGTGATCTCTGTCTGTCAAATAAATAAATAAAATCTTAAAAAAAAATACACAGGTTGAATATCTGAACAAGTGGTATAGAGGGTATTAGCAAGAAGAAAGGCACTTTGTGTCAAATCATTCATTGTTCAAGTTCATGACTTTGATATTGCCTCCTCAAGCTGAGCCTATGCGAACCAGGCTGAGCAGTTAAGTAGAACTGATCTGAAAGTAAGCAGGTGAAGATTACAACTGTTCAGTGTATGTGTTTGTATTTACTCTCAAGAGATTACTCTTCTATCTCACTCCTTTATTACCTGTGGGATGTGATGCTTGTACTGGTTAAGAGCCCCTCAGAATGTGGAATCAGATACAGATTCTAACACTTACCATCTTTGTGTCCTTGTATAATTACATAACTAGTGTAAGTCTCAATTTTCCTTGTGTAAAGGAATAACAGTAATATCATTTTTATGTTTTCTATAGGAATTGAATTCTATCATATCTGTCATTGTTAGAATTCTATTAATATCTAGACCAACATTTCTCTAAGTAGCAGTGTTGAATCATTTTGCAAAGTAGATTTCTGTAAGAAAAGAATCATGTGTCTGTTGGCCACGTGTATTTCTTCTTTGCAAAAATGTCTTTTTGGGTCTTCTGACCCCCCCCCTTTTTTGGTGTTGAGTTGAGAACTTCTTTTTATATTTTGGATATTAACCCTTATCAGATATATCATCACTAATATCTTCTCCCATTCAGTAGGTTGCCCTGTTGTTTTGTTGATAGTTTCCTTTGTTCTGTAAAATCTTTCTGTTTTGATGTAGTCCCACTAGTTTATTTTTGCTTTTGTTTTCCTTGCCATAGGAGATATATTTAGAAAAATGTTTCAATGGTCAATGTCAGAGAAATTACTGTCTGTGCTCTCTTTTAGGATTGTTACAGTTTTAGGCCTCACATTTAGGTCTTTAATCTATTTTGAGTTTATTTTTGTGTGTGGTGTTAGACGGTGATCCAGTTTCATTCTTTAGCTTGTAGCTGGCCAGTTTTCCCACACCATTTATTGAAGAGATGATCTTTTCCCCATTGTATATTCTTGCCTTCTTTGTCATAGATTACTTGACCATATAAGCATGTGTTTATTTCTGGGCTCTTTATTCTGTTCTATTGATCTGTGTTTGGTTTTTGTACTAGTACCATACTATTTTGATTACTACAGCTTTGTGATATATCTTGAAATCTAGGATTGTGATGCCTCTAGCTTTTACTTTCTTAACAGACACATAAAAAGATGGTTCAACCTCACTAATCAGGGAAATGCAGATCAGCACTTCAATGAGTTATCACCTTCACCTTACACCTGTCAGATTGGCTTGTATGAAAAAGACGAGAAATTACAAGTGTTAACAAGGATATGGAGAAAGAGGAATCCTCATGAACTGTTGGCAGGAATGTAAATTGGTGCAGCCACTATGGAACACAGTATGGAGGTTTCTCAAAAAATTAAAAATAGAAATACCATATGATCCAGTAATTCTACCATTGGCTATTTACCCAAAGAAAACTTTTGAGAAGATATATTACAGCCCTATGTTTATTGCAACATTATTTATCATAGCCAAGATATGGAAACAACCCAAGTGCCCATCAGTAGAGATGAATGGCTAAGAAGATCTGATACACACACACACACACACCCCCACATACACACCCACATACATGGACTATTACTCAGCCATAAAAACAATGAGATCTTGCCATTTGCAATGTGGATGGACCTAGAGGGCAATATATTAAGGGAAGTAAGTCAGATTGAGAAAGACAAATACCGTATTTCATTCATATGTGGAATTAAAAATGAATAAACAAATAAATGCAGAAGCTGTTCCATAAGTACAGAGAACAAACTGATCATTGCCAGAAGGGAGGGAAATTGGCAGGGTTGGGGGGGTTAGGCAAAATGGGTAAAGGGGAATGGGACATCAGGTCTCCAATTGTGAAATAAGTAAGTCATGGAAATAAAAGGCACAGCATAAGGAATATAGTCAGTAATATTACAGTAGTATTGTATGGTGACGGTAGCTATACTTGTGGTGAGCATAGCATATTGTATAAACTTGTCCAGTCAGTGTACACCTAAAACTAATGTAATATTGTGTGTCAACTATACTCAAATAAAACAAGTTTACAAAACTAATCAATGATAATTTAAATCAGTTTGCAGTAATAGATAATAATAAAATAAGGCATGTAATCATTTGAAAAATAAAATCACTTACTTTATTTACTTTTATGAATTAGGGTGAACTATAGTACATACCACTTGAAGATTTGTTTTTATGAATTTAGGGGTCATTTTCCATTGGGTTGTTCTAAAAATAGCATACTGGTATATTTGGATTTTTTTTTTTCTCCATGATCAATCACTAATTTAAAAAAATGCATATCTGCTAAGTCTTTTGTAGAATTATTAGTGAAAGTTTCAATTAAAATTTAACACACTGTATTTCAAATAATTTAATATGTAAGATGATTGGTCTCAGGAAAGGTCCAAGAGTCAAAGAAAAATGTAAGAAATGAAAAAAGAGATCTCTTTTTCTTTGCTATCCTGTCATTCATTTCCTTTGGAATAGGCTATCAGGTATTATGTAAAACATATAAAGTAGGTGAAGTCCCTCATTTTCTTATGCTTTTGTTAGAGTGTAATAGATTTAGACATGGAGACATTTGAAGTCTTCTTCTACAACAATTTTAAGTAGGAAAATGGAATTGAAAAAAGCCTTACTATTTCAATCTGTGTATCAGAGTTAATGAGAGGTTTGCAAACAATCTAAAGAGGCAAAACTTCCACCTCTCCATTTGGACTGCTTCCATAGAAGAGAGAGAGAGCCAATTTTATAGGATATTTGGAATTGCCAGTATCTGGGATGGAAAACATAAAGACAACATTGTTCCCACCATCCTAAAATGTCTGGTCACATAATTACAATGAAATAATACTCAACTAAAGCTGTAATTTACTTGTTCTTCTCTATTTCACATTACATCTTGGAAATAATATTCTTTATGTTTAGCTAGATTACAGTAGTGAAAAGTGAAGAGTTAAGAAGAGTATTAGATTTTGTTCTTTACCCATAATTTTACATTGGCATTATCTTCCAGCAATCTGAAGATGTTTTTATATATGATGTAAGATTGGGGGCTAACATTTGTATCCCAGATTGCTATTTAGTTTTTTAGTATCACTAATGGAATAATCCATTCTTTCCTCATTGATGTGAGAGCATATCTATTATTCTTATATATAAATGATGATGTTGCTGTATTCTATTTCATTTCATTTGTTCATTCATTGAGCAAATTGGTCTTGAATACCTACTTTGTATCAGGCATTATCTTAAAGTGGGAATACCTTAGTTGAAACAGCCATGAAATAAATGTTTTACGTATCATATAAAATTACTAGTATTGGGCACCTGGGTGGCTCAGTGGGTTAAAGCCTCTGCCTTCAGCTCAGGTCATGGTCCCAGGGTCCTGGGATCGAGCCACGCATCGGGCTCTCTGCTCAGCAGGGAGCCTGCTTCCTCCTCTCTCTCTGATTGCCTCTCTGCCTACTTGTGATCTCTCTCTCTGTCAAATAAATAAATAAAATCTTTAAAAAAATTACTAGTATTATAAGTGCCACAGAGGAGAGGTGTTTGATTCTATGAAAACTTAGTATAAAATATTTATCTTTTCCTGAATGTATTTTCTTAAGTATAGCGTAAGATAGTGCCCTCTTTATTATTCTATTACATAGTTTCTTAGCTAGTTTTACTTTCTTTTCCAGATTAGTTTTAAAATTTATATTAGTTCCTGTTGAAATTGTGTTGAATTTTTGGATTAACTTTCTGACAATCAACATCTTTGTAATAATAAAGCTTTGTATCCAAAAACATATGTTTTTCATTTCTTATATTTTTCTTCTGTTCTTTAAAATAATTTTTATTGTGGTAAAATACATATAATGTAAAACCATCTTAACTATTTTTAACTGTGTATTTTGGTAGTATTAAATACATTCACATTGTTTTCAACTATTTGCATCATCTGTCCACATAACTCTTCATTTTGTAAAAGTCCGTACCCGTTAACCACAAGTTTTCATTTTCTACCCCCCACCCCCAGGCCCCAGAATCACTTTTACCTTTTCTGTCATTTTGATTTTGATGACTCTAGGTTCCTCATAATTAGTAGAATCATACAGTATATGTCTTTTTATGACTGTCTAGTTTCATTAGCTTAATGTCTCTAAGCTTCTTCCATGTTGTAGCATATATTGTAGAATTTCCCACCTTTTTTTTGTTTTAAGATTTTTATTTATTTGAGAGAGAGAATGAGAGAGGGAGAGAGAGAGCATGAGGGGGAGAGGGTCAGAGGGAGAAGCAAACTTCCCCATGAGCAGGGAGCCTGATGCGGGACTCAATCCTGTGACTCCAGAATCATGACTGAGCTGAAGGCAGTTGCTTAACCAACTGAGCCACCCAGGTGCCCCAAATTTCCCACCGTTTTAAAGCTGAATAATAATAATAATAATCTACTGTATATCTACAGGCACACCTCAGAGATATTGCAGGTTTGGTTCCAGACTACCATAATAAAGTGAATTTTGCAATAAAGTGAGTCAAATGAATTTTTTGGATTCCCAGTGTATATAAAAGTTATGTTCACACTATAACGTCTATTACGTGTGAGTAGCATTATGTCTAAAAAACAATGTAACAATGTGTAATACCTTAAATAATTTATTGCTAAAAAATGCTAACCATCATCTGTCCTAATCACAGATCACCATAAATATAATAATAATAAAAAGTTTGAAGGATTGTGAGAATTAGCAGAATGTGATACAGAGACAGGAAGTGAGCAAATGCTGTTGGGAAACTGGTAGACTTTTGGTTGACATGGAGTTGCCACAGACCTTAATTTTTTGAAAATTCAGTATCCGTGAAGCACAATGAAGCAAAGCACAATAAAACGAAGTATGCCTGTGTACCACATTTTGTTTATGCTTTCGTGTATAGATGGACACTTGGGTTCTTCCAAGTTTTAGCTGTGGTGAATAATGCTACTGTGAATATAGGTATACAAATATTTGAGACCTTGCTTTCAATTCTTTTGGGTTTATACTAAAAGTAGAATTTATGGATCAGATAGCAATTCTATTTTTAATATTTTTGGGAGCACAATACTATTTTCCATAGCAGCTGTATCTTAAAATTTTTTTTCACCAGTAATGCATATGGGTACCATATTTTTATATCCTTTCCAACATTTATTGTTTGTGTGTGTGTGTGTGTGTATGTATGTGTTTTCCTTTCTTTTTTTTTAAGATTTTATTTTTTTATTGGACAGAGAGACTGATCACAAGTAGGCAGAGAGGCAGGCAGAGAGAGAGGGGGAGGGAAGCAGGCTCCCTGCTGAGCAGAGAGCCGGATGCGGGGCTCGATCCAGGACCCTGAGATCATGACCTGAGCCGAAGGCAGAGGCTTAACCTACTGAGTCACCCAGGCGCCCCTGTTTTCATTTTTTAATATTAGCTCTCTTAATGGCTGTGAGGTGGTATCATAATTTTGATTTGGATTTACCTAGTGCTAAATGTATTGAGTATTTTTCATGTGCTTACTGGGCATTCCATCTTCTTTGGAAAAATGTCCATTCAGGTTCTTCCCTATAACTGAATCAGCTTGTTTGCTTTTGTTTTTCAGTTTTAGGAGTTCTCTATATGTTCTGGATTTTAATCTCTTTTCAAGTAAATGCCTTGCAAATATTTTATTTCATTCTGTGAGTGGCTTTAGTAAAAAAAAAAAAAATACTGTCCTATTGATATTGTCCTTTGATGCACAAAATTTTTAATTTTCCTGGAATAATTTTTCTACATTTTTTGTTACTTGTGCTTTTGCTGGGTATGTCTAAGAAACCATTGCCAAATACAATGTTGTGAATCTTTTGTCCCAAGTCTTCTTAAGAGTATAATTGTTAATTATATCCTTGATCCATTTTGAGTTAATTTTTTAAAAAGATTTTTATTTATTTAACAGAGAGATAGTGAGAGAGGGAACACAAGCAAAGGGAGTGGGAGAGGGAGAAGCAGGCTTCCCTTTGAGCAGGGAGCCTGACGTGGGGCTCCATCACAGAACTCTGGGATCATGACATGAGCCAAAGGCAGATGCTTAATGACTGAGCCATCCAGGTGCTCCTTGAGTTAATTTTTGTATAAGGTTTGTTGTTTGGGTCCAACCTCATGCTTTTGCATGTAGGTATCCCATTTTTCCAGCATCAGTTGTTGAAAAGACTTTTCTTTCCCCATCGAATGGTCTTGGCATCCTTTTCAAATTAACCACGTATGTGAGGATTCGTTTCTAGGCTTTCTTTTCTAATCCTTTGGTGTATGTGTTTGTCCTTATGCCGGTTCCATACTGTTCAATTACTGTAGCTTTGTAGTAAGTTTTTGAAATCAGGAGTGTGAGTCCTTCAGTTTTCGTTCTTTTTCAAGTTTGTTTTGACTGTTCACTGTCCCTTGAAATTGCTTATGATTTTTAGAATGAGTTTTTCTATTTCTGCAGAAAACAATATTGGGATTTATAGCAATTGCTTTGAACACATGTTGCTTTAGTTAGTACTGACATTTTAACAATATTAAGTCTTCCTATGCATGAATATGGGATATATTTTCATTTATTTATATTTTTAAAAATTTCTTTCAGCAGTATTTTAGATTGTATTTTAATACATGTCTTTCACTTGCTTAATATAATTCTGAAATATTTTATTCTTTCTGATGCTATTGTGAATGGAATTTGTTTCAATTGCTTTTTTGTTCACGTGTAGAAGTGTGATTTGTGTGTCTGTGTGTGTATGTGCACACGCATTGACTTTGTGTCCTGATATTTTGCCAAATTCATTTATTACTTCTAAGAGGTATTTGTGTGTGTGTGTGTGTGTGTCTGTGTGTGTATGGTATCTTTAGGATTTTCTACAGATAGATCATATTTGCAAACAGAAATCATCTCCTTGCTTTCCGGTTTGGATGCTTATCATGTCTTTTTCTTGCACAGTAGCTGTGGCTAGAACTTCAACTTCTGTGTTGAATAGAAGTGGTGTCTTAGCCTCAAACTTGGAAGTTTTCAAACTTTCACCATTGAGTATGACGCTTGCTGTGTTTCTTCTGTTGGGTAGTTTTTTTTTTTTTCCTTTCTATTTGGTGGGTAGTTTCTATTTTTATTTTATAGAGTGTTTTTTTCATAAAAATGTTGAATTTGGGGTGCCTGGGTGGCTCAGTGGGTTAAAGCCTCTGCCTTCGGCCTGGGTCATGATCCCAGGGTCCCAAGATCAAGCCCTGCATCAGGCTCTCTGCTCAGTGAGGAGCCTGCTTCCCTTCCTCTCTCTCTCTGCCTTGCCTCTCTGCCTACTTGTGATCTCTGTCTGTTAAATAAATAAATAAATAAAATCTTAAAAAAATTTTTTTTGAATTTTGTCAAATGGCTTTTTCTACATCAATTGAGATGGTCCTGTGGGTTTTTTCCTTTCATTCTGTTAATGTAGCATATCACACTGATTTATTTTTGTTTGTAAATCATCCTTGCATTCCAAGAATAAATCCCATTTCATCATGATATATAATCCTTCCGTATATTGCTGAAATCTGTTTGCTACTATTTTGAGGATTTTTGCATCAGTGTTCATAAGGTTTATAGGTATGTAGTTTCTTTTGTAGTGTCTTTGACTGGCTTTGGTATCAAGGTAATGCTGACCTCATAAAACAAGATAGGAAATTTTTCTCCTTTTCAAAGTTCTGGAGAAGTTTGGGAAATATTGGAAATAATTATTCTTTATGTAAAATGGGTAGAATTCACCAGGAAGCTCATCAGGTCTAGTGCTTTCCTTTGTTGGGAAATTTTTTGATTATTGATTTAATATCTTTACTAGTTAGAGGTCTATTCTGATTTTTTTCCATGACTTCATCTTAGTAAGTTTTATATTTCTAAGATTTTAAAATTTCATCTAGGTTATCTAATCTTTGGTGTACTATTGTTCATAGTACTGTGTTAGAAAAGAACATAAAAAGACATAAAAATAATTCTTTTTATGTCTGTAGAATCAGTAGCGGTGTTCCACTTTCATTTCTCATTTTACTATTTCAGTCTTTTTATAAGTCTGTCTAGCTAATGTTTTTTTCAGTTTTCTTGTGTGTTTGTTTTTTTTTTTTAAGAATCAACCTTGGTTTTATTGACTTTTCTCTGTTTGCATTTTCTGTTTCATTTATTTTTGACTTAATTTTTATTATTTTTTTCTCATCTGCTAGCTTTGCGTTTAGTTTGTACTTTTTATAGTTGCTTAAGTTGTAAAAGAAGATTGTTGATTTGAGATATTTCTTGTTTTTAATAATGTCTACATCATAGCTATAAATTTCCCTCTTGGTATTGCTTTTGCTGCATCTCCCAAGTTTTGGTATGTTGTATTTTCATTATATTCCTCTCTAATTATTTTCTTATTTCCCTTGTGATTTCTTTTTTGATCCATTGGTTATTTAAGATTGTACTATTACATTTGCATTATTTTGTGACTTTTCCAGTTTTCCTTTCACTATTGTTTTCCAACTTAAAATCTATTGAGAGATAATTCATGTTTTAACATATAGTCTCTCCTGGAAAATGTCCTTGTGTGCACTTGAGAGGTATGTGTATTCTGTATTTGATTATTTGATTGATAGAGTATTCTGCAAATATCTTTTTGACCTATTTGCTTTATTATGTTGTTCAGTGTCCTGTGTTTGTTTACTTACCTTCTGTCTGGTTGTTCTGTTCATTGTTGTGAGTGGAATATTGAAGTCTCCCAACTATTGTAGTACAACTCTTTATTTCTCCATTCAGTTCTGTCACTTTTTGCTTCTCGTTTTCTGATTGTAATTGTTATAGTCTTTTGCTGTATTGAACCTTTTATTAATATATAATGTTATTCTTTGACTCTTATAACATTTTTAAAAATTTAAAATATTTTGTCTGAAATTAGTATTGTCACCCTTCTCTGTTTTGGTTACTATTTGCGTAGAATATCTTTTTCACTTCCAACCTGTTTGTCTCTCTAGATCTCCTGCTGTTCTCTTATAGAAAACACATAGTTGGGTCATGTGTTTTTATCCATTTTACCAATTTCTGTCTTTTGATTGGAGACTAAAATAAACTTACATGGTAAGTGATTACTGTTAAGTAGGGATTTTTGTCATATTGCTGTTTGCTTTCTAAATGTTTTTCAGTTTCTTTAGGCCCTTGTTTTTGTCATTATATCTTCTTTTGTGTTTCGTAGATTTTTTTGTAGTGAAACTTATAAATCTGTTTGTATGTTCTATAGCTATTTTCTTTGTGGTGTCCCTGGGGAATGTATTTAAAATCCTAAAGTAATAACATTCGTAATTGAATTTATACAGCCTTAACTTCAGTAACTTACAAAAACTCTGTTCCTTTACAGCTGCATCATACCCCCTTTGGTTGTTCATGTCTTGAAATTACATTTTTATACATTGTGTGCACAACACCATAAACTAATAATTTTTAAAAATGCATTAGTCTCAAGTTATATGGAAAAGAATATTTTGAGTTAAAATCTAAAGTTACAGTAGTATTGAGTTCACACTAATTATTTCTTTAAATTAGTCTCTTAAATCATGTAGGTAACAAAAAAGTATAGCTACAATAATGCTAGTTTCATGATTTTCCATGTATCAACCATTCTTGGGATCTTTATTTCTCCATATGGCTGTGAGTTACTGTCCATTGTCCTTTTAAACTTAAAGGACTCCCTTGGGCATTTATTGCAGGGCAAGCCTTTTGGTCATGAATTGCCTCAACCTTTGTTTATGTGGGAATATATTCATTTCTTTCTCACTTTTACAGATAGTTTAGCAGGATAATGGTTTCCTGGTTAATAATTCTTTTTTCCCTTTTAGCATTTTGAACATATTGGCCCACTCTGTTTGGGCCTCCAATGTTTTTTCTTTTTTGTTTGTTTGTTTTGTTTTGTTTTTGTTTTTTATGTTCAATTAGCCAGCATACAATACATCGTTAGTTTTTGAGGTAGTGTCCAATGATTCATTAGTTGTATATAACACCCAGTGCTCAGTGCCAGTGCTCAAAGTTTTTGATAAGAAATTTGTTGATAATCTTATTGAAGATCCCCTGTATATCATGATTTCCTTCTTTATTGCTGTTGTTAGAATTCTCTTTTTGTCTCTCAAAGTTTTATTGTAACGGTGTGGGTCTCTGAAGTCATTTTACTTGGAGTTTGTAGAGCTTATTGGATGTCTATATTCCTATCTTTTATCAAATTTGGGAAGATTTCAACCATTATTTCTTCAAATATTCCCTCTGCTCCTTTCTGTCACTGTTCTTCTTGGACTCTCTCAATATGTATGTTATTGACTTTGTGATGTCCCTTCAGTTTTTTAGATTCTGTTCATTTTTCTTCTGATGTCTTTTCTAAAACTTTCCTTAGCCATTCAGTCACTTTAAATTTTCCTCTACATATAGAATTTTTTTTGGATTTCCTGGTCCTTAAAAGTTGGCTCTTGAAAGGGGAAACATGTGAAAAATGAAGGGTGGGGGAGAAGGAAAGAACCCCAGCTCTTTAAATCCCCTGGAAGTCACTTTAGCCAGAGGGTGAGGTGCTTCCAACAATGGGAAAATAAGCTTTTTTCCCCCCTTTTTGGTAAAATATTTATTCAGTATTGTTTATCCTCAAACAACGAATGTTTCATTATGATGAAAGAAGTTAATGTTTGTAGAACCCCTTGCAGATTACGTAGCAGTACAAACTTTAGAGTTCTGTAAGATAGGCAGGTGTTTGGTTTGTTTTTTTAAATGAGAAATCAAGGCTGAAGTAATATTTTTATTCATTTATTAATGGAATACACCTGAAATTAGTGATTGAAAGACCAGCATTTTTATTTTATCTCTCATGAGGCAAATTATCTTGGCTAAGTCACTCTTTATGACTTTGTGAAATTAACATTTTTAAAGTGGAGCACAGGATTCTAGATCGTGAGATGTGGTTCAATAACACAGCAGGAAAAACTGAAATAAAGGCATTTATCACAGGTCTTGGAGGAAGTACCTGGCATACTTCAAGGTCCTACATGGGCAGGTAAAGGCAGAGTGCCTAACAAAGAGAGAAAGTCAGGATCTGGAGCCCATGCTTTTATTAGGGTCCAAGAGTAGACTGCTTTGTGTTTCCTGGATTATGGCCAGATAGATAATTTCAAACCCAAAGAATGGGGTTTTGGCTACTTTCATAAGGATCTTCCTAAGGGGTGCAAAAGGATACAGGTGCTGGGAGGCAGGGGAGACTCTTGATCACAAGGGTTGTTTGGGGGAATTTGTATCAGGAATTTATATTTGCTTATGATCTGAAGCTGCTGTGTAGAGCATATGCTTGCATGAAGGGGCTAATGTTAGTTGAAGGTCTCTGTAGGCTGCACAACATGGGTGCTGAGGCAGCAGCATCATGAAGTAGCTTAGTTAAACTTTTGGAATCATTTACACTTTTCTCAGATTTAATGACTTCATCTGAAAAATTAGAAGACAGTATATAAGCTCTCCCTCATAAAAATTATTGAGGAAAACCACCTGCAGTCACAAACTGTTTTATAAGACTTAGTAATAAATGAAATATATTATGAAAAAGTGAAATATAAAATCAATAGAAAGACAAAAGAAATAAATATTAAAGAAACCATGGAAATAATATCTGTTCATTACTTCATGCAGGATCATAATTAGCATTTTATATTTCAGTGCAATTGAAATTTAGCATATTCATTAAGGAACTGCTTTATCTTAAAATTTTTTGTGTGTGTTAAACTAATTCTTGTGACCAGTGTGTTGGTAATTTTATTACCTATTCATTTTTTCTTATTTTATGTCTTGAATGTCTAGGTTGTTAGTAGCTTTCAAGGATGACTTTTTGAAAAAAACAAAAGACTGCGAAATTTAGTAGAACTATTTGTGGGTTTGGCTTACATGTATGTGGCTTATATATATGTGTATATATTACTTTAATGGATTCCTTTTTCAGAACGGATCTGTAGGATATTAATGTGTGTTTTTATTTTGACCATATTATTAAAAGCCCTCATGTACTTGAGGTGCAGTGGTTACACATAAGCTTGAAAATATATTAAGTTATGCTGATTTCTAGATAATAAGATATGTTATTAGAGAAAGAATAGATTCCTATTTTATTGTAGGCTTTGTGCCATAAATCTGACAGAATATTTTTTTTTTAAAGATTTTATTTATTTATTTGTCAGAGAGAGAGAGAGAGCAAGCACAGGCGGACAGAGTGGCAGGCAGAGGCAGAGGGAGAAGCAGGCTCCCCACAGAGCAAGGAGCCCGATGTGGGACTCGATCCCAGGACGCTGGGATCATGACCTGAGCCGAAGGCAGCTGCTTAACCAACTGAGCCACCCAGGCATCCCAATCTGACAGAATATTGAGGGAAAAAACTATATAAACTTTTTCTTTCTGTTACTTTAGTTCATTATATCTGGAAGGATGAGACATTTAACTTTAAATCATAATATATTAAAACATAATACAACTTTAATTATTAAATTTTATTTTTTATAAACATATATTTTTATCCCCAGGGGTACAGGTCTGCGAATCGCCAGGTTTACAGACTTCACAGCACTCACCATAGCACATACCCTCCCCAATATCCATAACCCCACCCCCCCTCTCCCAACCCCCCTCCCCCCATCAACCCTCAGTTTGTTTTGTGAGATTAAGAGTCACTTATGGTTTGTCTCCCTCCCAATCCCATCTTGTTTCATTTACTCTTCTCCTACCCCCTTAACCCCCCATGTTGCATCTCCTCTCCCTCATATCAGGGAGATCATATGATAGTTGTCTTTCTCCGATTGACTTATTTCGCTAAGCATGATACCCTCTAGTTCCATCCACGTCGTCGCAAGTGGCAAGATTTCATTTCTTTTGATGGCTGCATAGTATTCCATTGTGTATATATACCACATCTTCTTTATCCATTCGTCTGTAGATGGACATCTAGGTTCTTTCCATAGTTTGGCTATTGTAGACATTGCTGCTATAAACATTCGGGTGCACGTGCCCCTTTGGATCACTACGTTTGTATCTTTAGGGTAAATACCCAGCAGTGCAATTGCTGGGTCATAGGGTAGTTCTATTTTCAACATTTTGAGGAACCTCCATGCTGTTTTCCAGAGTGGTTGCACCAGCTTGCATTCCCACCAACAGTGTAGGAGGGTTCCCCTTTCTCCGCATCCTCGCCAGCATCTGTCATTTCCTGACTTGTTAATTTTAGCCATTCTGACTGGTGTGAGGTGATATCTCATTGTGGTTTTGATTTGTATTTCCCTAATGCCAAGTGATATGGAGCACTTTTTCATGTGTCTGTTGGCCATCTGGATGTCTTCTTTGCAGAAATGTCTGTTCGTGTCCTCTGCCCATTTCTTGATTGGATTATTTGTTCTTTGGGTGTTGAGTTTGCTAAGTTCTTTATAGATTTTGGACACTAGCCCTTTATCTGATATGTCATTTGCAAATATCTTCTCCCATTCTGTCAGTTGTCTTTTGGTTTTGTTCACTGTTTCCTTTGCTGTGCAAAAGCTTTTGATCTTGATAAAATCCCAATAGTTCATTTTTGCCCTTGCTTCCCTTGCCTTTGGTGATGTTCCTAGGAAGATGTTGCTGCGGCTGACGTCAAAGAGGTTGCTGCCTGTGTTCTCCTCAAGGATTTTGATGGATTCCTTTCTCACATTGAGATCCTTCATCCATTTTGATTCTATTTTCATGTGTGGTGTAAGGAAATGATCCAATTTCGTTTTTCTGCATGTGGCTGTCCAATTTTCCCAACACCATTTATTGAAGAGGCTGTCTTTTTTCCATTGGACATTCTTTCCTGCTTTGTCGAAGATGAGTTGACCATAGAGTTGAGGGTCTATTTCTGGGCTCTCTATTCTGTTCCATTGATCTATGTGTCTGCTTTTGTGCCAGTACCATGCTGTCTTGATGATGACAGCTTTGTAATAGAGCTTGAAGTCCGGAATTGTGATGCCACCAACTTTGGCTTTCTTTTTCAATATTCCTTTGGCTATTAGAGGTCTTTTCTGGTTCCATATAAATTTTAGGATTATTTGTTCCATTTCTTCGAAAAAAATGGATGGTACTTTGATAGGAATTGCATTAAATGTGTAGATTGCTTTAGGTAGCAGAGACATTTTCACAATATTTATTCTTCCAATCCAGGAGCATGGAACATTTTTCCATTTCTTTGTGTCTTCCTCAATTTCTTTCATGAGTACTTTATAGTTTTCTGAGTATAGATTCTTAGTCTCTTTGGTTAGGTTTATTCCTAGGTATCTTATAGTTTTGGGTGCAATTGTAAAAGGGATGGACTCCTTAATTTCTCTTTCTTCTGTCTTGTTGTTGGTGTAGAGAAATGCAACTGATTTCTGTGCATTGATTTTATATCCTGACACTTTACTGAATTCCTGTACAAGTTCTAGCAGTTTTGGAGTGGAGTCTTTTGGGTTTTCCACATATAGTATCATATCATCTGCAAAGAGTGATAGTTTGACTTCTTCTTTGCCGATTTGGATGCCTTTAATTTCCTTTTGTTGTCTGATTGCTGAGGCTAGGACTTCTAGTACTATGTTGAATAGCAGTGGTGATAACGGACAACCCTGCCGTGTTCCTGACCTTAGCAGAAAAGCTTTCAGTTTTTCTCCATTGAGAATGATATTTGCGGTGGGTTTTTCATAGATGGCTTTGATAATATTGAGGTATGTGCCGTCTATCCCTACACTTTGAAGAGTTTTGATCAGGAAGGGATGCTGTACTTTGTCAAATGCTTTTTCAGCATCTATGGAGAGTATCATATGGTTCTTGTTCTTTCTTTTATTAATGTGTTGTATCACATTGATTGATTTGCGGATGTTGAACCAACCTTGCAGCCCTGGAATAAATCCCACTTTGTCGTGGTGAATAATCCTTTTAACGTACTGTTGAATCCTATTGGCTAGTATTTTGGCGAGAATTTTTGCATCTGTGTTCATCAAGGATATTGGTCTGTAGTTCTCTTTTTTGATGGGATCCTTGTCTGGTTTTGGGATCAAGGTGATGCTGGCCTCATAAAATGAGTTTGGAAGTTTTCCTTCTATTTCTATTTTTTGGAACAGTTTCAGGAGAATAGGAATTAGTTCTTCTTTAAATGTTTGGTAGAATTCCCCCGGGAAGCCGTCTGGCCCTGGGCTTTTGTTTGTTTGGAGATTTTTGATGACTGTTTCCATCTCCTTACTGGTTATGGGTCTGTTGAGGCTTTCTATTTCTTCCTGGTTCAGTTGTGGTAGTTTATATGTCTCTAGGAATGCATCCATTTCTTCCAGATTGTCAAATTTGCTGGCGTAGAGTTGCTCATAGTATGTTCTTATAATTGTCTGTATTTCTTTGGTGTTCGTTGTGATCTCTCCTCTTTCATTCATGATTTTATTTATTTGGGTCCTTTCTCTTTTCTTTTTGATAAGTCTGGCCAGGGGTTTATCGATCTTATTAATTCTTTCAAAGAACCAGCTCCTAGTTTCGTTGATTTGTTCTATTGTTTTTTTGGTTTCTATTTCATTGATTTCTGCTCTGATCTTTATGATTTCTCTTCTCCTGCTGGGTTTAGGGTTTCTTTCTTGTTCTTTCTCCAGCTCCTTTAGGTGTAGGGTTAGGTTGTGTACCTGAGATCTTTCTTGTTTCTTGAGAAAGGCTTGTACCGCTATATATTTTCTTCTCAGGACTGCCTTTGTTGTGTCCCACAGATTCTGAACCATTGTGTTTTCATTATCATTTGTTTCCATAAATTTTTTCAATTCTTCTTTAATTTCCTGGTTGACCCATTCATTCTTTAGAAGGATGCTGTTTAGTCTCCATGTATTTGGGTTCTTTCCAGATTTCCTCTTGTGATTGAGTTCTAGCTTTAGAGCATTGTGGTCTGAAAATATGCAGGGAATGATCCCAATCTTTTGATACCAGTTGAGACTTGATTTATGACCAAGAATGTGATCTATTCTGGAGAACGTTCCATGTGCACTAGAGAAGAATGTGTATTCTGTTGCTTTGGGATGAAATGTTCTGAATATATCTGTGATGTCCATCTGGTCCAGTGTGTCACTTAAGGCCTTGATTTCCTTGTTGATCTTTTGCTTGGATGATCTGTCCATTTCAGTGAGGGGAGTGTTAAAATCCCCTACTATTATTGTATTATTGTCAGTGTGTTTCTTTGATTTTGTTATTAATTGGTTTATATAGTTGGCTGCTCCCACGTTAGGGGCATAGATATTTAAAATTGTTAGATCTTATTGTTGGACAGATCCTTTGAGTATGATATAGTGCACTTCCTCATCTCTTATATAGTCTTTGGCTTAAAATCTAATTGATCTGCTATAAGGATTGCCACTCCTGCTTTCTTCTGATGTCCATTAGCATGGTAAATTCTCTTCCACCCCCTCAGTTTAAACCTGGAGGTGTCTTCGGGTTTAAGATGAGTTTCTTGTAGGCAACATATAGATGGGTTTTGTTTCTTTATCCATTCTGATACCCTGTGTCTTTTGATTGGGGCATTTAGCCCATTAACATTCAGGGTAGGTATTGAGAGATATGAATTTAGTGCCATTGTATTGCCTGTAAGGTGACTGTTATTGTATATTGTCTCTCTTTCTTTCTGATCTACTACTTTTAGGGTCTCTCTTTGCTTAGAGGACCCCTTTCAATATTTCCTGTAGAGCTGGTGTGGTATTTGCAAATTCTTTCAGTTTTTGTTTGTCCTGGAAGCTTTTAATCTCTCCTTCTATTTTCAATGATAGCCTAGCTGGATATAGTATTCTTGGCTGCATGTTTTTCTCATTTAGTACTCTGAATATATCATGCCAGCTCTTTCTGGCCTGCCAGGTCTCTGTGGATAAGTCTGCTGCCAATCTAATATTTTTACCATTGTACGTTACAGACTTCTTTTCCCGGGCTGCTTTCAGGATCTTTTCTTTGTCACTAAGACTTGTAAATTTTACTATTAGTTGACAGGGTGTGGACCTATTCTTATTGATTTTGAGGTGGGTTCTCTGAACCTCCTGGATTTTGATGCTTGTTCCCTTTGCCATATTGGGGAAATTCTCTCCAATAATTCTCTCCAACATACCTTCTGCTCCCCTCTCTGTTTCCTCTTCTTCTGGAATCCCAATTATTCTAATGTTGTTTCGTCTTATGGTGTTACTTATCTCTCGAATTCTCCCCTCGTGGTCCAGTAGCTGTTTGTCCCTCTTTTGCTCAGCTTCTTTATTCTCTGTCATTTGGTCTTCTATATCGCTAATTCTTTCTTCTGCCTCATTTATCCTAGCAGTGAGAGCCTCCATTTTTGATTGCACCTCATTAATAGCTTTTTTGATTTCAACTTGGTTAGATTTTAGTTCTTTTATTTCTCCAGAAAGGGCTTTTATATCTCCCGAGAGGGTTTCTCTAATATCTTCCATGCCTTTTTCGAGCCCGGCTAGAACCTTGAGAATCGTCATTCTGAACTCTAGATCTGACATATTACCAATGTCTGTATTGATTAGGTCCCTAGCCTTTGGTACTGCCTCTTATTCTTTTTTTTGTGGTGAATTTTTCCGCCTTGTCATTTTGTCCAGATAAGAGTATATGAAGGAGCAAGTAAAATACTAAAAGGGTGGCAACAACCCCAGGAAAATATGCTTTAGCCAAATCAGAAGAGATCCCAAATTGTGAGGGGGGAGAAAGGGGATAAAAAGGGTTTCAGAAAGAAAAAAAAAAGAGAGAGAAACTATTAAAAAAAAGAAAGCTGATAAAAAATATAAAAAGAAAAAAAATATATATATATATTAGATAAACATTTAAAAAACGTTAAAAAAGAAAACGGTAAAAGTTAAAAAAATTTAGCAGAAGAAGAGAAAAATAATTGAAAAAGAAAAAAAAATTAAATTAACTGCAAGGCTAAAGAATCATGGGGAGAAAGCCATGAGTTCCATGCTTTGCTTTCTTCTCCTCTGGAATTCCGCCGCTCTCCTTGGTATAGAAACTGCACTCCTTGGTAGGTGAACTTGGTCCTGGCTGGGTTTCTCGTTGATCTGCTGGGGGAGGGGCCTGTTGTAGTGATTCTCAAGCGTCTTTGCCCCAGGCGGAGTTGCACCGCCCTTACCCGGGCCGGGCTGAGTAATCCACTCGGGTTTGCTGGGTTTGCTTTCGGGAGCTTTTGTTCCCTGAGCGCTTTCCGTAGAGTTCTGGAAGATGGGAATGAAGATGGCGGCCTCCTGGTCTCCGGCCCGGAGGAGCTGAGAGCCCGGGGCCCCACTCCTCAGTGCGTCCTCAGAGAACAGCGCCCAGTTACTCCTGTCACCCTGGCCTCTGGCCGCGCTCTGAGCTGACCAAGCCTGCGACCGGTTCAAGGTAACCCCGAGCTCAGAGTCACTCCTCGGCTCTGTCTCTGTAGCCGGCTTCCCTTTTCTAATACCGGTAAGCTCTGCGACGCTCAGACATGCCCCATCCTTCTGTGACCCTGCGGGACCTGAGGCCGCGCTGACCCCGCCTGGGCTTCACCCCGGTTAAGCCTCTGGAGCGATGTCCCTCAGCGGAACAGACTTTTAAACGTCCTGATTTTGTGCTCCGTTGCTCCGCTGCTCGCCGGGAGCCGGCCCCTCCCCCCGTGGTCTATCTTCCAGTCGCTTTGGATTCACTTCTCTGCCAGTCCTACCTTTCAGAGAGTGGTTGATTTTCTGTTTCTAGAATTGCTGTTCTTCTTCTCTTCGATCTCCCGTTGGATTTGTAGGTGTTTGCAATCTTTAGATAAGCTATCTAGCTGATCTCCCGCTACCTGAAGTAGTCTCAGCCTGCTATTTCTCCGCCATCTTGACTCCTCCCCCCAACTTTAATTATTAACTCAACAACTCTTATTCACAGATGAGGAAACTGAGATCCTTAGAGGGAGAGTAATTTAATCAGGATTATGGAGCTGATAACAATAGATAGCATTGCAAAGACAACTCAGATTCTTTGGACTTTTAGTCCACTGCTCTTTTTTGGTACTTAAACTATTTTTTTAACTTTCTTTTTCCTCACGTAATGTATATTCCTACTATTGAGGTTCTTTCAAGTTGAAAGGTTAAGGGATTCCCTCAGATCATATGAATTTACAGTAAAAATCAAATAGGAAGTACAGACAAATAGACCCACTATCCCAGCAGCTACAGAGTAAGTTCTTTAAACTTGTACCCAAACATTCATAACCACATTATTTATAATGGCCAAAATGTGGAGAAAAATGTCCATCAGGTGAGTTTTGTTATAGATAAAATGGTATAATTTGATCTTAGGGAAATTTTGGCAGAGTAGAAGAATCCTAGGATCATTGTATTGTCCAGTGAATAGAACTAAATAACTATCAAGTCATCCTAGATACCCCAGAAATTGACCTGAAGACTGTCAGAACAAACTCCACAACTAAAGATAGGAAGAGGATACGTTGAAGAAGTTATGACATGCAGGGATGAGGTTTAGGAGTGAAACAGATTATGGCCACTGTAGTGGAGAGGTATCTATTGTAGAGGAAAAGGGCAAGAGACAGACTTGCACACAGGAGAGTACACAGGGAAAACAAACCCCCATAGCAACTGGCTTGGAAAGTGAGAGGTCCCAAATTTTGTGAATTCTTGAAATCAGTAGGGCAAAAAGCCTAGAGTTCTAAAAGTCAGCAGGCTTGGCTTGGGGAGAGCCTAGAGGACATTGGGGCTGCTCTTGCACAAAAGGCAGGCAAACAGCTCATGGACATACAGCATGCAAAAGCGATCTAAAGAGCACCTGGGGCACATAGTGGGGAGGTTAGTTGCTTCTCTTAGAATGTGTTTCAGATAGACCACATTAATAGAGAGAACTCTGGGAAGAAAGGAATTGGCTGGTGCCATTTCCCTCTTCTGCCCTTCAGCATAAGCACAGGTTGCCCTTAGGAACCAGCGCAGTACTGACATTCATAACCTGACTTGCCTACACTAACCTGCCCACCACCCCCACTAAGGTGAAACTACCCCTCTCATTCATGCATGCCTCAGTCCCAGCATGGTGGGATCCCTCCCCCAAAGGCTACCCACACCCCTTCTCACACCTCATCTCCTGATGTGGGAGTTTTGTGGAGCCTTGGTTCTGGAGGTGGTGGCAACAGGTCTCATTTCACAAACAGAGCACACTTAGTTAAAATGTGCCACGTTCAGGCCAGGGACCAAATACTGCCCACAACAGGCAAGGAGAGCTTCTGCAGAGGATTGGCTTTAAGGATAAATCAGCAAGGATATAATAGTAGAGCACATACAGCACACCTTAGAAAGACTTCCAGAAACCCCAGGCCCTGGGGAACAGGGAGCACAACACATCAGAGCACTACAGGACCTCTTCTTCATAAGTCTGCTACTCCCAAGAGTAGGAGACAGCTGAATTTTGTTTCTTTCTTTTTTAAGAAGATTTATTTTCTTTATTTGAGTGAGAGAAAGAACTGAGTGGGAGGGGGGGCAGAGGGAAAGAAAAAGAATTCTCAAGCAGACTCTTTTCTGAGCACAGGGCCCAACATGGGGCTCAATCTCAGGACCCTGAGGTCATGAAATCAAGAGTAAAACTCTTAACTGACTGTGCCGACCAGGCGTCCCTGAATTTTCTAACACTGAAAAACAGGCACAGAGACTTAGACAAACTGAGAAGACCAAGAAACTTATCCCAAATGAAAGGACAAAAGGACAAAGCCACAGCCAGGGACCTAAGCAGAACAGATAAAAGCCACATACCTAATAGAGAATTTAAAGTAATGTTCATAAAGATAGTCACCGGACTTGAGAAAATAGTGGAAGACATGATGAGACATGTGACAAGAGATAAAGAATAATATAAGAGAAATATAAAGGGATTGGTAAACAAAATGAAAAACACACTTCATGGAATAAACAGGCTGGAAGAAGCAGAGGAATGAAGTAATGATATAAAAGACAGAGTAATGGAAAGTAATCAAGCTGTACAAATGAGAGAAAAAAGAATCATACAAAACAAGGAAAGATTTAGGGAAGTTCTGACTCCATCAAAAGTATTAACATTTGTATTATAGGAGTCACAGAAAGAGAGAATGATAAGGGGTAGAAAATGTTTTTGAAGAAATAATAGCTGTAAACTTCCATAATCTGGGGAAGGAAATAGGTATTCAGATCTAGAAGACACAGAGAACTCTCATCAAAGTGAACAAAAGCAGATCTACACCAAGATATTTTGTCATTAAACTGGCAGAATATAGTGATAAAAAATTTTTAAAAGCAACAAAAGAAGACAGTAACTTATAAGGGAAAACCCATAAGGCTAGAAGGGAATTTCTCAACAGTAACTTCCCAAGCCAGAAGGAAGTGGCATGATATCTTTAAAATGCTGAATGGGAAAAATCTGCAGCCAAGGCTACTCTTTCCAGCATGGGTTTCATTCAGAATAGGAGAGATAAAGAGTTACCCAAACAAAAATGAAGGGAATTCATGAACACTGAACCAGCCTTGCAAGAAATACTAAAGGGGACTCGTTGATTGGAAAAGAGAGGCCAAAAGTGAAAGTATAAAGGTAGTAAACACAAAGCAGTAAAAATGAATGTTTCTGTAAAGATCAGTCAGGGAACTAAAAATATAAAACAATGTGAAATATTATACCATAAGTCTTAAATGTGGGAATAGAGGAGTAAAGAATTGGTTCCAGCTTGTACAACCATCAACTTAACAGAGAATGCTATATAGAGAAGAGGTTATATACAAACCCAATGGTAACCATATATCAAAAACCACTAGTAAATATGCAAAGAATAAAGAGAAAAAATCACATATATTCCTAAAGAAAATTAAGAAACCATGACAGAGAGAAAGACATGAAAGGATCAAAGAATATCTTTGGAAACAAACATAAAATGTCCAGAATAAGTAAATCCATAGAGACAGAAGTTGATTGGTGTAGCCTGGGGTAGAGTAAAGGTTAGGAGAGGACACAGAAATGGAGAATGGCTCTTAGTAAATAAGAGAGGGGGTCTTTTTTAGGTGATGAAAATGTTTTAAAATTAGATTGTGGTGATCGTTTCACAACTGTGAATATACTGAAAACCACTTAAGTATACACTTTAATTAGGTGAATTTTATGGTAATGTTATTTATATCTCAATACTGTTAAAAATAATTTTTGGAATAATCTGAAGACCTAGTTGTCTTGTGGTATGACACATTACTCATTACTCCAATCTTAACACTTGTCAGTTTTGTGACTTGACTCCCTTCTGCTTGTTTCTCATTTGTTTCCTAAATTTCTCTCCATGTCTTCCTTACTTCCCCATTGAAATTTTCCCCAAAAGGGGTGATCAGACAGAGTTTTATTAATTGCCATCAAGAGTAGGAACCTTTTCTTTCTGACATATGACACTGATTTTCTGTGATAGGAAGTTTCTTTTCAAATAAATTTATGAAGTAGAAATATATATTAACTTAAAGAAAGTAATAGATGACAGCTTAACCAGAACAAAAAACAACACAACTTGGGAAGATAGTGGTTAAGTGGGTGACATTTGGTCCACACTGGTCTAGGACAGAATAAGCTTTCAATAAGATTTGTTTAGTGTCACACTTCCCCTATTTTAAAGATGAAATTGGTGCTTGAATATCTACACAAGGAACCCACGAATTTGAATTTGAGGGTCACATAAATAGGATTTGCAGACAAGGACTTGATTCCAGGTCTTTATTATCCTATACTAAGCCTTGTTTATTATTGAGTACCATTGTCCAAATGGCCACACTAAAGCATCATTTTGCCCCACAAAGCCTGTTTAAAACATTTATCTGTAGCAAGTTTTTCTGTTGTCTTTTACATAGCAGTTTTCATAACAGTGTAAAGAGAATGAATTTGAAGGGTTCTGCCTAGTAGAATACTAGATTACAGTGTTTGAGCAGAGGATTCCCCCGTCCCAGTTTTGTGGATATACTTGACATACAGAATTGCATTCATTTAAAGTACACAGTGTAATGATTTGAATTAAACTTATTGAGAAATAATGACCTTAAGTTTAGTTAACATCTATCATTTCATATAGATTTGAAAAAAAAAGAAATAGAAAAAAATGTTTTTCTCTTATGATGAAAATTTTTAGGACTTACTGCTTTAACAACTTTCAGACATTCTCTATGTTAATATTAACTATAGTCATCCTGTTGCACATTATATCCCTAGTTGTTTTTAATTTATAATTGAAAGGATGTACCTTTTGACTACCTTTATTTGGTTTATCTTTTCCTCATCTCCTGCATTTGGTAACCACAAATTGGATATCTTTTTCTAGGACTTTGTTTTTTTAAATTTTAGATTCAACTTTTAAGTGATATCACTTTGTCTTTCTCTGACTAATTTCACTTAGCATTATGCAGTCAAGATATATACATGTTGTGTCAAATGGCAGAATTTCCCTTTTTTGTGGCTGAATAATATTCCAATGTCTATATATGTGTGTGTGTGTGTGTGTGTGTGTGTGTATTCCACAGCTTTTTTACCCATTCATCCATTGATGGACTCTTAGATTGTTCCTATGTCTTGGCTATTGTAAATAAAAACTGATGTCAACCTGGAGGCACAGTTATGTCTTTGACACAGTGTTTTTGTTTCCTTAACATGTATTTCCAGAATTGGAATTGCTGGATCATATGCTAGTTCAGTTTTTAATTTTCTGAGGAACCTCCATAATGTTTTTTTTAGTAGCTATTCCAATTTACAGTCCCACCAGCAGTTCACAAGGTTCCTTCTCTCTGCATCCTCTCCAGCATTTGTTATCTCTTCTCTTTTTGATGAGAGCCAACTCAGTGGGCTTGAGGTGATATCCTTTTATGGTTTTGATTTACAATTCCCTAATTATTACTGATATTGAGCACATTTTCATATGTCTGTTTGGCCATTCATATATCTTCTTTATTAAAATATCTATTTATTTTCTTTGCCCCTTTTTAAATTGGATTCTTTTTTAATTTTTTACTACTGAATTGTATAAGTTCTTAATATATTTTGGATATTAACCCCTTACCTAAATTATGGTTTGGAAATATTATTTTCTATTATATAGGTTGTCTTTTCATTTGTTGATAATTTCTTCTGCTCTGCAGAAGCCTTTTAGTTTGATGTAGTCCCACTCATTTATTTTTTATTTTGTTGCTTGTATCCCTAAAATCAACATCCATAAAATCTGTCAAGCTTCCTTTTTTATTTTCTTCTAGCAGTTTTATGCTTTCTGATCTTATATTTAAGCCTTTAATTCATTCCAGCTTCATTTTTTTGAGTGATGTAAGATGAAGGTCTAATTTCATTCTTCCACATGTGAATGTCCAATTTTTCCAGGACAATTTATTGAAGAGACTTTTGCTAGAGTGACTCTTTTTGGCTCCTTTGTCAAGTATCAATTAACTGTATACACATATTTTTATTTTCAGCTCTTTGTTTGTGTATCTGTTTTTATGTCAATATTGTGTGTTTTCATTTTTACAGCTTTATCATATAGCTTGAAAGCAGGAAGTGTAATGCGTCTTCCTTTTTTTTTCTTTGGATTACTTTGCTTATTTGGTAGCATCTTTTGTGATTCCATAAAAATTTTAGGATTGTTTTTTCTATTCTCAAAAATGCCATTAGAATTTTGATAGGATTACATTAAATCTGTAGACATCCTTAGGTAGTACAGACATTTTAACAATAGTAATTCTCTTAATCCACGAACATGGGATACTTTTATGTTTATTATGTCTTTTTAAATTTCTTTAATCAATGTCTTTTAGTTTGCCGTGTAGAGATCTTTCATTTCCTTTTAAATTTATTCCTACATATTTTATTTTTTTATTCTATTGTAAATAGAATCATTTCCTTTATTTCTTTATCAATTTGTTGTCATTGTGTAGAAATACTCCTGATTTTTTTGGTGTTAATTTTTTATCTTGCAACTTTATTAAATTTGCTGATTAGATATAGCAGATTTTTGGTGGGTTCTGTAGGATTTTCTATACATAAAATCATGTCACCTAGAAATAGGACTAATTCTGCTGCTTTTCCAGTTCTGATGTTTTTTTTTTTTTTTTTTCTTCCCTGATTATTCTCTCTTTGCAGGATTACATTGAATAGGAGTTGAATGAGAGCAGGTACTTTGGTCTTGTTCTTGATTTTAGAGGAAAAGCTTTCAACTTTTCACCATTGAATATGAAGTTAGTTGTAGACTTATCATTTATGTTCTTTATTATATTGAAGTATTTTCCTTCTACATCTTATTTGGTATAGGACTTTATCATGAAATGTGAGTTTTATCAAATGATTTTTCTACATCTCTATTGAGAGGATCATATGACTTTTCCCTTTCATTCTTTTAATGTGATGGATCACATTTATTAATTTACATATGTAAATATGAAATATCCTTGTATCTCAGGGATAAATCCCACTTGTTTATGGTGAGTGATCCTTTTAATGTGTTGCTCAATTTAGTTTGCTACTATTTTATTAAGAATCTTTCTGTTTGAGGTACCTGGGTGGCTCAGTTCACTAAGTGTCTGCCCTTGGCTCAGGTCATGTTCTCAGGATCCTGAGATCAAGGGCCTCATTGGGTTCCCTGCTCAGCTGGGGGTCTGCTTCTCTGTCTGCCATTCCCCCTGCTTGTGCTTGCTCTCTTGCTCTCTACTTCTCCCTCTGTCTCAAATAAAGTCTTAAAAAAAAATCTTCATATTCATTTGTGATTGGCCTGTAGTTATTTTTTAGTGTCCTTTTTTGTTTTTGGTATCAGCATAATACTGGCCCCATAAAATAATTTTGGGGGTGTTTCCTCCTCTTTGACTTTTTGTAAGAATTTTAGAAAAACTCATGTTAATTCTTCTTTAAATGTTGCTCTCTGGCTTTACTATGGGCTTTTCTGCATGGGCTTTTCTTCATGGAGAGATTTTTGATTACTGATTCAGTTTCTTTACTAGTAATACATTTATTACAGATTTTCTAGTTTTTCCTAATTATCTTAGCATATTGCATGTTTCTAAGAATTTTTCCATTTTTTTCCTAGATTGTACAGTTTATTTTTGTTTAGTTGTTCATAGTAACTTCTTAAAGTCATTTGTATTTCTCTGATATCAGTTGTAATTTCTTCTTTTTCATTTATAATTTTGTTAATTTGTTTCCTGTTTTGTGGGGGGTTCTTTTGCCTTGGTTATTCTATCTAAAAATGTGTCAATTTTGTTTATCCTTTTAGAGATCCATCTAAAGGAACTCTAAATGATCCATCTCTAAAATTTTGTTCATCCTTTCAGTTGTTTTTCTATTCTGTATTCCATTTATTTTAAGCAGAGTATAATTTAAGTTCTGCCTATAAATATTTTTTGCTCTGTTAAAATTTATAATGCGGGCGCCTGGGTGGCTCAGTTGGTTAAGCGACTGCCTTCGGCTCAGGTCATGATCCTGGAGTCCCAGGATCGAGTCCCGCATCAGGCTCCCAGCTCCACGGGGAGTCTGCTTCTCCCTCTGACCTTCTCCTCGCTCATGCTCTCTCTCACTGTCTCTCTCTCTCTCAAATAAATAAATAAAATGTTTAAAAAAATAAAATTTATAATGCAATTTATACATGAATATATAAACATGTTCTATCTTTTAAAAAATCTTTTGCTTACTAAAGAAATCAGTGAAATGATAAATTGGTAAGTTTGTTGCAAATCCATGGTTAAAAGTGGCAAAGAATCTTTCAATAGAAAGCAATTATTAGTTCTAGAGACTGGACTCATGATTTTCTAAGACTCTCATATTTTGTCACAGTTCATGAGCTCATGAGTTATTTTCGTTTATTTATTCCTTAAGAAAGCTTATTTGCTTTTCTTAAACATGGAAGGTCCAATCACAGTGATTGTGTAAACTAATATGGCTATAGAGAGTATCAGACAATGTAGATTTCAGGATAAAAAAAGTCTAGAGATAAAAAAGGAGTATAATGATAAAAGTATGAGTTTTTCAGGGTGCCTGGGTGGCTCAGTGGGTTGGGGCCTCTGCCTTCAGCTCGGGTCATGGTCCTAGGGTGCTGGGATCGAGCCCCGCATTGGGCTTTCTGCTCGGCGGGGAACCTGCTCCCCCCCCCACCCTGCCTACTTGTGATCTTTGTCAAATAAGTAGATAAAATCTTTAAAAAAAAAAAAGTATGAGTTTTTCAAGAAAAAAGGATAATCCTAAATATGTATGCACCTAACAAGAGGGCTTCAAAATATACACAATAAAATGGAAAAAACAGAAGGAATAAATAAAATTCGTATAATGATAATAAACACAACATGTCAGGATTCTAAAGCAATAACTCCAGGGAAAGTTATAGCTCTAAATGCTTATATTAGAAAAGAAAAGAAAATGGTTGAAAATCAATATTCTAAGCTTCCACATTAATATAGAAAAAGAAATGCATATGGAACCAAAGTAAGTAGAAAAAGTTAAAGAAGATGAGTAGAAATCAGTAAACTAGAAAATAGACAATAGAGAAAAATCAGTGAAAATAAAATCCAGTTCTCTACAAACATCAAGATATCGATAAACCCCTACCTAGATCAAGAAAAAGAGAAAACAGTATTTAGTATTAGGAATGGGGGCACCTGGGTGGCTCAGAGAGTTAAAGCCTCTGCCTTCAGCTCAGGTCAGGATCTCAGGGTCTTGGGATAGAGCCCCACATCGGGCTCTCTGCTCAGCAGGGAGCCTGCTTCCCCCTCTCTCTCTGCCTGCCTCTCTGCCTACTTGTGATCTCTGTCTGTCCAATAAATAAATAAAATCTTTAAAAAAAGAATGAAAGAGAAAATATCACTGTAGATTCCACTGTTATTAAAAGGATAATAAAGGAATATTGCTAACTTAGATGAAATGGACAAATTCCCTAAAAATGCAAATCACCAAAATTTAGACAATAATATATTTAAAAATCTCAGTAGTTCTGTAATTAGATAAATAAAATTTTTTTTAAGATTTAATTTATTTATTTGACAGAGATCACAAATAGGCAGAGAGGCAGGTAGAGAGAGGAGGAAGCAGGCTCCCTGCTGAGCAGAGAGCCCAGTGAGGGGCTCCATCCCAGGACCCTGGGATCATGACCTGAGCTAAGGCAGAGGTTTAACCCACTGAGCCACCCAGGCGCCCCCAGATAAATAAATTTAATTACTAATTAAAAACCTTCATAACAAATAAATTCCAGTCAGCTTTATTAGACCACCATTATCCTGATACCCAAACCAAAATATTACAGGAAAACTTCAAATCACTATCTCATGAACATAAAATGTGAAAATTTTTAGATAAATATCAGCAAACCTAACCCAGCAGTATATATAAAGGATAATACATGAAGACTAAGAAGAATTTATTCAGCAATACATATTTATTTTAGCATTTAAAAAACCCATCAATATATTTCTTCACATTAACATGATAAAAGTAAAATTCATAATCATCTTAGAGATATAAAAAAAGCATGTGATAAAATTCAGTATCTATTCATAATAAAATTTCTCAGAATACTATAAATGGAAATATGCCTAAGCTGATTAAGATCACTTATGCAAACCTACATATAATATAGACATAAAAAGACAACATTTTCCACGTGAAGATCAAGAACAAGGCTTGGTGTTTGCTCTTACCATTTCCCTTCTGCATAGTACTGTAAGTCCTAAACAGTGCAGGAAAGCAAGCTGAATAGATACAAAACATTCCAGTTGAAAAGAAAGAAGTAAAATTGTCTCTATTTTTAAATTACAGAATCTTGTATAGGCAAAATGCCCAAAATGATTATACTACCAGACCCAGTAAAAGAATCTGTCAAGGTCATAGGATACAAAGTTAATAAACAAATTAATGTATTTCTATAACTCAGCAGTGAAAAATTAGTAACTAAAATTTGTTATTCACTATTATCAAGACATGGAAGCAACTTAAATATCCATTTATGTGTGTATGGGTGTATGGATATACATACAATGATTTTTTTTTATTAAGGTTTTTGTTTTTATCTGTTTTAGAGGGCATGTGTGAACAGGGGGAGGGGAAGAGAGAGAGGGAGAGAAATCTCAAGGAGACAGCACAGAGCCTTGATCAATGCAGGACTTGAGCTTATGATCCCGAGATCATAACCCAAGCCGAAACCAAGACTTGGATACTAACCAGCTGAGCCATCCAGGTGCCCCTACAATGATATATTATTCAGCTTTAAAAATGAAAGAAATCCTGTCATTTGTGGCAACATGAATGAACCTGGAAGACATTATCCTAAGTGAAATAAGCCAGACACAAAGGAAAAATTACATTATACCATTTATATGAGAAATCCAACATAGAATCCTAGAAGTAGAGAACAGAATGGTGATTGTAAGGGTCTAGGTGGAAGGAAAAACAGGGAAATATTAGTCAAAGGGTACAGAATTTCAGTTATCCAAAACAAATAATTTTATAGAACTACTGTAGAGCATAATGCCCACAGTTAATTCTGTATTATATACTTTCGAGTTTGCTAAGAGGCTAGATCTTAATGTTAAATAATTCTATCACAAAAAATAATAAAAGAGGGCCAGAGGAAATGTTTGGAGGTGATGGCTATATTTATGGCACCAATTGTGATGATGATTTCATGGATATGGATATGTACGTGTTTCCAATTTCATCAAATTATATGCATTAAGTATGTGTAGCTTTTTGTATATCAGTCATACCTCATAAAATCATTTAAAAATGAAATTAAAAGCAAGACCATTTATAATACGATTTAAAAACATACAGTAGGCATAAACTGAAAATATAACAAGTTTGTACAGTGAAAATTATAAAATGCTTCTGAGAGAAAATATCAAAATATAAACAGAGATATATGCTACTGTAATTTATTGTAATCTATCTCCAAATTGATTTATAGTTGAATACAATCCCAATGAAAATCACAGCAATTGTCTTTTAAAAATAGAAACTGGCGTGCCTATTCTGAAATTTTTATGTGGACAGAAAATAGATTTTAAAAAGAATAAAGTTGGAACCTTTACACTATCTGAATTCTAGACTTCTTATAAAAAGTGAAATGCTATGGTATTCAAAACAGTTGGTAGTGGCAGAAGGATAGACCTACCTCAGTGGAATAGAATAGAGTCTACAAATAGACCCACAGAAATGGCCAATTTATTATCGCGAAGATGCCAGGTAATTCAGTGATGAATGGATACCATTTTGACTATCTGTGCTGGATCTACTGAAAATTTATATTGAAGAAAATGACTGGGTAGGCCACAGACTAATAGAATATGTTTGTAGTACCTATGCTTGAGAAAGGAATTGTAAAAGATATCTATATAGCTATTAGGCTTCAATTATATAAAGTTAAGCCAACTAATAAAAAATTGGCAAAACCCTGGGCATTTTACAAAGGAAGGCATATGAAATGGCTGATTAGCACATGAAAACTGCTGAATGGTATTAGCCTTGAGGAAATATATAGGTCACTCTAATGAGATACAGTTACACTCAGTAAACTGCCTGTTCTTGAGATTCTTATCTCTCTGATTCTCCCTGCATTTGCTGTTGCCTTATTCTCTTTTACTATATTCCTCTTCTCCCTTTTTTCTGTCTTGCAGTTTCTGATTACTTGGGCTTCTCTTCCTCCATTGCTTGAGTTTATTGTCTTCCCTCTATGTTTCTTTACTTCCACCTGTCCTCCTTCCTGTTGACTTTGTCGGTTTTCTGAGAGAATAAATATCATTACTACTTTATTATAGAGCAGAGCTATTTTGTTGTTCTACCTCATTGTCTGCAGGCTTGTCCTTAAATACATCCCTCTAGGTTAGGCATTGTACCCAATTAGTTATGACCCAAGTTTTGAGACTGTTAGGGTAAAGTAAAATGCCTATTTCGTTCCTTTATGACCAGTGCCTAGACCAATACTTGTCCCAATCATGTGTTCAGTAAATATCTGTTGAATGAATGAGCTACCTTGGAGAATGAAGTTGAATGTGCCTGCTTCACTTGTAAGGGTGCACGTGGCGTGTTCAGCACATGATCCTTACAAAATGAGAGTTTCAGGGAATTCTGTGATTTCTTCTTCTTCTTAAACATCTAGAATAGCCTAATACTTCAGGGCACTGACCCTGGAAACTGAATCTTAGCTTAAATCTCAGAAGGCAGTTTTACTATGTCTGTGACCTTGAGCACATTACTTTATTCATCTCTTAGTGTTTCATTTTCCTTACCTGAAAATGGAAATAACATTGCCAAACTCATAGTATTATTATAGGGGTTAAATAATTTACTGATGCCAAGTTCCCAGGAGAGTAGATGTCACAAGTATGATGGGGGTGGGGGTTCATAGTCATTACTGTTATGATTAGGATTATTATCATTATTATTACTACTACCATTGTGTTTAGAAGGAAACAGCATTACTCCTGTCAGGAACACAGTGGAAGTCAGAATCTTCAGAGCCCATAATGTCTTTAACCGTGCAATTTTTTTAGGCAAGGCTTTTCCCTTTTTTCTCTCCCCGTTACTTTTTTTACAGAAAGAACTAAATTACAGAGGTATTTAAACACTAGAAATCGCTTTGGAATCTTACAAAAAGACTTTGAAGTCTATAACTTTGCTCCATGTCTGCTTCATCCGAATTTCCCTTTGTTGTAACCTCTGTGTATTTTTCATTCTAAATTCTAGGCCCCTCCCTTAGAGGACAGGCATGCTCAGTGCCCTTAACCCTCACATCTCTGATGCTGTCATTCATATCTTTTTTGGGGAACCTTTAATTATCAATCCCAGAACATCCTATAAATCTTCATTAGGAAATTCCTTCTGAACTTTTGCTGAAAAGTAGTTACTGTGCACTGTGTGTGTAGCAGCTGTTTGCCCAAGTTAAAAAAAGTTGACCGTTTTAATTTGCTTTAAAAATATCCACTGGCACTGGTTCTCATTACAGATGTGTGGTTGTAACATTTCATTTTTAAAATGTGTATCCATCTTTTTTCAGTTCTAAAGGAGTCCAAAGAAACCATCTAAAACCTTAAAAATAACCACTAAACCTACAGTGTTTTTGGTTTTTAAAAATTCTCAAGGGAGGACATTTTTTATCTTGGACTTAAGCTTCATACAGGGTGGCCCATTTAAAAGAGGCCCTGTACACAGCCACATTATTAAACGGGAACTGTTTTAAATGGGCCACCCTGTAAATCAGGGTTTTTTTTCCAATGGATATTTACTTCTTTGGGCACTTGTGAGTTTAGTTCAAGTTTTCAGTTACTGTGCTTGATAAGCGGCCATGAAATTTAAATTTGGGCACCCAGATGACATTGAAATGCACAAATCTGAGTTCAGAGACATTAAGAAATTTGTAGGTTCATATTCTGAGAGAGCATGTTTGGAACTCTTTGAAAATTTGGCCAACATTCTATGCGAATCTCGGTTTTCAAAACATTTTTTTAATGGATGAAATACAAATAAACTGAAAATGGAAACTTTAACATAAACAGTTGAATGCAGCTTTGGACTTTATTTTACTGGAAATCTTTAAAAACAGGAAAGATGTCCACTTTTTTTGGAGTAGGTTAGGGTCAATAGTTCTTAATATTTTTAATTCAAAAATTCCAAACACATGCAGTTTTTTTTCAACTACCAAAAAATAAATCTGTGCTAAAAATGAGATAGAAATGATATTTTATTTGAGTTATAATATGTCTGATTCATGTTTTATTCAAGCTCACCCCCAAAACTTGTAGGGCAAAGAGCAAGAATTTAAATGATGACCGGTGTACCATATGTCATCATAAATACTCCTGAAATCACACATCAGAAGGAGGGAAGCAAGAAAATGGATCTTTGGCACTATTTGAAAATGGTACTTTGAAATGCAGTAATCTTGTGCATTCATGCTGTTTGAGGAAGATTTGAGAACCTCAGAATTTCTACCACTTAATCCTCCCAACTCCCCAGAGCAGTGTGTATTTCCCATGTGAGTAGTAACATAACCCACAAACCTTCATGGCATTCTGATGCAGTAGCCTTCTGTTATGAGAAATGTAGAGAATTTTCCCCCTAAGGGCCTAAATGATGTTGGTAACAAGAATGACAGATTTGGGTTATGTGTCAGTGATGAGTATTGATGTTGTTGTGTTTGTGACATTTAGGTTCTGAGTAGAGTTCTCTCTTGCCACATCTTAAGGTAATATTGTTAAACCCAAGTATAAGTTTAATTGGTTGATTGTAGAAATCTCAACTTCTACTTTAAATATAAATGGAATCTGTGTCTCCAAATTTGTACCTAGTATACCTCTACTAATTTACTACCAAAAGGGTCTTTTAATACATTTCTCCAACTCTAAGTAATTTTTGCCCAAAGAAGTTTTTGTTATCTTAGTACATTATAGTTCATTATAATCTTGGGACTATGGTTAATGTCTTGGATTAGAATCTACCACCTTGTTTTAATTCTACACATTATAGAAAATAGTACATTGGGAAAAAAGATTAGAAAAGATTCCAGATAAAGTGTTTGTATAAATTGGAGGCCTGAGAAGAAAAAACAAAATAAGGAGTTATAGCAGCTAAATATGGCCTACATCAGTCAGCTTCCTCTAGGCAAATGTAAAGATATTCAAATTAAGGGTAAATTCTCTTTAACATTCTTAGTAGACTCACATTTTCAGACATCTTCTATTAAAACACAGAATGAAGATGACAAATATCTTACCATTTGAGACTTTCTTAATACACTTCAATATCCTATATTGTAGAAATTAAAATAAGTGATATATGCTCTTAAAAAAAATGCAATATAACAACTCTGTTGTCGCCTTAGTGTTGATGACTTTATTTTTTCTGAGTGGCCTCCATCCAAAACAATGCCCCAATTCTGCTCTCACCTCTAAAGAAGTAAGGTTGTGATCACATTTAAACCATTAATAGACCATTTAATGGCAATGTTAGAGCATAACCTCTGTCAGAAAGGACTCTTGTGAAAAGTAGATATGCTTTTATTTGCTTTAATAAAATATGATTTCTTTTATTCTTTAACGTGAGGCACCATCTTAAAAAAAATTGACATAAATCCAAAGGAATTTCCCTGGATACTTACATTACCACCATTTGGAAAGAAGGTAGCTTTAGTGATCTTTTCTTGGTTACTCAGGAACACAGGCTTAATGAGCAGAGATGTACCATATGATCATTCAGAACCCCAGGACCCCTAATTGCAGCAACTTAATTATTAACCATTTGCTTCATTGAGGTAACTTCCACCTGACACCTAGAGACAAGATAAATAAGTATGATTCTGTCTTTCCTTCTGCCTGTTAGCTCTTCCCTAGCCAAAGAATATGAGCTTTGAGGAACTGAAGAAAAAAGACAAGGAATGACTTGCTTGGTAGCCATATCATGCAAAGAAAATCAATTTAATTTTAACTTGACAATTTTAGCATGGTTTGTTTTATTTGTTTATTAAATTATGTCATGTTATTTGCATAATATAGCAACTATCTTACAAAGTAGAAAAAAATTCCTAATCTTTGTTGTTTAAGCATTAATTTCTTAGGATTTTTGTAACAAAGTATCAAATACTGGGTTGCTTAAAACCACAGAAACTTTTTTCCACAGTTCTTGAGACAAAAAGTCCAAAACCGGAGTGTTCACAGGGCCATGCTGTCTCTCAAGTCTCTCTGGAAGAATCCTCCCTTGTCTCTTCTAGCTTCTAACGTTTGCAGGTAATCCTTGATGTTGCTTGGCTTCTAGATCATCACTCCACTCACATTGCTTTCTTCTTCCTTCATGTGGTCTTCCCTTTGTGTGTGTGTCTGTGTCTATGTACAAATTTCTTCTTTCCTTATGAATATCAGTCATATTGAATTAGGCCTTATGACCTTATTTTAACGTCTTTACCCCTCTAAAGACCCGATTTCCAAAGGTCATTTTTTTGAGGTATGATGAGTTAGAACTTCGACTTAATCTTTTTCCATATCCCATGACTGTTTTTTGTCATTTTAAATGCAAATATACAATATTTCGAAAATTGGTAAGCTGTACAGGACAGCTTAAATAACAGCATGATGCTTCATTGCTCATTGTTTGCTGCATGTTTCAACAAAATAGCATTTTCGTTTTCTTTTCAGCTGGTAGAACGATTTTTTTTTTTTGCGTGTGCTAACTAACTAGAGAGTAGCTTCAGTGACTGAGTTCTCATTATCCTTAGATCAACTTAGATCAACCCTGGCTCAGGTACTTTTCATTCAAAGTCTTTTTTGATTATTCTAACATATTCTCCCCTCTTCTCTCTGAATACCAGTAGCAGTCATGGGGGATACATGCTACAGTCACTCTCAATCCATGTAACATTTGGAACTGATGTTTGATTATAACAGGGGTTGGCTACCTATGGCCTGAGGGTCAAATCCTGACAGCCAGCCATTTCTATACATCATGTACTAAGAATGGTTTTTACTTTTTTTAATGATTGAAAAAAAAATCAAAAGAGTATTTTGTGCCATTTAATAGTTACGTGAATTCCAAATTTTAATGACCACTAATAAAGTTGCACTATCCATATTCATTCATTTATGGATTGTCAGTGGCTGCTTTGGGGCCACATGGCAGTTGCATAATTGAATGGCACACAAGGGTGAAAATATTTGCTGTCTGACCTTTTATAGAAAGTTTCCTGATCCTGGATTATACCAGTAGTTCATTTCCAACCTGTTAGGCTACCTCACCTATATATTTTTCAAAAGGTAGATAATCAATATAACTTTATGTTTGACTAATAGGGACAGTTTTACTCATTTCATTGTATGCACATCTATCACTATGCTATACATTATTTTTGGCATTCTCAAGGACTTGGTCATTCTCATGTTTGTGTTCCTCAGCCTTTAACAGAGGCCTTCATTTTGGTTGACGTTAAATGAATATGGTTGAGGTGAATTAAATTTATATCTAAAAAGGTGTGTGTGTTGGGTAGAAATGAATAACCTCTATTAACTAATAGCATACTTAGAATATTTAGCTGTTATAAAGAGATACACCCCAGGTCCTCCAACATATTAATGATAAAGCTGAAAATAGAATATATATGACTCTAAATTTTCACTTCTCATCTTCAATATACTATACAGTCCAAAATAAAAAAAAAATTAGCAATTTGCAAGTGATTTTTATTTGTGTTGATTGGATCTGAGAGTTCAGTATTTTGTGTGACTTAAACTTAGAAAATACATGTGAGGTACTCCTCCTTGTTTAATGTGAAAATATCTCCTGATGTGACTCCTCTTCAATGATACTCCCAATTTGTTTCCTTTTCACAAAAATTAGAAACAACTATTTTCTGGGGGTAAGAGTAACCTTCTTTTTTATCTTCTCTGTTTTAATGAACTATGTGGCCATTTAGCCTTAAGGCTTAGCTTTGTTATGAAGACATTAGGATAAAAGTTAGTTACCAAAATAAAAGTAATGATGGTAAATTTAGCACCCTTTCAAAGTCCATTGTTTTGTTTTCTTGCAAATAGATTAAAAAGAGATGTTTTAAATATCAATATTTATAAATGTTTAAAATAAAAATATAAATATTTTTAGAAATATAAGTAAATATACTTTTCTTATTCCAAAGAACACCAAATTGTTCTTAAATTAAGTTTTTTGGAGAAGAAATCTATAAGTGCTTTAACCACAAAGGTGTGTGATTTTAAGAAAATTGAGGCCTGGTGGTGGGAATTATGGAGGGCATGAGTTGCATGGAGCACTGGGTGTGGTGCATAAACAATGAATGCTGGAACACCGAAAAGAAATAAAATGAAAAAAAAAAAAAAGAAAGAAAATTGAGATAGTCATACTGATTGAACCAAGGTTTTTCTGTTATGTATTACTGTTAAACCATGTGCGGAAAGTGCTACAAACTTGTTTTCTACTCCCTCACTATGCCTCATTCCACCCCACCTCACCTCCACCCCATGTCTGGAATAGATTGTTGTAGACTTTGCATTATAACAGTATAAGAAAGAGGACACCTGGGTGGCTCAGTTGGTTGGACGACTGCCTTCTGCTCGGGTCATGATCCCGGAGTCCCGGGATCAAGTCCCGCATTGGGCTCCCAGCTCCATGAGGAGTCTGCTTCTCCCTCTGACCTTCTCCTCGCTCATGCTCTCTCTCACTGTCTCTCTCTCTCAAATAAATAAATAAAATCTTTTAAAAAAAAGAAAGAAAGTAAGTAAGATGACACCTATATGAAGGGTAAACAGAGTAATTTGGCATCTTCTTTTTTAAAGTCAAAGCTTATATAGAGAGAAAATAGTATTTCCTCACTCTGGCACTCTTTTATTTTCCTCTTTCTGTTTTGAAAATGAACTCTCTCTTACACTTAACTTTCTTCACTTAGGGTTTTTTAAGAACACATTCGTAAGTAAAAACAAGCTCTCTGCATTTAATGAAGAATAGTACCATAGGAACAATTTAATTTAAAATGTTAAATATTACTTTGAGTCATCCATCTGTGTGAAATGTATATTTTAACCATCATCTAAACATAATTTCATAGCTTTCTGAATTTTTGAAGTGAGGGGAAGGGGGGAGCTCCTTAAAGTTGAGACAACTCAGATTGTGGATCTAAAACATAGTACTTAACAATATGAAGAGAGTCGAATTGTTTACACTTATTTGAATGTTGTAAACCTCTGGATCCCAGGTATAGAGCATCCTACTTTTCCTTTCCCCTCTCAGGGTTGCCTAGGAGTCTGTCTATAAAAGCTAAATAGGAACCCAAAGTTATAGAAATTAGAGATCCTGGATTCCTGGAGTTATATGGGGAAGCCAAATTTTTTTGAGCTGAGATTTTTCTCTGTTAAACTCTCTGTATATTTAATGGAATGATATTGGTGTCTTTATGCTGCAAAGAAAATTTCACACTGAATATAATAATTATATACTTAATTAACATGTTCTCAATTATCTATTTTAATCTCTTTATCACATCTGTATTCTATGTTATATGATGAAATTAACACTACACTTACTATTTTGATATTTCTGTTAAACTAAAGCATATTTTTTTGCCAAGTTTTATCTTTGGAAATTTTAACTTTAATTAGTAGAGTGATTTTTGAACTTTGTTCCAGAACCCCAGTGATTTATGTATTTGTATATGTGATTTATGTATAAAGGTACATGGATTTTTCCCAGTTACACAGTTTTAATATTTACAATTAATTCTTGAGACTTAAAAAGGTGAATCTCTTGTGGTAAACTCAGCTATTTGAATGACTAGAGAGGAAGCCATTTATTTACATTTGACTTGGAAGATTTTTTTCATTCATCTAGTAGAGTTGTTTTTTTGTTTTGTTTCATTTTGTTTTGTTTTGTTTTTCTGGCTAGTGATACAAAAAACATTTGATAATTCCAGTTCTCCAAATTTTTCCTCTTAATTGTGTAAACTTAACTATTGCAGCCTTTTTATATAGGTTTACTTTTCTTCATATTCTGCACTCAATTGTCAAAAAGTTGTTTGTAGGGGCGCCTGGCTGGTTCAGTGGGTTAAAGCCTTTGCCTTCGGCTCAAGTCATGATCCCAGGGTCCTGGGATCTAGCCTAGCATTGAGCTAAGCCGGGACCCTGCTTCCCTCCCTCTCTCTCTCTCTCCCTGCCTCTCTGCCTGCTTGTGATCTCTGTCTGTCAAATAAATAAACAAAATCTTTTAAAAAAAAAAGTTCATAATTTATCCAATTGCCCACCAATACTCTACTACACTCACTCTATAGTTGGATACATGCTTGTATGGTCTGAAAATTTTTCTTTTCTTTTTTTTTTTTAATTTAGTGGAAGTTGAAATAAATTCTATCTGAGGTTCCTTCAGCTTCTATGAAAGACAAGATTATTGTGTAGTCAGGGTGTTGGTTTTTAGAATTGGCAGTTAGATTGGTTGAGAATTGAAATTCTACTTCTGTCACTCTTTGAATATGAGATCTTGGAAAATGGAAATAATAGCAGTACCTACCTCAGAGGGGTGTCTCAACATTTAAATCAGTTCAGTAGTATCTAACAAATAGTCACCCTTTAGTATACATTAAAAATATCATTCTCTGTCATTTTCTCATAACTTATTATTATTATAGTGATTTTAAATCTTAGGTCCTTTCAGATTCATGGATTTTTTTTTTCCTTTTTTAAATTTCTGCTGCTGTTAAAAAAAATTCATCTGGTACCTTTTGAATAATTTACCTGTCCCCAAAAACATACCAACTTTAATAAAATTTAGTGCTTTTTCCCCTAAGGTTTTGTTTCATTCAGTAAAAATCTATTAGTTCCCACTATGTGCTGTTTCATTTCATAAAGATGAAAACGATTGGATCTTTACTATCATTCAGTTACTGCTAATAAATATGCATGTATTTCCGAGGCTATAATTAGTTGTTCTTGGGTAGATTGGGATAGATACTAGAGATGATTTCATAGAAGGGGAAACATTTGATCAAGACCTTAAAAGATATACTGGTATTAAACAGGTAATGGAAGGGGGTAGCAGACTGAGGGAGTACAGCAAAACCTTCTAGGTAGAGGCAAAAGTAGAGAAGCAGTGAGGTATGGGAAATGTGTATGGAATTATAGCAGAAATGGGGGCCCTTTCCTTTTGCATCTTTGACGTTTTGCCTATTCCTCTGTATATTAAAATGTTAAGATTTCTAACAATACATCTTTTGATTCTCTGCCCTGGTATCTACTACATAGCCTAATGCCACCCAGTGTTGTTGGCCAGAGTCTTACAGTTATTGGCTCTTTCTTGCTAATACTATTTCAACAAGTCCTATGAATTGATTTTTTTTTTCCATTGAGCAGCCTTAAGGTTTTAATCTGCACTACCAGTATTTACTGTGTATGCCCACTGAAATTGTACACCGTGGGAAAGCCTCCTTAGAATCTGAGATCCCGGGGCCCCTGGGTGGCTCAGTGGGTTAAACCTCTGCCTTCAGCTCAGGTCATGATCTCAGGGTCCTGGGATGGAGCCCCTCACTGGGCTCTCTGCTCAGCAGGGAGCCTGCTTCCCCCCCCTCTCTCTGCCTGCCTCTCTGCCTGTTTGTGATCTGTCTGTCAAATAAATAAAATCTTAAAAAAAAAAGAATCTCAGATCCCAGTGAAATCAGATGGGAGGTGAATCCTATCCAAATACAGCCCTTCTTCATCACCTGTATGTTTTCCTTAACAGTGTTTTTCTTTTTAACGTGATTGTTTTCTTTTTTCCTAAGATTTTATTTATTTGTTTGACAGAGAGATCACAAGTATAACGTGATTCTCCTTTTGACCCTTGCCTGCCTCTCTCTCACCTTTTTTCCTTCCATCTTCCCTTCTTTTTGTTGTCCTCCCCCCGGCGTCCTTTTGCCCACTCTCCTCCCTTCCCTTCTTTCTTTTCTCCACAATCATGTATTTCGTGCCCACAGGCAACTGGCATTGTGTTAGGTGCTGAGAATACAGATTTTAATAAGACATGCTTTCTCCTCTAAAATCCAGGGGAGGAGAAATAAGTGGGTCACTATAAAAGTATGACATAACATATGTGATGATAGGTAAGTGCTATGGGAGCATCTAGGAGGGTGGGTACGTTATTTATTGCCACAATAATGCTACATAACAAAAAGTCATAAAACCTCAATAGTAAAACCGCAGCATTTTTGTGTATGTGTCTAGGATAGTATATTAGGCAGCTCTGCCGTCTTGATGGGGTTTTGTCAACTGTCTGAGTATCAGCTGATTCAACTGATCTAGGATACCTCAACTGGGAGAACCTGGGTGACTCATCTCTGCTCCCTCTGTCTTTAGTTTCCAGCAGATTAGCCTGGGCACACTTCCTCATGGCAATGGCAGAATACAAGGGCAAAATGGAAATGCTTCAGTGTTTCTTAGCCTCTGCCTGCTAACATGTGCCAGTACCTATTGGCCAAAGCATATGACATGATTGCTGTCAGTTATAGTGTGAAGGCACTCAAAATTACTTGGCAGTGGGAGTCGATCTGGTGTGTGGTAAAGAGTATTAGAGCCATCGGTGCAATATACCACAGGGGCACATCTACATTAAACTGGGAATTAGGGAACAGTTCTTAAACATGTACCCTTGAACTAAATTTTGAAGGAATTTGTTAAATGGAAGGAAAAACAAAGGCCATATTTGTCAGAGAGAACCTCACATACAAAGGCCAGAAGATGGGAAACCTGTGTCGTCAGCTAACTACAGGAACAGGAACAGAGGATGCATGGCAGGGAATAAGGTTAGAATTAAAGGCAAAAGCCAGATTTCAAAAGGAGTTTGGAAGTTGTAGGATTCTGTCATGGTTTTAAGGCTAGGTGTTAACCACTGTTTTATTGATGTTAATTATTATTAGTGTTTTTTATTTGCTACCACAACTAGTCCTTGTGAAGATACATAATCATATACAGACTGATAGTTGGTAGGTGCATAGGTGGTAGGTACATAATTTATAGACTTCCTTAGTGTTTATATTAATATTTTTGGTACACTTAGAAGACTGCACATGTTATTCATTGCAGTCACTAGAAATACAGACTAAGCTTTTCATAGTATAAAGATTAACATATGAGTTTCAGCGATAGTGTGGATAAACATCTAGAAAAGATTCTTATTTATACATGCCAAAATTTTGAAGTTGTAGAGTATAATCTATAGTAAAACCAAGAGATCATTCATTATATCCTGTGTGTTTATTCTCAGTAGAATTGTTATATGTAATTAAGTCTTAACATCTTTCTCATGTTATCACTTTTTTATCCATGTTCTTGAGAATAGACTTAAAATGCATTTCTTCTGGGCATACTAAATTCCATTTTGATTTGAAGAACATTGTGGAGACTGGAGATAAACTTTTTCTTCATTTTCTCAGAACAAAAGTGACTGATCATTGTCCAGTTTACATATTCTAGAAAGACAATTGTCTTGTACACTTCCTGATTGAAACTGAAGCCCTTTGTGAAAGAGCAAATGGAATGTATTATGTACTACAACTGGAATATATTATGTATTTTTCTGTTGGCAGTCATGAATATTTGCACAATTAATTTCCTAGTTGCTTAATTGGTAATATAACAACTTCATACTGTTTTCCATATTTTTTAATTTATAGGCTTAGTCAGTCAATAGTATAGTATATGAGACTAAAACTATTGTTTGGGGTGACAAATTAAATTCTGGAAATAAAATTCGTTAGGAGAGAGATTATTTATAACAGTGGTATTAATTATTACCAGGTGGTTTTTCTAGAATGCTATTTAAGGAAGCATAATTAAGTTGTAACTTTGGTATGAGTTTGCTTCATTTAAAAAATGATGGTGGGGGAAGGGAGGCTCTAGTCATTATACCCTGGTGAACTTGACATCAATCTCAACAAAAATTCTGGGATCTGTAATTAGTAGGAACATACATCAATTCTCAATTTATGTCAGAGTATAATAATTTCCCTTTCTGAAGAGTAGTGCCATGACAGTAGAATACAAAATGGCAGCAAAATGTTCTTATGGATGAGATGGAGAATTTAAGTTCTGACAGAGGCAGCGTGATGGTTAGTTCACCCTTTCTGAGCCCACAAGTATTGGTTAGTGGATCTGTTGTCTCAAGGGTGTCTCTTAGCTACAGGGCTTTGTATCTGCTACATGACTTGTTCAACACTTAAGTTACAGGTTTTCATTCTTTTTTTTTTTTTAACTTAAAAGTTTTAGAGTCTTTCTCTTCAAATGAGATCTTGGGCAGGACCTCAATATATAAAATATTCACCAGTTAATGCTGAACTACTCTTATTCAAGTGACGACTGAAAGCAGTAATACTTGGAAAAAGGTTTTTCCAGGGATATGCTGTTCAACTAGAGACCTAAATGATAAGAAGTGGGGAGTTTTTAACCTGGAGGAAGACTAGAGAGGGTACCTGGTTTCTTCAGGTAGATTAATGGTCACCCTGAGCTGGGGATTGGAATAGGCATGAAGCATCTTTTTGGGATAATGGAACTATTCCAAAACTCGATTGTGGTAGCGATGGCACAACTCTTTAAATTTACTAAAAATCATTGAATTGTGCACCTTAAACATGTGAATTTTATGGCATATAAATAATACCTCAGTGAAATTGTTTAAAAAGTTTTTAAGCAAGCTTTCTTCATATTTTTGAAGACCTATCATGTAAAATGTAGATTTGATATTTCACCTAGGTCTAGGTGGCAAAACTAGGCCAATGTGTGGAAATTAACAAGCAGAATTTCACTTACTTTAATGCAATAGCTCTCTCTAAGACGGGGAGGAACAGGCATAGTGATACTGAGTTACTGAGGTTTTAGGAAGTTTAAATGATATAATTCATCTAAGTACACCAGGCACATGTGAAACACTCAAAAAAAAAGTTTGCTGTTCAAAGAAAAATATAGATAAACCAACAAGTATGTATGTATATGTTTATATGTATATAAATTTTGTGTGCATGTATAATTTTGAGAGAAAGCAAATGTGCCAAAATGTTAACAGTTGGTGATTCTAAGTGAAAGCTATATAGGTGTCCTTTGTACTGTTAATTTCAGGATTTCTGTTGATTTTGAAATCTTCCAGAGTAAGTTAAGAGGGGAAAAAAGGAGGAGGTTCGGACTCACAGGCTTATGAGAGCAGACTTCCTCAGATGCTGTGTAAAAGCGTAGTAGGTCCATCATTCCATGCCTGAAGTAGAGATAACTGTTTGTTTCTTATCCTAAAGGAAAGGCACAATCTCTCAGCAGGGGGGACAGCTGATCTTAAGTAGAGTTTTCAGGAAGCAGTGGTGTTCTAGAGCTTGACATCATCTGTAGAAGACAGGTTACCCGGATGGGATTGTTGTGGATTAGTTGGCTCTCAAGAGGCAAGTGTATTGGAGTAAGTCTCTTCTTGATTTGGCTTTCACAGTGGGGAGCTGCCATTGTCACGTGTTCCCCTGACAAGCTTTAATACTGGTGGCTGATTACCGTGGCTAGAGAAAAATCCTTAATTTGTGGGGACTTTAGAAATTCTTGGCTACTATAAAATTCAGTGTCTGACATGATAAAGACACACAGTAAATACCTGGTGAGTAAGTAAACAATTTTTTTTTAAAGATTTTATTTATTTATTTGACAGAGTGAGATCACAAGTAGGCAGAAAGAGAGAGAGAGAGAGGGAAGCAGACTCCCCGCTGAGCAGAGAGCCCGATGCGGGACTCGATCCCAGGACCCTGAGATCATGACCTGAGCCGAAGGCAGCGGCTTAACCCACTGAGCCACCTAGGCGACCCCAGTAAACAATTTTTTAAAAAATGATTTTATTATCTCCACCAGCATCATCTCATTGTTTAAAACTGGAAAACTTTGAAGTTCCTAACACTTTAGGCTGCAGCTCATTTGGAATCCCATCACTAAAGTTCTTCAGTCACATTGGAGATTTTTGTTTGTTTGTTTTGCTTATGTCAGCGTTTCTTGAAATGATTTTCAGAGGTGTATAACTAAGTGGGCTTAGAAAAATGATTGTGTACACAGTAAGTACGTGGAAAACCAAAAGTTTCTTTCCTGCAGAATTTCTTAGTATTTCATGTAATGTGTTGCAAATCTAGAGAAGAATAAGTCATCAGCCCTTTCTTGAATGCCTGTAACTACAGAATACTTTTTTTTCTGGCCAACATCAATTTGGGAAGTGCTGATACATGTTTATCCCTTTTGCCAATTTTCTAAATACCTGTGTAGTGCAAATTCACCTATCTCTAAGTGACTGTCTCACATCATAGCATATAATTCTGAAGCTTACCATTTGCTAATGCCATGGGCAAATCTCTTAACTTTCTTGAATCTCTGATTCCCAGTCCATGAAATATGCTTGAAAATTTGGGTGAAATTTGTGATTATAGTGTGTCTATGTCCAATGTTATAGAATGTTAATTTTTGACTTAAATTTCAGCAATAATGAGATAAAGTCCTTGTATTATTAAATATTTTCAGGGCCACAGGGACCAAAAGAACTTTCTTGATGCTATGATGTATCTCTCTAAAAGCCTTAAAAAATTATTTAGTTAGACAAAGTAATTGCATCAGGTTCCCTTTATAAAATTATTTTGTTAATCTTAATTTTTGATAAATGGGCATTTAAGGTTAATTTGTCTAGTTTGTTACAGTTTTTGCACATTTAACATGGTATTGTGGAAAAAGAGTTCTGGACAAAATAAAAGGCCTGGCTTTTGCCTGTGAGTGGTTTGTGACCCTGAGATGGTTATTTAGCCTCTCTGACCTTCTTTAAAAAGAAGGAAAAAAGATTTTCCTTCTTTTTAAAACAGGAGAATGGGTTAAATAATCTTTTGGGTCCTGCCCTGACCTAAAATTCAGTGATTGATACACTTCTCATTTATTATCTTTCCTGTTCCTCAAGTCAGGAGTGCTTATCAACATTGGCTTTATGCATTAGGGTTTGAACTTGGGATATTTCCTTCTCAATAATATAAGATATATCAGTGGAAGATGCAGGCTTCCAGTTCTGGAATGGATAAGCATGGGAATAAAAGATACAGCATGGGAAATACAGTCAATGGGATTATAATAGGTGTCATATGGTGACAAGTGTGGTGAACACAGCATAATGTATACAGAGATATTGAATCACTGTGTTGTACTCCTGAAACTAATGTAACATTGTGTGTCAGGTATAGTCAGATAAAAGAATTTTTAAAAACATATAAGATATATAAGAGAAATGACTCTGTGAATTTTTAGAAGAAATTTGTAGGGATATTATGCTGCTTTTGTGAACTTCTCAGATCTACATTCCATGTTTTGTGCTCTGGTAATTCTAGATTAGCTTTCCTAGGTGAGTCTTTGATTTTTACAAAGTTTTCTAACTTATCTTTTCACTTTCCCATTTTTAAGGCCATTTCTTTCAGTAAAAAACTAAAAATTAATGAAATGTCCATTTTAATATTTCACACTACCTCCCCTCCCTTTTCCCTCACTTCCCATTTCCTGATTCGATGTTTTCTTTTTTCCTACGTGGTCTTTTTAATGTACAAATCTTTTATTTGGAAACTTCTTATAAATAGTGTTTCTTGCATCCTTTCCTCATTGGAATATAAACCCCACTTTTTTTTTTAATCTATTTCATTCATTTTTGTATTCTAAGCAACTAGAAACAGTGCCTGACACATAATAGGCACTTGGTAAAAATTTGTGGATTAATTCATATAGATTATTTAAATGTTTGCTTTTTCTAAGTTTTAACTCTTGTTTTATTCTAAACAAAGATAGTTAAAATTCCCATATTTTTTCACATTGGTATTGTAAATTTTACATCACAAATAATTTTATAATCTTGCTTTTCTTATATCTTCAAATATTTATAGTTATTTCATGCAGTGTTATAAAATTCTAATAATATTCTCAAAGTTCATTTAAATGATATATGAATGTATGCTATAGTGAAGGGAGTGGAGAAATTGATGAAAATTCGAGCAAGCAATGAGAAAAACCACTGCTAAAATAACTGTCTTAGGTATTCGTTTGATGTTTTAATTTACTTCATTAGTTTGGATTTCTCAGAGCTGTTGTTAAGTGAATTCATTTCTTTGAAAAACAGGTAGATAAAATTATAGAGTTTAGGAAGGTTAGATGTATTAAAAATTGAAGAGTAAGGATAATTTGCATGTGTTTATGATTGTCTGATTGCCTTAAATGACTGCTCGTGGTCAAACATCTGCACTTTTTTCCCCCCTTTGGACAGTGGGTAAATCAGTCTCAACAAATATTGGGTAAGAATGACATAAACAGTATGATGTCTGTGTTTGCATGTGCTGTCTAGTGCCAGGTTAGCTGACTAGAGTGTATGTTAGGGTTGTAGCCTGCTATTCACTCTAATTCCAGTTAGGAGAAATTCCTGGGTATTATAGTAATACCTACCCTATAAAAGTATAATCAAATAAGTGGTTTGAAGGGAAAAAGGAAACTTTCTTTTGGGGACAGAAAGTCACCCAGGGCCTTCTTACACCAAGCAGTAGTCACACAGTGTCCATTCCAAAGTAACGTTAATTACCTGAGCTAGAAAAACGTCCAAAAAACCAGAAGTAATAAAAAAAAAAAAATAACTAGCTCCCAAGACCACAGCAATTACTTAACCACAGCATCCAGAATAATTTAACCACATTAGAGTTTGCAGCCAGTGGTAAGTACTGAAAGCAACTCAGCATCCAAGAAGACGCACACAGGGCTGTTAAGAAACGTCTCTTTGTCCTTTTCTTTTATATTTGATTCTGGATACTTAATGAGCTGATCTGCTTATGGGTCTCATGTTCTCCGGCACTGGCCAGCAGTCTCTCGGTCACAGATCTTCACCAAAAATTACCTCTTTGATTTCTTTTTTCACAATCTCTTCCCCACCACCCTGCCCCAGCTTTATTGAGGCATAATTGACAAGTAAAGTTGTAAGATATTTAAAATGCCCAGTATGATGACTTGATACACGTATACATTGTGAAAGGATCTTTTTAATTAAACAGTCCCTTTAATTAAAATTTATTCAGTTGTGCCACTCTGTTCTTAATCAGGGCTTAAAAATTTGAACATAAATATTTTAGACTCAAAAGTGAATCTCATTAAATATACTGAAGAAGAATAATACGTCTTAAATACGAAGACTACTTAGCATTGGGGGTTTGTTGTTGTTGTTGTTTTCCAGTTTCTTTAGGAGGCAGTGGAACATTTCTTGGGAACGATTTCCACATTCAGGACAAGGAATAAGTTGTAGCCTTATTGCCCTTCCTCCAGTTGGCTTTATTCTTTTAATTCATTCTGTGCTACCCATTTAAAAAATGTATTTCTTCTTTCTTCATATCATGATTTTTATCCAATTTACTTGATTTAGTAAGATATCATTTTCTTACAAAGTAGAACATAATTTTTAATAATTCTTAAAGAAATAAGTTATGATGGAAGGTTTACAGCTACTTTCATACACCAAAATCAAATACCTGAAAAGGCATCTTTATAATGAATCTATTCTTTCATTGTCAAGGAAGTGAGGCGTCCAGAAAAGTTACTTGCCCAAGGTTACAGTACTCCTTAGTGGCAGAGTGTCAACTAGAACCAGGCCGTCAGACTTCTGGACTGATTTCTTTTCATTGTAACTGACTTCCTCTTCTTTGCAGCTGATGGCCAGGATGGAGTGGGACTTCTGCAATTACTGTAATCTTCTTAGTTTGATAATGGACACTGAACTATGTTTTTCTGGGCTCACATCTCTGGCCCCTTATTCAGTAGATGCTGTTCATTTTCTTGCATGTAGGCAAGGACTACAGTGAGATTTAGCTGGGGAACTGTGCCTCATCCCCATCATGAACTTTGTCCTCAGCTTCATGAATGGAAAAGCATTATCTCCAAATGGAGGGATAGATTCCCATGTGCTATTTGTTTCTTTATTTTGGGACCCAAGTACTGAAATAATTAGGGTAATTGAAAGTAAATATACAAGTTTTATTCTTTATTCATTCATTCGCTTAAAAAAAATGAACTTCTGGCTTTTTTTTTTTTTTTTTGTAAGAAGCATGTCATGACCTTTTAGTATTAATTAAGCTGATTTATTTGGTAGCGAATAACTTGGAGAACCTCTTAGTCCTAGGCAAATTGCAAGTGTCTGTGGTGCCTATAATACATATTTCGGGGCACCTGGGTGGCTGCCTTTGGCTCAGGTCATGATCCCGGGATCCTGCGATCAAGCCCCAGGTCAGGCACTCTGCTCAGCAAGGAGCCTGCTTCTCCCTCCCCCTCTGCCTGCTGCTCACCCTGCTTGTGATCTCTCTCTCTCCCCTGCCCTGTCAAATAAATAAATAAAATCTTAAAAAAAATACATATATTTTTAATCAAGGCAAAAAAGTTTTCCCATGTCAATAAATAATACTTGTTTTAAAATTACCTTTTGTTTTATTTTTACCTTCTTTGAAATGCTTGTGTGTATATATATACACAAGCATTTTATGTATGTTATGTATTTTATATATATTTATGTGTGTGTGTGTGTGTGTCTTAAAAAGAGAGAAGTATTTCATATGGTATGTGCTTGCTCAAAAAGTTTTTTTTTTCTTGTTTAAAACCATTAAAAGAATTTGGGGTTCATTGCCTTTCACTGTTGGGGGTAAGTGGGTATAAGGACTATGGGTCTATGAGGACATAATCAGATGTATACATTTATGTAGGATTTGGAATTAAGCTAAAGATTTTAGTAACTGAATAATGCTTTAGAATTTACAGAGGTAGTGGAAACATATACTTGGGAAGCATCTTGGCATGAATTACTAACAAAATGTCAAGTAGGGGCTTAGAGTAAGATAACAAATATCTGGCATCTTTCTTCCCTCCTTTTTTTTTGTTTTTTTACTTATTTTTAAAATTAATGTCAAAAACTACTGACCTAGAGCATATTTTTTCAAAACACATAGTGACTATAGTAATAGTCAATGTCTAGTTTTAAAAATGTATTTTTTGTGTTTTGGAAGTGTCTCTGCAACTAGTTCTTCTTACATGCTTTCTATTAGTAGGTTTTTTTTTTTTCTCTAATAGATGTCTGTTTGAAGGATAGCCCCCAACTGTAGACTGCGTTGGGCATACACATAACAAAAATACTGAAAGGCTGAGTGTTAAGCTCTTCTTCCTTTTGGAACAATATCCTATGGTTTTGTTCAGCATACACCCTCCTGTATCTGAGTATAAATGTACATAATAAGGATTGCAACTTTACATCATAAATAATTTGCTTATTTTGTACTTTCATTATGCACTCAAAAGAGGGAATTGCAGAGCTAGCTGCATGAGCTAGTGCTCACTGAAGCATCTGATCCTGGAATTGAATCAAACCAATCTTGTTTGGGTGAGAAAGTAGGCTGTAGGTGACTCTGCCACTATCATTATCAGGTAGAGTCCAGCAGGATTGCTTTGGACTTAAACTGCTTGCTGTGACCATGGTTCTTAAAGTTCTGTCTTTCCTAAAATGGAGGCTCGTGTGTTAGAGCAGTGAAGTTACTGCAGGAGACTGGGGCAGGGATAGCCTTTTTAGGACAATTTCCTGAAAGATGTTTAGTGGAGGCTGATCTAGAGTACTGGTGTTATTAGAGGCATCTAGGCAGTATATGAAGGAATGGAGTATCAGGCTCTAGTTGTTGGAACCAGACCCAGGACAAGTCAGTCAAGGCATCAGGAAATAGTAAGGTAGGTCTTTAATGGAAAAAAAAAAAAAATCAAAAGATTTTTATAAGTGTCAGTTACTTGGATTTTGTCCTTAAGTGACTTTAAAATATTATATACATTACAGAGCAAAAAGGAAGTGACTGTGGCTAGCTAGGTATGGTGGTTTTCCAAAAATCACTAGGACAATGTCTAGCTTTCTGTGTGTGGGAAAAAAATTGAGAAAAACTGTGGAATTAAAGCTGAGATACTAACAACCTTGAAAATTAAAATAGAGTGCTCATCAAATCCCATCCTTAGTTTTAGACACTTGACATGTTTTAGGTAGCTTACATGTTTATGCTAATGATGATTTCAAGTAGAAAAAATTTAACTTTTATGAGGTAAAATTTGATAATTATTTGTACATTTTATGTACATTAATACAAGGAGTATTTTTAAAAGTGTTCTTTTTACTAGAGATGTGAATTGAATTTGTTGTTTATCTTTGAGTCAGTAATTTCACTTAGGTAACTTTGTGATTTTTGTCTAGTGAAATATTAAATAATTTAAATAATGGAAGGGAAACTTTGTTTAGATTTTCAAAGAATTAATTACTGAATATATATCAATGAAAATAAGATTTTTGCCACTGTGGAGCTTACTTTCTAATGTGGGCTTTTTACTTCCTTTCCGTTTTTGTTGGTTTATTTGTTGGTCCTTGTACCAGTTACAGATACATCTTAATTCTGTATCTTTATAATGAGTCTGGTAGGACATATCCTTCCACTTCAAAAGTGTCTTGACTATTCTTGGCTCTTGGCTCTTTCATAAAAAGTTTAGAACCGATTTATATTTCTTTTTAATTGCATTTTCTGCCTTTGCATTTTGAAAAAAGTTCACCAGCTTTATTGAGATATAATTGACATATAATATTGAGTACATTTGAGGGACACAACATGTTGATTTGATATGCAAATAATTGTAAAATGGTTACATAGCTTTAGCTAACACCTTCCTTATGTCACATTATAACCATTGCTTTTTTGAAGTAAGAACATTTAAAAATTACTCTCTTAGCAACTTTTGAGTGTAAAATATAATATTATTAACTATAATCACCATGGTGTATGTTACATCCCTAGAACTTACTCATCTTATAACTAGAAGTTTGTACCCATTAAGCAACATCTCCCCATTTCCCTCACCCTTGACTCCTATAAACACCACTCTGCTGTCTGTATTAATGAGTTCATTCTGCCTTTGTGTTGATGTTGATAATTGTGAATTGATCTTGTATTTGAAAGACATACTAATAACTTCCTTTATTAAATCAAATAGTTTGTTTTCCAATTATTTTTTATTTTCTGTGTAGATACCCAGATTATATGTAAATAAGAGTGGTTTAGTTTATTCTCTTTTAAATCTTTATGTAGTTTAAACGTTTTCTTCTCTTAATGTTCTGGCTACAGTCTTAAATATTGTTAAGTTCCCCTCAACCCCCCAATCTAAAAGTAGAGTGTTCCTTTGAAACCTTTCTAAGCCAAAATGGTGTAAAGTAAGACATAATTACCGTTAACTTATATGGAAAACATTTTAAGTTTTCCCAGACCTGAAAAATAACCTCACTTAGGCTTTTCTAATATCTTTGAATACATTTTACTAATGAATATACAAAATAAGTCCAGATAAAGAACATATGCTCATAGATACAGTTCCAAGCTATGGCAGCCTGATGCTGAGATGCTGAGTGTAGTCTCTGGGAAAGGAACTTCATGGTGTAACTCTCACTGTTTGGGGTGTGCCCTGCATTTATAACAGTCTATTGTAAACTGGATGCTGAACATGAATTTTACTTTGTCATAAACTCAAATTTCCTCTTTGGATTTCTCTAAATTAGCAAAAATAGGTATGAATATAGATCTTTTGTATAAGCAAAATGGTGTAATGTAAACCTTTGAGAAGCATGTGATACCTGTATGAAAGTAGGGTAGTAGGAGTCCTTATACTGGTATGAATTTCAAAGAGTATGAATGTGTCTGAGTATATTGCTTCCTGTATGGTTTTTGGTAGATTGTCTTAATCAGATGAAAAAAAATGCCTTTTAGCCCAAGTTTGCTAAAATTTTCATCATGAATAGTTGTTGAGTGTTTTTCCTGTATCTGTTGAGATGATCAGATAATTTTTTTCTTCTCATATTTTAGTTAATTATTATCATTAGTAGACATGTGTTCCACTCTTGTTTTCTTGGGCATATTTTCCTGTTTGCAGAGAAACAGAACCAGTGTACGTACATGTGTGTTTGTATATATGTGTATGAAAGTGATTTATTAGAATGAATTTGCTGTACACTTATGGCAGCTAGAAGTCCTAAGATCTGTAGTCACCAACCTGGAGACACAGGAGTGCCAATGGTATTTCCAGTCCAAGTCCAAAGAGCTGAGGAGCAGGAGAGCTGATGATGTAAGTTACAATCTGAATCCAGAGGCATGAGATCCAGGAAAACAAGTGGTATAAATTTTAGTGTCAGTAGAAAGCCTGAGAATTCCAAGACTCCAGTCTAGGGTGGTGGCACAGGAGCCTCTTGAACTTACCTCCTTCCATGAACACTCCAAATCCGCAACTATACACAGAAAAATTCCCGTTGAACAAAATTCAGAAACCAGTTGAGGAACTCCCGTATGCTAAGCAAATGAGATTTTTTTTTTTTAAGATTTTATTTAGTTATTTGACAGACAGAGATCACAAGTAGGCAGAGAGGCAGGCAGAGAGAGAGAGGAAGGGAAGCAGGCACCCTGCTGAGCAGAGAGCCTGACGTGGGGCTCGATCCCAGGACCCTGAGACCATGACCTGAGCCGAAGGCAGAGGCTCAACCCACTGAGCCACCCAGGTGCCCCGCAAATGAGATTTTTAAAAAAAATCTATTTTAAACAGGAAGGAATGGGTGAGACATACTCGCTATAAACCCTGTCTTGGCGCTGTGATGCATAATTAGGTAGGAATTCAGACTAGCTTGTCCCTGAGGAGCAAAAGATTTGGATCCAATATCCAGTGCCCCAAGTTTCAATACTTCCACCTGAAGGATGGGCTCCCATAGCAACTAACTCTGAAAGCCAGTGGGGTTTTGTCCACAAGATGATAGCAAAAAAAGAACAGTTCATAACTGGGTTGCCAGGACTCCCAAGGACTCAGCTTGGCTCTTCCTCCAGGGCTCAGCTCAGTGGCAGCAGACAGAAAGGCCTGTCTCCCAGCCTTTCCCAGAAAGGTGCCTGTTTGCATTCTTTTGGGGGGAGGTTTCCATTTTTTAAATTAATTAATTAATTAATTTATTTATTTATTTTAAAGATTTTATTTATTTGTCAGAGAGAGAGGGAGAGAGAGTGAGCACAGGTAGACAGAATGGCAGGCAGAGGCAGAGGGAGAAGCAGGCTTCCCGCCAAGCAAGGAGCCCGATGTGGGACTCGATCCCAGGACGCTGGGATCATGACCTGAGCCGAAGGCAGCTGCTTAACCAACAGCCACCCAGGCGTCCCCATTTTTTTTAATTTAAATTCAATTAACAGTGTATTACTTTTTACAGAGGTAGAGTTCAGTGATTCATCAGTTGCATATAACACCCAGTGCTCATTCCATCATGTGTCCTCCTTAATGCCCATCACCCAGTTACCCCATCCCCCACCCGCCTCTCCTCCAGCAACCCTCAGTTTGTTTGAGTCTCTTATGGTTTTCTCCCTCTCTGATTTCGCCTCGTTTTATTTTTTCTGGGTTTGTTTCTTTTAGGAACCAGAATCATGCTCTATGTATTGTCCTTTGATGTGCTTGTTGGAAATGTTCTCAGCCTAGCATACTCCTTTTCTCCATTATATATTCCATAAAATTAGTGTCACTGGGTTGCTTCATTCTGCTATTATAATTGTGCCCATTTTTGTGCACAAACGAGCTCAAGGGGTGGAATTTGAGGGAAAGAGTGTCAGTTTGAGTTCTCATCAATCTGAGGTGAAGGCATGTTGACTTGGCATTGAGCAGGTGGCAGGCCATGCATGCTCACTAGGGCAGGAGGGCGGCTGGACTGTGAATTTGGGATCCATAGGCCGATGGCATGTGTGACAGGGGCATGGCTAGTTTGCTTTTAACTTTTGTTTTTCTGGGAACCTCTATCTCTCCTTCTATTCTGAATGAAAGCCTTGCTGGATAGAGTATTCTTAGCTGTAGATTTTTTTCCTTTTAGCCCTTGGAATTTATCATGCTGCTCCCTTCTGGCTTGCAAAATTTTTGCTGAAAAACCTGCTGATAACCTTATGGGGTTTCCCTTGTTTTTGTTTTGTTTTTTTTTTGTTTGTTTGTTTGTTTGTTTTTTAGAAGATTTTATTTATTTATTTGTCAGAGAGAGAGAGTACACACAAGTAGGCAGAGAGGCAGGCAGAGAGAGAGAGGAGGAAGCAGGCTCCCTGCCAAGCAAGGAGCCCGATGCGGGACTCGATCCCAGGACCCCAGGATCATGACCTGAGCTGAAGGCAGCGGCTTAACCCACTGAGCCACCCAGGTGTCCCTGGGGTTTCCCTTGTATGTCACTTCTTTCCTTTCTCTTGCTGCTTTTAAAATTCTTCCTTTATCACTACTTTCGGCCATCTTATTTACCTTATGTCTTGGTGCAGACCTCTTTGGGTTGCTTGTTTTTGTGTGTCCTCTAGATGGCAGTCACAAAAGCTGGACGACTAGATATGTGCTTATGCTCCTTTCATGGAGATACTGGTGAACCACAGTGGGGCAGAGGGAATACCGCAGGCATGTGCTAAATGAGAAGCCTGATCTTCAGGCTACAGGTTTTGTTCCCCATTTTTATTGAGAAATAATTGACATACATCACTGTATAAGTTTAAGGTTGTATTTACATGTATTGTGAAATAATTACCACAATACGGACTGCCATCTAAAGGACATGCTGGCTTTGATGGCCACTGGGGCTTGCATTTCTGGGTCCCCCAAAATAAAGTTTTTAATTGACTTTTTCCCCCAGGGGTCAGCACAGAGACAGCAGTTAGAAATGCCCATTTCTCATCTTTCCTGGAAAGAGGCCTTATTTGCATATCTTAAAAACTACTGATTAAAGGTCAGGTTTCTAATTTAGTACATATCTAGGGGCTGGTTGTGAACCTCCCCACAGACAGGGGAGCCTTCTGCATTCTCCCTCTGGCCAGATCTAATTCAAGAGTATCAACCTGCAAAGAGCTCTTGCACACATTTGGTGACTTGGATTTTGTGCCTGTTGCCTAAAGGAGGCATCTCTTGATCTGATAGTGCTGGCCAACAGATCTTGAGTTGCTGTTTCCATGGGACCTTAGCAAGCAAGGAAATATTTCTCAACCAGCTATCACCGCAGGGCTCAGCACAGCGGGAACAGAGAGAAACACATATCTACTAGTCATTTCCTAAGGGAAGCTCTTTGAATACTTTAAAATATATGGCCTCGGGGTCCAGCTTCCAATCAGCCTAAATCAGTGTGCTGACTGAGATCTTCTTCTATGGGACACTGATAGTTCTTGGCCTACCTAAGTGACTAGGAGTCTCTAAGAACGAAGAAGGTTATATTTAGAGAGACAACCAAGAACTAGGGCTGAATAATAAGGTTCATCCCCTACAGAAGACTATTCTGTCCAGACTGGGAGAGGTGGCTATTTTATCTAATGCATAGAAGTCAAAACAGAGAATGAAGGGAAATTGAGAAAGAGAAAGAAATGTGTTCTAACCAAAATTATAAGATAAAATCCAAGAATCTGATATAAGTGATATACCTGATAAAGAATTCAAAATAATGGTCATAAAGGTGCTCACTGAAATCAAGAGGACAATGCATTAATAAAGTGGGAATTTTAACAAAGAGATAGAAAATATTAAAAAATACAAAGCAGAGATCATAGAGTTAAAGAATAGAATAACCGAACTGAAAATTTCAATAGAGGGATTTAATAGCAGACTAGATGAACCCTAAGAAAGGATCAGTGAACTTAAGACAGAGCAGTGGAATTCATCTAATCAGAGGGCAAAAAGAAAAAAGAGTAAAGATACTTTAACTGAAGATGCCATCAATCAGGCCAATATTTGTATTATAAGGGTACCAGAGGAGAAGAGAGAGAGAAAGGGGGTAAAAAGCTTATTTGAAGAAATAATGGCTGAAAAATTTTATAACCAAGGGAAAGAAACAGATATTCAGATTCACGATGCCCACCAAATTCTAAATCAGATGAATCCAGAAACCCAAACTGAGACACATCATAATTAAATTGTCAATGGTTAAAGACAAAGGAAGAATCTTAAAACCCACAGATCAATTTGTTATATATGAAGGAACCCCCACAAGACTGTTAGCAAATTTTTTTCACAGAAACTTTGCAGACCCAAAGGAAGTGGCATGATATAATCAAAGTGCTGAAAGAAAGCAATTGGCAAACAAGTATAGTTGACCTGGCAACGTTGTCCTTAGGAACTGCAGGAGAAATAGAGTTTTCCAGAGAAGCAAAAGTTGAAGGAGTTCATGATCACTAGACTAGCTTTGAAAGAAATGTTCAAGAGACTCCTTCAAGCAGAAATGAAAGAATAATAATTAGTAACTGGAAAACATACAAAAGTACAAATCCCACCAGTTAAATTCATAGTACTCAAATGTTTCACTGGTGGTAAGTAAATCATTTATACATCTAGTATGAAGGCTAAAAGACAAAAGTAGTAGAAATAGTGACTCACCATAATAATTTGTTAATAATACATAAAGTAAAAAGATGTACATTGTGAAATTCAAAAACCAAAATGGAGCAGAGGAGTAAACAGTATGAAAACCTGAGAAGCAAAGAGCTGATGGTGTAAGTCCCAGTCTGAGTTCAAAGACAGTGGAAGACTGATGGTCCAATTTGAAGATAGGCAGAGGGAGTGTTTCTCCCTTACTCTGCCTTTTGTTCTTTTCAGGCCTTCAACAGATTGGATGAAGCCCACCCATATTGGAGGGGGCAGTTTGCCTCAAGCAACTAATCTCCTTCAGAAATACTTTCACAGACATGTCCAGATAAATGTTTAACCAAATATTTAGGTACTCTTAGCCCAATCAGGTTAAGATATAAAATTAAACATTACCCCATGTCACCTTGACACCCATATACATCTCCTTAAACTATTCTTGATCTCCAAATAAAGACAATAACAAGGTCATAATTTTGCCAAACTTGATATAGTTATCCACTGTACAACTGAAAATATGTTAACACATTTCCCAGAAGATGAGGTTAATTCTTAAATTTAAACTTAAATTTAAGTATTTACATTTACTATGATGTAAAATTAATAATATTTAAATATTATGTTATTAATCCAGTACATTTTATGTTACATGATAAGGGAAAAAGGAAGGGAAGGAAACAATAATATTTGCCCAGTAGTCACACACACACACACACACACACACACACACACACACACACACGTTTTTATAACAAAATGAAATAATGATTGCAGTCCTTGTTTTTATTACTTGTAATGTGACTAGGTGGTATAAGTAACTACCCTTTTCTACTACCCATTCTGTATTTTCTTTGCCTTCGGCAAGCACCTCAGCTGGTTGTGGCTTCTCACCTGGTGGAATGACCCAAACCTTCATTCCTGAAGGATCTGGGTTTTTAATAGCCTTTCCTGGTTTGGGTTGTTGTAATTTTCCATTGGTTTTAATAACAGGGCATGGTAATACTAAGAGGTAGCCTCAGAGATCTCCTGTATTCCAGACATACTCTTCCTTACCTCCACTGTGGCGAACCAGTCCAGTCTCCACTTGGTAGTCAACATCACTCATCCCAGCTAGCACAGTAACTCCCTCTTTGCTTGTTGACTCAGAAGCATGAAGAATCCAAAGTGACTGAGCTACAGTCTTAAAGTTTCATTTCAATGGAATAATTGTTGTGTCAGTGGAATAAATGTGAAAGGATTCCTCCCTCTGGAAAAGACTTCAAGGCCAGGAAATCATAAGGTCATGGGAACTGGAAGCAAAAATTTTGCTGGTGGTCTTTACAGGTAATAATGTATGCTGCCACAATTGTTCTACTCTTTGATTTCTGGATTTGTGCTGGGAGAAACAGCACCATATATTGGATGTTGATTCACAGGATGTGTAAGTGTTCTGGAAAACCTTGTCCCAGTTCTACAAGGTATTTCCACCTAGTTGGCATAGTAACTGGATTTTCAAAAGCCATTCCCACCACTCTGTCAAACCAGCTACTTCATAATGGTGGGGAACACATTAAGACTAGTGCTCGTGAATTCTTTGAGCACTTACCCAGTACACCACATCCTTTGCTGAAAGTGTTTTTTGATCACAAACATTGCTATATGGAGTACCATGACACCAGATAGGCATTTTATAAGTCCACAGATGGTAGTTTTGGCAGTGACATTGCATGTGGGGACAACAAATCCATATCCAGAGTAAATGTCTATTCTAGTAAGAATCATACCCTTTCATTTTCAGGATGGGAGTGGTCTTAATGTAATCAACTTGTTGCAAGGAAGATGGCTGATCACCCTGGGGAATGGAGCCAGTTCAGAAACTCAGTGTTGATCTTTGCTGCTGACAGATGGGCACTCAGCAGGGGCTATAACAATGATGGCATTGATTAGTGGAAGTCCATGTTACTAGGCACTCCCACCATGACCACTTTGTTCATGAGCCCCATTGAATGATGACAGGGTTCTAGTCTTCCCATTGGGAGTTCTTCCCATTGGGAAAATTTCCCTTCGCCGCTATATTTAAGTGATGTTCCAGAAGGGGACTGCAGTGCTCCAGGCTGTTAACTTTTGGATGGTGCCTGCATATCATGCAGGATGGTATGTAAACCAGGGCCTGAGTCTTCTTTTTTCAGTTAATTGATCATAAAGAGCTCCCAAGAGGTCATAGGTGCAGGGTAGGAGGGAAAGTGAATTCTCCCTCATTCTACCTTTTGTTTTATTCAAGCCCTTTAATTATGATTTTTTTCTGTTATGTTCATGAGTAAAATATATGTGTAATTTTACTTTCTTTTCTGCCTTTTTTACTCTTGAAACCCAGGTTATACTAGCCTAAATAGATGAATTAGGGAGTATCTGTCTTTTTGTGTTCTTTTTAAAAGTTGTATCAAATTAGAATAATCTATTCTTTGCATGTTGGGTACAAAATTACAGATGAGGTAAGGTGGTTTGTTTTTGTTTGCTTTGGTTTTGTTTGGGTTTTGATTTTTTACTACTGATTTAATTTCTTTAAAATTTATAAAACTATTCAGGTTTTTTATTTCTTCTTGAGTCAGCTTTGACCATTTGTATTTTTCTTTTAGAAATTTATTCATTTCACCACAGTATCATCATATTTGGCACAACATTGATCATGGTATTTTGTTATTACCCACGATGTGTTATGGGTAATTTCCTAAGATATGCTGTTCTGAACCCTAATTATCTTTATAGCTGAATCTAGTCTGGTTAATTTTTTTCATCCATATTAATTATTGTGGTAAAACATACATAACTTAAAATTTACCTCTTTACTTATTTTTAACTATATAGTTCTCCGACATTAAATACATTCAAAATGTGCTGTCATCATCACTGTTTATTATTTAGAAGTTCTTTCATCCCAGGCAAACTCTCTACACATTAAGCAAAAACTCTCCAATCTCTTTGTGTTCCTCTAGTCTACTTTCTATCTCTATGAGTTTTCTTATTCCAGATAAGTCATGTAAGTCACAGCATACAACAGCTGTCACTTTTGTCTGGCTTATTTTAGTTAGCATACTATTTTTAAAGTTCATTCATGCAGGAGTATGTATCAGAACCTCTTTCCTTTTTATTGCTGAATAATACTCCGTTGTATGTATATATTTTGTTTGTTCATTGGTTAATTGAGATTTTGGTTATTTCTACCTTTTGACAATTCTGAATAATGTAGCTGCTATGATCATTGGTGTACACATACCTGTTTGAATCCTTTTTTTCCATTTTTATTTGGAGGTATATACTCAGGAGTGGAATTGCTAGGTCAAAAACTCATTCTGTGTTTACCATTTTCCAGAACCACCCAACTATTTTCCACTGTGGCTGTACCATTTTGCATTTTCTCCAGCAATGTACAGTGTTTCCAGTTTCTCTGTATCCTAGCTAGTATTTTCCATTTTTTTTTTTTTAAGATTTTTTATTTATTTATTTGACAGAGATCACAAGTAGGCAGAGAGGCAGGCAGAGATAGAGGGGGAAGCAGGCTCCCCGCTGAGCAGAGAGACCGATGCGGGGCTTTGATCCCAGAACCCTGGGATCATGACCTGAGCCGAAAGCAGTGGCTCTAACCCACTGAGCCACCCAGGCGCCCCAGTATTTTCCATTTTGTTGGTAATAGCCATTCTTCTGGGTTTGAAGTAGCAACTCAATGTGGTTTTGATTTGCATTTCTCTAATGACTGATTATATGAGGATCTTTTCATTTGCTGTTGGCTATTTGTATATTTTCATTGGAGACGTATCTGTTCAAGTCTATTACCCATTTTAAAATTGGGATTTTTTTCTTTATTGTTGTGTTATAAGAGTTTTATAAATATATTCTGGTTATTCATCTATGGTTTTCAAATATTTTCCTATTCTGTGGGTTGTCTTTTCACCATCTTGTCCTTTGATGTATAAAAGGTTTGTAATTTTGATGAATTCCAATTTATTTATTTTTTCTTTTGTTGCCTGTTATTTTGGTGTCCTAGTTAAGAAACCTTTGCCAAATCCAAGGTCATGAAGATTTCCCAGTTTTATTTTAAGAGTTTTATAGTTTTAGCTGTTTAATTTAGGTCTTTGATCTGTTTTGAGTTTATTTTCATATATGGTACAAGGTTAGAATCCAACTTCATTCTTTTGCATGTGGATATCTTGTTTCCCTGAATCAGTTGTTGAAAAAACTCTCTCTTACAACTTGGTTGTTCCCTTATCAAAAATCAGTTGTACATACTATAAAGTTTTATTTCTGTGTTCTCTATTCTGTTCCATTTGTCTGTCCTCAGACCAGCATTACATTTTTTGTTCTTTCACCCGTAGCCTCAGGCAAGATAGGCAAAGTGCTTCCACACATACCAGATATCACTGTGCATTTGGTTCCTCAAACTGATTTTCTGCCTTGCTTGTGGTCACAGCATTCTTTGCTATATCTTGAATACAACACTTGACAAAATCCAGATTATTGACTACTATGAATAATTAGATGCCTTCAGAATAAATTTTGGCTCTAGGGCTCTTGTATCCAGGGAAACTGATTTTCTCATCTTATCAGACTTCTGTTTTATCTCCCACACTGCTGGTTAAAGCAAACTGATTAAAGCAAACTAATTTGTTAATATAGTATTGTGCATTTTCAAATGTCATTTACCAGGAAGGGATTCTCTGCACATCTGGTTTACCATATGAAACTTGAGAAAAGTACTTTTAAGATCAATAATCCATTCTTGACAATCTGCTTGTATATAATTAGAAATGATAAATTATGGCATTTACATACATTTTTCTAAGAAGCTTTTCATTTTAATTACATTACTTGTTTAATTACATTGCATGCTTTTATAATTTTCCAAAATGGCTATTAGTATGTTACTTTATTAGTACTTTAGATACAGTAACATGGTTTTCTAGTGGCCAATATTATGAAGTAGTTGTTAATATTTTCCATTTGAAAGAGTAAGTGCCCTTAAAAATGACTACAGAGATCAAGAAATAGCATAGCTAACACTGTATTCTCTTTGGAAGTTGTAGCTTGTTTGGGAGAGATGTAATTCTTTGTCCATAGAAAATTGTACATCCACTCTGTTATTTGAGAGAAAAATTTGTACTTTATTAACAGATTATGATAATCAATATCTTTCACTTTTTGCCTTTCTTAGTTTTACAGTCGTTAATATTGGTATGCTTAATTTTTTTTTTTTTTGACAGGTTTTCTTTAGGTGATGCTAGGAGGCCTCTTCATGAAACGGCACTTTTGGTAGAAGATGTGGTACACACACAGTTAATTAATCTGGTAAGAGCATGTATAATCTTACTTGATGTTTCTCCATTCTGCTTATATTGCAATTGCAACCCAACTCGTGTTTTTAAAGATTGTATTTATATATGAAATTTTTTATTTTGTCTGCTGGATTGAGGTGTAATTTACATAAAACAAAATTTTACCACTCTAAGTACGTAATTCAGTGAGTTTTGGCAACTGAATACTGTCCTGTGACTATGAACACAATTGTGATATAGAATATTTTCAACATCCAAAACAGTTCTCTTGTGCCCCTGGGTAGTTAGTCCTTTCCCTGCTTCCCTGACCCTCCGGTAACACTGAATTGCTTTCTGTCACTATTAGGACGGTTTTTGTAAAACGCTTTTCAAAACTTTCCTGTATTGCACTTTAGACTTATAAAAGGGCTGCACAAATAGTACATGGAATTCTCAGATACCTTTCATCTTCCTCTGTTAACATCTTAACTGTAACCACGGTACAATTATCAAAAACAGGAAACAATGTTGGTATAATATTTTTAAAGAAATTACCGACCTTATTCAGTTTCCATCAGTTTTCTTTTTAATATTCCTTTCCTGTCTCAGGATCCAGTCTGGGGTAACACATGTAGTTAGCTACCTTGTCTTTGTAGTCAGCCCTTTCCTAGGATAATTCCTCCATCTTTCCTTGTTTTATGGCCTTGACACCTTTTTAAACATGCCAGAGAGTTGTTTTATAAGACGTTCTTCTTTTTTCAGTCTGATGTTTTCTTATGATTAGAACGTGGCTCTACATTTTTGCCAAGAACACCGTGGAAGTGATGGGTCCTTTTCAGTGTGTCACATCAACATGGTCATGTTCTTGATGTTTTATTTATGATTTTAACCTTGATAAATTGTTTAAGGTTGAATATATGCTGAATTTTTTCACTATAATGAAATTACAAGTTTCTTCATTTTGTAATACATAACTTGGGGGAGGTATTTTTTGGGGGGGAGGTATTTTGTGACTCTGCAAATATTTTCCTTCTCTAAAACTTTTTGCCTATTTATTTTACCATTTGTCAGTGCATCTTGTCTGAGACCGTTATGACTGTTGGTATTTGCCTAATAGTGGTTTTCTATTTCCTGCTTTCCTTTTTATATTTTTTAATTGCAATTATTCTTAAAGGAGTATCTATCCTTTATCACCATTTATTTATTCAGTTTTTAATATGTATTTGTATGGACTAAAGTATATTTAAATTTAATCTTAAAATCATTCAGCAGTTATATCATTATTTATTTGTATTGCTTAAGTTGTTATAATGTTGGCCATTAGTTACATTGTCATGTCCTTTTCCCATTCATCCATTAGGGTTTTGATCCTATGTCCCATATATATTAGAGATATCAATCCATGTAGTATATAAATATATTCTTTCAGTGTGTGTGTTATCTCTTGACTTTGTTTTTACGATTTTTTTAAGCATACAAATATTTTAATTTCAACAAAGCCAAATATATCAACCTTTTATTGTCTTAGAATTTTGAAACATAGTTAGAAAGACTTACTTTATACCAAATTTAAAGAGGAATTCACCCATGTTGCCTTCTGAGACTTGTATGGTTTCCTTTTAAATGTTTAGGTCCTTAATCCGTTTGCAGTTTACTCTTGTTACCATGTGAGATGTGGATCTAATTTTATCTTTATCCAAAGGACTACCCAGTTATACCATCATCATTTATTAAAAAGCCTATGCTTTTCCTAATGATTTGAGATGCCTCCTTTATCATATACTGAATAAGTATATTTGGGATCTATTTATGGTTTTATATTTTATATTTATGGTTTTATATTTATATATTTATTACCAGTATTGTATTTTTCTATGCATATGATAATACATTTTAAATTATGTAAGTTTTAATGGTATATTTTAAAGATTGTTACAGCTAGACTCCTAAATTTTTCTTTCTGTGTGGTCCTGGTTATTTCTGTATGTTTATTTTTTTATATGAACGTTAGTATTAGATTTTTCTAGCTCCATAAAATACCTTTTTGGTGTCTTTATTGAAATTTCATGAATTTATAAATCACTTTAGAGAAAACTGCATCTTAAGAATGTTGACTCCATCTAAGAAAAGAGAATTGTCTTTACCTTTTTTGAAAACCACTTTTCTGTCTTTCATGAGTGTTTAAAATTTTCTTCTATAGGCTTCACATATTTATTTCATTTATTCCTTTGTATTTGATCTTTGTTATTACTGCAAATGGAACATCTTAAACTGAAATACATAAATCTATAGATTCAAGGAACTGAGCCAACTCCAGGCAGGGTAAACCCAAAGAAATGCATGTTAAAATGCTGAATACAAAGGACATAATATAAATCCTGAAAGCACCCAGATTCATTACCATAAGGGAACAATGACCTGCAAGACAGAATTTTCATTAGAAACATGGAGACTAGGTCTAAAATGAGCCTCTTGTAGGCAGCATATAGAAGGATCTTCTTTTTTTAAAACATTCTGATACCCTATATCTTTTGATTGGTGCATTTATTCCATTTACATTCAGAATTATTTCTGAGAGATATGAATTTAGTGCCGTTGTGTTATCTATAGAGTTGGTGTTTCTAGTGATGTTTTCTTGTCCTTTCTAGTCTTTGTTGCATTTGGTCTTTTTTTCTCCACTCAAAGTCCCCCTTAAAATTTCTTGAGGGCTGGTTTGGTGGTCATGAACTCCTTTAGCTTTTATTTGTCTGGGAAACTCTATCTCTCCTATTATTTTCAGTGATATCCTTGCTGGATAAAGAATTCATGGCTGCATATTTTTCCCATTCATCATCTTGAATGTATTTCCTTCCACTCCTTTCTGGCCTGCCAAGTCTCTGTGAACAAATCTGCTGTGAACCTGATCTGTCTTTCCTTGTAGGTTAAGGACACTTCCTCCCTTGCTGCATTGGCAAGGGAAATCAAACTTTCACTATTTGTAGATGACATAATACTCTATGCAGAAAACCTGAAAGACTCCACCAAAAATTGCTAGAACTCATACATGAATTCAGCAAAGTTGTGGGATATAAAATCAATGCATAGAAATCTGTTTCATTTCTGTATAACTGTTATGAAGCAGCAGAAAAAGAAATCAAGGAATTGATCTAATTTGCAATTGCATCAAAACAATGAGATACCTAGGAATAAATCTAACTAAAGGAATAAAAGATCTGCACTCTGAAAACTATAGAACACTTATTAAAGAAATTGAAGAGGGCACAAAGAAATGGAAAAATGTTCCGTGCTCATGGATTGGAAGAACAAACATTGATAAAATGTCTGTGCTACCCAAAGCAATCTACACATTTAATACAATCCCCATCAAAAGACGACCAGCGTTTTTCACACAGCTAGAACAAGCAATCCTAAAATTTGTATGGAACCACAAAAGACCCCAAATAGCCAAGCAATTCTAAAAAAGAAAAACAAAACTGGAGGCATTGTGATTCTGGATTTCAAGCTATATTACAAAGCTGTAGTCATTAAGACAGAATGGTACTAGCACAAAAAGAGACACATAGATCAATGGAATAGAATAGACTACCCAAAAATGGGCCCACAACTATATGGTTAACTAATCTTTGATAAAGCAGGAAAGAATATCCAATGGAAAAAAAAGTCTTTTCAACAAGTAGTGTTAGAAAACTGTACAGCAACATGCAGAAGAATGACATTGGACCATTTTCTTACACCATGCACAAAAATAAATTCAAAATGGATTAAAGATTCAAATGTGAGACGGAAAACATCAAAATCCTAGAAACCTCTTTGAACGTCATCCATAGCATCTTCTTACTAGATATGTCACCTCAGGCAAGGGAAACAAAAGCAAAAATGACCTATTGGGACTTCATCAAGATAAAAAGCTTCTGCACAGTGAAGGAAGCAATCAACAAAACTAAAAGGCAGCCTACAGAATGGGAGAAGATATTTGCAAATGGCTTAACTGATAAAGGGTTAGTATCCAAAATCTACCAAGAACTTATCAAACTCAACACCCCAAAAATAAATAATCCGGTTAAGAAATGAGCAAAAGACATGAATAGGCACTTTTCCATGACAATGACAAATGACATCCAGATGGCTAACAGACACATGAGATGATGCTCAACATCACTCATATCAGGGAAATACAAATCAAAATCACCATGAGATACCATCTTAACACTTGTCAGGTTGGCTCAAATTAGAAACACAAGAAACAATAGGTGTTAGCAAGGTTGCAGAGAAAGGGGAACACTCTTGCACTATTGGTAGGAATGCAAACTGATCCAGCCATTCTGGAGAACAACATGAGGGTTCCTCAAAATGTTAAAAATATAACTACCCTATGATCCAGCAATTGTGTTACTAGATATTTACCCAAAGGATATGAAAATACAGATTCAAAGGGGTATATGCACCCTGATGTTTAGAGTAGCATTATCAACAATAGCCAAATTATGGAGAGAGCCCAAATGTCCATTGACTGATGAATGGATAAAGAAGATGTGGTATATATATATATATACTACTGATGAATGGATAAAGAAGATGTGGTATATATATATATATATATATATATATATATATATATATATTAGTCAACCATCAAAAAAATGAAATCTTGCCATTTTGCAACAATGACATGGATGGAGCTACAGTGTTGTTGTTGTTTTTTAAGATTTTATTTATTTATTTGTTAGAGAGAGAGAGAGCGAGCACAGGCAGAGAGGCAGGCAGAGGCAGAGGGAGAAGCAGGCTCCCTGCCAAGCAAGGAGCCTGATGTGGGACTCGATCCCAGAACACTGGGATCATGACCTGAGTCGAAGGCAGCCGCTTAACCAACTGAGCCATCCAGGCGTCCCTGGAGCTCCAGTGTTTTATGCTAAGTGAAATAACTAGTCAGAGAAAGACGAATACATGATCTCACCCACATGTGGAATTAAAAAAAAAAATAGATTAACATATGAGAGGGGGAAAAGAAGAAAAAGAGAGAGATAGAAAGAAGCCATAAGAGACTTTTAATGAGAGAGAACAAACTGAGAGTTGATGAAGGGAGGTGGGTGGTGAATGGACTAGATAAATGATGAGGATTAAGGAGAGCACTTGGAATGAAGTGCACTGGGTGTTGCTGTAAGTAATGAGTCACTGAATTCTACTTGAGAAACCAGTACTGTGTTGCATGTTAACTACCTAAAATCTAAATTAAAAAAATAATTTAAAAAAAAAGAAAACATGGAGACTAGAAGGAAGTACAAGTTTTAAAGTACTGGGTATAGAATTTTCGGTTGGCATCTATTTTTCTCTGACTCCATATTAACGTGGCCTTCTCTCCTTTGTTCCTGTGTCTCTTTGTGTCCTTTTACCTTAAAAATATGATCAGACATTTACTATTTAGTGTATCAAATCTATACGTACTCTTATTTTCATATCACAGTCCTGTAGCTTTTCCTTTAGAGTCCTCTGTCTTTTAAAGCGATTAAAATACAGAAAGAAGTATGTATAATCTTTTACATTTACCCACATAGTTACTTTACCGTTTTCTATGCTTATCATTTGTTCTTATAAGTATGAGTTGCCATTTAAATAATTTCCCTCAGCCTGAAAACACTGAAATTTTTAATAGTACTGGTGTGCCAGTGATGAATTATCTTTAGTTTCTACATCTGAACATACCTATTTTCACCTTTTTTCTTGAGGTCTATCTTTTCTATATGTGAAGTTCTAGTTGCTCATCTTTTCCTTCCAGCTGTGTAAATGTGCCACTCTAGTGTTTCTCAGCATACACTGGTTTCTGATGCAGGGCATCTGTTACTCATTTGATCCCTTTTTTGTAACATGTTACCATTCTCTGGCTCATTTCAAGATTTTCTCTTTATTGTTGGATCTTAGAAGTTTGATGTATGGAGGACAGACTTTCTTCATGATTATCTTTCTTGCTAGTTTGCTGATCTTGCTGGATCTGGAAACCACTGTTTTCTGCCAACTTGCAGAAGTTTTGGGCCATTATTTTTTGCTTGTGTTTTTCATTCTTCAATTTCAGTCACAAGTATGCTGAACCATTTGCTATTGTTTCACAAATCTCTGAGAACCTCTAAACTTTTTTAAAAAAATTTTCCCCTTTGTTTAGCTGTTACTTTGTTTGGCTTTGTAGTTTCTACTGATTTATCTTTAACTTCACAGATTCTTCTGTAGTCTTTAATCTACTATTTAGTCAATTTGTTGTATTTTTCATTTTAATCATAGTATTTATTCTCTATTACACTATGTGAAAATGTATCTTATTGTGCTATAATGTATCTTTTTGAACTATGGACACATTTTTATATTGTTCTTTCATTTCAAATATAGAAGTTCCAAGTTACTTACAGAAGTTATTTCATGATGGTCATTGCAGTATATGAAGAAGAATTTGCTTAGGACTTATTATTACATATATATGTAATAATCTGTGTATTATTTGGATAATAATTTTGATCTATGTTTGTAAGATTGACCCTGTCCAAATCTCACTAAATCTCACTTACTAGAGGAAGATCTTGCTTTTTTCTGCCATATCAAGGCATGTATTAGAATGAGTTCTTCAGATGAAAACGAGTAATAGAGAAATGTTTTTAAAGTTAGTCCTTTCTTAGCATTGTATATTTGCAGCCATGACAAAATATGTAGGTCTATGTGTTTTCTGCCATCTGATAATTCTCTATACATCTTAACTCTTTTTTAAAAAATATTTTATTTATTTATTTGAGAGAGAGAGAGAGAGAGCACAAGCGGGGAGGGGGGAGCAGAGGGAGCGGGAGAAGCAGACTCCTCGCTGAGCAGGGAGCCCGATGTGGGACTCAATCCCAGGACCCTGAGATCATAACCTGAGCCAAGGGCAGCCACTTAACCAACTGAGCCACCCAGGTACCTCCATTTTAATTCTTAAGACTAGTTTTTTCCTTTAATTCTTTTATTCCATGTTTATTGAGATATAATTAACATGTAACATTTATAAATTTAAGGTGTACGATAACACGATTTTCTGTGTTTATATTGTGCAATGATGACCATGTTAGGGTTAGTTAACACATCCATCACCTCACATATTTAACATTTTTTGCATGAGTGATGAAAACATTTAATATCTATACTCTTTAACAGTTTTCATGTATACAATACAGTATCATTAGCTGTAGTCATCATGCTGTGCATTAGGTCCTCAGAACTGATCCATTGTATATTTGGAAATTCATACACTCTAAAACACATCGTCCCATTTCTTCCACCCCTAAGCCCCTGGCAGCCCCCAGTCGACTCTCTGTTTCTGTGAGTTTGGTGTTTTTTTAGATTCTACATATAATGAGATCTCTTTCTCACTTATTTCACTTAGCATAATGATTTCAAGGTTTATTTTATGTTACTACAAATGGCAGGGATTGCAAGCGTTTTTTCAGTGGCCAGTAGTCCATTACACATAAACACGTGCACGTGTGCTACATTTTCTTTATCCATTCATCCATGATCCACATTTGGGTGGTTTCTGTGTCTTGACAATGGTAAATAATGCTGCAATGTATATTGTGGTGCAGATATCTTTTCAAAGATTTTATTTCTTTTGGATATACCCCCAGAAGTAGAATTGATGGCTCTTATGGCAGGTTTGTTTTGTTTTGTTTTGTTTTTAATTTTATTTTCTTAAGAACTTTCCTACTGTTTTCCATTGAGTCTATCTCAATTTACTTTGCTACTAACCGTGCATAAGGGGTTGCTTTTCTGCATATCCTTGCCAGCACTTGTAGTTTCACGTCTTGTTGATAATAGTCCTTCTAGCATGGATAATATCTTCTTGTGGTTTTGATTTGAATTTCTCTGATGATAAGTGATATTGAGCACTTTTCATCTACCTTTTGGCCATTTGTGTATCTTCTTTGGAAAAATGTCTGTTCAGATCCTTCCCCAATGTTAAGTTTGCCAACCATCTTTTATGTTCATGTTTTATTTGACAAGCATTAAATCTCAAGGGGGAAAACAGAGGATATGTTCCAATTTGAATGTCCATGTATAGAGAAATAGCTCGTCCAAGACACAGGCTTATTAAGTGCTGGGATTGGAACCAGAATTGAGACCTCCTGTCCCTCATTCTATGCAGTTAAAAAAAAAAAAATACTCTTTTCTTGCTAAGGAGTTGTATATATCCCTGAATATTTTGGATATTAACTTATCAGATAGATGGTTTGCAAATATATTCTCCCATTTTATAGAATGCCTTTTCATTTTTACTGATGGTGATTTTAACTATGCAGCTTTTTAATTTGTTGTACTCTTCAGTTGTTTGGTTTTTGCTGTGCTTTTAATGTCCTATCCAAAATACCATTGCCCAGACCAATATCAGGGAGTTTTTCATTTAAGTTTTCTTCTAAGAGTTTTATGGTTTCAAGTCTTACATTTGAGTCTTTATTCCATTTGGAGTTAATTTTTGTGAGTAGTGTGAGATAGAGATCCAATTTCATTCTTTCACATGTGATATCCAGTTTTCCAATACCATTTATTAAAGAGACTGTTTTCTCCATTGAATATTCTTGGCTCCCTTATGAAATATTAGTTCACTGTGTGTACATAGGTATATTTCTGGGATCTTAATTCTGTATCATCCATCTTTGTGTGCATTTTTATGACAGTATCATGTTCTTAATTACTATAGTTTTTTAGTATAGTTCAAAATCAGACTGTGAATGTTTTCTTCTTGTTCTCAAGATTGCTTCAGTTATTCAGAGTCTTTTGTAGTTCCATATAAATTTTAGCATTGTCTTTCTATCTCTGTGAAAAATGCCATTGGAATTTTAATAAGGATGGCATTGAGTCTATAGATGGCTTTAAGTAATATGGACATTTAAGTAATACTAATTTTTCAATCTGTGAGCACAAGATATCTTTCCAATTTTTGTGTTGTCTTTAATTGCTTTCCTTAAAATTGTACAGTTTTCAGTGTAGTGATATTTCACCTCATTAGTTAAATTTAAATTTTTTTTATCTTAATGTAAATGTGATTTTTTTCTTTATTTTTCTTTCAGATAGCTCATTGCTGGTGTATAGAAATGCAACTGACTTTTGTATTTTGACTCTGTATTTTGTAACTTTACTGAATTTATTGGTTTTAATTGTTTTTTTGTGGATTCTTTATATTTCCTACATGTGACATCATGTCATCTGCAAAACAGAGTTTTATATCTTCCTTTCAAATTGGAATACTTTTTTCTTTTTCCTGCGTAATTTTTCTGGGTAGGGCTTCCAATAGTATGTTGAATAAGAGTGGTGAGAATGGGCATCCTTGTCTTGTTCCTGATTTTAAAATAAAAACTTTTAATCTTTCACTTGATACTAGCTATTGACTTGTCATATATGGCCTTTATTATATTGAGTTATATTCCTGCTTTACATAATATGTTCAGAATTATTATCATAAAAGGGTGTTGAATTTTGTGAAATGTTTTTTCTGTATCTATTATGAGAGTCCTAGGCTTCATTCTAAGTAACATATCATCCTTATTGATTTGTGTATATTGAACCAACCTTGGATCCCAGGGAAAAATTCCACTTGATTATAGTGTATGATCTTTTTAATGTACTTTTGAATTTGGTTTGCTAGAATTGTATTTAGAATTTCTGAATCTGTATTCATCAGATACATTGTCCTGTGGTTTTCTCATAGTGTCCGTGTCTGACTTTGGCGTCAGTTCAATGCTGTCCTCACAAATGAGTTTGGAAGAGTTCCCTCTTCTTCAGTTTTTGGAAGAATTTAGGGATTGTCCTTAAATACTTGGTAGAATTTACCAGTGTAACTGTCTGATCCTGGGCTTTTCTTTGTTGGAAGATTTTGATTACCGCTTCAATTTCTTAGTATTGGTCTGTTCAGATTTTCCATTTCTTTATGGTTCAGTCTTGGTAAACTCTATATTTCTGTATATTTCTAGAAATTTATCCATTTCATCTAGATTATCCATTTTGTTTTCATGTAATGCTCATAGCATCCTTTTATGATCTGCATTTCTGTGATACCAGTTGTAATTCTCCTGTTTCTTTTATAATTTTGTTTACTTGGTCCTCTTTTTCTTTCCTTATTAGTTGAGCTACAGATTTTTCAGTCTGTTTATATTTTCAAAAAAATTCCTCATTTCATTGTTTTTTTTTTTTTTTTTCTATTGTGTCTCTAGTTTCTATTTCATTTATTTTTGCCTGATCTATATTATTTCCTTCTGCTATCTTTGGACTTAGTTTGTTCTTTTTTTTTTTTAATACTTGTGGTATAAAGTTAGGTTGTATATTTGGGATCTTTATTTTTAATGTAGGCATTTATTGCTACAAACTTCCCTCTTAAACTGGTTTTGCTGCATTCCAAAATTTTGGTATGTTCTGCTTTTGTTTTTGTCTCAAGTTATTTTCTCTCTTCCCTTTTGATTTCTTCTTTGATCTATTGGTTATTCAGAAGAGTATGTTTAATTTCTGCGTATTTGAGAATTTTCCAGTTTTCCTTCTATTATTGATTTCTAGTTCCTTACCATTGGGGTCAGAAAAAAAATACTTGATTTATGATTTCAGTCTGTAGACAGAAATGTTTCCTGCCTGGTTCTTGTGCCAGTAGGACTCCTTGAGACAACAGCTGGGAAGGACTGGAGCCCAGTTATAGAGCCCTTTCAGAATCCACAGAAAGACCAAGTTTGGTGGGCTTATCTGTGGAGGCTTCTGGACAGCGGCCAAGGGGGTTGGAATCAGTGCACAGACCATTTCAAGATCCACAACTGGGACTGAGCTCTGTCTCTACTATCTGAGCCACAGGTGGGCATGACTCCTTCCAGATCCTTTGGTGTGTGGGGCTGGTAATGGAATGGTGGCCACACAGGGCTGTAACCTAGCCTTCAGGGGTACAGGATTATTTCTGGGTCTGTAGCCAGTACCATGTTCACTGCATCAGTTGCAAAACAACTCTTGTCAGCCTCAGACTACACTGGACTTTCATAGTCTCCTACCTGGATCCTAAAGCACACACATGGCCCTTTTGTCCGTGGATGGTGGCCACATTTTATTGTTGCTGAGGGTGAATGCAAGAATGGGAGCTCTTAACTGGCGTCTCCTCTCCTTTAATTCTTTGGATATATTTATAATCCAAATTATAAATAATTATATATAATATAATTATATTATATAATATAAATAAATATAAATAATATAAATATATAAATAAATTATATAATATAAATAATTATAATTATAAATAATTATATTTATAATAACTCCTTGAAAGTCTTTATCTTCTATATTCACTATTTGGATCACATTGGAATCCATTACCATCGACACCCCTATTTATTCAGTTTTCCTTTTGTTTCTTTGCATCCCTAGTAATTTTTGTTTGAAAAGTGGATATTGTAGATGACATACCCTTATGACGCCTCTGAAAATTTTGGCTGTTTTTCTTTTAGCTGGCAGGTAACTTGCCTGGACATAAAATACTCTGCCATGTTATGAGCCACTTCACATCTCTTCTAAGTTCTTACAACTTTCTGCTACTGCTTTTTTGGCTTCATCCTTTCTGCATCTCCTGTGAGCTTGTGCATTTCAACGCATTTCTGCTCTTCAAAGGAAAAGAAAACATAATAGGAAAAAGTTGTTTAAATATTGATACTTCCTTAACTTAAAATACAATGCAGCAACTACACATTGTGCTGTATTATGTTTTCTTACTACTTTGACTTTTTGTATTTGAAGTGTTTTGCTTATATTACATATGGCAAAATCCCATGTTTTTTTCTTGTTGTTTTTCAGCTCTGTGACAGATGTACAGAATCTTATAAATACCACAGTAGTCAAGATTCAATACTGTTACATCACTCCCCCCCACAAAATTCCCTTGTTTTACCCATTTGTATTCAGACTCCTCTTCTTATCCCAAGCTTCCACCTCCTTGAGGTTTCCATGAGAGAGTGTCTCATAACTTTTTGTATGTGCCTGGTAATCAGACCTAAATTTACATGGTTTTTGTGTCCAAGGTAGGAGTTACTAGTGCAAAATAAAACCCATGAAACTCACTGCCAGATTTTTGTATTTCAGGTTCTCATTTCCTTCTCGATTCTGCCTCCTACCATTTATTATTCAGAATTCTAAAATAGTTGTTGCATGCCCTGTATCCAGGGTTTTTATTGTATTCATTGGGAGAAGCAGTGCAGAGTATGCTTACTCCAACTTAACCTACTGGATATTTGAATTAAATCATTTTTTAAAAAAGATTTTATTTATTTATTTGACAGACAGAGATCATAAGTAGGCAGAGAGGCCATGTAACTCCTAGAAGAAAACATAGGTAGTAATCTTCTTGACGTAGGTCTTCATCATGATTTTTTTAATCTGATACCAAAAGCAAAATTAGTGGGACTATTTCAACTATACAAAATGTCCACACAACAAAGGAGGCCATCAACAAACTGAAAAGACAGTCTACTGAATGGGAGAAAATATTTGGAGATCATATAGTTGCTAAGTTATTAATATCCCAAATACATTAAGAATTCACACAGTTCATAGGAAAAAAATTTGACTAAAAAATAGGCAGAACATTTGGATAGACATTTTTCCACAGAAGATGTGTAGATGGCCAAGAGGTACATGAAAAGGTGTTATACATCACTAATCATCAGGAAAATACAGATCAAAACCACAGTGAGATACTAGTTCACACCTGTTAGAATGGCTGTTATCAAAAAGATGAGAACACATGTTGGCAAGGATGTGAAAAAGGGAACTCTTGTGCACTGTTAGTGGAATTACAAATTGGTACAGCCACTGTGAAAACAGTGTGGACATTTCTCACAAAAATTTAAACTAGAACTACCGTATAATCCAGCAGTTCCACTTCTTGGTATTATTATAAGATAACAAACACTAATCCAAAAAGGTGGATGTGCCTGTGTTCGTTGCAGCCCCATTTACAATAGCCGGGATACAACCTAAGTGTCCATCGATGGATGACTGGATTAACAAATTGTGATACAGATCCACAGTGTCATATGATTCAGCCACAGAAAAGAACGGGATCTTGCCACTTGCAGCTACACAGGTGGATCTAGAAGGCATTATGCTAGTTAAGTCAGTCAGACAGAGAAAGACAAATTCCGTATGATCTCTCTTACATATGTAATCTAAAAACAAAAACATGAAAAGCCAGCTCATACATATAGAGAACAGGATAGTGGTTGCCAGTAGTGTGGTGGAAGGTGTACGGATGTGGAGAAACTGCTATGCTAGTTTTTGTTTTTGTTTTTCAACTGAGTAAATGGAGTACGAAAATAATTTTAAAACGTGAGGGCTGGTAACGCTAATATGCATAAAGAGTGATGGGGGTTTTGACAAGTGGTATCCAACCTGGAGTTCATCATGCGTTGGTATATACTTGTCTATATAAAAATATATGTTAAATCTTTTATAGGAATCTACATATTTACTGTATTAAATTGAGGAAAGTAAGCATCAGAATAGACATTATAAACTGTTACCTCTGCATAGATGTAGCATGGAAGCATATTTTATTTTACTTGGCCTATATTTTTAAAGATGTGAATTTAATTGCCAACATTTAAAAATTGGACTTGTTTTACATAAAAACAGGATTTGGGGCTTCTCTTGAAACATTAAAATTGAAATGTTAGACAACATAGGCCTGAATTTAGCATGGAAATCTTTGCTCAGTGGCTACTTCTACCTGTGGGAGGTAAACCAGACCAGCTTCATTGACTTAACCAGGAAAGTATTGAGTATTGATGGAGTTATGCAGCATATGGTACTCATTTTGGCCATAGTCCTCCCCAGTTTCACTTTTCAAGAAACCGAATTTTGGAAGAAAATTTCGTTACTTTAAAAGAAATTTTACTTCCCCTAAAAGCTGTGGGAACAGTTGTTATGTAGGTTGTAGAAATTCAGAAAGATAATAAAGAACGTTGTTTCCTGAGAGTTTACTTTTTTTTTTTTTTTAACCCATGTAACTTGGCTCTGTTAATGGAAGAGTGATCTGTCAAAGGTAATACAAAAATCATTGAAACAACAGGAAGCATTTAGGTTCTTGCTACTGTTTGTGTAGAAGTGAGGAGGGGCATTCTACCATCACAGCTTCTGTGGTGCTGTGTCTCCTGTCAGAAAGCACCTTTACCTACTGGGACAGTGAGCTAGGACTTCAGCAACTCAATTGTTCTTCCTTCTGCAGCTGAAAGCTAAAATTTAATAAAACTTAATCTAAAACTTAAAGGGAAAGGAAAACATAGAAGTTCAATACTATTGCCAGTATCCCTTGGCTTTTTAAAATATCTGTTCTGAACTCTCAAACATGAAAGAGTAGGCACGCAGCTGATACTTATTCAGGCTACCTAGCAGTTCTTCAGTTACACAAATATTCTGAGTCATTATAGGGGACTATAAAAACCCAGAGTCTCAAAAAAAAAGCAAAACCCAGAGTCTCCTTAAGTATATAATCAGTGTCAGTTGTTAGGTTGTCTAAGAATTAACTGCAAAACATAAGCAAGTTCAGATTATTCATCTATACTCTCCAAATGATTCTTTTTCAGGAGGGCTCGGGAGGGGCTGAAGAATTGATATATTTTTTAAAGATTTTATTTATTTATTTGACAGAGAAAGAGAGATCACAAGTAGGCAGAGAGGCAGGCAGAGAGAACCGGGGAAGCAGGCTCCCTGCTGAGCAGAGAGCCCGATGGGGGGCTCGATCCCAGGACCCTGAGATCATGACCTGAGCCGAAGGCAGAGGCTTAACCCACTGAGCCACTCAGGCACCCCAAGAATTTGTATTTTTAATAAAATCCCAAGATCTTTGTAATCTAAGTAGTCCAAGAATCAGACTTGAGAAACCAGTTTATAGGCTGGTGGTTTGTAACCAGGGCTGGGCAACAAAATTGCCAGTATTTTTGAAAAAGTAAAAACATGATCTGAACTTTCAGACAACTTTTAGGTGAACAGGTGAGGCTACTCCTTGAAACCATGAAGTATATACAGAGTCTAACTGTAACTTAATGAATTTGTTTTTGCTTTACACCCTAATACACCTAAATGCTTTCACTTTCAAAACAGATCTCCTTAAGATGCCATAAAATTGTTTCTGTAACCCTAGACATTACTCAAAGCATCACGTTTGTTTACCCAATTTTGGTTGATCTTGATTATTAAAGTCAGTAAAACCATTCAGAGAAAAGTCTGATGAATAGGGTAGTTGATTATATCATCTATCCCAAGGCAGTTAGCAGTAGTTCTCAACTTGGAGTTCACATTAAAGCCATCTTCTTTAAAACAACAACAACATCAAAACCTGACAATACCACACCCTACTCCTTATCTGCCCAATCAAAAGTTCTGGGGGAAGAATTATTTTGGGTGTGAGTGCCCCTAAAAAAAAAGCATTCCTGCTGACTCTGTTGAGGAGCTGTGGGTATGAGGCACCGTACTTTCGGGTATTTGTGCGTGAGTTGGCCTCTTTGATGGAGCTTCTTAAAGGTGTGTCTTTGTAGGCATATGCCTCTTAAGGCTTGAAATGCTTGGTGACAATTAAATGGAAAAATACAGACTTTGTACTTAAAAAAAGTGATTGGAATAGTTTAAATGATTAACACATATGTAAGTACACGCACACAGTGCCATTTTCTTCATTTTAGAGACAGAAATAACAGAGGGCAATGATAGATATAAATACAATTTTAATCATCAAGTTTATACTTAGATAATAGTATAGCACAAAGAATATAAGCAAGAGGAAAATATTCATTTAATTCAATGTTTAATCTCTGTGAACAAAATATCTACCTCAAAATACTGATAGCTTCTTCCAAGAAGAAGCTTGTTTCAGTCAGGAATTTCTGAAATCAGTCTTGAATCTGTTTATATTTTCGGCATTTTACTTTGTGTGAGGTAACAAGTTACACAAGTTGATACCTAGTGTATATTGTATTACCCCTTGTATCCTAAAGCCCTTTTTTAAATGTCGATTTGCATTCTGTCATAGGCCATACAGAATTTTGTGTTGTCCACTGTTTCAAGGTATTCTCTCTTGACATACAGATAGCCGCACGGAATATAGCGTCCTAAAGCAGGTCAGCTGTGTTTTTGACAAGTTTATGTGGTATACTTTGATTTTTCTTTTAAATGTGTTTCTTGTTCAGTCAGTCAATGCAGATTTTTGTTGAACATCATCTGTGTATCTAATACTAATAATGGTGGGCAGTTTGGGGATTATTTTGGCAGTATCTGCTTCTTGTTTCATTTGGGAAATGCTATAGTAAGAATAGCAAATTAGGAAGTTTTCCTCAAATCTCCTCTTTTGTGCCAGTTTCTTCAACCTGTTGGCCTTTACCCTCTCATCCTTTACCCCAAATCCTACCCCCGATTCTTAATCAGTAGTATTTCAGCCAGAACCACCTTCCTTCTGCATGATCTTCGTCTGCTCTGTTCTACTTGTTAGGTTGTATCTGGCTTAGGCCCCAGTTGACTCTTTTTCACTGGAGTTCTGTAGGATTACAGGATATGTTAAATAATGAAAATACATAGTTTAAAATCTACATAAGGCTTTCAGTGTTATTAAAGAACAAGAGATGATATTAAAATCATAGGATTTTAAAGTTGAATTACACCTCAGAAATTATTTTAAGTTTAAGTTGTCTAGTTTTGAATCAAAATGGAATTGTCATTTTCATAGATCACGAATGGTTGAATATTGCCAATTTTACATGGTTCAGTCCAATACAAATTAGAAGTTGCCACTAGAGAGAGAGGGTATTCAAAAGTCTTAATGTCCTTATTTTGTAAAATGACAGTGCTAATAGTTACAGTGGTTATAGAGGGTTATAAAAATTAGGTAAAATGTATGTAAAGGTAGTAGTGAATGAAATTCTTGGGGCGTAGCATCCTTTCTCCAAGTTATAGTAATGCTAATGTTAAGTGGTTAATGTTGTGAATAATCCTGATAAGAGGACTATTTGATGGCCTGATTTAGATTAGAAATGGATTGGAAAATGAAATGCTCTTTTCACATTTACCAAAGAGATGCCAATCTTTTCGTGTCCTAAGCTTTCCTCTCCCTCAACTCCCCAGGTTGAGCTGCATCTCCAGTTTGAGGACAGCTAGAGGTTTGTGCCAATTTGAAATGGTGTGATGAGTTGCTATTAAATGATGTTCTCAATAATAATGGTACTATCCTTTCAAGATTAAAATTATTACAACTTCTGCTAGCTATATAGCTGCTTTCATTTTTCTTTTCATTCAAACTTAGTGACCAGAAGAATCTCTTCACTTCATATATAGAATATAATTATCATTCCACTTCAAAATCATTTTGCACTTTCTTGGTATTCATCTATTAGGCAACTAGTAAGCTGTTCAATCTGTCCTACTGCTTTCACACAGAACCAGTACAGGGTTAATCAGACAGTCTTTAATATGAAAACTGATAGAGGTGCCTGGGTGGCTCAGTCAGTTACATGTCCGATTCTTGGTTTCTGCTTAGGTCACAATCTCATGGGTCATGAAACTGAGCCCATGTCCAGGTCCATGCTCAGCAGGGAGTCTGCTTGAGATTCTCTCCCTCTGCCCCTCCCCGCCTCTAAAATAAATAAGTCTTTCTAAAGATATAAGTCTTTCTAAATTGGTAAATTTATGTGTGCAAAGAGCGATTGCTTAAATCTCTCACGGTGCACTCAGATGCAGAGTCGTCCATCTCCTCACCACCCCTCTACCGGCCTTCTTACTTCTAATGCTTTTTAATTTGGCAGTTAATCTCCTTGATAGAAGGAGCTCATGTAAGGCATTGTTTGAGCCTCATTACCATTTCTGTGAGGCCCTCACTTATGCCACCACAGTAATGGTTTATGAGTATGTTTTTATTTTTATTTTTTCATTTTATTTTACTTCTTTTTGGTGTTCCAGAATTCATTGTTTATGCACCACATCCAGTGCTCCATAATACGTGCCCTCCATAATACCTACCGCCAGGCTCACCCAACCCCCCCACCCACTCCCCTCCAAAGCTCTCAGTTTGTTTCTCAGAGTCCACAGTCTCTCATGGTTTGTCTCCTCCTCCAATTTCCTCCAACTCACTTTTCCTCTCCATCTCCCAATGTCCTCTGTGTTATTCCTTATGCTCCACAAAAAAGGGAGTATGTTTTTAAAAAGAGAGAGAGGCACACCAAGAAACTCTCAACTATATTGAACAAACTGATGGTTACTAGAAAAGCAGTGAGTGGGGGGGAGGAGTTAAATAGGAGAAGGGGATTAAGGAGAGCGCTTTTCATGATGAGCACTTGGTGTTGTATGAAAGTGTAGAATCACTGTATTGTACACCTGAAACTAGTATTACACTCTGTGTTAACTAACTGGAATTTAAATAAAAACTTAAAACAGTAATAAAGTTTGCTGTGCAGAACTTCAGTTGTAAGGGGTTATCAAAATAGGACAAACTAATATAATTTGTGATTGCATAAAATAGAGGAAGTAGGGGTACCACTGGGACTTAATGAATCACGGAATGGAAACAGTCTTCTAGCTAACTAAACATTGAGACTTTGTACTAAGTCAAAGCTCATATATGTAACTCAGCAAACCGGAACACACTCTGTGTTTACATGAATGGGATAAAGGAGTTCACAGATAACATCTGGGAAAAAAACTCTTGGCATATTTTGTCTGTTCCTACTGTGGAGTAAATCAATTACCACATATTTATTATAAACAGCTTAAAACACACCTGCTTTGTGGAAAATACAAGTGCACACATATACATACGGATTAAGATACAGAACACTGTATGTCACTAAAAAACAGTTACTTTTTTTGACTTTTACTTAATAACTTTCTTTTCTTATGAATGTGCTGTGGAAATTTGATGAGTTTTGAATAGCACTTGTTTCTAATTGATCTTAATATTTTCTTTTTAATTAGTCTTATTTTCTCTCAGATATTACTACCTCATGCATCAAGAAATACTATTTAAATAGCCTCTTTTTAAGAAATAGTAAGTTTGGGACGCCTGGGTGCCTCAGTTGATTAAGCACCTGCCTTTGGCTCAGGTCATGATGCCAGGGTCCTGGGATTGAGCCCCACATCAGGCTCTCTGCTCAGTGGGGAGCCTGCTTCTCCCTCTGCCTGCCTCTCTCTCTCCTCTCTCTTTCTCTCTGAGAAATAAATAAAATCTTTGAAAAAAATAGTAAGTTTATATTGTAGTTGACACATGCTTAATTTTTAAACTGTGACATAAAATGGGCATATTTAGGCAAAATGCCTCTTCAGCTGCATTTCCCCACCAACTCTCCTAGGTAGTTTGCCACAGCCATAACCTAAAGGGCCAACAAGGAAGGAATTTCCATGCTTTTCCCCCTCTCTTAGCATTTTTTTCCCTGCTGCACTACATCCCTCTCATAATCAGTTACTCAACTTTACAAGGTAAGACAGTCTCAATATAAAGTGTTTACAGTTCCAGTAAGTTTAAGTAGGGTCTCAGGTTCCTTGTCTTTCTTAGCATAGATGTAAAACACCAAGTCCCCACCTTTCCATGTGTGTCAAGGATTTACTTTAGGGTTCTTCACTTTCTTCCTGTTGGTCTGCTAGAATCCTGTCACTTGACCTAAGCTAAGCTCTATTAACGACTTGTGCCGAGCTTGTATTTCTGACCTATGCTGAAAGTTTGAGTTGTGGCTTAAACTTCTTAAAAATGCTTAATGCACTCTTTCCAGGAATTTCAGGTTTACCAAAGAGATGCAGACTTTCCATAGAATTCTCACTCTCCCGATTGAGTTGCATCATTTAATGAAAATAGGTAGAGATTTGGAACTGGAAATTGTATGGGTGAATTGATAATGCTGTCAATAACATTCTTTTGATAATAACCATTTTGAGTGAAGTTTAAAAACCATCATGATCTGTGATGACTGTATGACTACTTCTGTTTCTCCATTCACTGAAACTTATCAAACAAAACCTACCAAAACAATCTGTTTGTTTTATTATAGAATATAATCATCTATCATTCCATTTGAAAATCATACTGGATTTTCTGTGAATATGTCAGGCAACTAGGAAGCCAATCTGTTGAATTATGTTTTCATTATGTGAATCTACTTTCAGAGTTATTCTAATAATTTCTAATTATTTTAATTAACAAATAAACATATGCAGGGGTGCCTGGGTGGCTCAGTTTGTTGGGCATTTGACTCATGGTCTCACCTGGGGTCTTGATCTTAGGGTTGTGAGTTTGGGCTGCATATTGGGCTCCACGCTTGGCATGGAGCTTACTTTAATTAATTAATTAATTAATTAAAATAAAATACAAACATATGCGAAAGAGGGATTGTCCAGTCTCCTATCTAGATTAGCAGGTGTTGAGTTCTTTTTCCCTTTCTCTTTGTTCTTACCTTTAATGCTTTTTAATCTGGCAAATGTCTCCCAGGTTCTCATTCATCAAATTTTTTCTTCACTGTATCTGAACCAAGAGATTGTTTTTAAACTCCTATTCTTCAGTACCTTTCTAAGATCTCTAACACTCTTTTATATATGCATAGCTCTGTATCTCCTTTACCAGTGTTGCTATTACTCCTGATTCATGTGCAGATTATACAGAGAAGAAGACAATAAAAGTTAGTAAATGTTTACTATGTGCCAGTCTGCTAAAGACTTTATATATATTGTTTTATTATACACATATAGACCATTTTCCAGGTTTAAAAAAATAACTATTATTTCTGTATAGCATTTGAATGTATAAAAATTTAACCCAGTTTAACATTGCTTTGTTTTACATATATATATAATATACTTATTATGTATGTTAATATTTTATATATGTATTATATATATAGTTAGAAACCTTTATTTCTCAGATCTCAGCATATTATTATCCTATACTTGAAGAATATATAATAAGTCTTTTTAAAAATGTGTTTCAGGGCGCCTGGGTGGCTTAGTGGGTTAAGCCGCTGCCTTCGGCTCAGGTCATGATCTCAGGGTCCTGGGATTAAGGCCCGCGTCGGGCTCTCTGCTCAGCAGGGAGCCTGCTTCCCTCTCTCTCTCTGCCTGCCTCTCCGTCTACTTGTGATCGCTCTCTGTCAAATAAATAAATAAAATCTTTAAAAAAAAAATTAAAAAAAAAATGTGTTTCAGCCTTTAGGTATTTACTTCCATCCTGTTGTTTTATTAGAGGTATTATTTTACTGATTGTGATAGGGAGAATTTGTTTATGCTGATGATTTCAAATATTTCTAGTCATTTTCCTGTCTCTTATTGAATTTATGATCACATTGTTAGTTTACTAAGTATGTGTTACCTACCCTTAAGTCCTTCTCTAGAATAAGTTTTTTGAAGTTCTAATTGATGTATATAATCTGAAATTCAAGTTATTATTTATATTTGAAGCAATGATATAAATTTGATTTCAGATTTTTAAAGGGAATGGAAAGAGAAATAAGGTCTCTTAAATAAATTTGTGAATTAGAAAAGGATTTTAAAAAATCTTAAAACATTTTAAATATTGGTCTCAAAACATTATCAGTAAAATGTTACTGACTTTGTACTTTCAGTCCAGCTAAGAATCTGGCAGAGAGCAATAAAAGGCAGTAGATAGTGTAAAAGTCATGCTTGTCACTGGGAGTGTGTTTAATCTTAAAGTTTATTTATCTGTTTTTCTTTTTTGCAATAGAATAGAAGCCGCAGAATAGTGAGGACAAGACAGTTAGTTACAAAGGCAGGCACTGATAAGAAGCAGTAAGAGGTTGTCAGAGTGAAGGAGCCAAGAGAAAATAATTGCTTATGAAAACACAGACACCCAAAATTAAAGGTATCTAGTTGATCCAGCAGTAAAATTTACAAAGTATGTTCCAGAAAGTGTGTATGGTAATATCTAAAATCTGTTAATAAAATTCTCTGGTTGAAGAGACCGTCATATGTACATTAACAAAATATGATGAATGATATTCATATGAAGGTTTAAAACAACTAGAAAAGTTGTTAAATTCAGGGTGCTCTTTAGAAGTTGAAGATAGTGTGTGACACATTTAGTAAGATGTCTCTCAATAATAAATTTTAATCTTTTCTTTTTTCTTTTTTTTTTTTTAAAGATTTTATTTATTTATTTAACAGACAGATCACAGGTAGGCAGAGAGGTAAGCAGAGAGAGAGACGGGAGGAAGCAGGCTCCCCGCGGAGCAGAGAGCCCGATGCGGGGCTCCATCCCAGAACCCTGGGATCATGACCTGAGTCGAAGGCAGAGGCTTTAACCCACTGGGTTTAAGCCACCCAGGCACCCCTTTAATCTTTTCTAATCTGGAAATTTAGTTATACTCTATATACAATATAGCATACTGTATATAAAAGACCAAAAACTTTATGTAAAGTTGCCTTGATTGGGCAGATGTCCTTAAGAAAATTAAAATACTTTATTTTTCAAACTTCCAATATGTGGACTCTGATAGAATGAGCATCTGTAATAACAGTCATTTTACTTAATATTTATAATGAATCTAAAGAGTTAGAATATACTGTCTTCATTTTTTAGGCTTGGAAACTGAAGAACAGAAAGATTAAGCAAGTTGCCCTAAGTCACATACCTTATAAGTAGTAGATGTGGAATTTTTTTTTTTAAAGATTTTATTTATTTATTTGACAGAGAGACATCACAAGTAGACGGAGAGGCAGTCAGAGAGAGAGAGAGAGAGGGAAGCAGGCTCGCTGCTGAGCAGAGAGCCCGACGCGGGCCTCGATCCCAGGACCCTGAGATCATGACCTGAGCCGAAGGCAGCGGCCTAACCCACTGAGCCACCCAGGCGCCCTAGATGTGGAATTTAAGTAAATTCTTCTCTAGAGAGTTTAGGGAATCTTTAGAATGAAAAATGCTGACTTATGGGTATGAATGGATACTTGTCTGGCTGAATTTATTCTGTATCTCTAAGGTCTCTCCTAATTCTGAGTATTCTGGGGTTTTCTGAAGTAAGGAGTAGTGTTTTCAAAATAGGATTTATATTTTACAGATGGTTTGTTAACAAAAAGAGATTATTTGAAAAAGAGAAGCCCCAGGAAAATCTTCTTTTGGTATGGAACATTCAAATTCAATATCAAGTCTCTGATAAGGGCTTCATCACACTTTAAGTTTGTAAAGAGAAAACCATCCTTCAACATGAGAAACGGTCTTAACAACCATTTAGCATCAACAAACAAAACATTTACGCACAGTGGGTAATTTTATAAAATTAAAGTGGGCATCATTTGATAGATCTCTGGACAAAGTAATTAAATGTAAACAAAAGAAGAACTTCAAGCATACTTGAAATAAGATATGTAAAGCATGAATCTTCTAGAAAGTTACATTCTTGCTGCTTGCATTTGTAATAGGCTTCAAAAAGGAAAGTTGTAGTGAAGCCTTTGCCATTGAGACTAAGTTGCTTCTTGGTGTCCCTCTGAAGCCTGATTTGTTAAGAAGATCACTAGACTTCAAGTAAGATTTATGATAATATGAAAATTAAAATGCCTCACAGTATTCCTAACAAATTTCTTGTGGTCCACATGTTATAAAAAAAGTAATAATTTTATTCAGTGTTTTCTTGTATTAATTTTTACTCCCCTCTTAAAAGCTTCAGCTTTATTCTGTGCAATCATGGTGTCTATGGCAGGGTGAAAGAAGTCAAATATTTTTCTTTTCTTAAATAGACATGCATTTAATTTCATTGGTAAGAATAAGATTGCTGTGGGTGCCTTATGTTTAGTTGGAACTCGGTATTTTTATTTTTGTTTGTTTTTCCATTTAGAAGCAGAAGTATTAGCTCTTAAAAAAAAAAGTTTTATATTTTCTAACATGGTGAGTATAAAATAAAGCCACTGCATTTTCATATAAATCAGAGCTCGGGGGTGATATAGTTAATGTTTGCAAATGTCTCTCTTGTGGAACTAAAATACTGGAATTTAGAAGCTTTTTTTTCCCCCTAACACATCTATCTATATTTGTTCTCTTTTTATGCTAGCCAGGAAATGAATTTGTCTCGTAAGCAAGAAAAAAAGTTATTTATCTCTGTCAGTACTAAAGACCGTATGGTTACTCTCTAAAAGAGGAAATGATAATTAATAAATCAATCTCTTATTTACACTTGAGTTCTAAAACCAATTGTTTCTGTTTTAGCTAAGCCTTTATGCTTGGATAATAAGCCACTTAGTAACCATTAGTAATGAAAACTATGTATAGATTTCAGAATGGGTTTGAATGATGTTGTCAGAAGTAGAAGTCCTATTTTTAAATGTCAGATAAATTACATAGAGTTTGCATTTTATGCCAAGAAATCAAATTTAGACATTGGTTTATATGAAATCACCTCTGATCAAGCCATGTAGATTTTCAATTGTAGTGTAAACAACCTTTCCTAAATTTATATTACAGAAAGGGATGAGAAAGCAGCTTTGGACTGGATGTTCAAGGTCATTGAATTTCAAACTGAGGAATTTATTTGTTGTTCTGTAGATTGCTGGGGGGCAAAGTCAGAAAATGGCAACTGAGGAAGGTGGATAGAATAACCTGGCTATTTTAAAAACGACGTTGAAAGTCTCAAGATGCCACTTCTGAAGAGAACTACTAGAGGAAGGATACTGAAGTATTTAGGGCAAGAGATATTACCAGCTTCAAGTTAGATGGTAACAAGTTCTGAACTTTATTTGCTGTGGGTGAGCAATAGTCCGTGATAGTAAATCGTGGATTAGCAAGAATAAATGATTCAAAATGATGCAACGGTCATACCCACTATAGCATCTGTTAGTGTCTACCTGCTTGCAGAACTGATGGAAACACTAAGTTGTTATTAGTACATTTTTAGATCAACCAGTTTGACATATTCTCACTTACTAATCATTGTTCTAAAAGTGACTCTCCTGGTTACTTTTGCAAAACCCACAAGAGCTTATTTTAGAAAACAGCAGTACAGTAGAAGGTGTTTGCAGACAAGATCCCCAGGTTTGAATCTCGGCCTCCTAACTTGCCAGTTATGCAACCTGGAGCCTATTTCTTCATCTCTCTGAGTCTTGGTTTATTCCTCTGCAGGAATTTACCTGCCTCATATGTAAGATAATGTGTATAAATGACCCAGCTCTGATCCACACTATTTGTCAATGAAAATGTGATTTGATTAATAACACCAAAAGTTTAAAGCATTAATCTATATGTTTGGAGTATCACAGTGTCAAGGGCAAAGACACTAAAGAGCCAGAAAGAAAACTTGGAGAGACATATACTGTATGTATTTCTGGGGCACTTTCCTGCCTTTGAACGTCATATCATATATAGTGCTAACTCAGTTTCAGTTCTATTTCTTATTCCTGATATGCTAAGATATCTTAAAATTCATAGATACTAGTTTAGATAATGTATTATATGTGAACTTCCCTATTCCATCCTTGTCTGTCATCATCTGACTTTATGTGCCTGGTAAGAAACCTACACAGAGTGGTCTAAATTGCCTTTGTTAATTTGCTTCAATCCTCAAGCTTGGAAACCTTTTCCATAAACTTCATAGTTTCTCATTTTACGATTAGAATTTGAATAGAAGTTAACTATCAGTGAAACAAGAGTACAAAATTAACTAAAAGCACTTCTTTCTCTCCAGCAAATCCTTAAATATTTTCCTAAAAGAATTTTGAGTCACAGCACTTCGTACCCTAGTGATGACTACTGTATTTAGTTTTGTTCCATTTCTACAAATGAGCAACTTGCAGAATATTGTACGAAAAATTTCCCAACATGCTTGAAAAACATATGGAAAGATGAAATAAGTAAATAATGATGTGGAGTTTGAGAGATGGAACATGAAAATGGCCAAGTGGGTATGTGAGAGAGTTCAGTAGATAGAAGAGAGTTCAAGCTCCCCAAATGATGCTGTGCTAAAAAGAATATAGATTTATTACATTAGTATTATTGGGCTTAAATTAGGTATTTCTTATGAATCCACTTTGTAAAATATGAGGCACTATTTTAACTTTTAGTGTTATTGCTAATGTCTTTTTAAAACCTGTTTTAAAAGTCTTTACTCTGAAGAGTCTATACAGAAAGCTTTTTTATCAGATAGTTAATAGATGCTATTTTTAGTATTAGTTTTAGCATTCATAGTTTAGAAATAACCTCTAGGTACCAGAATTTGAGGGAAGAGTCAGTCATCCTTCTCAAGGTCATGTATTCATTTGTGAATTGACATTTTAAGCATTGTGATTTCCAATGCCTTCATGTTTCATATTTCTGTTCAGGGCAAATCTGAAAATTCAGTATCACTTATTAATCATCCAACATTATTACTGTGAAAATAATTCTTTTCCACCAACTAAAAATATGCAACATAATACTTCCAGATTTATACCTGTATTTAACACCATCCTTCGAAACATCTATTCTTAAAAGTAAAATTAATATGCTGTGTTTTATGTAGCTGAAGTTACAAAAGAAGTTACAAAAAACTTGTTACAAAAGTTACAAGTCTTTTGTAACTTCTAATAATCAGCTTAATCTGATGTTAAACTCTTGATGGTTTTGGAACAGGAATTTTTGTTTGAGAGAAAGATTGGCTTGTTAACTGAATTATGCAATTATAAGTAAATGTGGTCACAGCTGCTTTTGATTTCTTTGTTATACACCTGATTGGAAACAAGTTTTTAAAAATATTTTTCCATTTCTTACACTGACACCTAGTGTTCACTATTCCTGATATCTTACATATTGAAATTTAGTTATTAATAGCTATGGAACTAGAATTTCATTAAACTTTTTTTTAGCAGTGCACCTGTTCACAGACCAATTACTCCTATTTTCAACACCAAGTAAGACACACTTTTTCTAGTTACATAATAACACCATTGTGAATCAGTTGCTGAGGCTATTTGGGACACAACAAAACTCAAAGAAGCATAGAGTTTTGGAGATGGAAGGACCTCAAGGGAGACTGTAAAACCAAGAGTCTTAAGATCGCAGTGCTGTATTATGTAGGCACATAGTTCCTTCAACTCACACAAGTCCAAGTGAGTGTTTTGTTTATATGAGCTTGGTTCCTGATGATAGAAGTAACAGGGCACATTTAGTCATGTAAGCATTGAAGATTTGATATTGCTAGTTGGTGGGGAGTGAAGCAAGATTGAGTTGTTTCTCATTTTTTGTTACTGAGGTATAATTGACATAAGACATTGTATTAGTTTCAGTGTATAGCATAGCATTTGGTATTTGTATATATTGCAAAATGATCACCACAATAAGTCTAGTTAACATCCATCACCATTCATAATTTCAATTTTTTTTCATGTGATGAGGACTTTTAAGATCTACTCTCTTAACAAATTTCAAATATGCAATACAGTATTATTAACTATAGTTACCACACTGAGAATTTCTTATTTTTTAAAAGAGTGCCCTTATGATATTGTATGTTTCCTATTTCTTGTGAACTCTTAAGGATGATTTAAGTGCTTCAGTTTTTTCTGGTAATAAAGTTTAAAAATCTAGATTAATAATCAGATTACCTACAATTAAGTGAAAATGTATATATAAGTTAGAGAAAATTTATTTATAAAGTAAGCAGTTATTAAACCAGAAATCCAGGTGGCCAGTGCACAGAATGAAATTTATTCATTTCATTGTTTCTGTCTTTCATTAAAGTGGGGAAAGATTTTAGTAAGGTGAAGATTTTTAACCTAGGTAGAACATTTGAGGATTTACAAAGTCAGTAACAAAGACTAATTTCCAAGTCATCTCTAATAAAATTGCTGCAAACTTCAGAGTATTTGAATATCCAAATATGTCTTTCAGTGGAGTATGAGTTTTTCACACCTAAAAATTAAACATTTTAGATACAGGAGATAATCATTATTGAATTATATTTCATATTAATGGTGTTAATAGTGTTTTAGGTAATCTATGAAATTTGAAAGGGGAACGTTATGTCATAAGCTATTGTTTTATAATTTATGTAATATCTTTTCCCAAGACAAGGAAAAACATTTGGTCATCCTTCCTTTAACCCATTCATTACTTATTTATCATCTGCTCTTTGATAAGCACTATTTTAGATGCAGAAGGTAGATGTCTACTGAAGTCTTCATGCTATTTTGGTTAACAGAAAAGATAAGACTAAAGAAATGTAAAAAAATTAAAGGAGAATTTTGTTTTGGGTTTTTTTTTTTAAGATTTTATTTGTCAGAGAGAAAGGGTGCACAAGCAGGGGAGCAACAGGCAGAGCAGGCAAGGTAGAAGCCAGCTGCAGGCGGAACAGAGAGCCCAATGCAGGGCTCGATCCCAGGACCCTGGGATGAAGGCAGATGCTTAACCGACTGAGCCGCCCAGATATCCCTAGAGAAGAATTTTGATTACCATTTCTTCATTTTTAATTTCTAGTATATTTCTCACATGATTCTTTTCTGGGTTGGATCTCAGTGTGTTTCTGAATTACTATTTTCAAGATTCTTTTGTTCTCTTTAGTTACACTGTAGCACATTTGACATAAAAGATCTGAAAAGAATTTATCAAAAATGAGTAATAAAGTAGGTAACAGTTATGGAGCACATAGTTTTTCTTTGGCCTAAATGGGTTGAAACTTTTAATTTGGAATGTCAGCATACATTTATATTCAATAAAAATCAGAGCAGTAGTAAATAATGTACATAAATATTATGGTTCTGTGTGTAAGATGCTTCAAAATAATTATCAAATATTTAAGGCTTCTTATTATAAGGCAGAACAGGAAACCTTCGGATTGCATTGTTTTCCCAGGCACTTACTGAAAATGCATTGATAATGCACCTTCTTTTATTTGTAAGTTCACTAGCTTCCATTTTATTCAAATTCTTTTTCTTGTTTAGAAGCCCAAATAAAATTAAAGGCATCACACTTACATATAACTGAGTGAAAGTTTTCCTGACTGTTTTACTTTTCTGTTACAGGTGTAAGAATGGGCCGAGACAGGCAGTTACTTTAGAATAGTGTCTGGTTTAATGTTTTATCAGGCCCAAGAGTGAAATATTCTGCAACTACTGTAATTTTGTATTGCTACCCTCAAAGCAGAATCCTGCTAAGAATAGTATTTAGTTGTGTGAATTCTGATAAAATAAAATCCTGTCTCTTAAATTACACTGCATATACAAGAGGGAGAGTTAGGTCAGATGGGATCGTTAGCCCCCCAGGAGTTCCGTCATCTGGTTCCATCCAGGAAATGTGTTTATTGATACAGGTGTTGAAAATTGTTTCAGTAATTGGGGATATAATGGTACATAAAGTACCTGCCCTCATGCAGCTTATATTTTGGTAAATAAATGAATAATGCGAGATAAGGAAAGGGAAAGGTATAATTAGATCACTTCATTTGAGATGATATTTGAGCAAAATATTAAAGAATGAATTACCATGCATTGATCTAGGGGAAGAGCATTCCAGACTGAGGGAACAGGAAGTATAAAGCCCTCCAGACTGGAATGAGCTTCAGAAACAGTGAGAAGTAACATTGTTTGGAGTGGAATGAGTGAGGGGTCAAATGGTAGGAGATAAGGTATAAAAGGTACACAAGGGCTGGATTACGTGGGGACTGTATCTCTTCTCTCTGTCACTTTCACTCTGTATGGGTAAGAAGTTTTTCAATGGTTTGATTTACACTGACAGATAAATCATGTTAAGGAGTTGAATTTTGTTCTAAGTCTGATAAAACTACTAAAATTTTTAATAGGGGACTGATTTGTGCTCTGATACAAGGTTTATTTTAAATTTAATTTTTTAGAGTTTGACTTTGAGGCAAAAGCACACAAGAGTCAGAAGTATCTTTATCCAAGCAAAGGAAATGTACTAATTTTTTTTTTTTTACCATTCCAACAATTTCTAAGTGTACAGTATCATATTTTCAACTAGGTGCATGTTGTGTAACGGATCCTCAGAACCCCCTGTATGATTTAAAGCTTTTAAAAAATGACTCTGGCTGCTCTGTGGTGATGAGGCTGTAGGAGTTTGAGAATGGAAGCATGGAAACTAGTTAAGAGGCTTCTGTCAGGGACGCCTGGGTGGCTCAGTTGGTTAAGCGGCTGCCTTCGGCTCAGGTCATGATCCCAGCATCCTGGGATCGAGTCCCACATTGGGCTCCTTGCTCAGCGGGGAGCCTGCTTCTCCCTCTGCCTATACCTACCACTCTGTCTGCCTGTGCTCATGTTCGCTCCCTCTCTCTCTCTCTCTTTCTAACAAATAAATAAATAAAATCTTTAAAAAAAAAAAAAAAAAAGAGGCTTCTGTCATGGTTTGTGGAAAGCTTGCACTGGTGTGGTGCTGGCGGCCAGATGATCTAGCTTTGTTTTGAAGGTGGCACCAAACAGGACTTCTGATAGAGTTGATATTAGATGTGAAGGTATGGAAGAAATCAAGGGTCACCTTTAAAATTTTCATCTGAACAACTAGATGACCGGTAGTTTTATAGCAAAAAAATTAGCATTTATTTGTGTTAAAGTTGAGATGTCCATAAATGTAAGTGGGGGAGTCAAGTCAGCAGTTTAATATGTGACTTAAATTCATGAAAGAGGTTTGTGCTAAAGATAAAAATTTTGGAGTCATTACCATATAAATGGGGTTTAAAGTCGTAAGATAGTCTGAAGTCACTGAGGAGAAGGAAAGAGGAAGACTGGAGAGTGGCCCCTGGAGGTATTCCAGCATTCATAGTTTGGAGAAAAGACATAAGCCCTTGCCATGGGTGTTACTAGCAGAGTGTGGTATCCTGGTAGCCGGGTAAAGAATGTGTCTCACATCCTGTTGGGAGGTGCAAAGGAGGACAAGGAGTTGATTATTGAATTTGATAGTATTTGGCAAAAGTAGTTCCAATTCAGTGATAGAGACAAAAAAAAAACTTTCTAGAATTAATCACAAAGAGAACTGGAGATGAGAACGTGAAGGCAAAAATGACAGTCAATCTGTTAAAGAATTTTTGCTCTAAAAATCGTGTGTACATATGTCCCAGCTTGCTCAAGAAGTCCTGGTTTATGGCCATGATCCCAGCATGATCCCAGCATTACGTCCATTTCTACAGTCAAAAATGTAGGAGAGGATGTGGCATTAAGAGAGGATCTTACTGAACCTATAAGTGTTATTCTAATGAATTAACAATATAGTTATGCTGTAGACTTTAAATTCTGACTAAAAGGACAAAGCAACTGTGCTCCACTTAGTCACTTTTGTTGTGTATTTCCCATGCCTGAACATGGTTTACTCATTGTACTGTTTTAAGTGTTTAGTGCAACTTTCCTGGGAAGTCTATAGGTTAATAAAGATTATGCTTACTTTTTCTTTAGTAAACTTCTCTAGTGTAACACAACACAGAGACACAGAGGAGTACATAGATCATGAGCATTAGCAGCCTGATTAGTTTCCACGGAGTGAGTGCACTCATTGAACAGCATACGGCTCATTAAACACTACATGGCCAGCACCCAGGGACCTCCCTCATGACTCCTTCTAGATACTACTTCCCTTCCAAGGACAACCACTTTTATGACTTCTTTTCGTTGTTTACTTTTTAATTTGAAATAACTGTAGACACAAAACATTGCAGAAGTAACACAGAGCTTCCTGGGAGCCCTTCACCCAGCTGCTTTTGATGGTAACATCTTACCCAAAACCAGGAAATTGAGATTAGTAAAACACTATCAACTAGGATTTCTCCAGTTTTTACATACAGACATGCATGTGTGTATGTAGCTCTATGTCATTGTATCACATCTGAACACTTGTATAACCATCACCAAGGTCAAGATACGCACTTCCTCTGTCACCCCACAAAAAGACTCATTCCTGCTGCTCCTTGATATCTGAGCAGCTGTTCCCCTAACTCTCTTCTTTCCTTCCCTTGGCATTCGATAATCAGTTACCCACCTCTGCAGTTTTCCAAACAACATCATAAAGTGACTAATATTCTGAGATTGCCTTTTAAAATAAATCAGCATAAAGATTTTGAGATCATTCCAGGTTGTTGCAGGAGTCAATAGTATGGTCTTTTTATAGCTTAGTAGTATGTCCTTTTCTGGATGTACCTCGGTTTTTTGTTGTTGTGTTTTTTTTTTTATGTATTCATCCGTTGAGGACATTTGAATTATTTCTAGTTTTGAGCTAAAACAAATAAAACCACTAACATTTGCATTCAAGTTTTTGTGTGGACATAGTTTTCATTTCTCTAGCATAAATGCCATGGATTTGTGATTGCTGGTTATATGGGAAAGTTTTAGATTCAAAGTTAAAATCAAAAGTTAAATTTTTTAAAAGAAACTACCAAGCTGTTCCCAGAGACGCTCTTTGACTTTGCATTCACATTAGCAGTGTATGAAAGATCTGGTTTTTCTGTATACTGACCAGCATTTGATATTGCCGGTAGTTTTTAGTCCTACTTATCAGTGTATAGAAGTATCTCTTTGGATATTCATCTGCCCTCTCCAAGTAGCTAATGATGTTAAATATATTTTTGTCCCTTATTTACCATAGGTCTATCCTGTCTAATGGAGTGTTCGAGTCTTTTAACCATTTTTTAATTGGAGTGTTTGTTTTCTTACTGCTGAGTTTAGAGAGTTCCTTTTTTGTTCTGGATGCAAGTCCTTTGTTGGATTTGTCATCTGCAAATATTTTATCCCAATCTGTGTCTGTTTTGTTTTGTTTTTTCTTAACAGAATATTCTGACTTCTAACACCATAAATATAGTTTTGCTCACTTTGAACTTTATATAAGTAAAATCTTACAGTGCGTATTCTTCTGAGTCTAGCTTCTTTGACTCAACATCATGTTTGCGTGATTCATTTTGTTGTTATGTGTAACAATAGTTTATACTCATGCAGGGTAGCGTTTCATTGTGTACATTTGTAACAGTTGATCAAATTTACTTTTATGTACATTTGACTTATTCTGATTTAGAGCTATCATCTAATAATGCTTTCATGAATATTCTTGAACAAGTTATTTTGATTTTTGTTGGATGTACTTAGGGGCAGAATTTCTGTCATGTAGTATGCAAAAGTTCAACTTTAATAAATAATGACAAATAGTTTACCAGAGTGGTTATATCAGTTTATGCTCCTGCCAACAGTGTATGAGACTTTCAGTTACTTCACATCCTTGCCATCACTGGTATCGCCTTTCTTCTTTATTTTAGTTGTTCTGGTGGGTATGTATATTGTAATATATTTTTTATTATAGTAAAATATATGTAACACAAAATTTATCCTCTCAACTATTTCTCAATGTACAATTTAGTGTATTAGTATTATTTAACTCCATTAACATTATTTAATATAGTGTCATTTGCATTTCTAATACTCTTAATGTGAGGTAGGTAGTTTTCTACAAAATGATTTTGAGATCATTAGGTGCCCTCTAATTCTGCTGTTAAACAGGTGACTCCACTATAATTAAAGTGTTTAAAATGCAAATGTAAAATTAGAGTTATGCCTTTTTACAATCCTGTCCATATTGGAAATAATGGGTCTTCATAGGCAGTTGGAAGTGTTACCATCTGCATTACACTCAGATCTAATCTCTCCTTTGCCAGAATAATGACGGTATTAAAATGGAAACCAGTAGTTCATTTAGGTAATTGATAATTCTTTATAGAGGAGGGACTTGTTACATCAGCTGTGAGGCTAAGTGAAACAAAAATTCTCATGTCTTTTATGAAAATGCGGAACACTTTGTGATTTTCTTTCTAAAACCATATCTACTCCAGGATTACAATGAAGGGTGGATTTCAGAGATCCACACTCAAAGTTCTTGACATACCTCTTTAGCCTCCTCAACTAGAGACTTCTGGGGCAGGAGGATAAACTTTGGAGGATTTAGAGGTGGTATTACAATGTGGAAGAGCAATTTTCCTTAAAGCACATGTTATAGGTAACTTTCCTGGCCTTATATTGAACAAGACCGTGAATTTCTTCTACCTGTGAGAGAGTCTGTGACTTAGTTTCTTCTTTTGTGAGCTTAGTTAGATAAATGAAGCCGAAAACATCAATTTCTTCCCTTAGAGGTATTTTCTTTTCTTTTTGCTATCTTTTTCTTTTTTTGTTTTTAATGACTTGTATTTCCACTTTAAAAAGTTTATGTCAAGTTAGATTCATCTTTTATAAAATCTTAATTGAAGGATAAAAGAGAGGGAGAAATGCCAGGAGTTGGTAGAACATAGTATCTATATGTCATGTATAAAGTATTCAATTTATGTTTTTACCTTTTTAAGTATACAGTATTGTTGCAAAGAATATTTTTAAAGTAGCGGCTCACTTTATTTTATATCTGAAATTTAATAACAATTCTTGTTCTCTAGAAAGAGGACTAATCCAAAATGGCAGGCAACTCAGAAATCATTTGTACTTAATTTAAGAATGCAGTTGTAGCTATCAGTGACAATATGGATGCATCTGATGTTTTCTGCTATTTTTCTGGGAATAAAGTTATGAAAATAATAGTAAGGACTGACCCAGCCCAGGAAATGCTAAAAAGCTATTTCATTCTGTACCTCCAGACCATAACTTCATCCGCCCAAGTCTTTTCTGTAAATGCATGAGCTAGAACTTAAAAAACATATAAAAACATAAAAACCATAAAAACATAAATGTTAAAAAGCCTAACTAAAAACATAAATATTATGGGACAACAAAGTCACTGTATTGAGAACCTGAAATCAAACCATTTGAATTTTATTTAATATATATTAGCCAATCAAATTTGAACTTGGTGAGCAATTTTTTCTCAATAACTTCTCTCATTCACTGATTTTTTTCTCACTCTGTCTTCTGAACTCCCTTAGCACCTATTCTTTGTTTTGTTTTTTACACATGTTCACTGTAATAATATATGAAAAACTGAGAAAGGAAAGATCATTTGAATTCAAATTGGTTTCCATTCTGAGATAATTATTACTGTTTTGTTCACCATCCTGTTGTACTTTTCTTTTCCTATATGTACACACATAGATGTGTGTAATTTAAAAGAAATAAATTATATGAACAGATTCTGAACAATCTTTTTTTTTTTTTTTTTACCTTTCTTAATCTCTTCCTATCAAGTACCTACTATAAATGCCTTGGTATATAGCTTTCTATACTTTCTCCATAAATATTTAGAGAGAAGTTACAGCTATAGTAGTGGTCTTTTGTCATTGTTTTATAAAAATGAGATCATAAATTACTTAAACTGCATCTAGTTTTCTGCTTGCTTTTCATACTTACCATATTACTCCCTCATTCCCTTTCAAGGTTTTATAATATTCTTAGAGTGTGAGATTATCCCATATTTCGTTCAGCTGTTGCATTGTTGATGGACATTCACTTATAATTTTTGCTACTCCTACATGTAATCCTTGTAATATATCCTTTTGTGTCATCGGCCCCACAGTGGAATTGCTGAACAAAAGTACATGTTACCTGGTATTACTAGATATCTCTTCAGAAATACTCTTGGGGCACATGGATGTCTCAGTGGGTTAAAGCCTCTGCCTTCGGCTCAGGTCATGATCCCAAGGTCCTGGGATCAAGCCCCACGTTGGGTTATCTGCTCAGCGGGGAGCTGCTTCCTCCTCTCTCTCTCTGCCTGCCTCTCTGCCTACTTATGATCTCTGTCAAAGAAATAAATAAAATCTTAAAAAAAAGAAAGAAATACTGTTAACTATTTTTATTTGCACTGGTATTATTTGCCCTTAGAAGTTGTGACCATGGTGTAATTTGCATGTCTGATGATTTACAGCGCTGCCCCACTGCAGCATTTGATTTGCATTTTCCTTTCTACAGACACAGCACAAGAACATTCTACTCATCTTCATCACTTTCATTTGTTGCTCTGTACATAGCCTCTTTGTAGCCTCATCCATTTTTCTATTAAATGTTTTTTTATATTTTTGTTACCTGCTTGAATGATGATTCATTTTCAAATGGCTTTACCACATCTCTGTTTAGAATGGTGTTCCCTATAATTTTCATTAACCAGAATTTATTATATTTAGGTAGCTGGCTTTTTTTTTTATATGACTTGGAGATTTTATTAGCAAGGACTCCTGAATATTATCAAATTCTGTTTCATTATTTATATATATGATTCTTTTCCCCCCTCTAATCTTATGTTTCAGAATGACAAATTTTCTGAAATTTTCTTGAAATGTTTGAAGTTTTTAATTTTGAAAACTGGCATTTTCTTGCATTCCTAGAACTACTTGATCACAGCATGTAATTCTTTTGGTTTATTCCCAGATTCTGTTTGTAATAGTTTATAAAAGTTTTATAATTTTTTCTCATTTAATATCTTTATCAGGTATTAATTTTTAAGGTTTTTCTGATTTCACAAAATGAGCCATTATATCCTTGAGTCTGGAATAGTTTAAAATTGAAAATATTTGTTCTTTTTAAAGTTTAGATCAAAATAAGGTGGAAGATTTTTTGACACTGGGGTCTTTTGAAATGGTTGATCTTTATTAAAGTTCACAGAATCTTCTCAGATAATTGGTCTGGTTATGATTTTTACTTCTGAGGTTAAATTTCTATTTTATGTTTTGCTAGGAAACTTTTATTTTTCTTTAGGTTTTCAAATTTTTATAGTCACACCTATTAAAAGTTGCTTAAGCACACGTCCATTCTTACTTTGTTTCCTAGTAACAGCTCCTGTGTTTTGGCACAGTGTTGTCCGGAACAAAAGACTCCAGATGCTAGCCAGACCTATGGTTCATATTATGGTGGGACAAGTCTTTTAGTTTTGGGGGCAAGCTGCTTAATTCAGAAGTGGCGGCTGGATCTGGAGCAGCTACCCTATGTTCAAAATGACTTGTGCGCACATCCACGCACCAAGACAGGGGAGCGGGATGGAGGTTGTAGATAACATTGTGCAGATCTACTATAGCCACACTGGCCTACCTTCTTTGGGACTTCTGTTTTCTTTTTTCTCTTTATAGAAAATAATAAGCTTCCATATTGTTTAAAAGATACTATTTTGGGGTTTCCTTTGATGTGCAATTGAACCAGTCCTGACTGACACAATAGCCACAAATTTGCATTTAATACAAGAACATCCCTTGATGCTCACATCTATTCAGTTCCTGAATTCAGATTGTGTTCATATAGAGCTCATATAGGAAGTTCATATAGCTAAAGGTACCATGCTGTTGGAATCTGCTTTTTTCTGAGTTTCTGATAGAGATTTATTAAAAAATTTATCCCTATTGATTTTTTTCCTCCATTCAGATTATGAAGGTTTAAAGAAATAATTGTTTTCCTTCCACATCTGTGGAATAGTCCTTTCTTAAATTGCCTGTTTTTCTCTTTCATTCCTTCATTAATCTCCAAGGGAGTTTATCAGTTTTAGCAGTCTTCTGAAAGAATTAGCACTTAGATGGGTTTGTTATGTCTACATTATTTTTTCTGTTTTCCTTTTGATTAATTTCTTCTTTTATCTTTGTCCCTCTTTCTGGTTCATTATTATTTTTTAATTGTTCTTTGTTCCCTAATTTCTTAAATTTAGGACTAAGTTTACTAGGTTTTTTTTTAATGAGTAACTAGATTTATGGCCATTAATTTTCTTGTAATTACAGTTTTAACTCTGACCCATAGCTTCCTGTTTTCATTTGCTATCCATGTAATTTTCAGTAAGAGGTTTGATTTCTTCTTTGCTCCATGGAGAGTGTGCCAGTTATTTGAGTACTTTAACAATCCTTTTTTATTTCTAATTTTGTTGCAATGTGAACAGAGAATATGTGCTTTACGTTTTATATATTTATGTTTTGTATATTTGTTCAAATTGTGTGGCCATATAGCCAAATATGTGGTCATTTTGTATTTGTTTTGGGGGCATAAAAAATTGGAATTTTTTTTTAACTCAAGGGATTTAAGAACAGATGGAGGTGTGTGTGTGTGCAAGCACTTACATATCCATATACATAAAATACATGATTGCAATATTCAGTTCACCTGTATCTTTAGTAGATATGGCCAATTCTGAGAGAGATGTATGGAAAACTTAATTAAAAAAGAAACATTTTTTTATTAAGTCTTGAATTTCTAGTATTTTATATTTTATGGTTAACTTCTACCTTATTTGAATGTACAGTTTTATATATCTGTTTTATCTTCATAAATTGTGGCTTATAATGTTGTATAACTCTTGTATTTCCTTTGCTAACATTGAAATCTGCTTTTTGTTTAAATATTTTATTTAAGAGAGAGAGCAAGATAGAGCACAAAAAGGGGGAGGAGCAGAGGGAGAGATGCAGACTTTCCACTTAGCAAGGAGCCTGATGCAGGACTTCATCCCAGGTTCCTGGGATTATGACCTGAGCCAAAGGCACATACTTAATCAACTGCGCCACCCAAGCACCCTCTGCTATCTTTTTTATTTATGATTTCCTTATATTCCTTATTCATCTCTTAGCTTTCAGAATACAGAATACTTGTTTGTTTTGTTTTAGGGGGAACTTTTTGTTTTTTTAATGGAGAGAACATGTACATGAGCTGAGGGGGAGCGGCAGAGAGAGAGGGAGAGAGAGAATCCACACTTAGCATGGAACCCATTGCAAGGCTTGATCTCAAGACCCTGAGATCAAGACCTGAGCTGAAATTGAGAGTCAGATGCTTAACAGACTGAACCACCCAAGCACCCCAAGAATACTTGTTTTAAATAACATATACATTTATTTTTTTAGTCTGTTTTTTAGCAAAAGTAGTCACCTATTTCAAAATCTTAACCTATTTTTTCAAAATCTTATGATTATTGATTTTTCGTGTTTTCTCTATGTTAACCTTAGTTGTTAATTTTATCAGGTTACCATTTATAGTTTTCTTCTTACTACTTCTTGAGTTTTCCTATATTTTACATTCCAGTAATAGTTATCTTTCCCTTCTTGTCACTTGCCATTTCATTGTCCTGCCACCACTTAAAAACAAAATACCCACAATTGCTCCCATTAAAATAGTTTGTTCCTCTGCCATTCCCCATATTTAAGAATGCTTTTATTTTTCTGTTCTACCTTGTCCCAAGTAACATTTAGAACACTGTTGTTTCTCTGTTCCTCTGAGTTCCTACATTTTACTGAGAGAGTTAAGTATTTTTAATTCTACATTATTCCTGGCAATGTGTTTCTTCCATTTCAAGAATCTATAATAGTTTATCAATATCCCATTAGCTTTAATCATATTTAATCTATTATAACAAAGCTCTTTTTTATTAATTCTTTTTATTAATGTATAATATATTATTTGCCCCAGGGGTACAGGTCTGAATCATCAGGCTTACACATTTCACAGCACTCACCATATCACATACCCTTCCCATTGTCCATAACTCAACTACCCTCTCCATACCCCACCTCCCCCAGCACCCTTCAGTTTGTTTTGTGAGATTAAGAGTCTCTAATGGTTTGTCTCCCTCCTGATCCCATCTTGTTTCATTTTTTCCTTCCCTACCCCCCAAGCCCCCCAACTTTACCTCTCAAATTCCTCCTATCAGAGAGATCATATGATAATTGTCTTTCTCTGATTGACTTATTTCACTCAGCATAATACCCTGTAGTTCCATCCATGTCATTGCAAATGTCAAGATTTCATTTATTTTGATGGCTGCACAGTATTCTATTGTATATATATACCACATATTCTTTAGGCATTCATCTGTTGATGGACATCTAGGTTCTTTCTTTTATATATGGTTTATTTATTGTTTATAGCAGCAATGTCCACAATAGACAAACTGCTTTGTCAAAGATTAGTTGACCATATCGTTGAGCGTCTATTACTGGGCTCTCTGTTCTGTTCCATTGATCTATGTGTCTGTTTTTGTGCCAATACCTTACTGTCTTGATGATTACAGTTTTGTTATAGAGCTTGAAGTCTGGAATTGTGATGCTACCAACTTTAGCTTTCTTTTTCAACATTCTGTATAAATTTTAGGATTATTTGTTCCATTTCTTTGAAAAAAATTGATGGTATTTTGATAAGGATTGCATTAAATGTGTAGATTGCTCCAGGTAGTATAGACATTTTCACAATATTTGTTCTTTCAATTCATGAGCATGGAACGTTTTTCCATTTCTTTGTGTCTTCCTCAATTTCTTTCATGAGTACTTTATAGTTTTCTGAGTACAGATTCTTTGCATCTTTGGTTAGGTTTATTCGTAGGTATTTTATGGTTTTGGGTGCAGTTGTAAAGGGAATCAACTCCTTAATTTCTCTTTCTTTTGTTTTACTGTTGGTGTATAGCAATGCAACTGATTTCTGTGCATTGATTTTATATCCTGACACTTTACTGAATTCTTGTATAAGTTCTAGCAGTTTTGTAGTGGAGTCTTTGGGGTTTTCCACATAAAGTATCATATCATCTGCAAAGAGTGAGAGTTTGACTTCTTCTTTGCCAATTCAGATGCCTTTTATTTCTTTTTGTTGTCTGATTGCTGAGGCTAGGACTTCTAGAACTATGTTGAATAGCAGTGGTGATAGTGGACATCCCTGCCGTGTTCCTGAACTTAGGGGAAAATCTATCAGTTTTTCCCCATTCAGAATGATATTTGCTGTAGGTTTTTCATAGATAGCTTTGATGATATTGAGGTATGTACCCTCTATCCCTACACTGTGAAGAGTTTTGATCAAGAAAGGAGGTTGTACTTTGTCAAATGCTTTTCAGCATCTATTGAGAGTATCATATGATTTTTGTTCTTTCTTTTATTAATATATTGTATCACATTGATTGATTTGTGGATGTTGAACCAACCTTGCAGCCCAGGAATAAATCCCACTTGGTTGTGGTGAATAATCCTTTTACTGTCCCTTTAAATAATCCTTTTAATGTAGGTGGGATTCTTTTAGCTAGTATTTTGGTGAGAATTTTCCCATCTGTGTTCATCAAGGATATTGGTCTGTAATTCTCCTTTTTGATAGGGTCTTAGTCTGGTTTTGGGATCAAGGTAATTTTGGCCTCATGAAATGAGTTTGGCAGTCTTCCTTCCATTTCTATTGTTTGGAACAGTTTCAAGAGAATAGGTATTAATTTTTCTTTAAATGTTTGGTAGCATTCCCCTGGGAAGCCACCTGGCCCTGGGCTCTTGTTTGTTGGGAGATTTTTTGATGACTGCTTCAATCTCCTTACTGGTTATGGTCTGTTCAGGTTTTCTGTTTCTTGCTGGTTCAGTTTTGATACTTTATACATCTCTAGGAATATATCCATTTCTTCCAGATGGTCAAATTTGGTGGTGTATAGTTGCTCATAATATGTTTTTATAATTGTATTTCACAAAGTTCTTTTTTTAATTAATTGTTTCCTTTTTCAATTTTATTAAGATATAGTAGACATACAGCACTGTGGAAGTTCAAGGTGTACATATTTTGTGAAATGATTACCACAGTAAGTTTAGTTAACCTTCATCATCTCATAAATACAAAAAAAAAAGGAAGAAAAGTATTTGTAAAATCTATTTTTGAATAGACTTTAATATATACAGCAGTTTTCGGTTCATTGCAAAATTGAGCAGAAAGTACAGCTTCCCATATACCCCTTGCCCTCACACATTTATAGATTTTCCCATTATCAGCATCACCCCTCACCGTGGTACATTTGTTGAAACTAATGAACCTGCATTGACACGTCATTATCACCTAGACCCCAAGTTTACTTTAGGGTTCATTCCTGGTGTTTGTATATTCTATGGATTTGGACAAATGTATAATGACATGTGTCTGTCATTTATATGTTTCTATCTTGGGTTCATAAATATTTATAAATGTTATGTTTTCTTGTTGAATTGATCCCTGATTATATAATGATCTTTTTATGTCTCATTACATTTTGGTTTAAAGTCTATTGTCTGCATAAGCATAGCTGCCCTAGCTTTCTTTTGATTTTCATTTGCGTAGAGTATCTTTTCCCATCCCTTCACTTTCATTCTGTGTGTGTCCTTACTTCTGAACCAAGTCTCTTATAGACAACAGTATAGTTGGGTCTTGTGTTTTTTGGTTTGGTTTTGTTTTTTGTTTTTTGTTTTGTAAATCTGTTCAGCCCCTCTATATCTTTTGATAGGAGAATTTAGTCCACTTAAATTTAAAGTTATTGATTGGTGTGAATTCACTATTGACATTTTGTTCATTGTTTTCTGGCTGTTTTTTAGTTCCTTTGTTCCTTTTTTTTACTCCCTTCCTTTGTGATTTGACGATTTCCTGTTGTGATATGCTTAGATTTCTTTCTTGTTATCTTTTATATATCTACTACAGGTTTTTCCTTTGTGGTTACCATGAGACTTAAATAAAATATCTTAGAAACGTTTATTGTAAGCTGATAACAACTTAACTTCAAATGCATACTAAAGCCCTACATTATTATACTCCCCCACCAACATTTTATATTTCTAATGTCCTAATTTGCATTTCTTTACTTTGTATATCCATTAATAGGATATTATAGTTATAGCTGTCCTTTAGCCTGTATACTAGATTTACAAGTGATTTACCCACCACCATTAAAACATTTGAGAATTAAGAATTTTTTTGAGAATTATGAATTTAACTATATATTAACTTTGCTGGTAAGATTTATGTTTTTGTCTTTCTTTTTTTTTTCTTGTTACTAATTAGAAGCCTTTTCTTTCACCTTAAAGAAGTCTCTTGAACATTTCTTACAGGGCCATTCTTGTGGTTATGTATTCGTTAGGCTTTCCTTGTCTGGAAAATTGTTCCTCTCTCCTTCAATTCTAAAGGACAGTTTTGCCAGGTAGACTATTCTTGAATGCCAATTTTTTTTTTTCTTTCACCACTTTGAATATATTTTGCCATCTTCTTCTGGCCTGTAAAGTTTCTGCTGCAAAATCTGCTGACAGTCTTATGGGGGTTCATTTGTACATAAAAAGTTGATTTTCCCTTGTTGCTTTTAAGATTCTCTCCTTATCTTTAACTTTTGACAGTTTAATTATGTGCTCCAATGTAGGTCTCTTTCGATTCATCTTCTTTGAAATTTGTGCATGTCATGGATCTGGATGTCTATTTCCCCAGATTAGAGAATTTTTTAACCATTATTTCTTCAAATAAGCTTCTGCTCCCTTTGCCTTTCTCTTCTACTGAGACCCTTATTATGCAAATATTGGTCCACTTGATGGTGTCTCATAAATCCCCTTTTACTCTTTTTCATCCTTTTTTCTTTTTACCCATTGTATTGAACAAATTTTACTACCTTGTATTCAAGTTCACTAATCCTTTTTTCCTTTTCATTTTGACTGCTGGTAAATCTTTCTATTAAAATATTTCAGTTCGGTTATTGTTTCCTTCAACTCTGATTTCTCTCTTGTACTTTTTAGTATTTTCTATCTCTTTGTTGAAAGTCTCACTTTGTTCATGCATTGTTCTCCTGACCTTGATGAACAGCTTTATGACTGTTAAAGTGAGCTCTTTATCAGGTTAATCATTTATCTCCATTTCCTTAAGATCAGTTTCTAGAGTTTTCTTCTTCTGTTCCGAACATTATCTTCTTTTTCTTCATTTTCCTTGACTCTTTTGATTTCTGTGCATTAGAAAAAGGAGCCACTTTTCCCAGTCTTGATGGAATAACCTTGAATAAGAGATGAAATTTGTCATTCAGCCTGGCACATCTTGGTTGTGTATCATACCTTTCTGATTCCCTAATCTGCCTTCTTTGTTCTTAGTGGCTCCTAGTAGTTGTGCCATTAACTTGTTTTGATATATTTTATTTTTTCACCCAATGTGTAGGAGTCCTTCAGCTAGTTTCTAGATTTCCTTCAGAGAGACTTGCTCCATGTGTAGCTATAGATTCTGTGTGTTCATAGGAGGAACTGAATTCAGGAGCCTCCTGTGTTCCTATTTTGGACTAGAACTCCCTGTATATCATCTTTGGTGAGGTATCTGTTAAGGTCTTTGACCCATTTTTTAATCAGATTGTTTGTTCTCTTACTGTTGAGTTTTTGTTGTTGTTGTTTGGTTTTTTTTTTGTTTTGTTTTGTTTTGTTTTGTTTTGTTTTTTTAAAGGATTTTATTTATTTGACAGAGAGAGAAAGAGATACAAGTAGGGAGAGCAGCAGGGCCAGGGGACAGGCTCCCTGCTGTCCCTGCTGGGCTCAGTCCTAGGACCCTGAGATCATGACCTGAGCCAAAGGCAGAGACTTAACCCACAGAGCCACCCAGGAGCCCCTTACTGTTGAGTTTTAGGAGTTCTTTGTATATTTTGTATAATAGTCCCTTATGTTATGTTTATACTTGTGTTTTTTGCTAGTATTTTCTCCTACTCTGTGACTTGTCTTTAAATTTTAATTGCCTTTCACCGGGCAGAAATTTTTAATTTCAGTGAAGTTCAGCTTATCATTTCTTTAATGTATCATGCCTTTGGTGTTACATCTAAAAAGTTATTGCCAATCCCAGTGTTTTCTAGATTTTCTCCTATGTTATCTTTATAATTTACATAAATGTCTAAGATCCATTTTGAGTTAATTTGTGAAAGGTGTAAGATCTGTGTATAAATTCACTCTCATTTTTGAGAAGACTGTCTTTGTCCCATTTTATTACCTTTGCTATATATTTTGTGACCTTCGCTATTATATTTGTCAAATATCAGTTGAGTATATTTTGAGTCTATTTATTATTTCTCTATTCTCTTCTGTTGATCTGTGTATTCTTTTGCCAGTACTACACTATCTTGATTACTGAAGCTTTATAGTAGGCCATGAGGTCAGACAATATCAGTTCTGACATTCTTTCTCAATATTGTATTGATATATTCAGGGTCTTTTTCCATATTAACTTAGGAATTGGTTTGTTTGATATCCACAAAATAACTTTCTGGGATTTTGGTTGGAATTACATTGAGATTGTAAGTGAAGTTGGAAGAACTAAAATCTTGACAATAATAATTCTTCCTAATCATGAACGTGGAATATTTCTCCATTTGTTTGGTTCTCACATGGTTTTTTTCATCAGAGTTTTGTGGGTTTTCTCATATAGAAATTATACATACTTTGTTAGCTTTATTCTTGAGGGTTTTATTTTTGGGGGTGATAAAGTAAATGGTATTGTGTTTTTAATTTCAGATCCCACTCATTCATTGTTGGTCTATAGAAAAGCAACTGACTTTATATATTAATCTTGTATCTTAAATGTTTGCTATAATTGGTTTTTAGTGTCAGGAGACTTTTTGTTGATTCTTTAGGATTTTCTACATAGGTGATTATTTCATCTGTGAACAATAATTGTTTTATGTCTTCCTTCCTGATATCTATCCCCTTTCTTTTTCTTGTCTTATTGCATTAGCAGGATTTCCAGTAGGATCTTGACAAGCAGTGGTAAGAGGTTACATCTGTGCCTTGTTCCTGATTTTAAAGAGAAAGCTAGTTTCTCACCATTAAGTGTGCTGTTAGCTGTGTGTATTTTGTAGATATTTTTATCAGGTGGTGGAGTCTACTTTTGTTTCTCATTCACTGACATTTTTTTTTGGTCATGAATGAGTGTTAGATTTTGGCAAATCCTTTTTTCATCTATTTTTTCTTTTTCCATCTACTGAAATGATCATATGATTTTTTTTTCCTTAGTCAATGTGTGGATTACATTATTTGGTGTTTTGGTTTTTGTGGGGTTTTTTTTTTTTAGTGTAATTTCTTTATTTCAAGTTTTTATTTAAGTTCCAGATAGTTAACATACAGTGTAATATTAGTTTCAGGAGTAGAATTCAGTGATTCATTACTTACATACAACACCCATTGCTCATCACAGTAAGTGCCTTCCTTATACCCATCACCCATCTAACCCATCCCTCTGCCCCCCTCCTCCAGCAACCCTCAGTCTGTTCTCTATAGTCAAGAGACTGTTTAAGGCTTGCCTCTCTCTTCTCCCCACCATGTTCATCCGTTTTGTTTTTTAAATTATGAATCAGTCTAACTAATTTTTATATGAAATATGTATCCCTAACTTGACAGATACTTTTCTAACAACCTGGACTGTCACATTCAAATTTAGAATTATCTGACTACATAGAGTTTCATAGTGGAAAGTCGTGGCACCCTGCAGTATAACCCCTCTCTTTTGAACTCTGGCTCCGTGATGCAGGGTCTCTTATACATATATAGGGTTACCTCAGCCCTTACCTTCAGCCTTAAGCTTAGAGATGCATATAGTCACAGAACGATCTGACCTTAAGAAGACATACCCTGTGAAGAGCCCTGGCATGTCTTGGAAGTAATCGGTGTGAAAATGAACAGGAAATTGTAAGGTTCTAGGGTGTGGAAGACAGGCTGTGTGTATACTTGTCTGCCTGGATTCTGCTCTTCATGGAATTCATCTTAACCCAGCTAATGAAAATCCTCATTCTTTTTTTCCTTGATAAGTCTCTTGTTGCTCCTCCATTAATCACCCAGATTATTGTCTCAGGGTTCCCTCTTGTTTGTTTCTCTTGAGTTTGGAGTTTCCCAGGGATTGTTCCTACCTTCTGGAAAGTCCTCTCTTTCTTCTGTTTTGATTTTTTTTTTTTTTCTCAACCAATCTTCCATTTCATTCTGTTGAATTTTTATGTCTTGGAAATTTCTCAAAGTTTTGGCCCACTAATGCCATTCTTTTTTTTTTTTTCCAGTGCTGTTTTTGATGTATTCTTCCTCCCCCCATATACATTTTTAAAATTTCATGAAGTTGTATGCAAAAGGAAAATTTGAAACATGCATATTTTATTATAATCTTTTTTTACATTTCTGTCCTTTGTGGGTTTTGGTATTAGTATATTTGATGACATAAATGATTTTTCTAAGTGTCTAACATACCACCACTGTATTTGGCCCTGCAGAAATCCGGAGTTCATTTATTTATTCTCGAACATTTCTTACATCATAACCATAAGCAAAATCCTACTCTAGGTATCATATAGGCTGATTTCTACCTTATGAGAAAGGTTATAGTTTAATAGTTTATGTGATAAATTCTGAAATGAATATACCGCTAATGAAGATGTAATGCTGTATGAGATATCACAGTGGTTCCATAACGGAAAAATTTGTTTTTCCTCAAAGAATCAAGGAAAGCCCCATGAAGAAAATAATTTTTATCTGGGCAAGGAAGAGATCTCTGATCTCATAGAGATTAGAAATAATTTTGAAGTTATATAATGGAAGGTAAACATAGAACAGTTTGAGAAAAAAACAGGTAGTTCATTTTGAGGGGAATATAGCATACAGGAAGAGGAACAAAAGGTCATAAAAATTTAATAATGCTAGACTACATTAATAGAAATTAAGAGTCTTGTAAAGTTTTAGGCTTATTTTGCACTTGCTATTCTAGATGATAACCTAATATCAGTACATGTAATAGTTTGGGGCAGAGACAGTATAGCTGGGGGCCCTGCTAGGAAACTGGGCATCTTGATTCTCCCTGGGCTTATGAGTAGGTTGGACAGTTATCGGACATAGAGTGGAAGGGGTGGCATATGTAATGGGGAGCAAACACTTTATTCTGAGCTGTTTATGAATAAGAAGACATTTATATTACTAGGATGTAGCTTAATCATTTTGATTAAAGGAACTGATAATTAAAAATGTTGGTTTAAGGTTTTTTGTTATTGTTGTTCATTTAAGTTTTTAAATGTTAGGCCACCTATGCTAAATATAACCCTATTTTAACTATTATGGAAGTGCAGAAGCATTTTGATATATAGAGTTTTTGACTTTGCTCACCCACATAAGTTGGGAAGAGTCTGTTTGTACCACAGAAAACATCAGAATCACTGCCCAAGTTATTTTTCCCTTCTTGCAGCATATTCTTTATATCAGACAGAATAACAGTAAGGACATCTCCATCTGGTAACCATTACCTGTAGCTTGTATGTGTCTTCTGGAAGTTAACTTTTAATGTTAAACAAAGGAAGCTGATCAAAACCAGCTGTAAAACCTTTGCATAGTTCATATTTTATACAGTCAGCATTAGGTTACCATTCACATAACTGCATGTCTGAAGTTAAAAAAAAGTAAGGTAAATATTTTCCTTTTATTAAAATTAATGTAATCCTGATTTTATAGTTAACACAACTTTAAATGTTTCCCTGTTTGGCAGGAAAATTTAATGCAATTGGCATCACTATGTATGTATTTTACACACCTTCGAGAAATAATGGCTCATTTATTGACTGTATGTGCCACAATTAATATATTTTGGATGCATTCAAAATAAAAACAGTAGGTTGAAATATAATTTTCTAATTTAAAGTTATGGGGTTAGTAAATGTAGAAACTTGCCAGCTAAACATGTAACAGACCATTAAATATGTTATATGAACTAATTCTATAGATATTGAAAATTACTCTAGTAATACTCTCTTTGACACATGGCATTTGTTATAATCCTTGGTACATAGTAATTTTAGATCATTATTATTTATGATAAAAAATGACTCAATTTTAAATCAGGAAGACTTTTTTTTTTTCTTTCCTTAATTGAATTTAGAAGAAATATGGAATTTGGAAGAATCAGAACATTCTGGGCAGTGTTTTGCATACTGTTGGTACATTGTGTATGTGAAATCATAATAGTTTCTTCTGTCTGGAACTTGCACTTGTTATATAAATAACAATTTTGAAGTCACAAAGAAACGTGAATTCATAAGAGTACATACTTTTGAATGATCTGTAACAACAGTATTGAGGATTTGCTATCATGAGATGGAATTTCATAATGAGAAATTGCACCAGATAATGTAATGACTCAGGCATAACAATCTGGAAGACAGTCAGCATTTCTCTCCCAAAGAAATATTTTGAAATTCAGTGGTTGTTTTGCAAGTGATTAACACTGTTGGTTGGAAATGTTCTAGGCTAGAGAAGCCTGAGTGTTGCTCACAAATACCATGTAGGCGAAAAAGCCAAGGACAGTTCTGACCATCCAAGTATAGCAAAACATCAATGTAACCATGTCTGGTATTAGTGTCCACTGGTATACAGGTGCTTTTCTTAGGCTTAACTATAAGCTTTAGGAAGGTATTCAAAAATATACAAGCACATACATGGAAATTTGTTGATAATAAACATTAATAATTTTTCAAATACCATAATTATAGTTTTTATTTCTGCAAACAGTGGCATATTCTGTTTTTAAAAAATAAGCGATACTTTATATGCCAAAAAGACACTGAATTATATTGTTGTCTGGGAATTAACAAGTTATCATTCCTTGGGAGGGAAATTAAAGTGTGTGTTTTATTTTAATCATAATCTTTGTACTGGAACATATAAGTCAATTTCAGCTATGTTAATTTTTAACAGAAAAACAAATGACTTAGAGTGCCTAGCACATGCTAAGTATATGTATGTTTATTAAATTACTCGTTGTACAAAGAGAGCTTAATTTGATAAGTTTAATACTTCTTCTTCTACACCCAATATGTATATGTAAATATACATAGTCATATATACAAAGGTAGCGTAAGAAGTGCACAGATTTCAGTTGCTCAGTTCAGGGAGCTTTGACAATTCTTCACTCCCAGGTGACCACCACCCCAAAGAATGATATTTCCATTCCTTTAGAAAATTCCAGTCACAACCTCCCCCACGGCCGCCCAAGTGATTTCTCTCACCGTAGATTAGCTTGTCTGTTCTTGGATTTCATATAAATGGAATCATATAGATTGTACTCTTTTGTGTCCAGCTTCCTTGGGTTTGTTAATCTTTTTATTTTGTGCACTTCTAAACATGTGTGGTACTATCTCCCTGGAATTTTTATTTCTATTTAATTAAAGATGAATAATAATCAGCACCTCTTAATGTGTTTATTATCCAGTTATATATCTCACTTTGTAATGTATCTGTTCAATGTTTTGCCTGTTTTTACTGGGTTATTTGTCCAGTAAATCTTTGTGTACACCAAGATCATAAAGATTCTCTTATAGGTTTCCTTCTGGTATTTCTAGTTATGGATTTTATCCTCAAGTCTGTGATCCACAGTGAATTAATTTGTATGTATGAATTGAGATAAATATTGGAGCTTATTTTCTCTGTTCAGTTGTTATAACATTTGTTAACCATGTTTCAGCCATGTTTTTGGGTCTGGATAAAGGACCTTGTGACTTCAGATAATTTGGACAGTTCATCACCTTTTCTCTTCTCTTAGCTCCTTTGGACTTTATTGCAGTTTGTCCACTAGAGAATTCACTAAATTCTATCTACCATAGCTTTTCAACAAATTGGTATCATCATGCATTCTGGTTCTCTTCCAGAGGTATGCTCACAGATGAATTACTTCTGTTTGTCAAAGTGGAGTAACCCTTGTGAATTTGTGTCCAACCTCTATCTTACACCCCTCCTCAGTATCTTTTTTTTTTAATTTTTTTTTAATTTTTTTTTTTTTTAATTTATTTGACAGAGAGAGATCACAAGTAGACGGAGAGGCAGGCAGAGAGAGAGAGAGGGAAGCAGGCTTCTTGCTGAGCAGAGAGCCCGATGTGGGACTCGATCCCAGGACCCTGAGATCATGACCTGAGCCGAAGGCAGCGGCTTAACCCACTGAGCCACCCAGGCGCCCCCCTCCTCAGTATCTTAACTCATCTATTTTTCCTGGTCTTCCCAAACCTAAAAGTAAAGACGTGAGCCCCAGTACTTCATAAAACAAGCCGTAAGATGTTAAGTATTTAAAAAAAAAAAAAAAAAACTATTTAGTTGAGTGTTCAGAATGTGATGCCCCTACAATATTATAGGTGTGGTAGTGCAATGTAGGGGCTGAAATCCAGTGCCTCTCCCATGTAAGATTTCTTAGGGTTCTGTGTTCATCTTAGGACCACATTTTAATGTCCTGATCCGTGAAGTCATGAAAACATTAATTTGTAGTTTTTCAAATTAAATAATCTATTTTATTGAGTAGATACACTTATAAACTGGAAGGCCCATTTACTAATTTGTTTTTTGGATTATAAATTGACTTTTATTTTCATTATCCTTTTTAATATTTTCCAAGCTTCCCATGGTAAACCTGTATGCATTGCTTTTATAACCAGGAAAGAAAGAGGAGCCTAGTGTGATCATTAGTATGATGCCCCAAAGTAGAATACATTTTCTAAACTCTTGGCAAAGCCTAATTAATTAACACGGCAAATTTAGATATCAGGGTATTTTGGTTAAGGAATTTTCAAGTTCATATAAATAGAAGATGGGAAAATTGAGTTTCTAGAATGTTTTCAGGTTGGTGTCTTTAGTTAAATTGTTTGGGTTATATAGATCTGTATATTTAATACTGCTTGTGGACTAACCACATATCTTCTGTATAAATAATGAAGACTGTCTGCTAAAATATCAGCCAAAATGTTGTGTATGAGTATAGGTACAAGACAAAAACCAGACTATATGGGGAAAAGTAGTACCTTTTAAGTTTGTGTTTTGGGTAAATAGTAGAGAGCATCAAGAAATTTTAGAAGTGACAGGGAAACAAATGATACCATTGTTTTATGGAATCTAACATGATTTTTTAGAACTTTTTAGCTTTCTGATATTTGAATGTGTGTTGACATAGCTATCATTCTCTGAGTTCTTCTGGTAATATAGAGAGAGGGTCAGTATCCCCAGAGTTTGAAAGTGCTTGTCCATGTCTCAGATTAAAACCCAGGAGCTGATTGTGGAGCAGCAGTGCTAACACAGAGAAACAGGAATAATACTGATGACTTCAAGTCAAGAAATTCAGAAGAGTCAAAATTCCAATTCAGTTGTTCTCAAACTATTTGAAGTAAAGGTCCAGTTTTGGGTTTTTGCTTTGTTAGAACTCCACCACTTTTATGAAATACAATTTAAAACATCATAGCATTATCAAAATGTCATAAAAATTTCTAAACACTCTATTATCTGTTCTTATCTTGTTGACTGACAACAGTTTGTGGTCTGGCACACATTTTGAGCACCGCTGATAAGAAAGCATTGTATCAGTTTAATTGGCAGGTATTGCGGGGTTTTTTAGTGCTAAAATAATGGTATTGATGGTATTGGAGGTTTGATGAAGTATTTGTTGTATATTGCTTAATTTCTCTAAAAGCAGAGTTTCTGGAGTCAGACGGCCAGTTAACTTTGGGTGCAAGTCCCATATCCTTTGTAATCCTCAGTCTCCTCATTTTAAAATGGAGATAATATTGTTCTGATGACTGCGAAAATGCACAGAAGTTGCTTGTCATGACATAATAATAGGAGTGTCATATATGTTAAAGCATATTGTCATTCTCGCCCAGACTCTTTATCCTAGGAACTCAATGACAAGCCACTGTAGAGAGGTTAATTAGCATGGCAGGTCTGGTTGGGGAAGGATTACCTTTCCTTACAAAGGTGGCTGTTAAGGACCAATAAACTCAGATTTAATTAAGGGAATACCTGTGTGTTTCTTTTGGTAAGTCTGGGTATCAGCTCTCTGTCAGATTGAAGGAGGGATTCTCCATGGGTCAAAGTTGGTCTTTAGTAAACAGTTGATAAAACGTCAAGATCTGCCTTCCCAGGGAAAGGGATCTGATAAAAGCTAAGTTGGAACATGAGGACTCAACTTCGAAGAGACTGTTGCTTGACAGGACTCTAGCCCCTGAAGAAAACTGGAGCGCAAGCTGATAACTGGGAGAGATACCCAGTAGGAAGGTATGGCGTACATGTTGGAGTTCTGGGAAACCTCTGTCTTGGTTGACACATAAACATTTAAGAACTTCCTGTGCACATTGGATATCAGACTAAAACTGCAGACTCTTCTTTTGCCCTTTCTGGCTGCTGACTCATTCTTATTGGCTGCATGCCTAGGAAGGACTGAATTTGCAGATTAATCATCTTTCATGGATAAAGGCGGCAAAGCAAAGACCAGAAAATAATGAAGAGTGATTTGATTGGGTTGGTTCCTCACCTGTGACTTTTGCAGCTTTCTAAAAACGTTTCTGAGAAATGATTTTAAAATATAGATTTGATCTTCTTTGTTTTCCTAGGAAATCCTTGATTCACCGTCTTACGGGATGAATAAAAATTTGGGTTTCCCAGATGTCTCTTAACCATGGCCTCATTGTTCCTATCTCTCAACAAACTTGAAACTTCTGCCAAACAGGAACTTGCCTGAAATTAAGATACATGTATTTCTACTACTGTATCCATTTTTTCTCATGTTACGTTTTGCAAAAGGGGAGACAGAGACAAAATACTGAGAAACTTCTTTTTTGGTCTAGGGCTTATTATTCTTTATCATATTTATTTTCATTTAAGTAGAATGAAATGTTGATTATGATGGGACTAAATGGCAGAAGACTTACAAGGAATAGGAAATTTGGTTTGTGTCTTAGATGTTTGTTGCTTATATATCTCCTTTTTATTTCCTGTGATTTCATTGGTGGTTTAAAACCCAGTGATATGGGCTACTTACTTTATACTCGTAGTGAGAGTTGCTTCCAGATCAGCACTCCAGTTTGTTAAAGGAAATTCCTTCCACTTTCAGATGAAAGAATTTCATTTTCCCAACTGTTGTCCATGGTTACAACCCCTTTAGCAGAAACTTGTATCTCTGAACACTGAATAAGAATAGATTGAATTCTATAGTTTATAGACTGGCTTTGGGGTGATCTGAAAAAAATGGAAATCTACTTTTTTATCTGAAAGCTCTGTAACTTCTCATGAATTTCAGTGTGTTTTAACTCCAGTCTGATTAGAGAATGTTCTTTGGATAACATGGGTTTATTGGGTAGCAGTGGCCTTTTCCCCTTACATTTCCAGATTATATGAAAGTAATAATGATATGCTATTGGATTCACAGCCAGTTAAAATGTCCAGATTTTCTTCTCTGCACTGGGAAGCTTTTTTTGTTAGAAATCCTTTTTGGGAACTACCGATAAATCATGATGTATTGACACATTGCATTAATCTAATGGGTTTGCCACATATGGCCACTTTGCTGCTGAAGTGAGCAGAGTCATTGTCCTCTCCCAGCAGTTACAAATGCTCCTACCAATAGCTTCTGGTCGTTTCCTCTCTAGGTTTAGTTATACCGGTGGAATGGAGTTAATGTGTTTTCCTTCATGTCAGAGGAGTAGTTACCTAAGAGCTGCAGAGGAGAAGGTAGCTCAAAATTGCTATTCAATATTTTTCAAAATATAAAACTAATTCAGTGACATTTTAAAAAAAACTAAGGGTTCTCTGCAAAATATAATTTTGTTAAACATGGATTTTTTGGTGGTTTCCTCCCACTCTTCTCATATATCTGAGATACTTTCAGTCATGTGCTGAGCAGTTAATCTTTAAAACTCTTAATTGGAACTTTCTGGGAAATACGGAGGCATCTACCAATACCCTGTTTCCTTCCATTAGTTTACATATACGTCTATGAATCATACTTATATTTTTTTCTCTCCAGAACTTTCTAAACCAAGCCAAATGTGCTGTACCAATTTATAGGGGCCTATAAATCTGAGTAGTATTAGGACCACATATCCATCCTTTTTTCTCACTCTCTTTCTATAACTATAAAATTAATCCATGTGGTGGTATCTGGATTTCAGTACTAGTTCCTCCTGTCTCCTCCCTTTCTAGCACATACTATTAATACCTAAAGTCAACTTTTATCATGTCACTCCTCCCTCAACCCCAACTCAGAATCCTAGAATGCTGTTTAACACCTCTCTGCTTGGGATCTTCTAGTACCTTTTCTTTGAACTGTCATTGTTCCATTCCTATTTGCTACCTTGTTTTTACTGCCTTTATAATTTTTTGGTGGCAGGATCCGTATTTCTCTTTATCCCCCATCTTCTAATTCAGTGTTTTATATTTACATATTCTACCTTTACTGACCCTCTGCTATGCTCTAGGTACTATAAAGTGCATGGAGGAATTACAGATGGAAGTAATAAGATACACTCCTGAGAAGTTTGAGCTGCTTTGAAGCTCAGTTTAATAATTTCTGGCTATAATGTTGCCTTGTATCTCATATTATACTGCTCAGGAATTTGTCTAAGTGTTAAAATCTTACCGTATTTACCATCATGCTCTGATTTATGCTCTTAAAATTAGAATTTATTGGGGCACCTGGGTGACTCAGTCGGTTAAGCATCTGCCTCTTGGTTTTAGTTCTGATTGTGATTTCTGGGTCGTGAGATCAAGTCCTGTATCAGGGTTGCTTGAGATTCTCTGCCTCTCTCTCTTTCTTTTTCTTTCTCCCTCTGCCCTTCCCCCCACTCGCAAGTATTTTCTCTCTCTCGCTGTCTCTCTCAAATAAATACATAAATAAAATCTTTGAAGAAATAGAATTTATTACAGTACAGAATCCATAGTTCTATTTTAGTGTTGTACAATGTTGTGTGTGTTATTTTACTTTGTATTTTGAAAGTTATTTTGCAAGTATATACTTCAAGTTTTCACCAAAGTGCTACAACCACTTTGAGTTTATCAGGAGTTGCATTGAATGATTAGCTTAAAAGAGGCATTTGTATCATTTACCCTCTCAGATTCCAGTAGAAATGGTAGGTAAGATGCATATTCATATAGAAAATTGCTTAGTTTGTATTTACAAGTGAATTGATTCTGGGTACTGTCCAAATTGTTTAAGAAAATTTGGATATGGTATAATATGTTAATTTTAACAGTGTATGGATGTCCATACAACAAGTTATTACCCAGTTGAATCCCCTTTAATTTGAATTTGAGTCTTTGCCAAAAAAACACCCTTTGGATAAAAAAATTACTATACTTCAATTGATTTTGGAACATAACTCTGAATTTAACAACTCAGAACGTTGATGCCCTTTTCAAAGATAGCATGGCTAAAATTCTTTTAGGCATGAATATCATTTAAAATATTAACCTACCATTGATTTATATACTCATATAGAATGGATTTTTTAAATTGCTGCACACATAACATTGCAAAAGCTCAAAAGAATAAAAATTATGGATCTACCTTGTTATAAATTCTGGTTTTAAAAGTAGAAAACACTCATTCATTTCTGAATAAGGTATGTTCTGATGCAGTATACCAAATAATTAATTCTATATTGTGCAAAGAGCACTATGCCAAATGCTTAAAGGGAAGCAAAGCAAAGATGAACAAAACACAGATCCTGCCCTCCTGGTGCTTCCTGTCTCATATCTGTGACATATCATTAATATAAGTGCCATTAAAATAATAAGGTGCTTAGATATTCAACTAAGGGAGAAATCAGATCTACTTAATAGATCAGAAATAGCTTTATAAAGCACTTGGACTTTTGGGATGTGTCTCCAAGGATAAATAGTATTTCAGTGGGAAGATGAATAAGCACAGAGGATAGTCTTCAAGGCCAAGGAGAACAGATAACTGAATGTGTGCATATGGGCAACTTTATAAACTAGTGAACAGTGAATAATGAGTTTGTGTAGAGCTAAGAATGTTGAGGAACAAGAAGGTAATGAAACTGGAAAGGTAGCTGAAGTCATACTATAAAGCAGTATTTCTCAATGATAGTTATGCCTTCCTCTTAGTGGGAAAAGGGAGAATATAAAGGTATCTCTATGTGCGAGGTTTCAAAAGCCCCACAGGTACTTCTAATATAACCTTTGTAAAATGGAAAATCACACTGTAGAGTACAATACTTCATTCTAGACACTATACTAAGTACTTTGCACCCATTATTCTAACCCTTACAAGTTTGTGCATAGCATATTCCCTAGAATGCAGAAGAATTTCAGTAACTATTTATTGAATGAATAAAGGAGTTTAAAAAGTGAGTGTGAATGGGGCACCTGGGTGGCGCAGTTAGTTAAGTGTCCAACTCTTGACTGGGCTCCGGTCCTGATCATAGAGTCCTGGGTTCGAACCCTGTATCCGGCTCTGCGCTCAGCATGGGGTCAGCTTGAGATTCTCTCTCTCCTCCTCTCCACCTCCTGCTGTACTTTCTGTGTCTCTCTCATGCTAATTTTAATTTAGATAACTAACTTAGATTACTTTCTAACTGGCATTATTTCACATAGTAACTAAAGTTAAGGACATGTCAGGCTTTGCAAGCTATATTCAAGTGAAATATTTTTAGAAAGGAGCTATCACAATGATACATAACTTCTATCTAGAACTGCCTCTCTATCAGTTTATTTAAATAAATTTTCCTAGATTTTTCATTTTCTTTCTTTTTTTTAAATTTGATTCTATTGATTAGCTAAATTCACATTTCTCTTTTCCACCATGGCTTTCCTAGTAGTTTGGGAGTTGTTCACAAATCAGGCCTTTAAAAGTGTTAACTCTGTCTCTGTTCACAGATCTAATAATTGAACTTTGTATTCTAAGCCTTGCTAGCTCTTTGATACCAGTTATCTGAATATTCTTTTTTTATCTCCAAATATGAAATACATGACTATTGAAAAAACAAATGAGTTATACTGAGAGGCAAAATAAATACTGCCATGCCTCTCTCCTATCTCATCCCTCTCTCCCCTTAGCCACACTCATCTCTTCCTTCCCTCAGTCCCCACTCCCTCAGATACAAGTTTAAAGCTTAAAGTTTTGGCATTTATTTTATTATCTTCCACTTTGGAAGGTTAGTTTTGTGGTATCACAAGACCTTTTATGATTCAATTTTTTTTTTTTAAGAAAAAATTGATTTTTCTAAATGAACATTCCTAAAAATTTAGCTGCATTTAATTTTTACTATAGTTTTAAATATGTGTAGAGAGTACTTGGAAGACTACTATAAACAATTGTCTTCAACTTATGCAATATGGTGCAAATACCTGGTCTTTAAGAGGAAATGGTCAAAGGCTGGGTCTGTAGTAAGAAGGATTTTACATGGAAAAAGCTTCTCAAAGGAAATGAGCTAAACTTTGTTGTTTCTTCTCCTTATTTTCAATGCTAAGAAGCACTTTCAGGCATTCCCATTTAGTAATTTAAATAAAATAGCCTTTTGAGGGTTAATTTCAGTGTTTCCCTAAGAAGTCTCTTTTAAATCATTAAAAAGTTCCTTGGATTCTAGAAAGAAGAGAGTTCTTATTTTGAAGCTTTGTGGAATACTTACAAGTGCCTCATTCAGTTCTGTGTTTATAATAGTTTATCTAAAGCTGTTTATCTTTGCCTACTAAGTCCAACATCTGAGCCCTCTCAAGGACACTTTCTATTGACTGTTCTTTTTTCTTCTTCTTTTTTTACCATGTGTGGCCACACTTTCTTCTTAACTGTCAGCCAGAGACTGGTCACTTTTCTTTAAAAGCTATGAGTCAGTATGACTTCCATCTTTGCTGAGAGATGTGTGTGTAGTAATACACACATTCGAAGGGTGGATGGTTTACAAGTAGCTCCATACACAGAGGGCTTCATTGTGTGCAGTGGATAAGGAGATAACTGGGATCCTTCCTGGGCTTACTAAGTGTGCCTGGATAAACCTTCCAAATCCCCAGGAATGTGTACATACTTTTCAAAACCCCTTATGGCTGTCTTGTTCTTCTTGTTCTTCAGGACTCCATTTTAAATTTTTGGTTGAATTTTGCTTGCCACATTTGCTGTATTAGACATCTCTGATGGTGGTATTCCTGATTACTTGCCACCGATTACTACTATTTTTACTGTGCCCTAGGAGCCAAGCTTTTTCACAGAGCTCCTAGTCATGTGATGCTTAAGAGACTGCTTCACCTGCCTTGGAAGTGGTGGGAGTGTGGAGAAGGAAAGGTGTTGACCCTCACATTAGTGTACCACACACCCCAATGTGCTTACCACAGTTCAGTCATCTTTCTTGGAGAAATGCTTTTCAGCTTGTTATATATGTTTAGCCAAACATATATATTTATATATATATATATTTAGCCAAACATATTTTCCAGAGTTCAGAACTGTTTGTTCACAATGATATGGCCAGTTTTTCTTCTGCTTTTTCTTTCTTTCTTTCTTTCTTTCTTTCTTTCTTTTTTGTTTTTGTTTTTGTTTTTGTTTTAGGGACAGTGTGTGTCATGATTCTCCCATCATTCCTTAGATCCTATGGGTTATTTTTGATATTAGGAAATACTGATGTCCCTTAACATGACCTTGAAAAAGAGTATTACTAGCCCCCTAGTTTCACTTTGTATTATAAAGGCTTAATGAAGAAAACATCTTTAGTAAAATAAATAGCAAGGAAGTTAGTTTGCAATACAAATTCTTATGAAAAATTGCAGTCAGAGATAGGTGTGAGAGATGGCAGATTGTTCTTCATGGATTTTTTTTTTTAAGTGAAGCTCTCGTCAAGAATATCATTATAGGGCGCCTGGGTGGCTCAGTGGGTTAAGCCGCTGCCTTCGGCTCAGGTCATGATCCCAGGTTCTGGGTTCGAGCCCCACATCGGGCTTTCTGCTCAGCAGGGAGCCTGCTTCCTCCTCTCTCTCTGCCTGCCTCTCTGCTTACTTGTGATTTCTCTCTGTCAAATAAATAAATAAAATCTTTAAAAAAAATAAGAATATCATTATAATCTATAGAGGAATAACTAGGGACACCTGGGTAGCTCCATTGGTTATGCATCTATCTTCAGCTCAGGTCATGATCCCAGAGCCCTTGCACGGTGGGGAGCTTGCTTCTCTCTCTTTCTGCTGCTCCCCGCTGCTTGTGTGCACGCACGCACTCACTCTCTCACTCTCTTTCTGTCTCTGACAAATAAAATTTCAAAAAAAAAAATAGAGAGAGAGAGAAATAGCTAGTAGAATTGATTGTTGCATGCTGATTGCAGAAGTTTGCTCAGATGTATTTCCCAGCACTTTCTCAAGAAATGTATGAAGGGATAACAAACTACATCAGAAACTACCCAGTAGTTTGTATATATAATGCATTTTCTCTCAAAGAATGAAATATATGATCTCTGAAATACTAAGTAATGCACACCTAAATTTTTGAGATACTGAGCTATGTACATATCTCTGGGTGTCCAAGTGTAATATAAGGAAGATTGGTTATTTTGATATCAATAGCGAGAGTAATTGCTATTCATTTATTTATTCACCTATCCATTCACCAAATATTTATTAAGAACTACTGTATGCCAAACACTGTTCCAGGGCTTGAGATATTTCACTGCAAGCAAAATGAATAAAAATTCTCACCTTCATGGAGTTTACATTCTAGTGGAACAGTAAGCATTTTGAGTGCTTACCTTGTGCTAGTGTCTTAGGCATTTTACATCTGTTAATTCATTAATCCTCAGCATAATCCTCAGATAAATACTGTCCCATTTTATAGAAGAAGAAACTGAAGAAAGGATATACTAAATGCTTTGATCCATGTCACACAGTTTGGGGAGTGACAGAATTGAGATTTAAAGAACCAGGCATGCACTGGCTTCAAAATGCATGTTTTTAACTACTACTCTGTACATAACAGGCACTCCAAGCAAATTCAGATCATGAAATAAACGCAAAAGCACATTGAATCCAGTCGGATGACTTAAATAAGTGTTGCCACGGGGGAATATAAAACACTGAATTGTAAAGATATGTCAAATATTGCTATTCAGTAGCAGTGGTCTGTTGCCAGCTGGATCTAGTATTATCTTTTTGCTTTTCGGGTTTTTGTTTGTTTGTTTGTTTTGTTGTTTCAAGAGAAGTCGGGAAGTATGGATCTTTATGTGTGATCTGATGTTTAAATAATTTAAAATTTCAGTAACTCAGTACAGGTCACATAGAACATTATTCAGAGGCTGGGCTGCCATTTTGCATACCATGCTTGCATTTTTTTTTTTTTTTTAATACCATCTGTATTATGGTGGGTCTGAGCCTGTCCACTTAGTCTTGACACTCAGGGGCAGGCACCTTGAATGTGTATAAGAAACTAAACTCCTCTACTTATACCTCCAATTATTGTTTTCCTGCAAATGTTATATTTCTCATGTACGGATACTGCCTTCTACTCAGTTAATAAAACTAAAACCCCATAAAGTCATCCTTGACTTCTTAATTTCTCCCTTTCTCTCTCTCTCTTCTTTCCCTTCTCTCCCCACCACTCTGTCTGCCCCTACCTTGCTCACTCATCCAAATACACACAGGTCTTTTTCTTGCCTTCTGCCCTGCTTAGGCTTTCTTCTTCCTGGAATGCTTTTTTCCTCTTTCATACTCTTTCCCCAAACCCTCCTTTCCTGGTCTGAGTTCCCCATTAAAATACAACCTTCATACAGGGAAGGACTTCGTTTTAGTTATCTTTGCATTCCCAGTCTCTAGTGTAGTACCCAGTGCACTAGAGATCCTCCTGGGAATTTAAAGAGCCAGGCATGCACTGGCTTCAAAATGCATGTTTTTAACTACTACTCTGTACATAACAGGCACTCAAGCAAATTCAGATCATGAAATAAACACAAAAGCACATTGAATCCAGTCGGATGACTTAAATAAGTGTTGCCACGGGGGAGTATAAAGAGAGAAGAAGAGATTTCTGTCTGAAATCCACCCCCGCCTTTTCTTTTGGACCTTCTTTCTCTAGCTGCTTTTCTTTCTTTCTTTTTTTTTTTTTTTTAGATTATTTATTTATTTATTTGACAGACAGAAATCAGAAGTAGGGAGAGAGGCAGGCAGAGAGAGAGGACGAAGCAGTCTCCCCGCAGAGCAGAGAGTCTGATGCGGGGCTTGATCCCAGGACCCTGGGATCATGACCTGAGCCGAAGGCAAAGGCTTTAACCCACTGAGCCACCCAGGTGCCCCTCTCGCTGCTTTTCTTAACAGCAAAATTCCTCAAAAAAGTTGTTGCTAGGGTCATCTCTAGTTCCTACTTCCTTGTTTTCTTTTCCTAACAATCAAATTCTTGCTTCTTAGTCACCTTTCCTTCACAAAAAGAACTGGCTTATCAACAGCCTCAATATATGTACTTATTTGGTCAATCCTCTAATACATAAAATATGCATGGCAGGATTGCTATAGCAGGATCTCTACCGAAACAAACCTGCTTAGTAAAGTTCAAGACCAAATGCTTTTTCCTGAAGAATGAGGCCAAGGCAAGGATGCTCTTTGTATTATGTATCTTGATCATGTTGTAATAGTGGATACCCTAACCATGCCATAAAATGAGATACAAATCAAAAAGCATAGCAAATGAAAAAAAAATGTAAAACTCAGGTTTCTAGAATTAATAACCAAATTTAGCAAGGTCAAGGACACAATGTCAATCCACAAAAATCAATTGTTTTTTTTTTATGTATATATATATATTTTTTAATTTTTTAATTTTTTTCAGCATAACAGTATTCATTATTTTTGCACCACACCCAGTGCTCCATGCAATCCGTGCCCTCTACAATACCCACCACCTGGTGCCCCCAACCTCCCACCCCCCACCCCTTCAAAATTCTCAGATCGTTTTTCAGAGTCCATAGTCTCTCATGGTTCACCTCCCCTTCAATTGTATTTTTTATACTAATTATGAAATTAGAATTTTAAAACCACCCTTTGAAATAGCCTCAAAAACATAAAGTACCCGGGGATAAATTGAACAGATTGTATGTAAGAACCGTACACCCCAAACTACAAAACATTGTTTCGTTAAAAGACTGAAATGTATTAAGAGAGAAAATTTGTAGATTGGAAAAATCAATCTTGTTGGGTTTCCTTGACATATAGATTTATTGCAACCCCAATTAAAAGCCCAGTAGGCTATTTTAGAGACATTGGTAAGCTGATTATAAAATTTATATGGAAATGCACAGGATGTAGAATAGCCAAAACACTTCTGAAAAGGAACAAATGAGATGATTTACTTTGTCTCAAGGTTACAGTAGTCAAAGCAGTGGTATTGGCACAAGGATAGACCTAGAGAGCAACAGAACAGAGTAAGAAATGCAGGTATAGAGCCACAAAAATATTCAGTTGCATTTCAGTTGACAGAGTGAGTAATTTAAGGTAGAAAGGGTAGTATTTTTGACAGATAGTGCTGAAACAACTGGATATCCACATAGAACAATAATGAACTTCAACCCTTCTTTCATGCTTTATGTAAACATTACCATGAAAGCTAAAGGTGTAAAAATTCTTTTTTTTTTTTAAGATTTTATTTATTTATTTGACAGAGAGATCACAAGCAGGCAGAGAGGCAGGCAGAGAGAGGAGGAAGCAGGCTCCCCGCTGAGTAGAGAGCCCGATGCGGGGCTCGATCCCAGGACTCTGAGATCATGACCTGAGCCGAAGGCAGCGGCTTAACCCACTGAGCCACCCAGGCGCCCCTGTAAAAATTCTTAAAAAACCATCGGAGGGGGGCACCCGGGTGGCTCAGTGGGTTAAGCCTCTGCCTTCGGCTCAGGTCATGATCTCAGGGGTCCTGGGATCGAGCCCCACATCGGGCTCTCTGCTCAGCATGGAGCCTGCTTCCCCCTCTTTCTCTTCCTACCTGTGATCTCTCTCTGTCAAATAAAAAAAAAAAAAAAAAAAAAAAAAAAAAAAAAAAACATCGGAGAAAACCTTTGTAACCTCAGCGTAGATAGAAACAATATATGTATCAGACAAAGGATTTGTATTTAGAATATATAAGGTACTGATCCATCCATAATAATGTGACAAACTATCCAGTGAAAGGTGGACAAAAAATTTTATAAAAACACTTCATTAAAGAACATTTGTGAATGACCAATAAACACATGCAAAGATGCTCAACATCATTAGTCAGTGGGGAAATGCAAATTAAAACCATAATGTGATATTTCTATATTTCCATTACAATGGATAAAAATGAAAAGGTTGAAAATGTTTATTGTTGGTGAGGATGAGGAGCTGATGGGAATGTAAAATAGCACAAACACTTTGTAAATGAGTTTTGCATTTTCTTATAAGCATATTCTTACCGTAGGTCTCTGTAGTTCCGTGTATTTATCTAAAAGAAATGAAGAATCAAGAGAAAAGAAAATGTGTATGCAATTACTTTTACATGATGGCTTTAAACAGCTTTATTCATCATAGCTCCAAACTGGAAACAACTCAGATATCTGTCAAAAGTTCAATGGATAAACAAATTGTGGAGTAGTCATAAAATACTACTCAAGAATTTTAAAAATGAACTAAGGATACCACAAACAACACAGATGAATGAAAGACTTCAAACTAGAATATATGGTGTACGATTCCATTCATATGTAGCTCTAAAACAGAGAAATCTAATCCATAGTAACAGAAGACCTATTGTTGGTTGACTAGGGGCTTGGGGGTTATAGAAATGTCCTACAGATCTTGAGGCATCTGGGTGGCTTAACTGGTTTAGCATCAGACTTGTGATTTTGGCTCAGGTCATGACCTCAGTGTCCTGAGATACAGCCCCACGCTGGGCTCTGCAATGGGCATAGAGCCTGCTTAAAATTCTCTCTCTCTGTCCATCTGCCCTTACCCGCCCCACCCCACTCCAATGTGCGCTTGCTCGCTCGCTCTCTCTCTCAAAAAAAGAGAAAGAAAGAAATGTTCTACAGATCTTGATTGTGGGGGTTAGTGCAGGAATGTATACATTTGCCAACACTTACCAGATTTTATACTTAAAAATGGGTATTTTTATTATGTGTAAATTATATCTTAGTAAAATTAATTCTTCAAAAATGTATTTGGGTACTTTTTCCTTCTGAGTGTTTTGTTATCGATTAATAATGTGGTTTGGTTCATTTCTGCCCCAACCAACCGCATACATACTCTTTGATTCAGTGTGATTTCTTGAATATATAAAACATTAAAATGATTCAGAAGTCAGCAATATATTAAAGAATTTTCTCAGGAAAATCCATTTCTTTTAGGTGTATGTATGTATGTATACAAATACATATACATATACACATATTTACAAACATACATGTGTATCTATAGGCACAGATATAATAACAGATTTCTTCACAAAGATAGTATATTTGATATACTTTTTGCCCCTTGATTTTGGGGGTTTTAAATTCAAGCTTCTGAATTTTTGTTAATTTTATAGGTAAGAAGTGATATCTCTGTGCAGTTTTGTTTTTCTCTGATCTTGAGTAAGGTTGAAATAATGTTCTATATCTCTTTTCATGAGCTATCAGTATATTTTGCGTATTTTTTCAGTAACCTTTTTCCCCTTTATTTATTTTCCCCTTTATTTTCCCCTTTATTTTTAGTTCTTCATAAATTAGGGATATTAACCCCTTTTTTGTATTGCATGTTTGCCAAGTATTTTTCCCTGTTTTTCATTTCTTTTGGATTTGCTAATAGTGAATTTTGCATGCAGAAGATTCTTATTTCTGTAGAGTCAAATATAGCCATCTTTTCCTTAATTGTAGCTGTATTTTAAAATCACAGTTTGGAAACATCTTTCTGTACTCAGGTTGTATGAAAAACACTCATATTTTCTTAAAGTATTATATGGTTTTATATTTTTACATTTGTATCTCTGATCCATTTGGTATTTATTCATTTTTTAATTGAAAGAAGGTTTATTCACAGTGTGCTTTCAATGAGGAAAGCATATAGCTATTCCCATACGTTTGTACCCATAGGTTTCCAAACACTTGTTTCTCCTTTTTTCCGTTTTCTTTTAAATTCTAGTTAGTTAACACACAGTATAATATTAGTTTCAGGGGTATATTACAGTGATTCAACAGTACCATACATGACCCAGTGCTCATCACCACAAGTCTCTTCCAGAAATGGTGTTGGGAAAACTGGACAGCCACATGCAGAAGAATGAAACTGGACCACTTACATCATTCACAAAAATAGATTTAAAATTGATTAAAGACCTAAGTGTGAGAAAACCATCAAAATCCTTGAGGAGAACACAGGCAGTAACCTCTTTGACATCAGCCATAGCAACTTCTTACTAGATATATCTCCTGAGGCAAAGGAAACAAAAGCAAAAATGAATTATTGGGACATTATCAAAATAAAACCTTCTGCACAGCATAGGAGACAGTCAATAAAACTGAATATACTTCCAAATGACATATATGATAAAGGGTTAGTATCCAAAATCTATAAAGAACTTATAAAATACAATACCCCTCCAAAAAACAATCCAGGTAAAAATTTGAGTTTATTCTTGTGTATGAGAGGAAATATAGATTCAATTTTATTTTTTTCTAGATGACTGTCTGTCCCAATCCATTTATTAAATGGAGGTAATAATTTACACTTTATCCCCAGTGGTTTCAAAATGCCATTTAAAAAAATAACATGAGTTTTAGAATAAACTTTCTGGCTCTAGAGAAAAACATACTGGTGTTTTTAGAGGGATCTCCTTGACTTGACAAATTATGTAAACTGGCATCTATATGCTATTGAGTCATCCTGTTTACAAATAAGGGATGTGTTTTTTCATATGTTCAAGTCTATAATAGTTTTCAGCAGTTTTTTTTTATTTACAAGTTTTCCTCATACAAGCTTTGCACATTTTTGTGATGTTTATTCCTGAAGTATTTTCTTCTAGTATCTTTTTCATTTATTGTGTGTAGAGAAAAGCTGTTGGTATTTTAATCTTATGTATTTGTGCTACCTAATTACATTTTTGCTTGAGTCCAGTTTTCATTAGACTCTCTCAGTCAGATCTCACCCTCCCCACTTCTCTGAAACTGCCATTACTGAGGTACAAGAGACCTCCGTGTTGCTGAGGCTGGTGGTGATTTTCAGTCTTCACCTTACTTGACTGCTCAGCAGTATTTGACAGTCACACATTCCCTCCTCCATGAAATGTTTTCATTTGGCTTCTGGGGCATTAAACTCTCTTACTGTCCTTTGCCTCACTTTCCTGAGCCTCCTTTGCTGGCTGTTGTTCTCAATCTGGAATTAATCAGACATCAGTCCCTGGCACTCTTTGGCTTTGTCTCCACTCCTTCCAGGGATCTTTTCTAGGAGCTGGCTTCAAGTAGCAGATTCATGCCGATAAGTCCCAAATTTATAGCTCTAACCCAGATCTCTTAACTGATCTCCAGACTTGTATCTCCAATGTACAGTAGCGCTTGTATTTAGGGTCTCTGCTGCTGATGTGTCCTGATGTGATGAGTTTAATCACAACAGAGCAGAGTGATCATTTTAGATGTAAGTCAGATAATGTCACTATTCTGCTCAAAACCCCTCACTGTCGTCTCATCTCACTCAGTGTAAAAGCCAGAATTTTCAGTCCCCTGCCAGGCCCTGCAAGATCTACTCTCCCACCACATTTCCTCATCTGCGTTTCTGCTTCATGACCCTCTTTGCTGTGTCTTGGCTCTGGGCCTTTGAGTTTGCCACTTCCTTTGCCTAGAACATTTTTTTTCCCTAGGTACCTGCCTGTCTTGCTCCCCTACTTCCTACAAGTCACACTCTCTGAATACTCTATTAATAAAGTACCGATGTTTTTCCTCCCTCCCACTGACAGCTCTTCTGATTACCTATCATACTTCTGTCCTTTCCTTATTTATGTCCTTCTCCTTAGTAGAATATAAATTCTAAGGTGATAAAGATGATTTTAGAGTTTTCCTTTCCTTTCTCTTCCACTGTTGTATCATCAGCTCTTCAAATATTTCCTGGCACAAAGACAGTGACCAATAAATGTGTTTTCACTGCAAAGTATCAAGACTGCTCTCTTTTGTGGCTCGTAAACTGATTGAGAAGGCAGCTGCAAACTAGTCTGAGTGATGAGAGCATTATAGACCCAGACTCCAGCTACATAGACAGACTGATCGTGCTTGAAATGACATAGTGGTCTGGTTTGGTTTAGATACTGGTATTCGGTATGTCTGATAACATTCATTCACTTAATGTAAAATCCTAAAGAAGAAAAACAGCAAGTTCTATTTTTCCAGAGTGACTAGTGATTCCACAGTTAAAAAAGAAGAAGAAATTTAAAAAGCTAAATAAGAGTTGTGTTTATATGTATTTAGTCTTTTATATATATATACTGACGCAAATATAGAAGTTCATTGCCTACATGACTACATCCCGTAAACAAGGTAGTTTGGGGTTATGACAGTGTTTTAGAAGAATTTAGAGGCCTTACTGCTTTGATTTTTTTTGGCTTACAAGGGCAGTGTGTTCCCCTAGAAAAAAACAAAAACCATGGGTTCCTGAATTACTGAGGAGGAAGCCGTATCATTTCTTTTAACAGTGGTTCTCAAAGTGTGGTCCCCACAGACCACTGATGGGCTCCTAGGAGTCTCTGGGTGGTCTGCCAGCTGGTTTCTTCTAGAATTTATAATATGACAGTGTCTGTAGTCTTTTTTATGGCATGGATTAATAATTTACTTAATGACATTGCTAAAGTATTTTCTCAGATGCCATTCTTCCCACGAGTAATGGTGAGGTTTCTTTTCAGTGGCAACTGGGTAAGGCGGAGTTGGTGGTCCCTCATTCTTTTTTCCTCTCATGAAATAATCCACTGTATGAAACTGAGAACTACTACCTTAGAGATATCTGTTCACATGACTGTGAAGGCTTTGAGAAATCCTTCAGTGGCGATTTGAAACACAGAATTTTTTCACTGAAATCCCAGTTTGCATGCTTTAAAATGACTCTTCATTTGGCCAGAGGGTGATAGCTCAAGTTTCAATATGAGAAGAAATCACATCCAGGAACCAAAGATCTGGGAACTTAAGACAATATTTTGAGTTGACAGCATAGAGTTACCTGGGCTGCAACCCAACAGGCCTGGAATCATTCCTGACTCCATCACTTGGTAATTCTGAGAGCTTCATCAAGTTCTTTCCCAAATCTGAAGTTAGTATTATTGACATAGTTCTCAGACCTGAATAATTCCTGTGTAGAAATATAAATTCCTAGAATAGTGCCCAACACATTCATTCACTTAATGGAATGTATTTTCAGTGTCTGTAATGCTGGGTGCTCTGGATCCATAATAAGGAAAGATGTGATTTCAGACTTGAAGTGAATTCTCCAGATATGTGGTAGAGATAGAAAAGGAAATCTTCCCTTCTGGTGCCAGGTACACCAGTTATACCAGGTATATGCCAGCACTTACTCAGTAGTACTCCGGGTATTTTGGGAACAGGGTATTGGGCACAGTTTCCTAGAGGATATGTGGTCAAGCTGAGTTTTAAAAATCGAGTAGGAGTTAGAAACAAGGGGCGCTTGGGTGGCTCAGTTGGTTAAAGGTCAGGCTCTTAATTTTGGCTCAGGACATGATCTCCGGATCATGAGATCAAGCCTCCTCCCTCAGTAGAGAGTCTGCCTGAGATCCTCTCTCTCCCTGTCCCTCTGCCCCTCCCTGTGCTCACTCGCTTTCTCAAAATGAATAAATAAAATCTTTTTAAAAAATTGAGTAAGAGTTAGAGAGACAGAATTCGAAAGATTATTGCAGCCTACTAGAACAACAGATTCAAACACAGTACAATAGGACTAGTGTGGAGAGCTTTTGGCTGCCAGGGGTAGGGGATGGGTGGGAGATGAAGATAGAAGTTTGATTTGGACAGGGCCTTAAGCAATTAATAAATGGATATTACCACTGCCACTACCACTGCTGTTAGTATTAGTATTATCATGTTAGATGGCTAGGTGAATTAAGAGGGAACTGTAATAGCTCTACTTCAATTTGCAATTTGCAATAAGCAAATTTAGCTCACTTGGTTACAAATATAAGTAGAGGGAAACATACCTTTCTTGACTTACAGACCTAAAATGAAGAAATTGTTTTTAAGTTGCATATTTCTGAGTTTCTCATTTTTTAGAAAGGGAGTGAATAGTTCTTGAAAGCCCTTCTATTTGGAAGACTGAATTGTTTGCAGCTTCAATGCATTTGGTCAGTTTTCATGAGTCAAAGCTGAATTCCCATGTCTGCTATAGCCTAACAATTACAAATTTGCAATTAGTGAAAGCTGAAGTGATGTGATTTTATCCAATAGTAGTTATGCACAGCTTTAACTGGGTCATATTTATTTATGAGTTTATGTTTGTTTTCAGCCTTTGAGATATGCGTATGGTCTCCCGCACTGGGATAGGCTCTTTAAATGTGGGTGGGACTTTCTGCTCTCCATTTTTCTACTCTTTTTTTCTTGTTTTACTTGCAACTCTAAACAGCATGTAATATAGTGTTCTGCACAGAGAACAGAGCAAATGTTGAGTTGTCAGAAAGGGATTTTTACCTTACATGTACGTCTGATTATTGTTCCGTGTGGGAGTATAGCCTGAGGCAAAGGACTGGGATAAAGAACTGACAACATCTAAGTCCTTATCTCTGTCTGTGTGTGTGCATTGTTGCCTCTCTCATTTATGGATAATAAAAGGAAATTCAGTAAGAATTAATTGAGTAAAATTTTTTACATTCTCTTTGTAATCTGCCTTGATTTTGTTTGTTTTTAGCTGTAAGGCTCTCAGAAAGGTGTGTGTTTTACAGGATAGTCCAAATCACCAGGGAGACCAAAAAGAGTCCTTTTTGGTGGACTGAATGCCACACTGTTTTATTAAATATTTGGAAAAGGAGGACCATTTTACTGGGTCCTTTTTTTTTGAACAAAATGTTGAGAAAGAGATAATTCTTTCATAAAAATAATTATATACCAGTCATTTCATAAGCACTAAAGCTAGTTTTCCCTACAAATGCCATATATGGAGTGCCTTCCATATTCCAGGAGTACTGTAAATAGCCCTACCATGTTCTGGGTAGTTGTGTATGTTCATCCCTCTAAGGAGAAGTTAGACTAAATAGATTTTTGAATATGACTTTTAAGAAATTTTTTTTAAAAATGAAATTTAATTCAAATTTTATATTCTATGTCATAATATATCTGTGTCTATTTCAACATAAACACACTATTTTAATTACTGTCTAATTCAGTCAACACTTCTGGAAGATGTGCTGCATGTTTCTTCTTCAGCATATCTTACCTTAAGACACAGGCTTGCATACAGTGGTGTCTGTGTATCCTTGTAGAAGAAGCCATATTCATCTTAATAATCCTAAGAAATTCTTACTGTCTCCCATTTTACATGAGGAAAGTGGGGCCCAGAAGGACAAAATTGCTGCATCCTGAGAATGTACAAACATATTTATAATGTTCTGTTGGCACAAGACAATTTTACCTCGTTTGAGGACTTATGATTAGGGAGGAGGAAATGATTTTTTATAAGGTGATAGGTGAGAATGAGCGTGTTTCCTCTGTATGTTGTGTTCTGCTTAGGAATTTCCATTTCCTAAAGATTTCTCACTTGGCAAGTTTTACATTAACTATTCATTAATTTTGAAGGATTTTAAAGAAATGCATGTGAGTTGAACTTCGAGACTTGTAAAACAATGAAATATTGAAAATCTATTAAAGCCTTATCTGTTATTGATTATATAGGTCTGTGTAAACTAAGGAACTATAAATATCCCAGAAACCTGAGTTTAACTTTACATAAGAATATCACTTTTCTTTAAAATAGTTTTTAAAATCAACATTTACTAGCACTTTTCATAAATGTTCATTACTTTTGATGAGTACAGAAGGGATTACTTAAAATTGTTGAAGATGGTATGCATGTATTTTTTATGGGTTTTTTAAACTTTTTTTTTTTAACTTAATTTTTTTTCTTGAGAGAGAGAGAGAGAGAAAGAGAAGAGGAAGATCAGAAGGAGAGAAAGAGAGAATCTTAAGCAGGTTCCATGCTGGGCATGACCTGCGCCAAAACAAGGAGTTGAACATTCAACCAAGTGAGCCACCCAGGCACCCGTTTATGGTTCTGTAGTATTTTGTGGAGTCATAATCTTTTCTTTTTTCTTCTTCTTCTTTTTTTTTTTTTAGTATAGTTGACACAGGGTTACATAAGTTCCAGGTGTACAGCTTAGTATCTTAAGTTTTGTATAATAAGTCAATATATCCCGTACATTACTTCATTAATAGCACTTTACTTGCCAATATACCAATCTTATCCTTGAATAAACTTATAGATGAGTGTCAAGGAGTTCTGTTGAGTCTACCTCCAAAGTATATCTTCATTTCATCCAGTGCTTCCCATTACAAATGCCATCAAGCACTACCCATTTCTCTTTTAGAGAACCACAGTAGTAAACTCACTGGTCTTCCTGCATCTAGTCTTCCCCTAATTCAGTCCATTCTCCTCACAACAGCAGAAGGTTCTCAGAATGCAGTCAGACCTTGCCACTCTTCTGTATAGGTCTCCAGGGCATTCTGGGTTAAGCCAGTTATCCAGGTGCGATTACTGATAATGCACTCTTTTACACTCACAGAGTCCTAATCTAGATAAATCATGGTCCACCAGCTTAAAGCTCTTCAGTGGCTTCCCCTGCACTTAGAGTAAATTCAGACTTCTTATAGTGGCCAACACTGCAATGAATGAACTGATTGCTGCCCTTGTCTCTGTCCTCATTTGTTCATTTTTATTTCTTTAACTCACTATTGTCATCTCTCAGTTTCTCATTCAAGCCAAGTTCTTAGCTGTCCTAGAGTCTTTGCACATGTTCTTCCTTCAACCTGGTGTGCAACTCTCTACTGCTTTCTCCCCACCAGTGAGTGCACTTTGAATGACTAGAGCCCTATATTCCTTGTGGTCTTAAATCTCAACTAAAATGTCACTGGTTTGAAAGGCATTCCTTGACATCCTGCCTAATGTAGATGCCTTCTCTATTATAGGTTATTTCAGCAACCTGGGATTTTTTTTTATATCACTTATTATGACTTGTAAAACTTTCATTTATTGATGTATTTCTCTACTGTCATAATGGAAGATTATTGAAGGCAGAGACCATGGCTTTCTGTTTGTTGTTTTTTTTTTCAATACAGTACCCTAACTCGTAGCATCGTGCATAATACATAGTGGGTACTCAGTAAACATTTGTTGAATACATAAATGAAGACAAATTAAAAGCCAAAACTTGCTTTAGTCTTGCTTCTATAGAATAAGACAAAAAATAGTGACCAATTCTCTGTCATTTTCGCTAAAATCAATACTAACTCACTCTTGAAAGGGAAGAAATTAATTGCATAACAAGAATTTGAGGTTGTTTGAACACACATATATAAAAGGGAAAGATGTCTTAAGAGAGAGGGAATAATTAAGTGTAACAAATTTGGGGCTTGTAGTGGGTTTGTAGTCTAGATTTCCTTATCACTGTCAACATTTAATTATATATCTTAAAGTTATGGTTCTTCTCTATCATTCAACAAAATTATCAGTAATCAGTATAATCTAGTTCACTATTTGAGAGTAAATGAGAACACAGTAGAAATATAAATTTAGTGTATTGTTAAAATATGAATTTCTATTTGAAAAAGTTTTGTTTAGTTTTGGTTTTTTTGAGGAGACTGTAGTCTGGTTGTAAGGGTAAAAGTCTAGGGAGAAAATAGGACTTTGCAAGGATATACCTTACAGATAAATGTCAAAAGTTCAAAATGTTATTTTCACAATTTAGTTTAAAAGGTCAGAACAAAACTTGTGAACAGCTAGTATAACTAATCCTATGTTTTTCCAACTATCCTTTAGCTACGGGTACATAATGGCTGAACATTTCAACTCTTCAGTTTATGTTGTTTTGAGTGCTGTCTTTTTGTTTTGTTTTGCTTCACTTTATACCATAACGTTTTCTTCTGACACAATATAGTTTTCATATTTTCTCCACAATACTTGAGACCAGAGACTAGCAAATGATGGCCTGTGGGCCAAATCTGGCCCTTTGCCTATTTTTGTAAATAGAATCTTACTGGAACACAGCCACACTCATCCATTGTTATATTGTGTATGGCTCTTTTCACGCTATGATGGTAGAGTTGAATAGAGGTGACAGAAAGTGTATGGCCTGCAATGCTAAAAATATTTACTATTTGGCCCATTATACAAAAAGTTTGTTAACCTTTACTGCAGAGCATACGGAGGCAGTGTTACCCTCTTTGTGCCCTGCTAGAGTTTGACCAACTCCGGAATCCTGCTGCAGGTTAAAAGAGCTGAAAACCTTTATTCTTATTTCTATAACCATTATATTCAATGTGGAACATCTTGGAAATTTTATTCAAGCATGGCAAAGATAAATCCTACTTGTCTAATAAAATTTTCTTAACTGTGCCTATCAAAATTGTATGTGTATATATGATGTTTAATAAACTGATAGAAGCAGACTTCAGAGCAAAAACTAAGTTTAATGTTACAGAAACACCCATAAATTAGTCCTAACAAATAGGTTTTCTATTCCTTCAATTGTGACATTTGCCATTTTATTGCTGATTTTTATTTGAAACCTTTTACACCTTAGCAAAGTAGATTTGAAATGTTTAGACAATGCCCATCCACATATTAAAACACTTTTCTTCCAAGAGGAAGCATAATAATTTATTCTTTTATGGCTGTTGCAACTTAAATGCATCTTTTTCTTCCTGTTTCTTTATCCAATGTAGTTAAATAGATTTTTTCCTAACTTTTTCCTAACTTTTCATATTTTATATTTCATATTTATTTCATAACTTTTCAAAAGGAATAAATGGGAAATTATGTTCGGCCAACTTGTTTATTTCTTCCATGCCTTCCTAAGTTTAAATGGGATCCTTTCTCTCTGCACTAAAAGAAAGTGAAATAGCCCTTTCAAATCAGTGTTCTTGGGAAATGAATGTTAATTAAAAAATACAGAAACATTTTTCCCAGAAAAATCTGATGGTTAAATCTAAATTAGATGCTCCTCTGGAAATAATGCTGAGATTTTTTAATAATGATTCAGTCATTTAAAAACCAATGATGATGAACATTTTTTCATGTGTCTGTTAGCCATTTGTATGTCTTCTTTGGAGAAGTGTCTGCTCATGTCCTCTGCCCATTTTTTGATGTGATTATCTGTTTTTTCAGTGTTGAGTTTGAGGAGTTCTTTATAGATCTTGGATATCAGCCCTTTGTAATGTCATTTGCGAATATGTTCTCCCATTCTGTGGGTTGCCTCCTTGCTTTGTTGACTGTTTCCTCATCTTTAGCCATCAGGGAGATTAAAATAAAAAACCACATTGAGATACCACCTTACACCAGTTAGAATGGCCAAAATAAACAAGACAGTAAACAACATGCATTGGAGAGGATGTGGAGAAAGGGGAACCCTCTTCCACTGTTGGTGGGAATGCAAGTTGGTGCAGCCACTTTGGAAAACAGTGTGGAGATTCCTCAAAAAATTAAAAATAGAGCTACCCTATGACCCAACAATTGCACACTGGGTATTTATCCCAAAGATACAGATGTAGTGAAAAGAAGGGCCATCTGTACCCCAATGTATATAGCAGCAATGGCCACAGTCGCCAAACTGCGGAAAGAACCAAGATGCCCTTCAACGGACGAATGGATAAAGATATGGTCCATATACACTATGGAGTATTATGCCTCCATCAGAAGGGATGAATACCCAACTTTTGTGTCAACATGGACGGGACTGGAAGAGATTATGCTGAGTGAAATAAGTCAAGCAGAGAGAGTCAAGTATTGTATGGTTTCACTTACTTGTGGAGCATAAGGAATAACATGGAGGACACTGGGAGATGAAGAGAAGTAAGTTGGGGGAAATCGGAGGGGGAGACGAACCATGAGAGACTGTGGACTCTGAGAAACAAACTGAGGGTTTGGGGAGGGGGGGAGGTGAGAGGTTGAGTGAGCCTTGTGGTGGGTATTAAGAAGGGCACGTATTGTATGGAGCACTGGGTCTGGTGCATAAACAGTGCATTTTGGAACACTGAAAAGAAATAAAATAAAACAAAGTGGAAATAAAAAGGAAATATCGAAATATTAAAAAATAAAAAAATAAAAACCAGTGCCTTAAAATAGATACACATAGTAAAGTATAATTAAACTCATTGCCAACTCAGTCCTTATCAAATAAGTTTTACTTTTTATACTAAGAGAACCTTTTAAATAATCATACCTTCTCTTCAAATTATATTTGTGTGTTATATGCTATATTCGTTTACCTTGTTTATGTTGAGAAATAGTTTTCTGTTAGCATTATAAAACATTATGGCAGATTGGGAGTAAAGAAGTCCTGGTGCCTCAGATGAAATACAACTAGAGGAGTCTTTCATATTTGCGTAGACTGGTGATAGCTGTTTTGTGTATATTTAAAGCCAAAAGTAAACTCAGGCACTTCTCACCGGTGCAGTGTCATTCAGTGTTTTTAAATACAGTGAGGTAGAAATTATTAACTGGTTTGACTGTTTTTATCCTGGTGAAATATTCATTCCTGACTATTATGGAAAGTGACATAAAAACAAAAACAAAGCAGTTTTATAATATAAATAACTGGTCTAATCACTGGGCATTTCATTTTCTTTAATGGTTTCTATACCTATGTATGAGCTATTGGTGGGTATTAAACATTCAGCCCTTTTCATTTTAGTTTTACAACCTGTCATACATGTTTTTTAATGCTAGTAAAACCTGTATATTCAAGAAAATATTTGGATTAGTGCGTGAGGGGAGAGGAAGCAGAGAAGGGAGAGGGTGGGGGGTAGGGCTTGAAGAATTAATTTGAATATTGGAACAACAAGCTGCTTCTCTGTTAGGCCCAGGAAGACAAGTTTTAGACTATAAGTAAAAACTCGGGTAGTTTTACAAAATGACTTTTGGATATTTTTATCAGGCTACTTATCTATAAATTTTTTAAGATGCTGTCGTTTAGTGGCTTGTCCTGGTTGTCTTTGGGAATCTGATGAAATTATAGATAGCCTCCCATCTAAACATTTTATACAGTTTCAGAAAGTTCAAAAGCCCCAAGATAAACTTCCTCAGCCACAGAATATTTACCTGATTAAACAGTCCCTTACCTTTTAAATCTAAAAATGCAATTTGAATATATTAACTGTATCATTCTAAAAGGGATAAAGTTAATTGTAGCAAATTTGAAAAATATTGAAATAGAAACTAAAATAAAAATCACAGGATTTTACTGTATATATAAAACTACTTAGTGTCTTCATGTATGTATTATTGTCTCTATTAATAAAATTTTACTTTGAAAAAATTGTTATCACTACTGCACTTCCGATTTGCATTCTGCTGTTTAAATTTAACATTTTATCATTAGGCTCTTTCCTGCTAGTGAGTATCCATAAAAACATTTCCTGTGGCAGAGTCTCATGGCATTGTGAGGAAGCTGTCTCCTGTCAGTAGAAGCGTGTGCCTTTCCAGTGTTTTGCTGTTTTAAATAATGTGCCAAATAGCATCCATATTCAGAAATTCTTGTATCTGATTATTTTCTAAGACAAATATCTAGAAATAAAATTACAGGATCAAAGGGGATTAACTTTATTAGCATGCAAACTGCCCTCCAGAACATTCTGTCTCTCTAGCAGTGAATTAGCTTGTTTTCTGAATTCTGTCCCCAAAAAGCATTAGCATTTTTAAAAATCTGCTAATTTTAGAAATGCAAAATAATAATTTATGGTTGTTCTGATTTGTATTTATGATCGCATTAGCCTCCTGTATTCTAATCTGGATTTTTTATTCATATCATTTGCTCATTTTTCCTTTAGGGTTTGAATGTTTTCCATGAGCTTTTTATGTATTTAGGATAGTAAAATTTTATGAACTCCTTTAGAAACATTTTTCCAGCATGTATCTTTTCATTACGTCGTTTTTTTTTAATGCCAGAAGTTTGCATTGTAAATGTAATCCATTTCACTGATTTTTCCCCCTTTCAGCAGTAGTGCTTTTATGATTAGAAAGTTCTTGAGAACTGATTAATATCCCCATTCATTATCTTAAGCTTTATTTATTTATTACATTTAAAATTGCATAGTTGTAATTTATTTGGATATACAGAATGAGACAAAGATCTAACTTTGTTATATCTCTGTATACAGGTGTACCTATAAATAATTTTAATTGAATGTGTCACTGTGTTCATAACATAAGTACCTTTTTTTAGGAGATTTTTTTTTTCTGTTTGGCTGGTCTTTATGCATCCCTAAACCCATGAAGCCCTTTTAGTTCCCTTTTTTCTCCATGCCTTAATATTCGTATATAAGTAAAAGTGTACATACATAGAAACATCAACATGCATAGGGTTTTTTTCCCCATTGTTACTTATTTTATAAAAATGGGATTATATTATACATACTTAACTCCATCTTGTTTTTCTTGCTAAAAGATATGTCATTGAATTCTCTTTAAGTCAATCAGTGAAACTCTGTTATGTTGCTTTCTGGAGTTTCTTCTGATTTTGTGGTTTTTTGTTTTTCTTTGTTTTTAGTTTTTGACAATTTTTAGGCCTAACATTTTATTTATTTTTATTTTTTAAAGTTTTTATTGAAATTCCAGTTAGTTAACTTACAGTGTAATATTAGTTTCAGGTATACAATATAGTGATTCAGCACTTCCCTACAACACCCAGTGCTCATCACTACAGGTGCCCTCCTACATCCCCATCACTTATTTCCCCTATCCCCCACCTGCCTCCCTTCTGGTGACCATCTGTTTGTTCTCTATATTTAAGAGTTTAGGGGCACCTGGGTGGCTCAGTGGGTTAAGCCTCTGCCTTCGGCTCAGGTCATGATTTCAGAGTCTTGGGATAGAGCCCGTATCGGGCTCTCTGCTCAGTGGGGAGCCTGCTTCCCCCCCTTCTCTCTCTGCTTGCCTCTCTGCCTACTAGTGATCTCTGTCTGTAAAATAAATAAAATCTTAACCAAAAAAAAAAAAAAAGAGTTTGTTTCTTGGTTTGTCTTCTCGTTTTTTTTTTTTCCTTTGCTTGTTTGTTTTGTTTCTTAAATTACACATATGAGTGTAAAATCATGGTATTTGTCTTTTTCTGACTGTGTTATTTTGCTTAGCATAATACTCTCTAGCTCCATCCATCTCCATGTCATTGTAAATGGCAAGACTTCATTGTTTTTATGGCTGAGTAATATTCCATTTTATATATATATATATATATATATATATATATAGAGAGAGAGAGAGAGAGAGAGAGAGAGAGATATCTCACCTCTTTATCCATTCAAGAGTCAATGGGCATTTGTGGCTGTGGAATATAATTTACCTTTTCTCTATCTATAGCATTCCCTATCTATAGCATTCTTTTTTCATCATAATTGATCAATCTTAATATATATTGTCAGATGCTTTTCCTCCAATGCCTGCTAACAATAAAAGTTGTAGCTCCTTCTAGTTTTCAAATACTGAATGTGAAGGAATGTCTCATTTTAATTTGCCACCTGACTACAAGTGACTTTGAACGTCATTATGTTGGGTGACATTTGGATTTGCTCCTCTATGAATTGCGTGTTCCTACATTTTTCTAATGGGTTTCTTTCTTATAAATTACTAAAAACATTTACTAAGTCATTACATGTCTTAAAATTGCATTGCAGAATTTTTTCAAATAATCCATGAAAATGTTTTAAAATATTATATAATCATAAGTATTTATACTTTTCCTTTTTAAACTTCCAGCATTGAATAAGGATGTCTCTCTAATACTTGATTATATGTATTGTGTCTTAGATCATCTTGTAAGATTTTTATTGTCTCTTGATATTTAATAAACCACCTCAAACCATAGTAGGACTAAAAGCAAAAACCACTTAGGGCTCCTGAGTGGCTCAGTTGGTTGAGTGTCCCACCTGTTGATTTCAGCTCAGGTCATGATCTCAGGGTTGTGAGATCGAGCCCCACTTTGGGATCCACAGTTGGCATAGAGCTTATTCTCTCTCTCTCTTCTGCCTCTTCCCTTTACTCCCTCTAAAAGAATCATTTTATTATTTCTTGTGGTCCAGTCTTGGCTCATCTAGGTTTTGGGGGTTTTTTGTTTGTTTATTTGTTTTGTTTTGTTTTGTTTTGTTTTTTGCTTGTAGTCTTTCACTTGGTTGCAGTCAGATACGACCTAGAGCTATGTCATCTGGAATCTTTTTTTTTTTTTTTTAAAGATTTTATCCATTTATTTGACAGAGATCACAAGCAGGCAGAGAGGCAGGCAGAGAGAGAGAGAGAGAGGAGGAAGCAGGCTCCCTGACAGGCAGAGAGCCCAACCTGGGGCTCGATCCCAGGACCCTGAGATCACGACCCGAGCCGAAAGCAGAGGCTTTAACCCACTGAGCCACTCAGGCGCCCCTGTCATCTGGAATCTTTACCAGGGTTCTTAGGAAGGCTGGACTTCCCTCCCTCCCTATGTAGACTCAGTGCCTCTCCTCTCCATCTGGTCCCTTTATATGATCTGTCCAGCAGAGTCTTACTTCGTGGCACCATATTCTAAAAATTTCAAAAGTAGGAGGTGCAACAACTTTTATTTTCAAGGCAGAAAAGTCCTGGAACATCACCTCCTCTATGACTGTTGAGTAGAACAAGTCACAGCCCGGCCTAGATTCACTTTGTGGGAGAGAACTCTAAGGGCATGAATACAAGGAACCATTCGCTGGGGTCTTCTTTAGAGACTAGCTCCCACAAGGCCTAGGTTTTCTTTGTAGACATCTAGCCATGCATGAGAAGGTCTCCTGCATCCTTGGATTGTAGATATAAGCCTTGGATCTTTTTTCATGATTTGTATCATTTCATCTTTTACATTTTAAGTTTTTGACTTATCTGGAATTTATTTTTACGTATGGCATAAGATGAAATCTTACTTTTTTTCTCTTCAGTTAGCTGTTTATCAAACCATTGATTAAATAATTCTTTTTTCCCACTGGAATAAACTGCCCCTTTCTTCTGTCAAATTTTTATCTATTTCTCATCCTATTCATCTACTATCCCACTAATTTTTCTTCCTTTTTATTCCTCAATCTTTCATTTTCTCCCTTCCCCCACCATCCCTTTCCACTGCAGCCACTCCTGCTCTAACATCCTAATACAGTTATATCCTAATTTTCACTTAATTCATTAGTTATTGTTTACACTGTTTTGACTCTGAGATCACCTGAATCCATAGCCGAGTTCTGCAGTATCGTATTTGTACTTTCTTGTAAGTTTTGTTGTATTTTCCTTGCAGCAATTGTCTTGCCTTTTTGCTTAGTTCTCTATTTATCTGCCAGTAATTCATACCCAGCTCTCAATTAAGTGTGAATCTCCTCTGGATATAAATAAAAAAAGATATTTCCTGTAATCTCATCTTTTTTTAGAATACCTTTCCTAGACCCCTCTGTCAAGTCCAGAGAGATTGCTCGTTACCATGCTGGGTATCTGCCTTCATGTCTTGGGATTTTATTTCATTCTCTGTAGCATACTTACGTCTTACACTACTTCCTACAAGGAAGTGAGCCAAGGAAAATTCGTCCTTTTTCCTTATTCCATTATTTTGCTGAATACCTTGTTCATTAAGCTTTCTGAGGAAGAATTTGTGATTGTGTATCAACCATGCTCAAAAATAGGTAAGTCAGAAAAAAAAAAGAAAAAAGAAAAAGAAAGCATCCATGGAGGTGAATTTTTATATAATTTGCCTGTCTTAAATTTTACTCTACCTTTAGAGACTTCTGGCAATTTGCCTATGTGCAAAAACTTTTAGGTTAGAAATTATTTACCTCAGTGTTTTGAAGCCATTTCTCTATTACTTTCTGATGTTAAAGGTCATTGTGGAGATGACATTCTAATTATTTAACCTTTACATGTGAACTGTTTTCTTCCTTTATTTCTGTAAGTTCCTAGTACTTCCTGTTTGTCCTCAGAATTCCAAAATTTCACAATAATATATCTAGAATGTTTTACATGACATGAACCCCACCCCACTTTGGCTGCCTTTCTGATTTAATCTATAACCACTGTCTTTTCTATAGCCAGATTAGCCTCCTTTCTTTTCCTCTATCTTGTCCAAGAATGGTCTCACCTCGGAGCCTTTATTCTTCCTGTTACCCCTGTGTGAAGTATTCTCCCACATATCCATGTGGCTCACCCCCTTCTTGTTGGTTTCTGCTCGGGTGTTACTTTAATGAATACTTCCCTGATTACCCTTATAAAATAACACCCCACACATATCTCTCCAGCACACCTGATCCTGCTTACTCTTTTTTCCATTCTTTTTTTTTTTTTAAGATTTTATTTATTTATTTGACAGAGAGAGATCTCAAGTAGGCAGAGAGGCAGGCAGAGAAAGAAGGGGAAGCAGGCTCCCCGCTGAGCAGAGAGCCTGATGCGGGGCTCGATCCCAGGACCCTGAGATCATGATCCGAGCCAAAGGCAGAGGCTTAACCCACTGAGCCACCCACATGCCCCCACTCTTTTTTCCATTCTTAAACTTTTTTTTTTTACTCTTTTTGGGGTAACATAGGGATTAGGATAACATACTAAATAGTTTATTATGTGTCTCTGACCCCGCAAATATAAGTTCCATAGCAGTGTGGACTTTGACTATTTTGTTTAATGTTCTATCCCTGCCATCAAGAGTTGTGCCAGGTTCTCAATAAATATTTGTGGATGAATGAGTGTGAAGTGACTTGGTATGCGCTTTTTCATCCATTGCATTGAACAATTGATAGATTTAGTCTGGCATCTTATGTTTTCCAGTGCTGGGAAGTTTTCTTGAATTATTTCTTCAAATGTTCCTTTCCCTCCGTATTCTGTTCTAGAACTTCTATTAATTAACCATCCAAATTATATATCCTTTCTTTTAATTTCTTGTCTTAATTACCTGTGCTATATACTAGGTTAGGTGCTTTAGAGAAGTAAAAATGCAAAGTGAGTATTCTACCTATAGTTATTTATGTATTTGTAGTACTTATTTACATTTATTCACTAACTGCCATTATCACAAAAGTAAATCATTTCGGGGAGTTTTCCCCTTCTAATTAATTCATAGCTATGACTGTGACAATTCATAACTAAATAATTTAAACAATACAGAGCACAAATACTGATGGGGATGGGACAACACTGGAATCTATAAATATATGACACTTGAATAAAATTAGTTGGTGAAAATTCCCTTTCCCTTCTATACCCTTCCCTACAAGAAGGCAGAGAGAAGGACTTTTTGTCAGGTTCTGTGCTCACACTTTTCACATGAACTCCAACACACATCCTTTGGGACAGAAAATGGTGAGAGTACAACAGGAATGAATATTTCTTGAGAATCTGTGCCAGACACTTTGCATGTATAATTTAACGTGGTCCTTACACAACCCCAAGATGCAAGTATCATTACATCCATATTAAAAATGGGGACTTGAAGATAAGACACATTAATCATTTGGCACAAGATCATACACCCAGGATTGGAGCTGAAACATTAACTGCTAACTTTGAATTTAATTAAAGTGTTCTTTTAAAAAATATTTTATTTGTTTATTTGAGAGAGGAAGAGAGAGAGGGGGAGAGAGAGCATGAGCAGAGGGAGGGGTAGAGGCAAAGGGAGAAGCAGGCTCCCCACTCAGCATGGAGCCTGACTTGAGGTTCAGGATCACGGACCCAGGGATCATGATCTGAGCCTCAGGCAGACGCTTAACCGACTGAGCCACTCAGGCACCCCTTAATTAAAGTCTTAATGGCACATTCAGACTTCTAAACTAATTGCTATGTGTCTAAGAGTAGATCTGTTATGGACCATATGAAAAAATTTTTTCTACTCCAAAAACCAAGCTATGTTTACACAAGAATATTTCCAGAAATTTGTATCAGAGACTTTTAAAACTCCATGAAAATTATATTAAACTGTTAATGCTGTCTAAATTCTGTAAAGTGTTGAATGCTGATTGGTCAAGTTACTGAATTTTACATACTTAAATATTAGTTTATATGAGGAAACTATTAACTATTAGTTTACATGAGGAAAATGGAAAAGTTAGCTGCCATAGAAAAGATACTAGCCATGGGATACAACGGAAACAGGGAGTTATTGTCTAAAAGACTTGTTCTAGTCATATCTTTGTCATATAAATGCTCTGAGCTGCTGTTCCCTTATCTATGAAAAAAACTAAAATATTAATATCCCTTAACTCATAGGATTTTTGCAAAAATTAGAAAAACTAACAATTTTTAAAATATGTCAAATACGTTAGTCATCTTGTAGTGTATACATTATGTGCTAGTTTATGTTCTTGTTCTGTGTATTATTGGTGCTATCGTTCCTTAAATTAAGTCTTAGAATCTAGGATTATAATTTCCATCACCAGATCACATTGTATATTTGGAGGAGGACACTTGCCACCCATTTCTGTTTTTAAATTGTCTGAACAGAAGATTTTAAAAGGAAATGAAAACTATTCTACTTCTGGTATTTAAGGGGGAAAGTAGCCTTAGTAAGGCTGAAGACTCAGGTGATAATGGACATCTAATGTTTGTCCTTCTAGACTCACTTTTCACCCTTCCGCCTTTTCTGTACCCTGAGAGGCTCATCTCTTTAGATCTCTCTTGCCGTCTGACTTCTGGTTGAGTTTGGCCAGTGAGAGGCACCAGCAGGATTGCTGAGAGTGGGATGAATGAACGTAAGGCCAAAGGTAGCTGTATCCCTGGCAGGGTGGGCTTCACCAGCTTCCGGGCTCAGGTGGTGGCTACCTTCCCCTTCCCCCTCTAAGCCTAGGGTTCATAATGGCCTCTGTTGCTCTTAGAGCCAGGAGGATGCCACACTACCCCTTGCGGTTTCCCTAAACCTTCCCCACATCTTCATAAATAGTTTCTGGGTAAACTCTCTCCAAATTCCCAGTTTAACTATGTTATCTTTTTTATTTCCAAGCTCCTGACCAGTAAACTGACTGGTATATTCAGGTAAATACCAGTGCTCCTGTATGGGTCATCCCCAGAGTTACCCCAGACACACATACGTTAGCTGAGATTCAGCCAGATAAATTATATAAATTGAGATTTTCTACAAATCCTGATTAGAGTTGGAGGCACAACTTGATTTGCCTTTTGGCTGGAAATTCACAATGGCTAGTATCTAACTGAGCTAACTCCAGATGAGTCAGATTTTCTTTAGATGTTTCAGATAATCTGTAGCAATGTCTTTGAGTCTCTCTTAAGATTCATAGCCTTTATGTGGTCTGTGGAGACTACATTAATGGAGTTTGCATTCTTGAAGGGAAGCCTTTTTATAAAGAGATCTTTACAAAGTAGGGTGATAAGTGGTTAGCTGGCTGAAGTCTTACCATGTCCCCAGAAACAATGGGAAGAGGGTGATTCGGTCTGTGCTTGAGTTCGAGGAGACCTCAGAGAGGCTGTGGCATGTCACTTGCATTTGTTGAAGAATGTGGAACTCTGTCTTTTCTATGTTGTCTGCTTTCTCAGAATGTGACCGTGGGAGTGTTGCAGGATGGTGGTACCATTTTAGCTTGATGTCAAGGAATCTCTTAAGAATATCCTGGTTTGGGTTTAAATAACAAATCTAAAACATTTTCTCTGCTGGTCAAATTATCAGTAGACTTTTTTTCCCCTTTCCTTATATAGATTACTTTTTTAATCCTCTAACCAAGAATGGGTCATTCCTAAGCAATACATTATGCTTCTGTTGTGCTTAAAGTCCAGGTGCCTATACAACATTATTTCATTTGATCTTCACAATGACCTGTGAGTGTAACAAGATTTGTACTATATAACCTTTTGAGTCCTTTTAAATAACCTTTTTAATTCTTCAGTAGAATATGGGACTGACATCTGAGCCCAGGAAACCTGACTTTTCATTTAGTTTTACATATACGTCTTCTAATTTGACAAATACTATATACAACATAGATTGGTTTTCCTATGCAAGCGAAGTTTGAATACAAAATTTGAATAGGGCTACTTTCTCTGACAGACTGAGGGGGAAGTATATACAAATTATCTATGTTCATCTTATGATAAAAGCAAAGAGCGGATTAGAATCAGGTACAGACCAATCTTAATTATGTATTGGTAATTGCGTTGCTTTAATCCCATTTTGCAACTGACTTTGGCTTTCAAATGTATCTGGAACTACTGGGTAGGGTACTGGAATAATTAACTCTCTCACCTGCTGATTTGTGTACCATGGGGAATATTGTTGTAAAATAAGTCATTAATGCTAAATAATGATCCAACCTCATACTTCATCCACTGACACAATTAATTGGATTGGTTGCTATTTCTACTGGTTTAACCAAGTAGATTTTTTTTTTTTTTGAAAACTGACTCCCTCCTGCTCCTCACCTCTTTGAGGTTTTCTTTTTTTTTTTTTTTTTAAGATTTTATTTATTTATTTGACAGAGAGAAATCACAAGTAGGCAGAGAGGCAGGCAGAGAGAGAGGAGGCAGCAGGCTCTCTGCTGAGCAGAAAGCCCGATGTGGGGCTCGAACCCAGGACCTGGGATCATGACCTGAGCCGAAGGCAGTGGCTTAACCCACTGAGCCACCCAGGCGCCCCAGAGGTTTTCTTTTTTATTTATTTCTTCTCTCAGTGATACAAGCATTCAATTATGAAGCCAAAAGTAAACCATTCCTAAGGTTAAAAACTAGAACCAGAAAGTAAAAGCCAAAAGCACCTTTGGAGCTCATTTGGTGTCTACCTTTCTTTTGTTCCCATTTGAAGAAACTGAGGACCAGAAAGAGCCACTCTTCTGTTTAAAACTATAGCTTCAAGAATGTATGCACCTTAAGGCATGCATTATATTTCATGTTAGGGTGATTCAACATGACAAGTTATTACAGAAGCCATTAGCTCTCTATCTGAAGAACTCTATAGCCTTTAACCTCAGATGAGAGTTATTTTTTTAAAACTTGTTAAGAGAGGGATTTTAGTGATATATACACTCTATATACATAGAAATACATATGTATGTGTGTATGTATACACATACATGTATATGCACATATGTATATACATGGTATATATATATATATATATATAGTGTGTATATATGTATATGTCCAAACAAATTTTTTATATCCTAAATTTGTTTATGGTAAAATAAGTCCTTAGTGCTAATCAGTAGTTCAATAATAATCTTTAATCTTTGTGAATACTGGAAATGATAACCTTTTTATGATGACCCTGAAATTTAAATTTTCATTTCTGAATAAATGTAGGTAGCAATTTTTCAGGGCTTACTGTATGCTGCATGACAATGCCTAATGTAAACATCAAACCAGAGGCATTTTTAAAAATTTCATGAAAGGGAAAACAATCTGTGGTTTTGGAAACTTTTTTGAAGTTAGTGATTTTTTAAAGCTTTTCGATTAAACTGTTTGTGAAATCAGTGGTCCACATGGAGAAAACTACTGGGTTAGACAATAAAAGGAGGTAATAATCTAAATGATCCGGAACACTCTTCAAGATCACAGTACTGACAGGAAGCCACACCCTAACTGAGTTTCATAGCAGACAGTTGCCCCCCATGCATTGAACAGGTTTTAAGACCCAGCATCAGCAGTTAGAACTCTAAAATTCTAAAGTTGGCACTTTTTCCATGTATTTTCTCAACAAAAGGACCAAATTATAAAATTGCTTTTGCCAAAACAAGGGTAATAGTAATAGAGATAAAATTAGCAATCCATTTTTTTTTCATTCCTTGTGATTATTCTTTAGGATTACCTTATTCTTTCCATTTGGTGATTTTTCCAGTCATTACATTGGTCTGTGTGTGGTCTTGTAGTTCAGTGCTTTTAATAACCTGACCTAATCACGAAGATTTAGTACAAGACCTGTGTTTATTCCTAAACATTCTGGGGCGAAATGAAATCAGGTTATCATGTGAAAAATTAAGCAGGGTTTCAAAGAAAAGCAATTAACTCAGTCTTTTACCTGTTAGATTTTTGTTCTTTGAAGAAATAACTAACGGCCACAACTTGTTGAGTGGACACCTTTATGGAAGACTGGGAACAGAAGGAAATATGGAGGGAAGCACAGACATTGAAATAAGCAGAGAAAAAAAGAGTCATTATTAATTGTAGACAAGAAAAGTACACATTTTGTAATCTACCAAAATGTTTACACTTTTAAAATGTTAAGAAATGCAAATAATATGTACAACCTTAGATCTTTACACTATATCATTTTAATTATTGAGTAACAACAACTGCTATGTAGAGCAAAGTCAAGATCTACCATCTTTCTACAATTTTAATGTATTTTAGTTTATTTTTTAAATTTTTATATTTAATTTAAATTCAACTTAGTTAGCATATAGTATATTATTAGTTTCAGGGGTAGAATTTGATGATTCATCAGTTGCATGTTAACACCTAGCTCTCATTCCATCAAGTGCCCTCCTTGATGCCCATCACCCAGTTACCCCATCTCCCCCCCCACCTCCCCTCCAGCCATCCTCAGTTTGTTCCATATAGTTTAGCATCTATTATGGTTTACCTCCTTCTCTGTTTCTGTGTGCTGGTTGAAGCAGTTACATGGTATTCTAGTTTTAATAATTAAATAGTAAATAATTAAATTTTAAATAGTACTAACTATAGTTAGTTAAGTATAATATTTAAACTATAACCCCATGTGGAATTGAGTCCCACATGGGGCTCTCTGCTCAGCAGGAGCCCACTTCTGCCTCTCCCTGCCACTCTCCCTGCTTGTATTCTGTCCCTCTCTGTCAAATAAATAAATAAATAAAATCTTTAAAAATAAACAGATAATAAACTATAATCCAGTTTAGTGTGGTAGTTAAGGTGTAATCCAGAATAGTGTGCTATTTAAACTATCACCTAGTTTATTGTTTTAAATTTAATTTGTGTGTGTGTGTGTGTGTGTGTGTGTGTGTGTGTGTGACTTCCAAAATTCATTGTTTATGCAGCATACCCAGTGCTCCATGCAATACGTGCCCTCCATAATACCCACCACCAGGCTCATCCATCCCCCCAATGCCCCTCCCCTCCAAAACCCTCAGTTTGTTTCTCAGAGTCCACTGCCTTTCATGGTTTGTCTCCCTCTCCAATTTCCCCCAACTCACTTCTCCTCTCCCTCTCCCAATGTCCTCTGTGTTATGACCTAGTTTATTACTTTAATTTCAGCTTTAAAAATTTTCCAACATATCCTTTTGTGTACTTGCAAACCTTGATGTGTTTAGACTTAAAAGTTGCTTATGAATAACTTCTATGTAAAATAGTTTAAAAGAAAACTTACAAATGGTTGTTTTTCTCCTAATTTCATATTTTAAATAAGAGTAACCAAAGAACTAGTTCCTTGTCAAGTTTGCTGTTCTTATACAATAAATGCAACCATTGTTTAATGGACATTTTTAAAACTTTGCAGGCTTATATTGATTGTGACTTGGTAATTCTTTAAAATATGTATAGAAATAAAACTGAATTTTTTTAGTCATGAGATACTGATAATTACAGCTTCATCATATTTTTTTTAAAAATTTGCCTTAACGGTCTTTGACTTACTATTCTAAAAAGAAAAGTTAAAATGAAACTCTAAAAAGTTAGGCACATCTTTTATCAATTTATATACTTGTTTATATTTCAGATGGCTAAGACAGTGGAAGACCAGTCACTAACAAAGAATAAGGAGATCATATGATAGGAAAATACAAAGTCATATATCTTACATTTATAGTATCCTGAATGTTAACTGTATTTAGTTACAAATCCATTTCCTTTCAAACACTTGCTTAGTCCTCAGTCCTTAAGCTATGTCTGCATGAAGCAACTGGCTTGGATGTTTTGATCCAAACCATTTTTATTTTGGCAACCATTTCATTGCCAGCAATGAAAATGTTTTGAAAGGCAAATAAATGTTTTTGTGGGTAGGCTTCTATACAATGTAAGGCTTGATTTAATGATCATAACTTCCTGTATTGTGAATAAGAAATTAATAATCTTGGAGAGAAAGATAAATGGCTTGATGTTAAGCATTTATTATTTAGTACCAGTTTTTTGTACCTGAACATCTCTCAGGTTTTCCATATGGGTTAAAAGAGGCAATATATAGAAGACAAGAAGCACAAGATAGTACATTCAGTAAATGTTAACATTTTTAAAAAGTATCATTTTCTGCTTAAATATGGATGATAACATGTGCTTATCTCCAACCATTCTGAAACCACACTAAAGGACAGCAAAATAATTTAAAGAGGCATAAACCTACGAAGACAAAATGGGTAAAGATTAAATAACAGATGAAATTTGTCAAAAAAATTGTGGAAGCTTAAAGGTGGATAGAAATGCCAGAGGTTTAAAAATTCTAAGAAAAATGAAACCTTGGAACCTGGAAAAATTAAGGAGGGCATGTATTGCATGGAGCACTGGGTGTGGTGCAAAAACAATGAATACTGTTATGCTGAAAAGAAATAATATAAAAAAAAATCAGGATTGAAAGTATCTCTGAAGAAAGAAATCTTGGGTTGGGTGAAAAGCAAGAGGATTTTTTGAAAGTATAAAGATCCTAGTCCCTGTCAAAGCCATATAGGCAGTCAACTATCCTTTATCCACTTGGCAAAAATAACATAGGCTTACTCTCTGGAGAGGTTGAATAAAACAAACTCTGGTATTAGAGATCCTAGGCACAAAGACCATAGATGTTCTAAAAAGAACCCAGAAAAACAGAAAGAAAAAAAATTCAGAGGGATGCAAGAAAACTTACCAGACATGAAGGACAGAAATATATGAGTTACAGTATCCTTGTGAGTACCAAAAAAATATATGTAGAAAGACCCTCACCAAGGCACTGCACCATGAAATTTCAGAATTTTAGGTATGAAAAGAAAAACACTAAAAGTTTCTCAGAGGAGGAAAAAAGGTCACACAAAGCCTTAAGAATAGAAACAACAACAATAGCTAACTTCTCAACAACAATATTTTAAGCAGAAGACAGTGGAGCAATGCCTTTAAAATTCTGAAGGAAATTATTTTTAAGCTCAAATTCCATACCCCATTTGCTAACTGAATGTGAGAGTGGCTTAAATGAATTTTCAGAATATTAGATCTTTAAAATTTTATTTCCCATAAACCCCTTCTCAGCAAACTACCAGAGGTATTTTTCAACTATAGCCCCACCACGGGGTGAGGAAGAAAGGTATTGAAGTTTGAGCTCATTCTAGTTTTCTAGTTTTCATTCTGCCTGTTTAAAAAATAAAAAAAATCAATATTCTTTAGAGGAACATAACAGAATCCAGAGTCTTTGTAAGGTATCAATCACAGTATCTCAGCTAAAATTCCAGATTCCTTAAAATATGAAGTAACAGGCAAACATGACTCATACTCCAGAGAAAAGACAAAATGAAAACTGACTCCAAAATGACCAGGTGTTGATATTAGCAAATGGGGTTTTTAAGGCAGCTGTTATATAACTATGCTCAAGAATAAAAAAAAAAAACTACCAAAATAAGGATGTAAACTAAGATAGAGCAAGAAATGGGATCAAGAAATGAAGAATCCAAAAGGAATAGCTGAAGAGTTGGAGAACTCCAGATGAGATGTCTCTGAAGGAAAATAAAAACAAAGAAACTAAAAGAAATCCTTATATGTTTCAAATCTCTCAAAGAGTTTGGGATGAAACAGTTTTAGGATCACAGAAAAAGAAGCAAAGAAACAAATCAAGGAAATATTAACTACAAGAAAAATCTTTTTATAAATTATAAAAAAAATTCATTCATAGCAGCCAAGCTATAATAGTGTTTATACAATCTAAAAATATAAACACTGGATATTAATTTTTTAATTACATTTTGTAGATAAAATCAAGAGGGGAAGAAGGAGATGCTTAAATAAGAGGCAGCTGAGAACACTGTGTCTTCTTTATCTTCAGTGGTAGAATTGAGAGTATTTATAGGTGAAAAATAAAGAAAAGAAGCATATTATAAGCATATTTCAAATATGGAGGTAGGTGAATAACAGTAGAACAAGCTAAGCAAGTTGAAAGTGGTTGCCTCTTGAAGCAGAACCACAGGAAAGAAGTTTGATAAGGTAGTCATGTCTGTCATTAAAAACTTAGAGTATAGTTTGACTTTTAATGTTATTTACATTTTAACTTAAATTTTAAAAATGTTTAAGCAAATTGAATATAACACACAGTACAGTACCTGGTGCAAATTAGGTATTCAATAAATGATAGCTATTGTTACTGCTAAGATTATTAATTCTCCTAGTAGTCATTAAAACCATTGGTTACCCATTTCAAATAGAAAAAAATATATTTATAAACTGAAAAATCTAGGGAAGTAATTGATATATCTGATCTCACAGTTATGTGAATATGTGAGTAGTAGAGCTAGACCTGGAATCCAGATTTCCGAACTCCTGCTGCTTTCAGTCACAACATGGAGACTCAGAGAGAATTGGTGGCTGAGAAGTACAGTTGTAAGCAGAGCTTCCTTTCATCATCTGACCTAGAATCTGGCCTGGTAAATAGTGAGTGGTCAACCAATGGATAGAAAGACAGACAAATAAATCTTAGGCCAGGGGACAGCCTAGCTTTTCATAACATGGCTTTCAACAACTCTTGCCTTTTACTATTTATTTATTTACTATGTATCTTCAAAAAGGTAAGATCCAGGGATTTAGTTAAAACACAAAGGAAAAAGGTACAACAGAAGTGTGGTTAAAATGGAATATTTTCAGGATGTTAATAATTGTGAAACTTGCTGTACTTTTAAGACCTTTTGGAACTTTAGAGGAAACATTTTTGCCGAATTTTTATGGGTCCCAGACAGATGCAGAGTTTATTGACTTCATCTAGTCCAATTCATTTATATCAAAGAGGAGAAACTGACAGTTGTCAATGGGAACTGGGCTGCCAACATTTGACAAATATTTAAAAACTGCCTGTTGGGGAATGGTGATCCTGGACCTGGAGATTTTATTCAAAATGTAGTTGGGAAGTGAAAATATTAAGTAACTGGGTGAGGAAGATAAAGAAGAAACTCATTGACAAGTATAATCAACATATTATAAACTGGGTATATGAGTTTCACACCTAGGTTAGGTAACAAACACTATTGTATGAAGATAATCACAGATTTTTTAAAATAAAATTATTTTAAAACCTATATTTTCAAGAATAAAGTGCTGTATCCCATAAAGAATCAAGAATGTCTCATAATTTGAATATAGTTCTGTATTAAGGCTCTCCAGAAAAAAACAGAACCAATAAGGGGGGTGTGTGTATGGAGAAGGTGTATGTGGTTGGATAGATGGATAGAAAGATGGTAGGTAGGTAGTAAGGAATTGGATTCCATGATTATGGAGGCTAAGGAGTCCCAAGTTCTGTAGTTAGCAAGTTGGAGACACAGGAGAGGTGAAATATAATTCCAGCCTGAGTCCAGCCTAAAAAACAGGAGATGTTTTAGTCCAAGGAAGAAGTTCTCAAAAAGACCAATGTTCCATTTTAAGGTAGGCAGAAAGCATTCCATTCCCTTTTATTTGGCGCTTATGGGTTAAGTTTTTATATAAGTTCAAGTTAGTTAACATACAGTGTAATATTACTTTCAGGTGTACAATATAGTGATTCAGCAATTCCATACAACACCCAGTGCTCATCACAACAAGTGCCCTCCTTAATCCCATCTCCTATTTCATCCATCCCCCCACCCACCTCCCCTCTGGTAACCATCAGTTTTCTTCTCTATAGTTAATAGTCTATTTCCTGGTTTGCCCCTCTCTCTCTCTTTTTTCCCTTTGCTTGTTTGCTTTCTTTAGTAAGTTCAGCATATGAGTGAAATCATGTGGTATTTGTCTTTCTCTGACTGACTCATTTTTCTTATTTAGCGTAATACTCTTTAGCTCTATCCATGTCATTGCACATGGCAAAGTTTCATTCTTATTTATGGCTGAGTAATGTTCCATTCTATGTATGTGCGTGTATGTGTATAAGATTTTATATATATATATTTATATGATCTTTTTATCCATTCGTCAGTTGAAGGACACCTGGGCTCTTTCCATAATTTGGCTATTGTTGATAATGCCGCTATAAGCATCAGGGTGCATATGTCCCTTTGGGAATTAGTATTTTGTATCCTTTGGGTAAATACCTAGTAGTGCAATCGGATCATAGGGTAGTTCTATTTTTTTTTTAAAGATTTTATTTATTTATTTGACAGAGAGATCACAAGCAGGCAGAGACGCAGGCAGAGAGAGAGGAGGAAGCAGGCTCCCCGCTGAGCAGAGAGCCCAACGCAGGGCTCGATCCCAGGACTCTGAGATCATGACCTGAGCCGAAGGCAGCGGCTTAACCCACTGAGCCACCCAGGCGCCCCGGGTAGTTCTATTTTTAACTTCTTGAAGAACCTCCGTATTATTATCCAGAGTAACCACACCAATTTGCATTCCCACCAACAGTGCAGGAAGATTCCCCTTTCTCCACATCCTGGACAACACCTGTTGTTTCTTGTGTTGCTGATTGTAGCTATTCTGATAGTTGTGAGGTGATAATGTTCTATTCAGTTCTTCAACTGATAGGTTGAGGTCCACCCACATTTGGGAGGGCAGTCTACTTATTTTACCTATTCACATATTAATTTCATCCCAGAATACCCTCATAGTCACACCCAGAATAATGTTCAACCAAATGTCTGAGCACTTCATGGCCCAGTCAAGTTGACACATAAAATTAATCATAGGATGCCTGGGTGGTTCGATGGGTTAGGTGTCTGCCTTCTGCTCAAGTCATGATCCTGGGGTCCTGGGATCAAATCCCACATCAGGATCCTTGCTCAGCAGGGAGCCTGCTTCTCCCCCTACCTGCTGCTCTCCCTGCTTGTGCACTCTCTCTCTGTCTAACAAGTGAATAAGTAAAATCTTTTTAAAAAATTAATCATTAAAAATGCATAAAAGTATGAAAATATAATTGAAATTATTGGAGTTTAACTGTAGAATAATATGAGCGGGAAAAAAGAAATATAATGAGAATGAAGGTGTAGTGAAAATCTGTGAGTCAGTCAGGCTTTAAAGACCACACTGAAGTTAGATAATCATGACTTCTCATAGATCCTGGAAAAAGAATTACGGGCATTATATTTGAGCAAGATCGTTTTAGCACTTAAATCTGGGTTGCATCACAATTTGGAGACATTGAAATTTTGAAACCAGTATGCAAATAGCCCCACAAGCCTAGATTAGGGTGAATACTAAGTAGAGAGCAAATTCAAGACCATGAACAGAGTAAAACAAAACAACCAGATCAACAGAGGTTAGTGGAAAGGTAGTAGAGGGAGGAAAACAAAATGAGTTTGAATGTTAGTGTCATTAACAACAATGAGAAATTAAGAAGAGATTTATTTGCGGGATCAAAGATGAGGCATTTAAGATGACATGTAAATTTTTAAGGACTTTTTATGCCCAACTTCCAAATAAAGTGTCATAAAATATTTTAAAATGCAAACATGATGATTTAAACAAAGGAAATTTTTGTCTTTTAAATATTTTTATTTATTCATTTGACAGACAGAGATCACAAGTAGGCAGAGAGGCAGGCAGAGAGAGAGGAAGGGAAGCAGGCTCCCTGCTGAGCAGAGAGCCCCATGCGGGGCTCGATCCGAGGACGCTGGGATCATGACCTGAGCCAAAGGCAGAGGTTTTAACCCACTGAGCCACCCAGGCGCCCCACTTTTGTCTTTTAAACAGTTGTTATAAATTATATTATTTTTTGTTTACTTTGAAGAACAGTTGTTATAAATTATATTATTTTTTGTTTACTTTGAAGAACAAATAATATTTATCAGAAAAAACATTGTACATGAGTTGGTGTTGTGGTAAAATAATAATGTCTTGTAGCACAATATTTTACTAAGTTGCTAATAAATAACTCAAGGTTACATTACTATACCTTTATCCATATAGTTAAGAAAATGAAGTTTGCACATTGAGATACCACCTTACACCAGTTTAGAATGGCCAAAATTAGCAAGACAGGAAACAACGTGTATTGGAGAGGGTGTGGAGAAAGGGGAACCCTCTTACATTGTTGGTGGGAATGCCAGTTGGTGCAGCCACTTTGGAGAACAGTGTGGAGATTCCCCAAGAAATTAAAAATAGAGCTTCCCTATGACCCTGCAATTGCACTACTGGGTATTTACCCCAAAGATACAGATGTAGTGAAAAGAAGGGCCATCTGTACCCCAATGTTTATAGCAGCAATGGCCACGGTCGCCAAACTGTGGAAAGAACCAAGATGCCCTTCAACGGACGAATGGATAAGGAAGATGTGGTCCATATACACTATGGAGTATTATGCCTCCATCAGAAAGGATGAATACCCAACTTTTATAGCAACATGGACGGGACTGGAAGAGATTATGCTGAGTGAAATAAGTCAAGCAGAGAGAGTCAATTATCATATGGTTTCACTTATTTGTGGAGCATAACAAATAGCATGGAGGACATGGGGAGATGGAGAGGAGAAGGGAGCTGAGGGAAACTGGAAGGGGAGGTGAACCACGAGAGAGACTATGGACTCTGAAAAACAACCTGAGGGATTTGAAGGGGTGGGAGGTTGGGGGAGCCAGGTGGTGGGTATTATGGAGGGCACGGATTGCATGGAGCACTGGGTGTTGTGCAAAAACAATGAATACTATTACACTGAAAAGAAGTTAAAAAAATGAAGTTTGTATACTCATTCTACTAGTGATTTGTCTTAAAATATTTTTGTGCCCCATTATTTCTTGCATATTTTATATTACAATTCAATGTATATTATTTTCATTATAAATAAAAAATTGTGAAGTATACCATTATTTCATGTTATTCTACTTACTACCAGAAATATTTAACATGCAACAGTGAGTAATGAAGTAAGTACAACTTCCATTTAGTTTCAAAGATTGAGAAGTCGAGGGATTGCATAGAATATAGAATCAATTTTTTTTAACACGGAAGTTATTAGGAATATTTTATGATTTTGATTTCCTGACTCGAGAATTGCTTTCACATGAAAGACCAAATCTGAGCTCAGCTTTCTGTGGAACTGGATTGACAAGCTGCTAATCTGTTTTTTGAGCTTTTTAAGCTTTATATTGTTAAAGAGGAATTTCTTTTCGGGTAGGCATGGACAAAAATTTCTAGAAGGAAGCCAGTGCATAATACACACGTTTACAGTGTGATCACTGCAATTAGCTGATAAAATTGCTCGCCTCACTCTGTAGAGGTCAGAGTTTGGGAGGGCTAATTTTAGAGCATGAGGCACATCGAGGCAGGTAGCCTTGGTGAAGTAACACAGTGATCACATTCAGTCCTAAGGAATCACTTCTTGAAAGTCCAGGGCATATTAGGAGAATTCCAGCAGTGCCAGTGCTAGTAAGGGCACGAAGTTAGGTGAAGGAAATTAGTGCAGCAGATAGGTGAAAACTAAAGTTAAATTTTCCTGAAAATTATGACCACATACCACGACATAAGTTCCAGATCCCTGCAGTCATCGTCTACTGGTTTTCATAGGTGTTTTAAATGTCTAACTCTCCTATGTCTTTATTTTCCATTTTCTGTCTTTTCCCGGTTAATGTGTTTGTAAACTGACATTTTGAAGAGAATTATAAATACAGATGATTTATTGATACATAGTATTTGTAAATGATTAGTTGGGAAAACTCTTCTGGGATATATACTTCTGATCCTTTCTTAACGTAGGTGAAATTACTTCTGTCTGTATAGTACTTTACAGTTGTCAAATCCTCACCATCCTTCGTGAAAGAAAATACGAAGTTACTTGACAAGGCTGCCTCCTGGTTCCCTAGATACATCCACACATTTAAATGGATACTGGGCCCATGTTCTTCTCCACACTGATTGTGTGTATTTTATACTGTGATAGAAATGTTTTTATTTGAAAAAAACATTTCCCTGACACTATTCCAGTTTTTAGAAAAATATGTTCAAATTTTTCCTGCTGAAAACTTTTAGTTTCTGAGTAGATACATCATCTTTTTAAAACCTTTCCCCCAAGATTTCTTTTTAAATGGCTCACAGTTAAATTTAAATTTCTATATTTAGGTAGAATTATGTTTATATACCAACCACCAGTATCCAGGAAATTCAGTGGTAAGGCTGACACATAGGGAGTTTATAGTCTATTTTGTAGTCTGTGTATTTAGACAAGGTTTGAAGCTTACTTAGCAAAATCGCTTAAACATTTGAGCAGAATTTCTTTAGAATAAATGCACTATTTGATTCCTTATAATTGTTAAGATAACAGTATGTCACTTTTTAAAGATTAGTTCTCAGGAATATGTTAGATTTATTCCTTTCAAAGAAGAATGCATTTAGGAACCGCCTTTATATGTAAATATTTTTATAATATTGGACAGAGATGGTGTGGTGCAATCACCACGGTTTGATCAAATTTGGAAGAAGTTATAGGCACATATTTGTAGTGTTTTCTCCAGCATCTTTATTTTTTTCATCTGGATGTATTTTATGTTCCTTCCAACTAATCAAAATAAGAAACCGATTTCGCCTTTGCCAAAAAAATAGAACTATCATTTTTCACATTCTTTTATTTTCCAGGTCATTTTCAAGTAAGATTGTGTTTCTAGGACTTCTGAATTCCAGAAAAATCTCAACTTTGTAGATATAAGGGCCCAGATGAACATTGCAGGGGGAATCTAACTTTTCATGCAGTATGTTTTGTGTTGTGCATTCCAGATACAGTTAACTTTTTGTGTGCATGTGATTAGTGTGGAAAAAAATTAATGCAGTCCAGTATTATGATTTATGGACTGAATCCTTTGCCCACTGAAGACTTGCCAAAACTAAAACTATTTTTTTTCCTTTGGATATTAGAAACAGCTACTGTTTTTGTTGATCTTTTAAAGTTCTGAATGGGCCTATTTCAAATCATACCAGCATGGGAGCTCAGATTAATAATATACTTATTCAACTAGTGATACTGAGTGAAACCATTGCTCACATGGATATGAGGATAAAATTTCATAAGATTATTTTCAGGTGCATTAATGCATTTCTGGAAGCTGCACATGATTTTTCTTTTGCATGAAAGAAATCAAGGATTTCTGTTTATTGTATCAGTTACAGGTGGGCTTATGAGTTAATTTAATTGCTGGGTTTTTTTTTAACTTTCAAACATAAGACATTTCACTTTTTAAAGAAGTAATGTGATTGCCAGATTATTCCCAAAGGTTTTTAACTCTTAGTATATTCATCTCTCTTGAGACATCATGACTGTAGTATATTTAATTCAGATTATGGAGGGGAAAAAATTCTAAATTCTCTTTGTTGTTAGTTACAGCAAGCTGCTGAAGTTTCTCAGCTCCGGGGAGCAAGGGTAATCTCTGCCGAAGACCTTCTGTTTTTGATGCGCAAAGATAAGGTAATATACAGCATTTTCATTGTATTAACATGCCATGTTTGGTATTCAATTATGCTTATTTAAGGAACTGTATCCTTGTTATATATCCTTGGAATACAACTATTAAACTGATGTTTTATTCTTCATAGTTTGCACAGAATGGTTTGCTCTAAGAGAATAGATACTTGTTCAAACAGCACCAGAGCACCGACCTAGAACTATGCTACCAACTAATTCTCACTTATCATTCCGTATCTCTTTCAACATTTTCACAGCTACATAATATTCACTGAGTATCAATCGTATGCTTTGTTCAGATAAGTGAGATAGAACTGAATGGCATGTTTATTTTTCTTCTAATTTTACACAAGATTATAGGTTTTCCCAGGGTTTGTTTCAAGGTTTATTCTGTGATATACCATTTATAGGAAAAGAGTCAATAGAGATGAGTCTTTCAGTGGCATCAATATAATAATGTCCAGAGTTTTTATGGTAAAGTTTTACCTTTCTTACTCTTTGAACTCTGGTAATTAAAATATTTAGGGTGATATTTACCTGTCTAATTTTGTCCTATCTCCCATGAGTGGCTAGTTGAAAATAGGGAAAATTTTTTGAGCTCTATGCTCATGATGTCTGTATTTTCTGTAGTACATTATACTTTAATAAAATAATTTTCTAAAAATCTAAACAAATATATTTTATAATGTTTTACATGTTTTTAGTAGTGTCATCTAAATGTTACATGTACAAAAAACTGGCCAAGTTATGGCAGCTATTGTCCCCAGTGAGCAGGCTTGGTTTCTGATGGTCCATTTTTCTCTTCTTGATTGTTCTTCCCTGGCCTCTTCATTACACGTACCCATTCCTCTTCTACCATTTTTGTATGCTTGTGGCTGGTTTTTTGTTTTGTTTTGGGGGGGGGGTTGGGTGTTTTTTCAATCAGAAAACATCTCATCAACCTTTTGGATAGCCTTGTTAACATCCTTTCCAATATCCAATTCCTTTATATTTGTGAAATATTTTAATTCTAATTGACTGAAGGTCAACTTAAACTTAGATATAGTATTTTCTCTTCTTCAGACAGTAAGATTCAGAGACCTACAAACCACACCATGACCAATCTAATATTAAATTGTATAAATTCTTACTTCATTAACTCTTTATATGAGGAATATAAAGGAAGAGAAGAGAAATGTCTTCACTATCGAGAAGCTATAATCTGGTAGGAAACCTGTCTGATTTAGTTGAAGAAGCAGAATTTCAAAGTTGTGTCATTAGTCGAGAGGCTGAAGGATTTGTTGAAGTAGAGGTGTCTGAGACTCATGCAGTTGTATGTAGAATGGACCAAATGCAAAGGAACTAGCCAAGATGCTGGTTCAGTAATCCATGCAAAATATGATGGGCACTGGAAGTGGATAGGTAGGTGGATTTCAGAGAGATAGTAAGGAGTACAAATATGCAGGATTTGGTGACTTCATTATACTTGGAGGGACCAATGAGTAATAGGCACAGGGCAGCAGTGGTGCTGTGAGGAAGGAGCTAGCACTGATAGAAAATGAGGACCTGGAGCCAAGGTCCTTCATGAAGGCCGCTAGAGAACAGTGGACTTAGTATTAGTACTTTACAGAGTATGTCCAGTCTTTTTCATGACAGAGTTAAAGAGGCTAGCACAAAAAATAGTCCACATTGACACTTTCTCCTGCCTTTTGGGAAAGTCTGCATTTAAAATCATAGTGAAACTATAGGAATATACACTAACTGACAGGGCCCCTCTACTGTCCAGTAGGACTCTTAACCAGAATCCTTTCATCAGCTGAGAACATAGCTGTAATATGAGAGCTGCCAGAGTTCTCCTCTTTCTCTTGAAAATAATAATTGTATTTGTATGCGACATCTTCTAAACAAAATTAAAGTAGTTTATAGAGGTGTAATATAAGACAAAATAAAATCTCAAGTATTGAATGCAATCAGAGCAAAGAAAAAAAAGAAGGGTAGCAGAAGAACTGTTTACAGGTGTGTGTTTTTTCTCTTCCTAATTCTAGTTTATATTCATGCAGTATTCATTGACTGTCTGCTATCTCGCTCTAGGCACCTTCACTCTTTCTTTCATTTATTCATCCCAGTGGTCCTATATGGTAGGCACTTTACTTAAAATCGTAAATAAAGAAACTGAATTCCAATGCTTATGTTCTACCTCTGGCCCTGCTAAGCTCTAGTTGTAAAGCTATTTTTAACCTGTTTACCTGTATATAAAAAGGAGATGATTTTATTTGTCTGTATTTCAGGGTTGATCAAATAAGGTGCTTGTAAAAGAGCTTTGTAAAATGTACTATGTTTCAGCCATAATTAGGAATCTCAAACCTGAAGGTCAGGAACCAGTTATAATACATCCCAAGTGTAAGCACACAACAAATTACAGAGTATTATCAGTTACCTTTAAAGTTAAGCAGTATTAAGGTCTTCTCATAAACCTAAGGAAAACCAAAGAAAATATAAAAAAAATAAATAAAAACAAAGAAAAAAATGTCAAAAAAAAAAAAAAAACCTAAAGAAAACCATCAAGACCCATTTATCATTCATCAGCTTTGAGTCACATTAAAACATATTTCTCAGATTATAGAATGTTTTTCAGAAATATAAAATATAAACCAACTCTTCTAAAAAAAAAAATAAAAGATTTCCAGAGATTAAAAAACAATAAAAAGGAAAGTTGCTTGGCTTTTTTAAAGCAGTTGTTATAAAATCCTTGTCTAGATGTTTATAAATCACTATAGTTATCTTAGTTTGGAGACTGTGATATCACAGTCTTCAGGAAGAATTTAAAACTTTTTGTAAGACAAAACAAAAAAGCAATCATTGTAATTCTGGAACATTTGGATACTTACAAATGAAAAGTGCCTTCAAAAATGTTTGTTTTTTAAAATGTAAATACCACCCATGTGACCAGAAACCTAAAGAAGACACAGAACAAATCATTTGTTAATGGATTTCTGCTTAATATTCATAAGAAACTTTTAGAAGAGTTCTATCATTACCCCCATCCCCCAAAATATAAAAATGCTGCATTCTACCAAAAAAAAAAAAAAAAGTGTACAATTCAGTGATTTTTATAGGTATTTAACAAATTTATTGAGATACAATTCACATACCATAAAGTTCACTTTTAAAGTGTACAATTCAGTGATTTTTAGTATGTTAAAGATATGTGCAACTGTTATCATAGTACATTTTAGAAAATTTTCACTACCTCACAAACTCTTTATCCTTCAGTTACTTTTCTCCCATTCCTTATTCTTCCAAGTGCAAAGAGACCACAGATCTACTTTTGCACTGTATTTTGATTCTGGAAGTTTCGTATGAATGGAATCGTATTCTATGTGATATTTTGCAACTGGCTTCTTTCACTTAGAATGATGTTTGCAAGGGTCATCCATGTTACAGCATGTATCAGTACTTCATTGCTTTTCCCTGTCAAACAATACACTATTGTATGGCAGTTCCATATTTTGTTTATCCACCCATCAGTTGATGGACATTTGGATTGTTTCCACATTTTGGCTATTATGAATAATGCTATTAAACATTTGTGTACAAAAAAAAAAAAAATGTTTGTTTTTTAGCTTTTATGTTTAATGTGATGACATCTATTATTCCATAGTATCATGGTAAGGATTGCTGTATTTTTCCCAGTGATCCTAGAATACAAGTTTATTAAATTTAGTTATCATAGTATTCTGCAAACAGTAAGTGAATGTAATAATGTATAAGATTTCTTATTTCATATTTTCAACAGAAAAAGCTTAGAAGACTGCTAAAGTACATGTTTTTCCGAGACTACAAATCCAAGATTGTCAAGGGTATAGATGAGGATGACCTTCTGGAAGGTAACCCAAAAAACACTGAGAGCAATGTGACATGCGTGATGGTTGACACACTGATAAAATGTCAGTATGGACTTTCCCATCACAGTGAAATATATGTGCTTCTGTTAAACAATGTAGCTTAGAAATTATCCAAGTAGCTATTTAGTTGGCAGCTAAATCTTGTGATTTTCTATTTACATGGCTTCACAGTAATCTGCTATGTCAGTTCTTTTAATCATATGGCCTGTTTTTTATCAGAATGTCATGAAACTGAGAAAATCGTGTTGATTCAAAACATAATTGATCTTAGCAAGCATAATTTTTCTGTTGTGGGTATAGGAAGCCAGAACTGTTATTATAGATCTCTGAAATTCACATATGGGTTTTTCTTAATTTATTATAGAAAGTATCTGATACACAGTATGATGTAAAGTCACCTCATTTTGGTGTGTTATTACTGTGCTATTTGAAATCTTACCAACAGCCTAACACGGGGTAGAAAATTTTCCTTATCTGATTTTCCAACTCAATTCCATTTCAGAATATTTAGAAAAAGATATTAATGTTGCAGAATCAAGCAGTGCTAAGCTGAAAACAGAAATGTACTAAACAATACTTACTGAGTCAAAATAAATACATTCTATAAAATAACTTATGTATTTGTGTTGAATATGGTCACTGCATAGTGGTTATCCATTGCTAATAAATACATTGATAAATAAACAAACTCTTTTGGATTGAGAACTTCAGAAAACTACTTAAAACCCACTGAAGAGTTAATAAATTTTGGAAGTAAATTTAGATTTACATAACTTCAATAAATAAGTAAGTGTAATTACCATGCAAAAAACAAACAAATTCATATCAAATGTTTAATCAGTGTTGCCTATTTAATATTCCTGCAATTCTCATAGAATTTAATTTCTGATAAGTAGTTCTCCAGTTGAATTTACATGCTTCCTTTTTTGAAGAGCATAAGGAATACAGACCTGAATTCCCGTCTTTCCCAGTTCTCTGCTTTCTCTCTATGTGAACTTGAGTATCATTTTTCTCATAAGTCAAAAATTATACCACTCACCATAGTGGAGTTCTTATGAGAGTTTAACATAATGTATGAAAATCACCTGATACATCCCTGAGATTGAATAAATGATAGCTGTTAATATCAAACTCAGAACACAAGAAGCTCAGAGTGGTGAGAGTAGTATTCAGTTGTACTAGCAATATCATATCTGTCTGATGCCCTCTCCTCCTTATTTATTTCAGCTCTCATCTCTTTAATTTCATTTAAATTTTCTAGTTTTTTGTATCACATAAAGTTTTAAAATAATTGATATAACTTAATAAGATAAAGTACTCCGGTAAAATGTATCTAATACTGAGGTGGGACTTTGAGAATGGCCATATGAGGATAGACTTTTTTCCCAGTAAAACACATTTTACTGGTGAAAGCTTTAAAAAGTAATGGCATGAAGTCTCTGTAAGTTGTTATTAAGGGTATACAGCAAATGGAGAGGTACATATTTAAGGAAATCCAAATCTCATTAAGAACAGTGAGAGTGTGTTTTATTTGAGCCATGACCTGCTCCCATTACCCCTCCTCTTTCCTCCTGGAACCTCAGCTCAGTATGGTAGAAGCATTACTCTGAGCAAGTGTTTCCAAGAACACTGGACACATGATTCTTTCAGCTACTAGTGGAGGACAACAGTTTCCTCCCTAGGAGGTTGGCATCTCTCATCTCCTCTGGCTCCATGTTGCAGAATCTCTATTCCATGCAGGCACAATTAAAAGGACCAGAGTTTCCACCCATTCTCTCTTCATAGGAAAGCTCTACCCCAGACATGACAGGCTAAGAGTACTGGGCCCTGATTGCCCCAACCTAGCTTGAAGTAAAGCTCCACACCAGAAGGGAGAAGCCTAGAAGACAGTGGCCTACCATCCCTGCCTAGCTCTCCACTTATAGATCTAGGAATCTTTCTAGTAAAAGCCAGTACAGTGATACAGAGGTTCAGCCCAGAAGGAGAGACAGGCTTTGATAAGAGAGAGCTCGGCAGCTTTCTCTATGAGGACTGACATTTTAGAACAGAGCATGTGGAAGTTCATACCTAAGGGTGCTATAAAAAAAACTATGGAAATCCTGATTGTGAGTAATTAAGGAGAAGCTGGAAGCTATGTGATACTAGTGACAACAAATAAAACAGGATGTCAGCTAAAGGTTTGACAGAGGAAACAAATGGAAGAGACAGCTAAGAAGAATCTTTCTGGGGTCAGAGAAAAATGTAAAGGCTGGTAATATCTGGACTCTGCAAAGGGGCCTGACGTCATTCAGACCAATCTGTGGAACATGCCCAAGAGTATTATCAAAAACAATAGAGCAATCAGCCAGAAGTCAGTGGAAGCTAACAGCTGTGTGTGATACCCATGTGGAATCAAACCAGCCTGAAACTTAATGGAGAGATCAGGAAAAATGACAGCCAAAGAGAAACTGACTAATACCACAGTATCCCTGGTAACTGAGGAGACCAGTTGCATGCTCACAGTTGTGCTCTCTGGGGAACCACTTCAGAGGCCACATGCTATGAGGTAAAAAGATTTTATTGAACCAGTCTATCCAAATCACTAAACAAATAACTAAACAAGCAAACAATGACAACAGGCCCCAGGAAGAAAAGGGAATTATTATTTAGAGTTGCTACAAGATAAAATACCCATTTTCACCAATGATAACCACCAAATACTAGACAAGCAAAAAAAAGAAAAAAAAATATCTGATCCATTAAAAATGAACAAAAAGCAGACAACACAAACTGCCTTTGAGGGGACCCAGATGTTGGACTTACCACACAAAAACTTCACAGTAGCAATCATAAATGTGTTCAAAGAATAAAGGAAACCATTTTTAAGGAACAAAAGGAAGGTATGATTACAATGTCTCACAAGATAGAAAATATCAATTAAAAGATATTAAGGATTAAGAGAAATTAAGAAATTGTTCTGATGAGCACTGTGTATTGTGTGGAAGTGTTGAATCACTATATTGTATACCTGACACTAATATTATACTGAATGTTAACTAAAATTTAATAAATAATACAATAAGACTTTTAAAAAGTTTAATAACTTTTAAAAACTTTAAAAAAGAATAAAATATAGAGACAAATCATAAAAAAGAAACAATTGAGAATTCTGGGGTTGGAATGCACAATGACTAAGATGAAAAATTCAGTAAAGAGTCTCAGTAGTACCTTTGAAGTGAAAAGAAAGAATCTGAACTTGAAGACAGATTGTTAAAGATTATGCCATCTGAAAAACAGAAAAACAGAATGAAGAAAAATTAACAGAGAAATCTGAGGCATCATGATATGAGCCAACATATACATAATGGGACTACCAGAAGGAAAGAAAATGATACAAAGGAGCAGAAAAAATCTTCAAAGAGATAATGATTGAAACTTCTCTGCTTTGATCAAAATCATTACATCCAAGCAGGTCAGCCAGCTCCAATTAGGATAATCACATAGAGATCCACATTCACACATGTTCTTCTAAAAATGTAAGAAGACTAAGACAAAGAGATAATCACAAAAGCCGCAAGAGAAATGCACCTCTTCACATCCAGTCAAGCTCCAGCAATATTAACAGCTGATTTCTCATTAACAATATAGATTTAAAAAACAATATATATTTATGTATATATGTATGTCAGAATAGCCATAGAATGACATATTCAAATTGCTTAAAAAACAAAAACAAACAAAAAAAACCTGTTAACCAAGAAACATATCTAGCAAAACTATCTTTTAAAAGTGAAGACAAAATGAAATATATTCCCACATAAATAAAAACTGGGTGAATTTCTTGGTAGCAAATCCATATTAAAAAATATGAAAGTGGGGCACCTGAGTGGCTCATTTGTTAAGCATCTGCTTTCAGCTCAGGTCATGGTCCCAGAGTCCTGGGACCGAGCCCCACACTGGGCTCCTAGCTCAGCAGGAAACCTGCTTCTCCTTCTCCCACTCCCCCAATTTGTGTTCCCTCTCTTGCTTTACCTCTCTCTGTCAATAAATAAAATGAAATCTTACCAAAAAAAAATAGGAAAGTTAGTTCTTATGGCTCAAGTAAGTGGCACCAGACAATAATTTCATTCCATACACATACACACACATACATACAGACACACAAAAGTACCTGTAAAGGTAATTATGTAAGTAAAATAGACAATATAATTGCATCTTTTTCCCTTTCTTCTCTTAAGTGATTTAAAAAACAATGTATGAAACAATATAATAATTGTAATGTTAAGTCTATAACATGTAGATATATACATGTAGATACATGTAGTTATATATTACAATATATTTGACAGTAACAACATAAGTTAGGTGGGTGGTAACAAAGCTGTGTTGGAGGAAGGAGTGACACAAGATGGCTTCTCCAATTACAGAAAGAAATGAAAAGATAACAAACGGTAAATACAATAGTTAATATAACCAGTTCTATAAATACCTGCTTTTTATCCTATGAAAACACAAACTACTGTGACTGAATCAAGAAGAAATAGAAAACGTGTGTAGACCTATGGCAAGTAAATTCTTTGAATTAATAATTTTAAGACTTCCCCAAAGAAAAACCCAGGGCTAAATGACCTCATGATGGATTCTACCACTTGTTTAAAGCACAATTAACACCAATCTTTTCCCAGCTCATTTTACAAGGCTAGTATTATGCTGATATGAAAACCAGACAAAGACAAAAAGAAAACTAAAGACTAATTCATTGCTTTTCTGTATTCCTGATGCTGTACTTTCCATCTCTGTGACTTACTTGTTTTGTAACTGGAAGTTTCTCTTATGCTCCTTTATGTATTTCACCAGTTTCCTCACCCCACCTCCCCTTTGGCAACCATCTATTCGTTCTCTGAATTTAAGAGTCTGTTTTTTCATTTGTCCTTTTTTTTCTTTAGTTGTTTCTTAAATTCTACATATGAGTGAAATCATGAGATATGTGCCTTTCTCTTTCTGAAGTACTTCAGTTAGCATTATACCCTCTGGGTCCATACATTTTGTTGCAAATGGCAAGATCTTGTTTTTTGTGTGTGTGGCTAAGTAATATTCCATTGTGTTTGTGTGTGTGTGTGTGTGTGTGTGTGTGTGTGTGTGTGTGTGTGCATCTTCTTTATCCATTCATCTATTGACGGACACTTTGGTTGTTTCCATAATTTGGTTATTATAAATAATGCTGTAAAAAACATATAGGTGTGTTTATCATTTTGAATTAGTGTTTTTTTTTCCCCCTTTGGGTAAATACCCAGTAGTGGAATTACTGGATCATATGATAATTCTACTTTCAATTTTTTGAGGAACCTCCATACCTTCTTCCATACTGGCTGCACAAGTTTCCATTCCTACCAACAATGCACAAGGCTTTGTTTTTCGTTTTTTGGTTTTTTTCTCCACATCTCACCAATCTCACCAACACTTGTTACTTCTCGCCTTTTTTAAATCCAGCCATTCTCACAGGTGTAAGGTGATATCTCATTGTGGTTTTGTTTTGCATTTTCCTGATTTGTGATGTTGAGCATCATTTCACATGTCTGTTGGCCATCTGTATATCTTCTTTGAAAAATATCTATTCAAGTCCTCTGGCCAGTTTTTTTAAAATTTTTATTTATTTTTTTTTTATTTTTTGGGGGGGGAACTGTTTTATTTTATTTTATTTTATTTTAACATTTTTTAATTTATTTTCAGCATAACAGTATTCATTGTTTTTGTACCACACCCAGTGCTCAATGCAGTCCGTGCCCTCTCTAATACCCACCACCTGGTTCCCCCAACCTCCCACCCCCCCCACCTCTTCAAACCCTTCAAATTGTTTTTCAGAGTCCATAGTCTCTCATTGTTCACCTCCCCTTCCAATTTCCACCAACTGCCTTCTCCTAACTCCCCATGTCCTCCATGCTATTTGTTATGCTCCACAAATAAGTGAAACCATATGATAATTGACTCTCTCTGCTTGACTTATTTCACTCAGCATAATCTCTTCCAGTCCCGTCCATGTTGCTACAAAAGTTGGGTATTCATCCTTTCTGATGGAGGCATAATACTCCATAGTGTATATGGACCACATCTTCCTTATCCATTCGTCCATTGAAGGGCATCTTGGTTCTTTCCACAGTTTGGCAACTGTGGCCATTGCTGCTATAAACATTGGGGTACAGATGGCCCTTATTTTCACTATATCTGTATCTGGCCATTTTTGATAGATTATTTGGGGGTTTTTGTTATTGAGTTGTGTAAGTTCTTCGTATATTTTAGATATTAAGCTCTTAGCAGATATATCATTTACAAATATCTTTTGCCATTCAGGAGGATGCTATAACATCTTTTTTAATATAGATGTGAAGATCCCTAACAGAATATTCAGTAATCCAAATCCAGCAACATCTAAAAAGGATTATATACCATGACCAAATGGGGTTTATCCCACAAATGGAAGATTGGTTTAAATTTAGAAAATACTTCATATAATACATCATAAAGGTCATAAATCACATGATCATCTCAATAAATGTAGAAAAATTATTTGAAAAAAAATTCAAAAGTCTTTCATGAGAGGAACACTCAAAAAACCGAGAGGGGAACTTTCTCAGCTTGATAAAGGTCATTGCTATGAATGGAATGTTTGTATCCTCCCAGAATTGGTATTTTGCAGCCCAATCCCCAACGTGATGGTATTTTGAGATAGAGCCTTTGGAAAGCAACTAAGTCATGAGGGAGGGGCCTTCATGAATGGGATTTGTGCCCTTCTAAGAAGAGACACAGGAGAGTTTGCTTTTGTTCTCTGCCATATGAGGATAGGAGAAGACCGTCCATCTGCAAACCAGGAAGCAGGCTTTCATCAGACACCAAGTGTGCCAGCACCTAATCTTGAATTTTCCAGCCTCTAGAATTGTGAGAAATAAGTATTTGTTTTAAGCCATCCCATCTGTGATATATTTAAATATTTATTATTGTCTGTGCTGTAAATAGACCAGGACAGCCATCTATGGAAAACCCATAGTTCATATCATACTTAATGGTGAAAAATTGGATGCTTTCACCCTAAGATATTTGGGTTTTCTTTACCTGGTATCTGCTTTATCACTTTAAAAAATAATTTAGTTCTTTGTCCCTATTCCACACTGATATTAATGCATTAAACTATTAATTGCCTATTGTAATATTACACTCCTTCTTGATCTTTTGCAATAGTTTTTTAAAGTTATGTTTTGCTTCTAGATATGTATGGTAGTTTTACCTCTTAAGAGAAAAAGTGTAAGATCTTGTCCCTTTATGCTTCAAATACATTGCCACAATAAAATACATAATATTCTCTCCTTTTAATTTCAGATCTCAGTCTTGATGTTTTTTATTTAAGTGTTTTTATTTATTTTCTGAATTAGGCTTGTTATAGCGGATTCTTTTTCTTTTCTTTTTTCTTATTTTTTATTATGTTACATTAGTCACCATAGAGTACGTCATTAGTTTTTGATGTAGTGTTCCAAGAGTCATTGTTTGCGTATAACACCCAGTGCTCCATGCAATCCATGCCCTCCTTAAGAGCAGAGATGCCCTTCAACAGAAAAATGGATAAAGAAGATGTGGTCCATATATACAGGATTCTTTTTCTAAATATGCGAGGACTCTTTTTTTTTTTTTTTTCCTAAGGAATTTTAACAGTCCCTTTGCAGTTACTGTGTTGATTGACAATTTGGTGTTTTATTGTCTCAACTTTACTCCTGACATGAGTAAATGATTTAATTCTGCATGGCTTATGGTTTTGTTTCGGATGCAAAGATTCTCCCTTTAAAGACTATTTTGAGAGAACTCCCAATTCTGAATTTCACATGTAGTATTCAATACATGTAGTGATTAGTGTTGATGTAAACCTGTTAAGCACATTTTGTTCCTTCCCTTATGTTCATGAAGACAAACTGAGTGGCAGCAATAATGCGAACAAAAGACAGAAGATCGCCCAAGACTTTCTCAACTCTATTGACCAAACAGGAGAACTCCTGGCAATGTTTGAAGATGATGAGATCGATGAAGTTAAGCAAGAAAGAATGGAGGTACGGTACACTCTTCTCCTTCTTATGTAATAGAATACCTACTGCAGTGCTTATGCTATGTGGTTCTATTTTTATGTTCTTTAATTGTTATCTGAATTGCCCAGAACGGTGTTTGCATGTCTGAAGGTGCCCGGAGTCGCCCTGTACGGGCGTCCAGCTCTGCCTTCAGCCAAGACTTTGGGAGACAACTTCAGTGTTCTGTTTCTCTCTTTCTCTTCTAAATACAAGTAGATTTCCCTAAGCTTCCTGCTAGGCCTAACTTTTACTGATACTATTTTATTCCAAACTTATTTTTTGTTCCAAATCATCCATATATCTTTGTGGGCAAAGGTAATTTCCCCACTTTTGTGTTGGCATATGGCATAAAGAACTATCTTTCAGGCTCTGAATGGACTAACTAGCTGAGGTAGTATCCAGGGCAAGTATGTGCTTTCCAGACCCATAATACAAAGTTAGTGCCATGTGTTTGGGTTCCCTGGACATGTTTTCACAATACATGTGAAAATTGTGTGCTTTCTGTTTGCCTAAGCTATCTATTCATAAAATTACTGTTTCCTTAAATACTTATTCAGAAATAAAAATTACTGATTTTATTTGAGTGCCTTCCAAAATACAAAGCATTATTCTTATCGCCCTTATTATAATACTTTTACAGTTTAAAAAAAAAAAATCTCCATTTTCCCCTTTTCTTTAAATTGGGCAAGAGAGGTAATTCCAGAACTCCAAAAGACCATGCTAATAATCTCTATGCATGCTAAAAATATAATTATTTCATGTTAAATTCTGGAGGAAGTCCAATAGACATGCATGCTTTGTAAACTTTAACAACCTTCTTTAAAGAATTAGTATGCTTAGATCATGAACTGTGATCTAAAGGCAATGGTCTCTTTAGGTATCAATTACCTTAAAAATGTGTGGTTATCTTGGTTTGGGGCAACTGCAAATGGTTTTAGTTGAACTTCGCTGTGGGCCAAAATCATGCTAAGTTGTCCAAAGCAGATGATAAACATATATTTCTGATGTCATTATGGCCTAAACAGGATATGATCGTTTACTGGCATGGTTTCACTTATGATGCATTATATAGAGAGCAAATATTGTTTATACTTTTTTAAAAAAACATTTTTATATTAAACTAATGGACATTAAGAAAGATTCATGAAGGAAGGACTATACGTGAAACATTAATGAAATAGAACAAGTAGCTTTTCAATTTTGATGGGAAAATCTCTGTCAACCAAGCCCGCTGCCTGAAAGGGCATTCCACAATCAGGAAGAAGAGAAGAAATGGAGCATGCTTTAGCACTAAGCTAATAATAACAGGCTACCTTAGGCTTGGAAAATTGATGAGTCAGGAAGGTACAAGTTAAAGTCAATAAAGTATCCAGAAAGGCAGGAGAGGAAAAGCATGGGAACTGATGCAGTTTATATACCTCCTCCCTGCAGTTATATATTACACAGTGGTAACCAGGATAATAAAATAGCAATAGTTGGTGAAAATGGTTACAACGCAGTCAGCTTCATCTATGTAATAAAAATCAGATTGGCAGGTCTTTAAGCTTTATATCATAACTAAAATCTTCTCCAAGCAAGAGAACAGAGAGCAGTTTTGAGATTCTACTCATCCAAATAACAGAGTTTAACTGAATAAAAAGTGCTGAACTTAGACGTAACTGTAGACAGTAGAAAGTGGGACTGTTAAGAGCATCGGCCTTGCCTGCTTCTAATTTGACAGGTTATAGTTTCAAGCGTAAACCACAATGGCAGCAGTCCATATGAAACCACTTTGGACTCGCAGACTGCAATCTCTGCTTTTCAAGTGCAGGGGGGTAATCAGTCCTGGCATCACTCTGTGATTTCATTTTTCTCTAAGCATCACTTACTGTTGCAGAAATTTTGTTTGCTACCTCCTTCCCAAGAATGTATGAAAATGGTATAGGCCTACCAACAAAGCTTATTATTGTTTTGCTTTCTTTCTTTTTTTTCTTAAATGTGATTTAGAAGAGAAAAAAATGTTATAGACATAAAAACCCACTTGGGATCCTAGCTTTTTCTCAAAACGTTGAGCAAGCATACAAGAAAAAATGAGTTCTTTCCTGTTGTTTTTAGGTGATTTCTGTGTGTTCCTAGCTTTTTTTTTTTTTTTTGAGCTCATTTACTTCATCACTATTAAAGATTATATGACTTGAAATATAAAAAGTCTAGATTTTTACTCCCATTTCTACTTGCCTGTCCTTCATCATGACAGTTAACTAACTCTTACCCTATTTTAGTTTTCCTCCAGCACCAAATTTTTAACACTTGGGTATATATGTATTGTAGAGATCTATGATCCATTGCCTCTGAAGATCCTTACAAATTATCAAATAAAGATTAAAATAATGTTCAAAATTACTTTTGAGGGTTAGGAAAGAGCAGATTTGGTAAACATAATAAAAAACATTTGAATGTTCACAACTCCTCTGAGTTCCTCCACTTAACCCCCACCCCAGAATGACACAGGTGTGTTTTACTGTTAATCCTGTTTCTTACATTCTAATTTTTTGAGCATCAATCAATTAAATGTGACTGTGTCAACCAAAGGCCAAGAGGGTGGCACAAAAACTGCAAATAGCTTTGTTTTTTTTTTTTTTTTTTTTTTAATTTTATTTGTTTACTTAAGAGAGAGAGCATGAGCAGGGGCAGAAGCAGAGGGAGAGGAAGAAGCAGACTCATCACTGAGCGCAGAGCCCAAAGTGGGGCTTGATCCCAGGACCCTGGGGTTATGACCTGAGCCAAAGTCAGACACTTACCCTACTGAGCCACCCAGGTGCCCCATCTTTGGGTTTTCTTAACAGAGTGACTATGGTCACTCACAGCTCTACTGTGAAGGAACCTGAGAAGCTCAAGTTTATCATCAATCAAGTAAAATACCTAGTCTAATAAACTACTAGGTTTATGAGGGGGATGTAAAGAATAAATGTGCAAAAAGTTGGGTGAACTCTACCTTCTGACTAATCCTCAAACTGAGGATTAAACTTTCTTGTTTAAAAGTAAACAAGAAAGCAAAGATTAGAGCCTACCAGAGAGACAAGCCTTTAAATAAAATAGGGTGCTAAGGGGCGCCTGGATGGCTCAGTGGGTTAAAGCCTCTGCCTTCAGCTCGGGTCACATCAGGCTGTTTGCTCAGCAGGGAGCCTGCTTCCTTTCCTCTCTCTCTGCCTGCCTCTCTGCCTACTTGTGATCTCTGTCTGTCAAATAAATAAATAAAATCTTAAAAAAAAATAGGGTGCTAAAACCTCAAAGGACTGATACTGTAATCTAGAAATAAAGCAGAGTAGAATACATAAAGTTTAAGATCTCTTAAAAATATTTGTAATTGGCTTAAAATTGAATAACATTCCAGGTGGCCATCTAAATTTAACTTAAAGTGATTGGCCATAGATTTAAAACACAAAGTTTCTCATAAAAGCTGAATGATTGGAGAAATCAGGTTCACATTCAGTTGTGCCCCGAGCATAATGAGGTTATGATCCCTAGGGAAGTTGAAACTCAGTGTTATTGTTTGTGGAGCTAAGTATACTGGAAAACTCACTGAAGAAGCCAGAGATGTGGATTGCTGTAAACATTCTCCATCTTCTCATTTTGAAGTCTGTTCTTTCTACCATTCCCCTTCTCTATTATTATTATTTTTTAATTATAATAGTAAAATAAAATGCCTATAAGACTAAGTTTTCAAAAATATCTTAGATAAGATTCATCATAAAAGGGGGCGCCTGGGTGGCTCAGTGGGTTAAAGCCTCTGCCTTCAGCTTAGGTCATGATCCCAGGGTTCTGGGATCGAGCCCCACATCGGGCTCTCTGCTCAGCAGGGAGCCTGCTTCCTCCTCTCTCTGCCTGCTTCTCTGCCTACTTGTGATCTCTGTCTGTCAAATAAAGTAAAATCTTTAAAAAAAAAAAAAAAGATTCATCATAAAAGAAAAAAGGCTAACCCCAGTAAGATAAATGTTTACAAATATGAAAAAAAATAAAAACATTGAGTTTAAAAATGAGGCCCAGAGAAAATTTTAAAATTTAAGTGTACATGAGATTAAGAAATGCAGAGTTTATATACTGGAAAGATATAGTTTATGTACGTACATACAGATGGTATATATAGAAATGCATATATCTTTACATGCATACTATTATGCCTATGTATGTATATTCTGTAAGAATAGAAATATAGTTATAAAAAAAAAGAAATATAGTTATAGTCGAGATTTTTTTTCATGTAAAAGTAAAAGAACAATCAGAGGTATATCCGACAAACTCAGATGCTAATAAGAGCAATTACTATTTCAGAATAAAGAATATTAGAGGGGAAAAGCGTTAAAAGACAACAATGTCAGTAATTTTATGTTATTAAGTGATGCTGCCTGTGGTAAAGAGAGTAAGTACAAAATGTTAATCATCAAATTCCAGAGAAGTGAAATACACAAACTAAAAGCTCCCAGTAATGGGGAGATGTCAGAGAAATCCATTTGCTGAGCCTGAGACACACTATTCTCAGTCCTTAGCAGATTGACTTGAGGGAAAAATTTTTAATAATAAAAATTTAAGTTTATCTGTAGATGTATATACACATTTTTAAACAAGCAGCAGTTTTAAATCTTATTCAGCTAACTCTAAGGATTCCACAGTGCTCTTTAGGGAAGGTGAGGAGAAGTTTGTTAAGTCTCTAGCCTCCCTTCTCCGCCCACACTTCCTCAGTCAGAAGAACATCTCTGACTTATTGGATCTGTATATCATCAGTAAAGAAGGGGTTTCATTATTTTTTTTTTTCATCAAAAATCATTATAAAACGTCACCGGAGTCTTTCTGTCTCTCAAAGTCAACAGATTTCAAAAACGTACAAATCGATAGAGCCCATTACCTTACCAGAGCAAAAAAAGAAAACCTACAAGTAGTAAGAAAAGTTAAACATAAAAAACCCTAATTGACTGAAAATTTAAAAAGAAGAAACCCAACAACTAATAGGAGCAACTAATGGACCCACAACAGATTAAAAATTACTACCATTGACTCTTTGGGTAATAAGAGCACTAAGAATAGTCCACATAAAAATTACAAAATTCAGACAAAACTTTACTTGAAACACAGGCAACTTTTAGCTTTTAAGCCTTTGTTAAATTAGGAAAAATGAAAATAAATGATTCAACTAAAATTAGAGATTTTACATTAAGGGGCTCATGGGTGGCTCAGTCAGTTACATGTCCAACTCTTGATTTCAGCTCAGATCCTGATCTCAGGGTCATGAGATTGAGCCCCGCGTGGAGCTTCATGCTGAGTATAGAGTCTGCTTAAGATTTTCTCTCTCCCTCTCCCTTTGCCCTTACCCCACCACTCCTGAATGCGCATTCTCTCTCTCTTTCTTAAAAAAAAAAAAAAAAAAGTGCTCACTTCAGCAGTACATATAATAAAAAGAATAAAATTTTACATCGAAAAGAGAAAACAGGAAAAATGAAAATACAAAAATACATAAACTTAGAAAACAAATAATTACATTTACCAATCTAAGAATTCTTTGCAAAAATAAGAACAAAATGGTGGAAATGAATCTGTAAGAAGTCTCAATAAGTAAAATGAAAAGATAGCTGCTAAAATTAGCAAGGCATGGGGATCTAGCCATAGACTGGAGAAATCAATTCACATAACTCTGTTACTAACATATTTGAAAAGCCTGATGGAATGAGTATCTTCCTAAGAAAACATAAATGATTAGTTTTACTCAACAGATCGTAGAAAACTTGGATAGATCAGTAAACTTGGAAGACATGCTAAATGTTTTTAAAGAATTATGTCCTCAAAAGTCAATGAATCCAAAATGGCTTATGGAAAAGCTCTTTCAAACATTCATAAAACAGTTCATTACCATTGCTATATAAGCTATGTCAGAGTAAAGAAAGTAAGGAAAACTCATTAAATTTTACAAAGTATCATAATATAATCTCATTTATGAAAATGGATGCAGCGGTGCCTTAGTGACTCAGTTGTTAAGTCCAGTTGTTAAGTCCAGTCATTAAGTCCCAGGGTCCTGGGATCAAGCCCCATGTCAGGCTCCCTGCTCAGCAGGAAGCCTGTTTCTCCCTCTACCACTCCCCCTGCTTGTGTTCCCTTTCTCACTGTCTCTCTCTCTCTCTGTCAAATAAATAAATAAAATCTTCAAAGAAAGGAAGAAAGGAATGAAGGAAATGGATGCAGGAATCTTATAATATTTGCAATTTTTATTAGCAGTATATATAATAAGAAATGTGCCATGACCAAATAAGATTTTTTTCGTGAACTCAAGCATGCTTAATATTGGAAAATACATTAATGTTATATACCCAATAACTAAGTCAGAGGAAAGCAACCATAGGTTAGGAGGTATTAGACAGAAGTGTGTGGGTGGCTCAGTAGGTTAAGTGTCTACATTTGGCTCAAGTCATGATCTCAGAGTCCTGGGATCGAGCCACACATCAGGCTCCCTGCTCAGTGGGGAGCCTTCCTCTGCTTCTCCCTCTCCCTCTGCCCCTCCACCTACTTGTGCTCTGTTTTTCTGTCTCTATCAAATAAATAAATAAAATCTTAAAATTAAGTTTTAAAAAGACATTGGACAAAATTAACTTCCTATTCTTTTTAGAAATTCTCAGTGAACTAGAAATAAAAAAGTACCTCCATATCAATGTAAAGACTACCTCACTCCACTGAACAGACCATTATAGTTTGAAAAATATAAACAGAGATCCATTAAATTCTAAAATGCCCATACTATCGTTTTTACTTGCCAGAGTTCAGAAAACATTAGCCAGTGCAATAAAAGGCATAGCTATTGGTAAGAGACAAAATTTATCATTATGTATAGATAATATAATTTTTATTAGTAATCCTTGAGAATCAATACAAAAGCTATTAGAACCAGTTACTGCCTTCATTAAATCATATAGATACTTTAAAAATCAGTAGTTTCCCCCATACTTCAATAAGATTTGATAAAAATTATAAAGACAATCTCAATCAAAATAACAGAAAGATGAAGTTTATTTGGAGGGGAACTTCATATTAACAAGAAATGTAAGAGAATATGAAAGTAATATTTAATAATGTATTGAAATATGAGGAGTGCGTAAGTGAAGAAATACTGTGTACTAGATACAAAGATGGAATATTATAAATGTATCCATTGTTACCCAAATTAGTTTATTAGCTTAATGTAACCTCAACAAAAATCTGAGAAGAATTTTTCAAAACTCTCAAATGATATTAAGGGTTATTTTAAGTGATTAAAAAAAAAGATAAGCAAAGAAATTTTCTTTAAAGAAGTGTAGAGGGCTGGGGCACCTAGGTGCCTCTGTTGGTTAAGCGTCTACCTTTGGCTCAGGTCATGATCTCAGGGTCCTGGGATCAAGTCCCACATGGGCTCCCTGCTCAGTGGGAAGTCTACTTCTCCCTTTCTCTCTCTCTCTCTCAAATAAATAAATAAAATGTCAAAAAAAAAAAAAAGAGTATAGGGCAGAGTTCAGTTTATCCTACCAGATATAACATTTCATAAAACTACTGTCATCAAAATAGTGTGGTCCTGGTGTAAAATCCAATAAGCATACCAACAAAGAGAATATGTGACATAAGTGTAGAGAGCATAATTTAGTGATGACAAAGTAACTTTAGAAATTAATGGGAGAAAGACGCCAAACAGTTGGATAACATTTGGGGAAAAAAAAATAGATAATTCCTAACCTTATACTTACATCAGAATAAATTCAGGTGGGTTGAAACAATAGGTATGAAAAGTAAAGCCATTTTAAAAAAATAGAAATAGACACTGGTAAATATCCATTTGGGGATGTGGAAGGATTTTCCAGGCTTTTGTTTTCTAAACAAACTTTTAAAAAACTGCTCCTCAAGATGTTAACAGGTGCGCTGTTGGGAATGGGGATGGGGAAGACGTCTATTTTCAACCTAGTTTGTGAAATCCTAAACTAAGAAATTGAAGAGATTCCTTTTAGGACCTTTCAGAGGCTTTTGTATGCAAATATATATTGTGAATTTTTCAGCAATGGAAATAGAATCTATTAAAGTCTTCTGAAAAGAAAGCCCAGTTTGGAGACAAACCACAAAGGAAATGACTGTTAAATTTGATGACATAAAAATTATATAACTTGTAGATGTCAGAAAAAGAAAGGCAAAATTGAAAAACAAATTAATGTAAATGTGATAAAATATTAGTATCATTTATTTACATAGATCTTCTAGTCAATAAGAAAACATTCCAGTAGAAAAATTGGCAAAAGATAATAATAGACTAATCATAGGAAGAGAAATAAAAATAATAAGCATGCAAAATATCTGCTAACTTGTAATGAACCAATGCCATTTTTGCTTATAAAAATGGTCAGGAGTGGGGCGTCTGGGTGGCTCAGTGGGTTAAAGCCTCTGCCTTCGACTCAGGGCATGATCCCGGGGTCCTGGGATCAAGCCCCGCATTGGGCTCTCTGCTTAGCAGGGAGCCTGCTTCCTCCTCTCTCTGCCTGCTTCTCTGCCTACTTGTGATCTCCGTCTGTCAAATAAATAAATAAAATCTTAAAAAAAAAATGGTCAGGAGTAAGGTGGAATTGGGTACACATTAACTGCTGGTGGAAAAGAAGTTTGAGAGAAATCAAATTTCTTTTTAATATCAAATTGATATTAAAATATCAAGTAGAGGCATTTATCTACTTCAACCCAGTAACCCACAGTTGGTAATTTCGCTTTAAGATATAATCTGAAATTTTGATCATATGCATATTCTTATATACAAGGCTGTTCATCCACTGTTTATAACAGTGGAAATGGGACAAGAGAACACTACAATCCAATGATAAGGGAATGTGTATAGTCCCTCACACACATAAATTAAGACTGAAAGGATATATACCCACATGCTAACAGTGGCTCTCATCAGGTGATGAGATTATAAGTGAATTGTATGTGTAAGTGTATGCTGTTTTGATTTTACATATTTATCATTTATGTTGTTTCTTTTAATCTCCAGTTAAGATTCCACAGTTCACGTTTTCATGTTTTCCCCATCAGAAGTATTAGTCTATCCATGGTGCTGCCAGGATATGCTTCGTGAGCAAATTAATTAGGTTCATATTACATAATTGAGGAGTGGGAGAATATTACCATACAGCGTGGCACAGACTATATTCAGAATGGTATTAATGATCTAAGAAGTTTAAAACAGTTAACATTTTCGCATGATTCCGATGAACAAAAAGCCCATTTCAAATGAATTAAGCAGTTAGGGAAATGGTTCAGGTAAACAACCAGAGGTGGATTTGGCTTCTAGCAACGTTTGATATTGAGGTTTACAATATGTCACTGGATTTGTAGCTCCATTTCCCTATAATTCACTCTTTCCTGCCCTTTTCTGGTTTTTTGGCCTAATCTTTTGGTTGACTGACCTCACAGGAGCACTAATTCTCCAGGTCATGATAGAGAGAATGCCTTTGTCCAAGATTAACTCTGAAAATGCTTATATCACAGGATCTTCTGAAAGCCCTAGCACCCACAGTAGCTAGTAGGATGACGTGTTCTTACTGGCTTGGCCTAATTCATGGGCTACCATCCCTAAAGCTGAAGGTGCAGTCAGCCCCTCACAAAGGCATGGTTCCCTGGAGCTTTAGGAAGAATGTACGAATGCTGGACAGACAGCTGCAAAAGTCTGTAAGTGTAGAGTATCATACATTATGACAGCAAGATGGGTAGAGTGATGCATGACAGCCTGGAGTCTCCTCAGATTTCTAAGAAGTTTTCCCTAAGAGACAGCATGTATAGTGAGTAGAAGTCATTTTCTTTGGGTTCAACCAACTTATCCATCCTCCTTCCACTCTTTAACTCATTCGGCATTTATTCTTGGAGACTCTTCTGTAAGTCATTATACTACCTAACCTGTGAGGTTATGTCTATAAAAAAGACAGAATATGGCTTCTGCCTTCACAGTCCTATAGTAATAAATGGCAGATCAAGAGATAACAATGTGCCCTGTTAAGGGGAATACAGGCTCAATAAATGGTTGTTATTACCACTCTGTTATTTGGTCTTGAATTTTGAACCTTCTTGGTAGATTATTGGTTGTGTGATGGAGCCGTGTATTTTCTGTTTTGCTTGCTCTTTTATTTAAAATTGAGTTTATTCTGAGGTAAAGCACATTACTTTTTCAAGAAATTATTATGGCTAGCCTCAGACAGGGCCATAGAATTAGGATCAGCATGGTTTGCCAAAGAGGGCACGAGATAGAATAGAACTAGGGTACATTTTAAAACATGAAACTATAGTATGTCAGGGCTAGACTCTGACGAGACTCATCAGAAGAACACATTAGTATGTCTGTTTATTCTTTTGAAGGTAATTTTTGATCAAATAATTGAAAAATGCTCTGTGAGGGGCGCCTGGGTGGCTCAGTGGGTTAAGCCTCTGCCTTCGGCTCAGGTCATGGTCTCAGGGTCCTGGGATCGAGCCCCGCATCAGGCTCTCTGCTCAGCAGGGAGCCTGCTTCCCTTCCTCTCTCTCTGCCTGCCTCTCTGCCTACTTGTGATCTCTCTCTGTCAAATAAATAAATAAAATCTTAAAAAAAAAGAAAAAGAAAAATGCTCTGTGAAATCATTCTTCAGGAAATATTAATAGAAATACCTCCAAAAAGAAAAAAAAATCTTTGGTAATTCCAGCTACACAGAGCAGAATTAATGTAATTTAGTACATGTTTTTCTGGCCTAGAAACAGCAGAACAGAGAATATTACATGACTTCAGGAGAACCCAAAGTTAGGAATAATGCATCGCTCTGAAACTGATTTCCATTTGCATCCTTATAGACTCTGTCAGATTGTTCTGTAGCCACAGCTAGATCTATCTTCCAATTACGTAATTGTAAAGATCTGTATATTCATTGCCATAAAAGCTTGTCTAAACCTGAGAAAGGTATCTTCTGGAGATGAGATTTTCCAATTAATGACATGAAAAGTTACAGATCTTATAAAAATAGAACATTCCTTAACTTACCCAGGTCCTTATCATTCTGTGGCTTAATATATCATGTTTGACTGATGGTTCTTCAGGGATTCTTCTAGGCTTTCCTTAACCAGGTGTGAACTATGGGCTCCAACTGAGGGTAGAGACAGACTTCTGCTTTGATGAGAGCACTTCACGTATCCGGTGTGAAACTAGAGGTAGTTGGGTTGTGTTGTTGTTTTAATTGTTCTCTGTTGTAACAGAATGTTTCATCTCTTGGTTTATGCTTTGCTGTAGAAAAAATTTAGAGCACGATTAGCCAAATCACTACTGTCTTTATGGTAAAAATTTTAGTATCCTTCCCATTTTGTCAGACCTAGTTAGAATTTTTAACTATTAGTCTCTGGGTGAAATTGAAAAGATTTCTTCTCACTGACCTTTCCCTAGACTACTGGGGAGCTAAACACATGGTGACAGCATTGAAACAATCCTCATAATAATCATGCTTTCCCTGATCCAAACCAAGATTTCTGATTTAATGTCCACAAGTATCTTTTGTTACAGGGCTAGAATATTTTAAATCAGAACTTGGTAGTAAAATATAGGAACAATGATTGCCATTCACTTCCACCTTCCCCACATCAAGGAGTTTCAATTTTAGTAAAACAGAGAACCATTTTTGAGGGTAAAGATACACACCAGCCCTGCAAACTAAACATTTGTGTCTACCAGTGGTAATGCATGTGTGCAGGGCCTCGCTGGGCTGCTGTGTTTAGTCTTGCATAAATGGGTATTTGACTAACACATCTGATTATACTGTTCAATTAGGTTTTTATGGAATCAATCAATATTTTCTTTCTCAAATAATTTCAGTTTGTTCTTTTTAAAATGATATCCTTCTCTTTTAAGAGATACATTACAAGGGTTTTCTTAGAGATCAGTCCACCAACTTGTTTATAAAACACCTTGGCAGAGAAGAGTTTTAAAATATCATCAAATTTAAGAACACCGCAAGACTTACCACTAATTTACATTTAATGTTTATAGTTCTCAAATTGTGGTTGTTATAATAACCAAAATATTTTTGCCCTGAATATTTTGTGGATTATATTTCCCTATTCTTTTTCCTTCACCCACATTCCCCACAGTAGGTGGGCAGATTGTTGTTACATAGTCTGGCTTTTATTTATCTGTATTGGTTTAATCTCAACAAGTTAGTCATTCTGAATATGAAAATAAATGTATTCTGCGGCAAGATTTTTGTCTTTTTAATGCTGTAGTTTATTTAGTGGAATTAACAGATCATTGCTTGTTTGGTATAGATGATTTCCCTCTGTTCCTTTTTTGCATCCGTGCTGAGAAGCTGTCTTCAGTTTGGTTCTTACTGGTGCTGCCACTTCATGACATCATGCCAGTCAGACTGTTTAACGCAATTACACTTAGTCCCTGATACTGCATTTCTCATTTAGACATGAGTTCTGGACGAAACTATAACTATTTAGTGATCACTGTAACCTATGGTGTTTGGATGTGTGCTGAGAACTCTCCTTTTCATAAAGGGCTGGTCCCAAAGGCAAATTGGATCTTGCCAGCCTTCTGCTTTTCTTGACTTTCCATTTTCCCCCTAAGAGTCTTAATTTCTGAGCATGATATGAATACATTTTTTTAATCTTGCCTAAGATACCCTTTTCATCTTCATCTCTCACCATTCCTGATCCTCCTCTTTTCTACTATTCCCTCCCAACATATGCATGTGGACACTCATAACACACTTACACATGCACACACACAAACACACAGACATGCTACTTAAGGAACCCCCTTGAACTTGTAGTTCCCCTAAACCACTTGTTCACTTTTCTTCCTTTTGCTGAGCCTTCTCCATCTGGCAACATCTAAGTTCAGGTATTTTAGTATGTGATAGATTATAACTCATTGTGTTTCCTTAGTTTAACTTACCAAATAAGGTCCTTGAGAGCATGGGCTTATTTTACTTTCAGATCCTTGGTACCTAGCACAGTGCTGTGTACATTATAAACTTTCAGTAAATATTTTCCCAAGTAAGGTAACTTAAATAGGTGTGATCTTGTAGCCAGTATATGTGAATATTATTAATCTCTCCTTTGGATGATCTGAACACTTTTTTTCTGTATTATTTAAATAATGCAGTTTCCGGGTATAAAAAACCAGTCTTTTCTTCTGACTTACGTAGGATTGCAAAAAGGATATTATGTACCTGTATGAACTTCTATCAATTCTCCAACAAATCTTTTTCAGGTGCTTTTCAGTTGCTAATAGTTTTCATTGCTCAAATAACTTCCTGTTCAAATTATAATAAAAGTGGCTTTTCCAGTTTTAGCTATAGAAGTTCTTCTAACCCTACTGCTTCAGCCTTGACCTTTACTGTGTCCCAGATATGTCTGAAACTGCCACTGAGCATCAGTTACAGCTTCAATCAGCAGATTTTGTTTCAAAAAGACTAGTATTGGGCACCTGGGTGGCTCAGTGGGTTAAGCCGCTGCCTTCGGCTCAGGTCATGATCTCAGGGTCCTGGGATCAAGTCCCACATCGGGTTCTCTGCTCGGCAGAGATCCTGCTTCCCTCTCTCTCTCTCTCTCTGCCTGCCTCTCCATCTACTTGTGATCTCTCTCTGTCAAATAAATAAATAAAATCTTAAAAAAAAAAAAAAAAAGACTAGTACTATCTGTGACTATTAGTCTGTTCTACCTAGCTGGCCAGTTCACATTTGGCAACACAGATTATGTGTCTTTTCTCCTTTATTTGCTATTATAAGATTTTATAATTTAGCATCTTCAAGTAATAACATTACTCACTTCTCTGATCCATTAAATACTTCTTCTGGAAAATCTTTATTTATTGGCTGATGTATAGTTAGAAAATAGTTGGAATTTGCAGGTGCCTTGGGTAACTGTTGGATTTTTTGTGGCATGAAAATTTTGCCTGTCCATTCATTGTTCTTCCTATACTTGGAAAGTGTTGTTTCACTCAGTCCTTCTAACACTAAGGAATGATTTATGAACAAATCACCAGATTCACAAAAGTTATTTTTGAATTTATCTGCCTCATGCACTATATTGATAAACTATGGGATTTTTTATTTAATAATTCATTAATTATTACCACCACTATTCTGGCTTTTATACTTAATTGCAAAAGACAGTGTTTAGCCATACCCCCAATTAATATAGCCAGGTAGTAAACTATTTTAAGCATGATGTTTAATTTTTAAAATAAGAAATAAATATTAACAGTTTGGACATTTTATCTTTTTCTTTTAAAGTATTTAATAAATCTTACTTTTAAAAGTCCTTGAAGAAAAGACATTTGGTTTTTTTAATTACTCTGCACCTCAAATAGAAGACAGTCATTGATAATGGTTCTATTGATCTGTTCTCAGATAGGGAAAAGCTGTAAGTACAGAAGTGACCACCTTTGGGAAAACACACTACAGAAAAATCTAAAATCTCTGAAGCCACTGTTTTTATTTTGAAAAAATACCTTATTATATAAAAACTCCAGCAGAGTTTTTTTTTTAAGTTTTATAATTTAAAAAAAAATTTTTTTCAGTGTTCCAAAATTCATTGTTTATGCACCACACCCAGTGCTCCATGCAATACGTGCCCTCTGGTCTAGTGAATTTTTTTTCAACTAACTTCTTTTTTTATTTTAATTCAATTAGCCAACATATAGTACATCGTTAGTTTCCTATGTAGAGTTCAATAGAGTTCAATAATCAATTAATTCAAGCAGAGCTTTTAAATAATTTGAAATTAGACTCTATTTACCAAAATTCAGTACATATACAACTATCTCCAAAAAATACTGCTGTATCCGTGGAAATTATCCCAGTGAAAGACTGGAAGGGAAAGAGAGGGGTGGGGAGGGAGGGAAGAAGAAAGAAATGAGGAAAAAGAGAAAAAAAAAGAAGAAAAACTTGCGATCTTTTTTCCCAGGGAGTAGCTCTGTGTGGAGTTCCTGTTACCCATCTAGGTTTAGTGGGGAGGATATTTGAGTCCTGGAAGGCTTGTTCCTTGTGGCCCTACAATGAATTCATTACAATGAATAGAATAAAATAAAATAGCCTAATAAGGCAGTTATTATTCTCTGTTAAAACAAAAATGCTTCAAGTGAAATTTAGGAGATTTTTTCTCATTGTCTTAAGCAGTTCTTATTGATAACCCACTACGTGGTTTTGAAGTAGAAAAATGCAGTACATTGTTTGTATAATTAAATATTGCTTAAACTTGTCCTGTGAATCATAGAAACTCCCAGTGAAGGTTTTTTAATTTATTGTAACCAAAGAGTGATCTTGGTTGCCTGGATATTATTGCTTTGGGATATCAGTCATCTCAAACTCATAAATTCTTATAAAAAATTCTCTTCTTGGAATTCTTTTAAATCATTCCATCCATTTGTGTGGGACTTGGGTATTTTCAAATATGATGACTATAGGCCAGCTGGTTATATTGGGGAGTTATTCAAAGAACTCTGGATTCTCTGGGACAAGAGATAGCTATGAGAAAATTTATAAATCATTTGTAATAATAATTTTAGTAATTTAAATTTTAATAATTTTAATAATATTGAATCTCATCTCCATACCTCCTCCTACTTCCACTGCCCCTGACCCCAATAAAAGGGAAAAAAAAAAAAAAAAAAAGCTGGTGGGAAAAATCACATTTCATTTCAACTTGAAAATGTATTTTGTTTAAATTGTACTAAAAATTATTCAGGGGTTTACTTGGTTGTGAAGAAACTGACTATCTCATATATTAATGGGAACATAAGTTGATAAAACTTTCTGGAGAAAAGTGTGGCACTATCTGTCAAAAACATGAAAAGAAAAAATAAACCTTTATGTCCTTTGATCCAGAAATTGCATTTCTAGGTACTGTCCTAAGGAAATAATTGAACAAAGACTTTTTTAAAAATTCAAACATGTTCACTGCTATTTATATTAGTAAAATCTTTGTTTAACAATAGAAATATTACATTTGTAATGTTTCCTAGCATAGATTTTGATATAGCCCATAGAGTTTAAAAATATCTATTACTTCTATTATTTAAATTTACCTGTAAATATTTTAATACTAATATTTATTTATAATATATTATTGTAGTATAGTTATATAATTAATACTTAATTTTGCACTTTCAAATCACTTTTTAGCCCAATTCATATAAGAGAATATTAAAAATATATGTATTCCAAGTGGCTGGATCTTTTGTTTGTTTTGACCCTCTTAGGTGTTTTAGTTGCTTTATTGCATAGTAGTCAGATATATTTAGATATATTATTTTAACATTTAGTTAGATATATTGTTTTAGTCTTAGGAATTTACTAGAATTTACTTGGTATTTTGATATGTGATGAGTTTTTGTAAGTGATCCATAGACAAGGTAGGGAGATTTTTACGTGTCTGTTACATTATCACTATTAATAATATTCACTTCCTGTTTATCATTAGTCTGTGAACTCTTTTTGTTCCCAGAACCCTGGTCAGCAAAAATTTGAGATTTACTTAGATATATTGGTAGATTATTTTAGCACTAAGAATTTATTCACACTTGAAGCTCATACATACATGTGCCTTTAGCAAAACCCAATCCTGGTTAAATCCAGTTCTTTGTTTATTTTATACCTACATTATGCCTCAGTCCCAGCAGCAGAACTTGAGTAGAGGAAAACCCAATCAAGTTAACTAGTGTCACTTCCAGTTTATAACTAAGAGCCTCAACTTGGCCTTAGTGCTGCCCAGCAATTTTAGAATGTTGCTAGTGTACCCATTCTCCCACTACCCTTAGTAACTGTTTAAACTTGTCTCATTGGACCTCTAGTACCTGACTTCCTTGCTCAGCTGATACCTGGCTTCCTGTTTCACTGAGGAAAGAGGAGCAATGAGAGGAGTACTTCCAAAGTTCCCACCACAACACCAGTACACTTTATTAATTCCTATCTGCACAGAAAAGTGCTGTAATTTCTCTGCCTTCCCACAAAAGTATTTGCAGTTACTCTCTCTGCTCTCCTTTAGAGTAGGACTTCTCAAAAGAGTTTGCATTTGTTCTCCTTCCATTCTCTTTAGAACCCACTTGAATCCCATTTGCATTCCCACTGTCCTATAGAAATTGCTCTTGTTAAGGTCACAATAACCTCCATTTTTGTGGGGTACATTGGTCAGTTGTCCATCTTCCTCCAGATGTCCACTCTCAGTGGCTTTCAACCAGAGAGACACATTGTCACTTGCAGACTTTGTCACATACTCTCCTCTAGCCCTCTCATTTCCCTCAGAACCCTGCTCCGATAGTGTCGCCACAGAGACCTGCCCTAGACTTCCAATAGGAAGGTGCTATAGAGTGAGTTGTGTCCCCTCATAAATATGTATGTTGAAGTCCTCTAATGTGATGGTATTTGGAAATAGGGCCTTTGGGAAATAATTAGGTTTGGTGAGGTCAATGGTAAGACCCTCATGATAGGAGTAATGCACTTACAAGAAGAGGAATGAACTCTGTCTATCATGTGAGGACACAGGAGGCAGTAGCTGTCTGCAAGCCAGGAAGAGACCTCACCAGAATGTGACCATGCCAGCACCTTGACCTCGTACTTAAAGCTTCCAGAACTGTGAGAAGTAAGTTTCTGTTGTTTAAGCCACCATACATTTGTTATGGCAGCCCAAGCAATTAAGACAAAAATAATACCTTCCCTACCCAGTCATTCTCTGTCCACTTTTCCTACTACATTTTGTTCGTAGCACTTATCTTCACTCTTTTATGTACTTGTTTACTGTCTTCCCCCAAGAGAATGTAAGCTCCAAAAGGTCAAGAGCTTTGTTTGTTGTGTCCACTGCAATATCTCCAGTGCCCACAATAGCATATAATGATAATAGGTGCTCATATATAAATATATGTTATATAAACAAGCAATAACAATGAAAATTTTCTAAACATCCATAAATCATAGATGTTCCATCATTTGGAACAGCCATACAAAAGCATTTATAGTTTACTGCTTTGACCTTGAAAGGGAAACTTAAGTTGTGTTTATTCACTTTAAATATCTATTGGTAGCATCCAATGGTCATCAGAAAAGTTCAGCAAATTTATAACACTTATATTCTAAACAGAAAAAAAAAATTCATTTGTCTTCAAGTTCTTTTTTTTTTTTAAGATTTTATTTATTTGATAGAAATCACAAATAGGCAGAGAGGCAGGCAGAGAGAGAGGAAGGGAAGCAGGCTCCCTGCCAAGCAGAGAGCCCAATGTAGGGCTCAATCCCAGGACCCTGGGATCATGACCTGAGCCAAAGGCAGAGGCTTTAACCCACTGAGCCACCCAGGTGCCCCTTGTCTTCAAGTTCTATAACACTTTTACTTACTTAGCTGGGATTAAACTGTGAGACTTTGGGTGGGTGATACAAAAGACCTTTATGTTCATGCTGCATCTTAATTCAAAATGCTACGGAGATTCTACTACTGGTGGTCTTTTTTTTTTTTTTTTTTAATTGACACAGTGAAGACACCCGCCTGTTCCAAGTAAGGTGAAATAAATTGCACTGTCCTCACGCTGTACAGACTCATGATTGTGCCGCGGTTAGTCCGTCCATTTGTGAGCACTGCCATCTTTCAGGATGTTTTAACCACCTCACGCAATTCTTGGGCCTGTGGACTGACTGAGGGTAGAAATGTCAGTCCATGTAAAATGTGTTCGATTTTTTTAAATTAAAAATAAGTATAAATAGGTGTTTGACTATTTCTTTCACATCCCAATTGGTCATTGTGGGCACCCCTTATTTTTTTTCCCTGCTTAATCAAATAGAAACCAAGGGATATAGTAAAAGTAAGTCTTTCACTGCCGTGATAAATATCTCTTTTAATTTCCAGCTATTTTTGCTGTATACAGTCCAGTTCTCCTATATTAGGAGGGAGAAGTTCAAGCATTTTTTGTCATTGTTGGTGGACCCTTCGTTAGTAGAAACTGACCCTCTTGTTTAGATTAATACCTACGCTTGTTAGATCTTTGCCTGTCTTTACTTTCAGTCTTTCTGAGCCAGTTGGTTTGGATGTAACTATTATTAGCAGCATATATAGTGGAATTTTGACTTTTGCCCCAAATCTTAAGATTTTTTTCTTTAATTTCTTTCAATTGCTTATTGACATAAAATATGTTTTTATCTTATTATCCTGTCCTTTTTGTTTCCCTCCCTGTTTTCTTTGTCTTTTATTTGTAACTTCAGAGTCTCCCTGCGTTTAAATTTTTTGGTGGTTATTTTTAAATTCTGAGGAAACTTAAACCTATGTGTCTCAATTTATCAGTCTTAAAAATTAATTAGTATTTTTCATTTGATAAATATGCTTTGATTACCTACTTAGTGCCTACTACTACTCAATCCTGGGGATATAGAGTAGTAGTCATAAAATAGCTATATCTTTGACAGAATGTGTAGCATAACATAGAAATAACCAAGTAGTAATGACAGCAGAGTCTTGTATAGGACTTACTACCTGCCGGACACTGTTCTAATCCCTAGTCTATGTATTAGCTAGTATCACAGTGTACGTGTGGTACAGTCTATTCTTATATGATGTACAGAGATTACACCTTGTGTAGGATCACAGTTAAAAACTGTAAGTGCTAGGAAGGAAAACCAGTGTGTGGATTATCTGGAAAAGGAAAGTAGAAGAAAAGCAGTGATTTTTATCTGGAAGAAATTCCTTGGGTTTGATTGTATATAGTTACTAGCCTCCCTAATTTCAAGGCTGAGTAAAGATATTTTGCTTTATTTTTGCTTTTCTTTGGCATTTCAGGTATTTCTGAGCAGAATCACAGATTTGAAAAGATAATGGATTTATCATACTTGTTTTTCAAATGTGAATCATTGTTATCTTAAATCCACAAATTTTCAAAATAGTGGTAAGAGATTACTGTGTCTTCTTTCACAATTTTTGAAAATACATGAAGGGCCAAGGACATTTGGTTATTTATATATTGATGTGAATCATGTTGCTTACATCTCAGTCACTAGCTGAAAGGGACTTGGTCTAAACTGTTTTGGTCAGTAAGGAGAAAGGCAGTTTTGAACCGTAGGACAATTTAAAGAGTAAAGAACGTTAAGCAGTATGCTATATTGTGTGCTTGTGGGGAAGAAAATTCAAAAGAAGGATGCTAGGAAGTTGAGATTTCAAAAATAATGTGAGAAGGTATCAAATACCAACTTCATGTTTTCAGAATTTTGAACAGTATTCATCCATATGGGAAGGGGACAAAATTCTAATTATGCCCCTTCAGATCCCTACATAAACTGAATATAATCCAGATGCATAGGAATCAGAGAGTTTTTTAAAGATTATGTGGGAATTAACCACCATTTAAGACAGTATTTCTGTGAGAAGATACATTTTTAACTTAAAACACTTTTAAGATATATTTATGAGTTGGAGGATTCTATAATTTAGTTTTAATTATAAACCTTTACATGTTCATTAATTTTCAGTGACACAGAACTGCTTGTCATCTCTAGAAATTCTCTTATCAAGCTTGTTTTCTCTGGAAACAGAAAACTACTAGTTTTAGAAACCAGTATTGAATAGAAACTTGGTACCTCAACCTGCTTTCTTACAAGGTTATTTAGGAAGATATTTCTGCCTGAGTAAAGGACTTGATGATTGTGTTTAAGCCTTTATGTAATGTATGTCCAAGCTACTGGCAATGTCCTAATGGTGAATTCATAATGTAGATATAATTCAGTGTGCTATTGAATAAAAGAAAGTTTGGTTACATATAGGAAAGACATCAGTTTTTTCAGGATGATGAAGGAAAGGTGCCATGGGAGTTATACTTCAACTCTTCTTTCTCTGATTGTACAGACAGTACAAAGATCATGGATTCATGGGCCATCTGGGTGGCTCAGTCAGTTAAGCATCTGCCTTTGGCTCAGGCCATGATCCCAGGGTCCTGGGATTGAGTGCCATGTAGGGCTCCCTGCTCAGCGGGGAGTCTGCTTCTCCTCACTGCTTGTGTTCACTTTTTCTCTCTCTCAAATAAATAAATAAAATCTTTTTTAAAAAGGATCACGGATTCATGTAAAGACTAGGGAGGACAAATTTATAAAATATTGACTTATGATTTGTTTGATAGGTTGCTTAGAAAAATAGTGAACTCTACAAATAGACAAATTTCTCATGTTGTAAGGATGTATGTCTTCTAAGCAACCAAAGGGTAGACATACAGCTGGATCGCAGGAACTACAACCCAGACACCAGTGAAATCAAATTTTTCTTCTCTCTCTGTGTGTGGTAGGTAACATTCTGCCAGCAGGTGCTCCCAAATTAGCTTCATCACTTAGAGAGAGCCAGACCCAGTTCTCTGGATTACCAGTATCAAGTGTCAAGGAAGTGGTCTCTGTTTGACCCAGCTTGTGTTGGGTGTCCAGGCCTAGACCTGGCAATGTGGCTGAAAGGCAGGGCCCTCCTGCCCCACTCTAATGAGGAGGCTTGGAAGGTTAGCCTTACAGCGATGGGGGCAGCAAGAGTAGGCAGACCACGCCCATGCCACTTCCTGCCCCAGACCATTCATCCATTCGTCCCCTCATCACGTATAGCATGCCCATAAACACACTGGAGTTGGCTCTTGAGCCCATCGGTATCTCACTTCCAAGATTCATTTTCGTAATCTAAATCTAGTTTCTTTTTAAAAGCTACAGGGGATATTACATAGTTATCTGAGACTTAAAGGAAAATGGCTCATATAGAAATCCCACAGAAGTTCACAGAATGACAAAGAGAGAAAGTGAAATATGCTCCAGTCAAGCTTTTTCTCAAAAAATATCCTCACTAAAACTGTAAAACATTTCAACAAAAACATGTCTTCAAATATGTTATTTTAAATACTGCATTACTTAAGCAAATATTTAAATACTATATTAGTTTCTCTGCATACTTGACTTGAATTTAATTCTACCTGTCTGCCAAATATATTGAAACTCCAAATCCATTTTCATTTGCCAGGTCAAATGTTTATTTTGTTTTCCCACATAATATGCTCTTTAAAGTGTCACAAGCATACCAAATCTGATTTCTTTTTCATAGGGACATGGTGGGGTTTTCTTTTTTTTTTCCCTCTTCAGTTAATGGCCCAGGAGATGCTTCTCTTAAGGAATATGCAAAGGTATGTTCTTATTACTGCCTACTAAAGGAACCCTCCACCTTTGTTATTGGAAAATAGACATTAACTTTCTTAAAGGAAGTAAGGAAGTTTAAAATGTGTCTCCTGGATTTACCTTCATTTTTGAAGCCTTACTATTAATTTCTTATAATCAGAATACCAAAGACTAGTTTTACCAGTTTTATTTAAGTTTACTTAAGTGACTCTGTGTATAGACTAGTACAATGAACCGGTATTGGGCTTTGATGAATTATAAATAACCTTATTCGATTACAAAGTTTCTCTTTTCTTGGGCGCAATATGTTTATCTGACTCAGACAGTCATTTGAAAATGTGCTCTTAATTTCAGAGAACATTTACGTGCCTTTGAGTATTACAGTGTCTTTGATATTCTTCTCTAAGAAAAAAACTGATTGCTAAAAACTTTCAGCATATATCTTACTTACTCTTAAAAGAGATATTCAGCTTCCATATGAGTTGCGTAGTAGTTTGTACCTTTTGCAGAGTTCATCAGTGTGTCTAGTTAAGTTTCTTGTATCAGACCTAATTCTCTCCAGAAAGGAGCATGTTGAGGGGGAGGTGTTGGAAGCCACAGGGATAGTGATCTTCCTGTCCTTTAACTTCCTGCGAGTGGGGCGGGGGGCTGGGGGGAGTATCCAGAATTCTTCTTCCTCTCTCCCTCTGTTACGAAAGCTCAGATTCTTATAAATGCCACAGTATCTGTTCCGTTCAGTATCGCAGCGCCTTCTGATTTTCTAAATCCAGTGCCCTTCTGTGTGAGCAATGGGAGTCCTGTGGGAAGTTAATATAGTGGGTGACAGGGCTGTGTCATTGCTGTGGGCGATATGGTGCACACACACTTCCAGGGTTTTGAAATACCTGGCTGTTTCCCAGAAGTTAGGAACCCATTGGTTTCTCCCAGTGATTTCTCTTCTAAATCAGAATCATTGCAAACCAACTGGAACTATTTTCCATCATCGACTTGAACAGGTTGTCTGGTCTCTTAAATCTTAGGGCCCACAGTTCTGAAGTATTTCTAAACATTTCAAGACCTCCCTAGGATAGGGAACCACAGAACCACAGATCATCATAGCTGTATTCAAAAAGAGAGAATTCAGCCACCAAGGAAGCAACCAGCCTAATGGTTCCCTTCCTGTGTAGAGGCAAAACCAAGACCTAAAGTGCAGGTCTTCTGAGTCCCAGGTCTGCATCGTCTTCACTGGGCACTCCAGCCTTCACCTGATGATGTAGATGACCCTCAGAATTATGTAAGAATATTTTACAGCTTTAGATTAAGATTAGGACTCCACCATTACTCTTTAGCACTGTTGATTTTGAATATAGAGAGAGGTGTAATTGTATGAATCCTTTGATGTACCCTCTTCTTTCCTTTTCAGATACATCTTGAATGGCATCTCATTCGCTTGTTGTTTATTCTCTTTCTCACCAAGATAAAACAGTGCATCAATGTAGGACCTCTTGAAAAGTTTGCAATATTTGCCTTTTTTGCAATTTTAAGTTTGTCATTAAAAAGTGAAGAAGTGTTTTTTAGATACTATGGCCTGTCTCTTTATTAAAATTCACCCCGCACTGATTGATATCCAGTGCTGAAGTTATTCTCTGTCGCATTCGAGTTCATTGTTCTTGGGATCACTTCAGCCCTTCCCACTCCAGTCTACTTCAGTCATCTTTTCTTTCTTTGATGAAGTTTGAGATTGGTAGCTTTTCATTGACTATATCTAGGATTCCACTAAAAGGTAAGAAGAGAACAGGTCAAGAGCAATGTTCCCACCCTGCCAGCCAGCATTTATGCAAAGTATATAGACTAAAAATGGCAGGGCGTTTAGCCCCCATTGGAGTGAATCATTTGCCAAGCCCATTTTCATATCACTCACCTTCACTGAGTAGTTGTTGTGCCGCCCCTGACTTAGGAAGAGATTAAATGCAGCTAAGTCGATTTCTTCTAGACAGAGCATCTCAGTCATTTTGGAATAGGCTTGTTCCTGGTTATTTGTGTGACTTAGTGTTGTCCTTTCCTTATCTTCTGAGAACACTCCATGAAGTTAAAAAATATATAAAATGCATTTTTTAAAGTTGGTGAGTGATGTGTTGGGAGAGAATCCTTACTCTTTAGCCTCAGCTCTTATGACTGGTACAGATCAGGCCTGGAAATAGGTATGCTAAATCACGTAAATGTGATGACTCCTACCGCAGTCCTGTGCCAACATGATAGAGGCAGCTACTTACCACCCAATAGGCATTCGTTTCTTCCTTTGTAACAAAACTGATTTGTGGCTGGTGATACTGCCCTCCCGACACAATATGGCCTTCCTCTTCCTACCTGGCCACTAGGTCTGATCATACTATGGAGATCTGGCCAGTAAAATATAAGCCTGAAATACTCTATCTAACCACCCTGTTAGTTTTCTTAAAACAGGAGTGCATTCACGTTTTTTTCTTACCTTCCTACATCTGATGGCTTTGTGCAGATGTAACTTCTGGAGCTCTAAAAGCCATTCTGAATCGCGAAGACAAAGTTACAGCCTACACATTATTAGATGTCAGTTATATCTCAATAAAAGGGATAACTGACTTTTTAAATGGGAAAGAAAAAAAAAGCCACACCTTAGGAAAATGTCAGATCTAATGCTGGAAGATACTGAGGTCCTCATGACTTCAGTGAGGGGTTATGTCAAGTCTGAACTTATCATCTCCAGAATCTTGCTTATTGTCTTGCTGGAGACAATCTCCAGTGTCTTGCTTAAGTAACTGTAATTCTGAATCAGATTGCATGCAACCAAAATTATTTTAACTAGGGAAACCTGGAGATGAGGCCCCCGCCCAGGTTGATAAAATTGAGAATAAGCTTCAAGAAAGTCATTAATGTCCTAGAATAGGCCTGGTCTGGCATACAGATAGTTTTATTTACAAGTCATAAATGGAAGGCATTTGACAGTTGCATTCCATTTGGTAGCAGTTGGACTCTGTATTGCCTGACACTAGTAGAAATTCAGGTTCTCTCAGACAGGGCCCAGTTTATGCCAGCGAAATGAACTCGTAAGTTGTGAAACAAAATTTCTTTGTGCCTCATGATGAGAGCAGATAATTCTCAGCTGTCCTGTGAACTCATCACTTCTGATGTGTCAAGGAGAGTATAAAATGGTGGCTTGTCCTGGCCCCTCTCCCACAGGCTTCTGTATGGGCTCTCACAGTCCGCTCCAAAGCAGACACTATTTTTTTTTCCTTCTTGTTAATTCTTAGATTATTGACACATTAAGTCTGATTTTTTTATATCAAAGGAATATTTTGTCATGTGGCTACGATGGTCAAGGAACTATCCTACTTACAGGACAAGTGTTAATGTCTTAATGAGTTTCAGCCTAAGTCTTGTATTATTTAAAGGGTTTTTTGTTAATCCAGACTTCCCAACCCTGAAAGATTGAAGAAATCATTCAGCAATTATTAGATTTACTTTCTCTTACATTCCAGAGGAAAACAGGAAAAAAGACTTGATGTTAGGTTTTGTTGTTGTTGTTGATGATCAAAATACCCATGCTGATACTTAAGAAATTAAAATGCTGTGCCAGAGAAAATAAGTCTCATTTGAGCTGTATGTTTTTCTAAAGAATACTATGCAAAAGAGGGTCTGCAAAGTACCGGGGCATGCTTCATTTCACTGTACTTATGGGATACCTGATTTGGTACAGAAGGAGTCTCACTTAAAAGTTGTGTAGAAATCAAATTTTAGCTCATCATATTGTAAATGTACCAGGAAAGCACCAGTATTAAAGAATTCTAAGAAGTTGGCTTTTATGCTATGAAGAATGTTAATTTGTTATTTTAGCAAGATCACATGTTCACCATTCATTTCAGTGTTGCCTACATGGTGTGTTTTGTGTTGTTTTTGTTGTTTTGTTTTGTTTTTTTTAATGCCCCTACCTGCAGTCAATCTGGTTACGAAGGCTGTTGCTCCAGTGACCTTCAGGGTTATTGGACGGCTGTGACCAGCCAACTAAACTCTGTTCTCCCCACTCTCACATCACGCTGCCCTCCCTCCTTATTTCTTACTCCTTCAAAGAGGATGACCTTTCCAGACAGATGAGACCATGTTTATGTCACAGTAATGCACTCCCTCCTAAAAGCTACAAACTGACAACACATGTGCGTGCTTGTACGCGCACACGCACACACACACACACACACACACACACACACACACACCACACACACCGTATTATACATCTGCTCTCCAGTGCTGAGTATATGTTTTCTCCGGCATCATTTTCCTAATCAAGGATGGGTGCAGTCATCACAAAAGATGATAAAGCCTTTATTATGGAATGACAGAATTATTTTTCTCTTTCAGGAAACTATGGCATGTCTGTCTTCCTTCTAATGTTCTCTTTAGACTGCATGGTGTTCTAACCAGAGCACTGGCTTTGGTTAGACAGATTTCGGTGTTCAAATCACAGTTGAAACCCTTTCTTGTACCAGGGTATCCTTGTTACCCTAGACAAATTAATGTTTCCGAGTCTCAAATTCTTCCACAGAACCTGCCTCTTGGAACTGTTGGGAAGGATTTGTGGTAACAAATATAATGTACCTAGCTCAGTACCCAACACCCACAAGTAGTAGCTATCTTCTCACACCACATCTTCTCTATAAAAATGTGCAATATGGCAAAATTTCCAGGGTACACATACAAATGGAATTGAGTTTAGATACAACCTTCTTCTCATAATGAGTACAATCAGAATCAGTGAAGGAATTTACAGCATCTGTGAAAGATCAAATTATTGGGGCTATCTAACACTGCCTGCTCTCCTCCAGCAATATGGCTGAAAATTCAGTGTGCTTCTTCAGAAGTCACTCTGTAGTTTTGTGACATTTGTTCACTTATATCTTACTAAATATTCATGTTAGAATGCATTTCTAGATCTTGTCAAAACTGCACATAGTTCAAGTTTTAGGGTTTTCATTTCCGTAAAAACTAAACCAGTTTCTTACTAGAGCCACTAAAGAACATTTCAGGTAGAATGTTCTAGAATACTGCACACTTTATAGGTATGTAGAATGGTAACATAGAGTAGTAAAGTACAGTTGTACCCTTTGAGTAATTTCACTCGGGTTAAACTTACTTGGATAGTCCTGTCTATATTCAGAAAGAAAATTCTATATTTAAATAAGGAGCTTTGTTAAAGGAGTCAATGATACAGTGAAAAGAGCACAGGTTTGGATTAGGAATCATAAGTCTTTCTAGCAATATGTCCTGCCTTTATGAAAAGCCACAGAAACTCTAATCCCAGTATTAAACACGACTCGGCTTGTCTTCTCAGATCAGAAGGGTTAAGGAGAGATTGGGGTAGTAAGGCTGGCTGAAGAAGATGCAGAATTGTACTAAATTTTGCAGATTTTCTGTAAATTAAAATTATTTCAAAACAAGTTTTTTTAAAAAGCCACAGAGAGTAAGCAAGCTTTAGTTTCTTTGTCTCTAAAATGGAGATGTCGCTAGCAGCAGATCTTTCTCACAGTTGTTGAGAGAACCAGCAAGTGAGACAATATACACGAAACTTAGAAATGCTGCTGTTCTGTGCTCTGATTCTTCCTCACTTGACTTCACCCATTTTACCACCTCTGAGCTTCCCTTGTGCCGGCTGCCAAAGTTGCCCTCTGCTTCTTTCAAGTTTTTGTGGTTGCTTTAAGGTGAAACTGTGCCTCACATCACCAAGTTGCTAAAACAATTCTCCTTTCTTCATCTTTCCTCATAATCCATTCCACACCCTCTCTGTGGCATGCCTGCTGTAAGCCTTCTTGCTTAAGAACTGGGCCTAATGGCCACTGACATTTAATCAAATAACAGTTAGAACACATTTACTTATGAGTAAAGGCTGATTAAAATTTGGGCACTGACATCTGAGGATGGGAATTTCATCATCAAATATCTTAACAGAAACCATTTTGTTAAATAACCATAATTATAGGTTTTACATTTATGATTCCAGGGGATTTTGCTGCTCTGCAGTCTTTGAAGCCCACGAGGCTGTCGTAGTGTTCGGGCTGCTGGAAACCGAATCTGAGTGCATCCAGGGCTTCTTCAGGAGATAAATCCCTCCAGTGCTTAATCTTTCAGAGATCTTGAAAACACAGTGATTTTAAAGATGGTGTCTGGTTTCATTTATTTTCTAAGTTCAGTAGGTAGACTTTTTTAAAGATAAGAGGTGAAAATAGACATTCCTTTTCTGAATGTGTAGACATTTCTGCTTTCTCCTGTTAAATGTTTAGGAATTTTCATGTATTACATTGGAAACAAAAGCAATTTCGATAGCTATGATGATTACTGTTGTATTCACATTATAGCCATATTTGGTCAAGTCTGTTGCTGGTGCTTTTCAGTGATTAAAACTTGGCATACTCTGGAAATCATTTTCTTCCTTTGTTTTATGTTAACTCGTGCTTTCAGCTACATCAGTGTCTGTGGCCTATTTCTGTTGATGAACTTGTTCACTTCTGACTCATGAAAACAACTCAGCCAGTTATGAGAAAAGAAACTTCAGCTGTAAAATGATGAAGTGCATTCTCAGTAGGGAATAAACAATTTAATTTGGTTTGGTTTGTTGCTGATCTTACCTCAGATGGTACCCAGTTGTAAAAGCCTATTTTTTTCCTCTATAATACATTCCCTTGAGAATTTTCCAGAGACTGGTGACTTCATTTCTTCACTGGGGTATAATGTAGTAGTCTTCATTATTCATCTTCTCATCACTTCGTCTTCCTTCTTTATGAATTTTTAAAGTGTGTGTGATTCAGATTTACTGTTAAAGCATGTTTTTTGATAGCCCCATTCATATCAAAGTTGGTCTACAGTAATATTTTCCTTCAGTTGAAAATTCCTAAATGAATCATTTGACCATCGTACTAAGCTATCTTCCTAGTTAGAATACTTAAGGTTTACTCTAGGAATAGCCAATTTTTAAAATGTTGTATATACAACTATCAACATAAATTCTGAACAGAACAACTAAACTGATCATTCTTATCCATTACTGAGCCAGCTAGTTGGGCTGTTGCTGGGTATTTCTGGTAGCAATAGTGCGGCTTGTGGCCAGGGAGGAGGGTTCTAATGCAAGGTGAGCACGGGCTCTGTCGCATTGACTCAGGAGCGTTCCAAATAACAACATGTGTTTTGGTCCTAATTTTAGAAGCACTCTTTCTTATGTGCCCCACAGATAAACCTGTCATTTTTGCAATAGACCATGGTGTCAGAACCAAGGAGGGATTTAACTGAAATGACACAACATGATTACATTTTTAAAGATCACCCAGACTGACACATGGGGTTTAATTGTTCCCTCAGTATCGTGGACATCTTGTGAATCTCATGTCCAAAATGGCCTCAGTTCTGAAACCAGATACAGAAGCATAATGCCTGTTCCTTGTAGGGCAGACAGTGTAGGAGAGCGAATGGTTTTCAAATTCTGTCTTACGATTTTTGGTGTTTCACTGGGGAATACCTTTCAGAGGAGGAGAAAAATTGGAGGACTCTTAAGTCCGCTTCTCTTGCCTCTATCAAAGGATCTCTCTTGGCCATTTCATTTATGAGGGTTCATAGCAAAAATAAAGAACATAAACTTTGGATAAGACAGATTTGGTTTGAGATGGCAGTAACCTTATTTTTTAGCAACCTTAGACAAGTCACCTAACATCTGAGCTATAGCTTCTTCATTTTAAAAATAAGAACCACATGTGCCCCTTGAGATTATTAGAAGACTTAAAAGAGATATTGGAAGGGACCAACCATGGCACCTGACACATAGTACTGAGTCAACTAGGGGTCGTCCCCTTCCCCTGAGAGCAGTGGTTCTCAGTTGGGTATGATTTTGCCCTCTAGGGGACATCTGGCAATACTTGGGCACATTTTGGTGTTCACAAACCAGGAAGTAGTAGGTAGAAGCTGTTAGTATCTAGTCAGTCAAGGTCAGGAATTCAGTGAACATCCTACAATGCACAGGACAGTCCCCACAACAAAGGTATCAGTAGTGCCAAGGCTGAGAAACCCCGCCTTCGAGGTTTTAGCTTTTCCACATACAGAATGTAGAATGAATATAAATATAAATATGTATTTAATTCTGCTAATGTTTATGAAACACCTACTGTGTGTCCAGCCCTTTGGGGATTTAGCAGTGAATAAAATAGACACGGTCTCTGCCTTCAAGTACCTTTGCATTCTAGTTCAGAGGAAAGGGACAATAAACAAATAAATATGTTAGTGTGGCAGATGATAGCCAGAGCTTTGAAGAAAAAGGAGGCAGCGTAATAGATAGAGAATGACCGGCAAGAAGCTGCTGTTTTATATGAAGCTGGTCATACACAGCTTCTCTGATAAGGTGATCTTCGAACAGAGACCTGAAGGAAGTGAGTGAACAAGCCAGACAGTGGTGCAGCAGGAAGATCACTGGGACAGGGCTGTGGCAAATGCAGAGGCTCTGGGATGGGAGTGTGTTTGGCATTCTTGAGAAACCTCAGGATAGGCCAGTGTGGCTGGGATGCGGAGTAAGGAGGAGAGAGAGTACTAGGAAATGAGACCAGAGAGGTAACAGGGAACAAGTCTGTGTAGCGATTTCTAGGCCATCCTGAGAATTTTGACTTTTATCCTATGCGTGATGAGACACCATTGGAAGTTTTGATCATAAATGACATGCCCCGGTTTTCATCTTTTAAAGGCTCCCTCTGGCTGTTGTGTGGTGAATGGACTGGCAGGGGTGGGGGGAAGCCGGAAGACCCATTAGAAGACCCATTGTTGCCATAATCTAGAAAGAGAGGATCATGATGGCTTGAACCAGAGTAGTAGCAGCGAAGGTGGAAGGTGATAAAGAATGGTTTATTCTAGATATATTTTTAAAGGTAGGGCTGAGGGGCCTTAGAGGGAATTAATTGATGAAGTAATATAAGATAAAAATTTTATTTTTACATGCAAAAATAAAATCCTTTAAAAAAAAAACACTTAAATGTATCCCATAGTAGCAACAAAGGGAGATTCCAAGCAGGAACTCCCTTGTTCTGTTAGAGAGTTCCATCTATATCCTTGAAGAGAATAATGAGAGCCATGTTGCAATGACAAGGTTCCTCCTCCATAGGATTTTATTTTAAAGGTGCCAGATTTTCCCACTATGTAAGTGAAGCCAGCCTCCATTCGATATGTGTGTTAAACTGCTTGAGAATTTGATCTTTCTAAATGAAAATGGAAAGGTCTACAACTCTAACTCAAGGTTAAAGAGAAAATATGGACTACATTTTGTGCAGGAGTGGCTTTATATGCATATTTTCCAGGCAGTTTTGTAAAATTTTATCCCAAATAACTAAAATATTTAATTATGTCCTCCTATATTTGCTAGACTCTAAAGCCATGTCGACTCATCTGGATATTACATAAACCAATGAGAATGCTTAGGAATGTTATTCGGAATACCTAAAGAGCTTACATATATTAATTCAGTACGTGCACTTTTGGATATGCAGCCAAATAAAAGCCACAAAAAAGGGTTACAGCATCCTCAATCAGAAAAATAAAAAAGAGGTCAGTCTTCTTCTATTACTTTAAAGAACTAGTTTGGGTAGAAGCTCACATAGCTTTTTATATTATTTGCCAACCTAGTTTTTCCAGAGCATGTTTACAGTTTCAGGGAAACGTTAGTAAAAATTAGTACTAACACTCTATGAGGATTTACAACTAAACATGGAATTGTGTGGTTGCGTGGTACTAGATTACAAGGAAAAAAATTATACTTTTCTTAGAGAGCACACATTTTCTTCCAGGATTGGAAATAATTTGTTGTGTGTAATCTTCCCCACTACTAGCTTAATAAATTCATATTTTAAAAATTTTAATAGATATTGAAACAGTTTTAAATGTACTATTTAAGTAACAACTGTATTTTCCTTATGTGACCAATTCATGCTCATTCTTGATAGTTTAGAATATAATAGAAAAAACTCCTGTAGTCATATTAATTAATATATCTAGACCCATTATCGACCCCCCAAAATTCAGTATTTTGAAACAACTCTATTATGAACCACTATCACAAATGCCCTTTTGTGTATTTTTCAATCACTGTTGCTTTGTACTTTCTGGGAATTACTCATTATTTTTAGCACAAAATTCCCTTTAAACCCCTTGAATGTTCTCCTAGAGTCTATAACTACTTCTTTAGGGAACTTCCTATGATTATTGTAATATATTCTTAATACCTTGGACACACAAAATTGATTATTTTGAAAAATCATGTGGGGAAAACAAATAAGCACCTGTGGAAAGCTTTATTTTTTAGGCAGTGAAGTAGAAAATATATTTTCTTTTTATTCAGTTGTATGATTCAGAAACAGTGAGGATTGCATTGGCTCCCTAAATAATACAGTAACATTCTCTTTTCCCCCTCTCTCGCCTGCACTCTCTCACTCTGGGAGGACGTATATCCAAACCTGTGCTGTTACTCTGTGATTTTGTGCCTCTTGATAAAAGCTTTGCTTATTTGTGTGTGTGGACATTTATTTAATGACCTCCTGTAAGTCAAGCAAAGTTAATTCAAGAGGAGTTTCTTTACTTTTAAATTCTCTCTCTCTCCTTTTTTTAAGATTTTATTTATTTATTTGAGAGCGAGAACTTGAGGGGATGGCCTGGGAGAGGGGCAGACTCCCTGCTGAGTGGGGAGCCAGACACGGGCTGCACTCGATCCCAGAACCCCGAGATCACGAAGGCAGCCACTTAAGCAACTGAGCCACCCAGGCGCCCCTAGATTCTTTTTATTTTTAAAAATATTTCTTCTTAATGTAATTCACCTAAGAACAAGTTAAAACATCACTGAAATGTGAAAGTGAAAAACTAAAACCTCCCTGAAATGCTAACCCCAGAGATATGTACTATTAAAATATACCATGCATGCTTCTGGACATTTGCACAGACACACACACACACGCACACACGTGTGTGTGTTTTAATCATAAATCAAGACACAAAGATCCCAGTTCTCAACTGCCGTTTTCAGTTAATAATCTTAGAACTACAACTTTTAAGGGGATATAAATGTAGGACACATGGAAAAGTACAGGGGTATAATCTATCTAGAAAAACAAATGTTCCAGAAGAGAAATCAGGGTGACCTGAGAACTTCAGAGAAAACTTCCTAAAGGAGGTGGTACCTATGCTGAAGGGGAAGGAGTTCAATACAGTGTGGAGGAGAGGGAGATGGCCAGCACAGTCATGGGGGAGGGACACGGGACAGCAACATGGCAGATGTGACAAAGGGTGACCTGAGTAAAGCACAGAAGATATTAGGTTTGGTGAGAACACTGCTTGCCTATAGAGAATGAGCCACATTGTGCCTGCATTTGGAAGCCAAGCATTGGAGCTTGGATTTGATGCAGTGATCAGCTGAGAGCCATTTGTTTAAGTTTATGAAGCAGAGGAATGAAAGTGGGGTGGGGGGTTCCAGGAGGCCCTGATATGGTAAGGTCTTGCTATGTGCCACGGCCTTTTCTCTCTATTTTTATTTAAAGTTGTCATACCCAGATGGGTTGGGAGAGTTAAAATATTTGGAAGGAACCAGCCAGGAACCGGTTGCAGGACTCCAGGCCCAAACTGATGAGCCTTGTAGTTGGGTGTAGAAGCAAGGAAAACATACCAGATGGTTGGAGGGAGACTCACTTGACTCTTGGGTGGGAGAATCCACTTAATTACAGACCGATCCCCAAGCAGAATGAGCACACACCTGGGTACCAAGATGACCCCGCAGCAATCCAGGTAAACCCTTTAACCTCAGCTTCTTTATCTGCAGGGAGCCAGGGATATGGTTTCTAAGTTTCTTGAGCAGTCTGTGGTGTTTACTGATCTATTTAGTATCATTCTGCAGATGAACCACAACATACATGAACATGTATACACATTCCGTAATTTGCACGCTTTCACATTGCTGGGTGCCGCCGCCACCCACTCCATCAGAGGTTTTCGACTTCAGCAGCCGATTCCTGTTTAACATGAGGTCGTTGGCAGATGACTGTTGGCATTTTGCCTTTTCCATGCAGAAGGGACTTCGCATTTCAATCATGGGACTTCTAAGAGTAATCAAAGTAAGATTTTTTTTTTTTAAATCCAAGGTGGAAGTGAGACAGATAAACTTTCATTTTGGTTTAAAAGTTATGTTCTGTGATTCCGTATTGCTGGAGAAAGATAAATGTCATGTGTCTTGAGAAGCCGCCAAGAGATAATGCCAGCACATAGTTTCTCTAACCTTTACGTAGGCTTCAGTGAAAGCATGTGGAGAATTTAAATGAAACTGTATGCTGCATAAGTAATCTGGCCTCAGACTGGTAGAGATAGAGGCAAATGGTGATTGTCACTGCTGAAAGTATTTTTCCAAGACACAAGCAGTTTCATGTTAATTGAAATGAAAACATGGTACTGAACATTTAAATTAACAAATCCATACTAGGAGTCTGTTGTGTTCAAGGTATCAAACAAATGAACGGACTACACTAGGTAATGCATCTGTTGGGACATTTCCTTCCCTGTTTTCATTTAGGTAGAACCCCCCCAAAAAATGAGTTCATCTGGCATGGAATTCTGCCTTCTGAGTTTGTTTTACAATAACCAGAAAAAGCTGTAACTTCTTGGTAGTGAGATGAATGACTATTAGCATAACTATTCTCTCTTACCTTTTTAGAAAGCCATTCGAATGAAATTTTGATAATATCGTTGGGTGCTTGGAAAATCTTAGGAATAATTCTTCCAAAAGTGAGTTTTCCTTGTATCCCCCTATATGGTAATACTTTGTTTATATTGTAATACTAGTAAGGTTTAATTTTTTAAAAAGCCTCTGGGTGTGCACCATATTTTTATGAGTTTCCAAGAGCAGTACTAATACCTAATGAAACCAAAGAATGGGTAGAATTAACAGATAAGAAGAAAACAAACTGGACTTGCAGATACAAAAGCATGACTAGTCCAGTGATGACCTTTCGTTCCTGTGGCAGTCCATTGTGTAATTTGAGAACATCCAGTAGGAACAGAAGCTGTGGTTAGTCTGCCATGATTATTCAGTGACACACCTCGGAGAGGTCATTTGGACCCAAGTTTTATTTATTAGCTTGGCCTCTCTATCAACTATATGTCTTAAAAAAAATTTTTTTTTTACTTCTCTGAAATCTCCGTGTCCTCAACTGTAAAATGGAACTGTTAAAACAGTTTATTTTAAAGGTTATTGTGGGGCGCTGGGTGGCTCAGTCGTTAAGATTCTGCCTTTGGCTCAGGTCATGATCCCGGGGTCCTGGGATTGAGCCCCACATCAGGCTCCCTGCTTCGTGGGAAGCCTACTTCTCCCTCTCTCACTTCCTCTGCTTGTATTCCCTCTCTCACTGTCTCTCTCTCTCTCAGTCAAATAAATAATATCTTTAAAAAAATAAAGGTTATTATGCTGCTCTCTGAAAAGAATAGATAGGCATTGTCAGCATTGTCACTGTGACCATGCTGTCCTATGAGGCTTAAGATTTTCCCCCTTGCATCTTTTCCAGAGATTTCCTACCGTACCGGGAATAGAAAAGGACTGTCAGTGAGCACTTCCGTGTGGATTGGAATGGGTGATCTGAATCGAGGCGGAAGGGAAAGTGGAATCAGGATAATACAGGAAATAGGAACCAAGCTTTTTTAAAGACTTTGTCTTTAAAAAGCTGCCTACCATCTCTGGAATTTGGACAACTTAATTACAAATATTACAGTTCCTGATTTTTAGATCAGACAACAGAGATTTATACGCATTTCTTTTGCCTCCATCCATCTACCCATCTGGCTCATTGAGCAACCCGGCAACATCTACTGGGGCCCCGGTAAATCCAAGCCAAAAATTGGCCAGTGCTGAGATTAGAGAAGGAAAACATAGTTACTATCTTTAAAGAACACAGAGCCTATGATGGTTAGATATTTCCTGCCTTTCCCAACTTTGAGGTGATAGTGTACAGACTAGAGATAATATAATCAGATGCTGAGTGATTTGGATCCTTTTGCGAGGCCACTTCTGTCCCTTTCCTTTGGTTATTTGAAATAATTCATGGGGAAGAGAGAGAAGTCAACAGAAATTAGCATGATGACCATATCTGTATCATCCTCGGCATCCTTGACTGCCAATCCGTGTCTCTGATCTCATTTTGAGTGCACTTGACCATGCTGTGAATAGCACGCATGTGCTGTGTCATGTAATAATCAAGGTTGCTGGTGTTCGTAGAACTGCTGCCCAACCTCACCACGTCAGAGCACACACAGAAAATGAAATTGTTTACGCCACACTGAGGTAAATGAACAAGGCAGCTTATCATGAGGTACCAGCCCGGGGGTTTTGCTGCCCCAACCTTGTGCAGCACTGAAAAGGTGGTTGGGGCTACAGTGTGTTTGCACACCTGTGATGTATTTGCAGCACACCTGTGCACTGTCAGCTACGTTACATTTGGAACACCCTGCATTTAATTACCCCCAGGTTGTGCCTTCTTCGCTGACCCAGGGCCTTACTTAATTTTGTTTGGCCATGAACACTTTGAGCACGTTAACTATGGCGGCCGTGTGTTACGGTTTAGTAGGGAATGTATAGACTTTAGAGGATTCCAAAGAAAAATATTGGAGTAAAAACATTACTGTAGGTCGAAGACAGCTTCTCATAATGAAAATAAGCTGGCTTGGGAACTGAGAGTCCTGGACTTCCATGCTAACTTGGATCACCTTTGGCAAATCACTTCTCTCTGAACCTCAATTTCCTTATCTTTAAAATGAGGGGGTTTGAACAAGATGAACTTGAAATCACCCTCCAGCTCTGATAGGCTGTAGTTTTGATTTATTTCTTCTTGTTTATTTTTTTTAGAGCATGCACATGCAGGGGGAGGGGTAGAGGGAGAGGGATTCTTAAGCTGGCTCCACACTCAGCACAGAGCCCAACGCAGGGCTTGATCTCACAACCCTGAGAGCCAGATGACGGAGCCACCTGGGTACCCCGACATGCCAGGTTCTGTAGATGCCTATGCATCTTTGCTGTCAAGTCAGCTGCTCTTCCCTGAGCGTTTACTGTTTGGAAGCTTGATCACTGGCTTCCCGCATGTGCCCTAGGGCCATCTTCATGGGGCTCCACTGTTTGGATGCTAGAGGAATTGAAACCTAAGTACAATGCTTGATGAAGAAAAGATGATAGACACTTAGTCGGGCATCTGAAAAGAATGAAGCTAGCTGGCATCACTGAAAGTCCTTCAGTGTCTTTTAAGTGTGGTTCAGGATTCCCATCTAGCTAAATGCCTTGCTTGATTAAAACTGGCAACCCTGACAGCCTGAACCTCTTGGGATGAGTTTTCCTAACTTTCACTTCCAGAAATACTACTCAGATACATGAACCATGTAAGCATGTATGCAGAAACCAAATATCAATTGTTCAACTTGTGGAAGAAAAGTCCCATTAGGAATTTTCTTTTTCTGTATTTATCTAAGTCCTTTCTGTTTCGCATGTGTTGGGTGGGATGAGGCTGCCTGGCCGGAGAGCAGCGGAGAAGACTTATAGGAATGCATAGATAATCAAGAACTAGCCACGTTATGGTGATGGTAGTGATGATAGTCCGCCATGATTGTAGACTAAAATGGTAGCATTTGTTCATTCCACGGAGGTTTCATTGTTCATTTACCATGTGTCAGAAATTCTCTAGGAGCTAGAAAAAAAATCTGAGAGATCCCTGATATAGTCAGACAAAGCCATATTAATGATACATTGTTAACTTTAGACCTTTTTTTAATAAACACATCAGTAACTGATTTGTGATGTTCAAAATTCTCTCTTGCTACTGTCCATTAGCATACACTTTTGAGTTATGTATCAGATACACTAAAAAGGGCAAAACTAAATAATGCATTCACGTATCAAAAAATACTTCTAAGTAGGAGTGCCTGGGTGGTGTAGTCATTTAAGCATCTGACGTGTTTTTGGCTCATGTCTTGATCTCAGGGTTGTGAGGTTGAGCCCCACGTCAGGCTCCGTGCTTACTGGGGAGTCTCTCCCTCTCCCTCTGCCCCTCCCCACTAAAATAAATAAATCCTTTTAAAAAATACCTCAAAGTATATAAAAATTCACCCAATAATATACCCTTTAGGAAACATAATGTTTCAGATACACTGCAGAGAGGATCCTCATGCACATATGTGTGTATTATGTAGTGTATGTATGTATATTATGTAATTACGTAGATGATACATGTTCAAAAAGGATACTTGAACCTAGAGGGTAAATAAAGAAGTCTGGGTTTATGTCAGCACACATGTGTGTTTGTATCTATGGGGTGAGGAGGAGATTAGGAAGGAAAGAAGGGAGGGACAGAGTAGAAGAGAAGCAAGGGAAAAATAGTCAATGACCTTAGAAGAAACCACAGGAGTTAGTAAATTTTACCTTAACTCCCACCACCCCATCTATCTTTCCTCTACTGAGCAGCAGCTAGTGTACCATTATTCATTCTATCAACAGATATATCATCGGAATTAAGTTGACCACTACCCAAATCAAACAAAATGAAGAAAGAATAATTTCAGTTTAAAAAAAATGTAAAAATATCCAGACATTAGTTGTACTTAAGTACTCCACAACTATGATAAAGAAAACTTACTGAAAGTCCTTCAAAGCAGAAAAAAAAATTAAAATCTCAGGGAATTTTTTCCTTTCCTGGCCAGAATCTCATTCCAAGAAGTACCAGCCTGTCTCATTTCAAAATGTTTCCCTTGCCAAGGAAGCGGAAGCGGTCATATTCTTTCCCACTGAACTATGGGTGAATTATAATTATCCTACCTCCTGGGGGACAATGAAGCAGCAAACATCTGCTATACTGAATCAGAAACCCACGAGTGAAACTATACTAAACTGTGAATCATACCTGGACTCAGATGAAAGGTTTTGTGTTGTGTTTACCTTTTTCTTTATTTTCTTTGCCATTTAAAATATGGACTTGTTAGCTCTGGCTCCATGTTCTGAGGGAAAGTAGATTCCATTCATTGACTCTGACTTTAACAATGAAAATCCCCAGCTTTAAGTTAGTACCTGGGCAATAATGATAAACAGTTTTCTCTGTTTGATTTGTTATTATCCCCTAAAAGGATGGTACAATTAAGAAAATTTGGTACACAGTCTAAGAAGTAAGATTCTTTAGTTTTTTCACTGTAATGACAATAACAGAAGAAAATGGCATTCTAAACTTCACTTCCAAAAGACTCAAGTTGCAAAACTACTGTTACTTATCATAATTTCAAGTTTCATGATTTTTATGGTAGTACGAAACTGTTTACTAAAGTCAGGAAAGGAAAATGGAATTTCAATTCTGCATTTTAGTCACAAAGACATAGATAATGGTCTACTTACTCTGATATATTGTTTGTGTGTCTTTTTATCTATCAGAGAGCAGAAAGACAGACTCGAATTATGGATTCAGCCCAATATGCAGAATTCTGTGAAAGTCGACAATTAAGTTTCTGTAAGTAAATGTTTAATTTTGCTTCATTATATGTTAAGAGATCACGTGTTACAGATATACAAAAGTATGGCACAATCTCCGTTCCTTAGAAATAGGTGAATTTAACATATGCATAGTTATAACTGTTAGAAACAGCCCCTGCATTGTAGGGAACTCTACAAAAGATTTTACCCCACTCTACTGGTTTGTAATGAATAATCTAAAGAGGTTTTAAAGTAAGACACAGAGAGCCATGTTAATTATTTGCATTACTTTTAGTCCAAATATTTCCATTTTCTTTAACATTCTCATTTTATTTTTCAGTTTCTTCATCCTGTTGACACTAGTATGGCTGATCGTTCTTAACCCCTAATGGACTTTAGTAGCACAGTCGTGTCATTAAAAAACCCCCAATATTAATAAATACCAAGCTTTCCATTTATTTATGCATACTCATATTACCACAAGGAAACATATCAATAGTCTCTTCCATTTTTGTCTGTAACCTCCTACTGTGACAAGCATTCAGTGTTAGCCAAATTCATCAGTCTGTAATATTCATCAGCTCTTGTAACACTAATAACCTAGTGATAAAATTAGGACTGTCCCATCACTGCACAGAGGCTTACTGAAAGTGCGTAAAGGCTCGTGATAAATAGTGGGCTCGATTGTGTAGCGAACATCCTTACCACAACAGTTCAATGATGACTAAGCCTCTGAGGGGAAAGGTCAAAGAGCAACTGTGGTGAGAAGTCCAGTGAAAAATCTGACAGAAAAGCACATGACCCTGGTCTGAGGGATGATAGACACAATGGTGTCTTTAAATGGAAAAACTGTTCTGTGGTCATAATCACAATGTATTTGATTTGAAAAAAGAAAATGAGAGCTTCATTTATAGATCATAAAGTGCAAATAAATGACACATTTCAAATAGTGCCCCATGTAAATGTCAGTAAAATATAGGAAAACATGTTTTGGAAGCCTTTTTTCCTAACTAAATATACTTTGCAGTCTGACTAACAATTTGGCATCGTACATCTGTGAAGCATTAAGTAAATGACACTTCAGATCATGGCAATTTCAGCAAATGAGAGGTTTTTGTATTGTAATTTTTAGGTTTAAAAATGGCATTCAAGTCTTTTATAAGTATAAATCTCCAGTTTATAAAGTAACATTTAGTGCTATTCAACTATTTTTTAAAATCATATTTTAAATGTAATTCACTTAAAGGAACAGAAGTGCTGTTTTCACACTAAAATGTATAGTCACTGAAAGGTCCTAATACATCTTGTGTTCGAAAATCACATTTTTAACAACTCAATTTTTTGTTTATAACTCAGTAATAAAATGTAATAAATTAAAAATTACTTTCCCTTTCTATATAAAATAATTATAGTTTAAACAGTATATTATGCTTACTTTTTTTTTTAAAGAAGAGAGATTTGGGCATTTAAAAATATTTTTTTTGTCTGACGCCCATACGTGCTTCATTATGAAATCCGAGTGGCAGAATCTGTTTTATATGCCAAAATGTTGTGGTTGGGAATGCTTAATCCAAGTGGGTCAGCAAATTCAGAACTAATACCCACAACTGGTCAGAATGTTAGGCTCTTTTCATTTCTCCCCTTCTGATAAATTACCAGGGTATAGGAATGACGATTCAGCTGTATATATCTTCTTAAATATTTGATCAAAGCATTCACTGATTGAGACTACTGATGCATTTTAAAATTTATGAGCGTGTGACTTTATACACTGAAGGTAAGTTGTAGAATTGGGATACTGATCAAACTCACCAGACTTTTGTTTTTATATTTATGTAAGTTAATAGTCATTTCCCTTAAAGTTTTTTAAAACCTGATATTCATATTAATTCACGAAGATTAAATTTAGTTATAAATTGCTAAATCTTTTTCCAAGCCTTTTCCTTCAGCCTTTTGTTTTTATGTGGATTTTGTAAACAAATACATAGATTTTCTTTTTTAGTCATTCTGAGAGTCTTTTTGTATTTTAATTGATGATTTTAATTTATGTCTGTTCAGTTACTTATACATTGGGTTTATATGTGCTGTCTTTGTGGGGCTTTTTGTTGTTGTTGTTGTTGTTGTTGTTGTTGTTTTTAGCTTTTGGTCTTTGTGTTTTAAATTTACCGTGCCTTTTTTATTTGCTTTTCCTCCTCCTCTTCATTGTTCTGTTGGATTCATTGGATTTTCTTCATTCCATTTTTCCTCAACCAGTTTGTATAGTGTATATTTTAGTTCTATTATTTTAGTTGCTATCCTTAATTTTTTAATATGTGTCTTTGACTTTAATTTTTTTAACTTGGTAATTAGTACACATGCCTTGTCAGCCTAATTTTGTTTTTTTCCAAGGCTCTGTAAGTGCCTAAAGCACTCATTTTTGTCTTAAAAATGCTTTATTTTGCCCTCATACTTAAATGGTAGTTTAGTTGGGTAGGAAATTGTGGGCTAGTAGTTATTTGTTAAAACAGGATATCATTGTTTTTTAGCCTCTGTTGTTGGTAAGAAGTCTCTGTCCACATGTCCTGTATGTTCCTTGTGGAAGAAACTAAGAGCAGAAGATGTGACCCCCCAAGCCCTCTGGTGTATGGGGAAATAAACAGGTTGGCAGTCAATGACTGATCAATAAATACGTACTGAAGGAAAGAAATAAGGAACCTCTACCATAAAAGACTCCAGGGAAAACCATGCCCTCTGAGAAGGAGTATTTGCAATTAATCCAAATAGCAGTAATTTTGAAGAGATTGAAGTCATGGAAGAATTTCTTCAGAGTGGAATGAGCATTACAGAGGGCCTGAGGGAAGGATCAGGAATAGAAAGTCGGGTGAGAGGGATGAGGTAGAAATAGTGAGATAGTATCCAGAGATGTGAGAATTGGATATTGAGAGAAACTTAAATTTTACTAACGGTCAATGATGAGAAAATAAACGTGTATGAGAATTAAGTAACCTTAAATTTCCCATATGAAGTTATTATATAAAGTTGTTTTAATCCCAGCACAAGCTGAAAAACCAAGTAGTGTCAGAAGGCTGATAATCTTAGGAACTTCTGACCTTTGTTAAGGATTCTATTTTAATTGTTGATCTACTTCCCTGATTATCCTTCCTCCTGATATATTGAGAAGAGCCATAAAGATGAAGGAACTCGTTCATTCTGGTGCCCCTACGTCTCGATGGAGACCTACTGTCATGACTAGGAGCGCCCGTGCCTTATTTGCTGGAACGAGCAATACTGTGGGAAGGTCTGTCTCTGAAGCCGGCTTTCTGCAGGTGACAGGGAATCATCTCAGGGAATGTTCAGCTGTTGCTGGAATAGCAGTAACTCACAGTGGTTTCATGGAACACTCTGTATACCTTTCCTGCTACTGAATAGTTGAGACCCTACCCTTTTATTAAAGAAGTAGCTTTCATTCATCTATTCATTCTTTTTTTTTTTTCTGGAAATATTTATTGAGAGACTGCTGATGCCAGGCAGTATTCTAGGTGCTGGGGATACAGTGGTGGACAGCCGGTCCTATCCCTGCATTCTCAGTGCTTAACCTCTCATGAGGGAGCTACAAATTCTGTTGCTTGGGTGGACAGATCCTACAGAATACTAAGAACTATCCTTTCCCTCTCTTTTCAAATAAATCGTTTAGTGCATAGTTACAATATACCTTGTTTCTGTGTTCTTAACAACCTGTCAAAGGGAGAAGTGAATAAGGTACATTTTATTGATCTTGCCAAATTACCTCCTGTTAACTTTGACTTCAGAAGTATTCCACAGATGTTGAACAAGTGTTTGTGAGCTAATACAGCTGACTAGTTAGATGGAATGTTGCCTGTCAGAGAGTATGTGGAAGATTGGTTACTTTAGGGAGATAGCTTTAAGAGGATTATCATAATTCTGCCACAGTTGACAGCTTTGGACATGCACTTCCATAGCAAGACTTCAAGTCTTCTGTGATTTATTGGAAAAAAAAAAAAAAACAAAAACAAAAGAAACAAACTCTTCTGTACATGGAATCCATGAAGACCACATCTCTAAGGATCAAAATATCATGCTTTGAGTGACTGTGAAGTGTTTTAATAGACCTGTGGGACTGGATTAACCAAAAGAATAATCAGTGGATTTTTTAAAAGATTATTATGTTTTAGATATGACAAAATCTTTACCATCAATCTCTTCCCTGTGGATTACTAGTTAGATTATTAGTATCTAATAAAGGCCCTCCATGTAGTTAGACTCTGTTTAGCACTGTGGCATTTTGGAGAGATCTACCAGAAGATTCCACATGCGCTTGGTACTGTTAGAGACATAATGCATGGTGTTTCTAACATGGTTCAAAAAATTATAAGTAGAATTGAAAGGCTATCTGATGATACAAGAGTTCAGTGAATGCCTAGTGTGGGGAAGTACATGGGACAGGCAGGATTCCTGTGAATGAGGAAGAGAGGTGGGATGACATTCTCTGGAGGGCAAGGAGCAGGGGTGAACTAAGAGAGCACTAGACTCAAAGCCAGGTAGCATTTCAGGAGGCAGTAATAGGAAGACAGGTTGAAATCAGTCTGGAGGGTTCTGAGAGTCTGGCTTAGGAATTTGGACATCTTTGTAGTCAGGAAAACGTAACTGCAGGACTACGTTTTTCCTATCGTATTCTAAATATATGATTTTGAACCTATTCAGGCAATAGACACATTGGACAATGTATTGCAAATACAATTTCTGTATGTTCTTTCTCCACCATGGGTTCTTTCTTGCAGGAGTTCCTTTCCACCAGAATAAATTAAAGTTATATCAACCAACCCTTCTGACTATTGTTAAAACCTAAGCTATGGCCAATGGTAACTTACTCAGATACAGTGAGAAGTGCTGAATATTAAGTCATTTAGTATATACCATGTTATGTAGCACAGATACAAAATCAAAGACCCAAATGCATAAGGAATTTATTGGGGCTTGAATATCTCGACACTAATAAAACTTCAAAAACATGGCATTTTATATGCATTATTTTTCAAATGCAATTTTCAAGAGACTTATTTTTCATTTTTTGATGGTAATATGCAGTATTAAAACACTCCAAAAACTAAATTTTCCATATTTGGGTTTTGTTTTTTTTTGTTGTTTTTTTTTTTTGATGGCTAGCCAAAAAGGCCTCCAAATTTCGAGACTGGCTGGACTGCAGCAGTATGGAGATAAAACCCAATGTTGTCGCAATGGAAATTTTAGCATATTTAGCGTATGAAACTGTGGCACAGGTAAGAATGATAATATCTGTTATAGCAGGCCATACATGACCACTTTCTTTTCCTTTTTTTTAAAGATTTTAGTTATTTATTTGTCAGAGAGTGAGCAGGGGAGAGAGAGCATAAGCAGGGGGAGCGGCAGGCAGAGGGAAAAACAGGCTCCCCGCTGAGCAAGGAGCCCAATGCAGGACTCAATCCCAGAACCCTGGCATCATGACCTGAGCTGAAAGCAGACACTTAAACGTCCTGAGCCACCCAGGCATCCCTTTCTTCTTACCCCTGTCCATGATCAAAGTTCCCCCACCTGCTACTCTACCAGGAATGGGGACAGCCATGAGTTTTATCCAATGACAATCTTAAGTTTTCTGGAATTTAGTTCAGTTATGTTTCTTTGTATCCTCAGCCCTGGCGGGTGTTAGCATGAAAGTGACTGTTGCTTGCAACTCAATCCTAACCAGAATTGTAATCCCTGAATACTTTTTCTCAACATTGACTTCTCAGTACCCCTCTGCCTTGCTTAGAGATTGTTTTTGAACTTTGAAACATACCTTTCTTGCTATGTACAATCTACTGAGTGCTTACCAAAACCCGAGTCTAGAATCACTGCTCTCTGACAGCGTCTCAAAGCACAGTCCTCTGACCACAAGCGTCAGCTTCTCCTTGCTTCTTGTTGAAAATGTAACCCAGAGCATACCTATCGAATTAGAATCTTGGGGTCTAGAGCACTAAAACCTATATTTTAAAACACTTCACTGGTGGTTATTAATTAAACTTTGAAAAGCCCTCCCCTAGACAGTCAGAATATATTGTTTATATTCATGGGAAGGTCTGCTTACCAACAAAAGCATATGCTCGTGTCCACAACACAGATTTTTACACGGGCTGTATCATCAGTAACATTTGGAATGTCTTGCTTTTAGTTTTGCCACTTCAGTGATATTGCTAATTGATTATTTCCTGTTCTGTTAACTTTATTTTTATTACTCTGATCTTCTAGTTAGTGGACCTGGCTCTTCTTGTGAGGCAGGACATGGTAACCAAGGCAGGAGACCCCTTCAGCCATGCCATTTCGGCAACGTTCATTCAGTATCACAACTCTGCTGAGGTGAGTAGCAGAAAATCTGTTTTTGATGCCTCTATGGATTTTTCTTGGGTCTGGTGTTTACATTAGTAGTTCTTTGGAAAAGGCAATGTAGGAATGTATAGCCTTCAATCAGGAGTCTTTTTTTTTTTTTAAAGATTTTATTTATTTATTTGACAGAGAGAGATCACAAGTAGGCAGAGAGGCAGGCAGAGAGAGAGGAAGGGAAGCAGGGTCCCTGCTGAGCAGAGAGCCCGATGCAGGACTCGATCCCAGGACCCTGAGATCATGACCTGAGCCGAAGGCAGCGGCTTAACCCACTGAGCCACCCAGGCGCCCTTCAATCAGGAGTCTTAACACGCTCAACATCCAAACAAATATTTCCTGAGCACCGACGATGTTCCACACCTTAACAATTCACTTAATACAGTTATTTTTTTTTTCACGTATTTCTTACCTTATTTAGTTTCCCTAGCCCTTCAGTGAAAGAGGAATAGTTGGAGAGCATGCCTCATTTCCATGGGAGGTGAAAAACTGATTCAGGCAACTGAACAGTGTTGATAATAGGTCTTTATTTCTTTGTACCTCAAAGACAAGAGAATCATTATTATTCATGTCCTAATAACTCCTGACATTTACTCATCATTTTATTTCCCAGTTATTGATCCATCTCCAAACATGGTTTAAAAAAGCATGGCTCCATTTATTCTCTGTGCCCATACTGGCCCTATCATGTGAGGGTCACATCCTTTCTGATCGCATTTATGTTACTGGGACCTCCACCAGGGGGTGGGGGGCAATAAAGTTGTCTTTCCAACTTTAAGGGATTATGCAATAACTGTGTACCACTTGTAGTATGAGCTTGTCTGTGAGCTGCATGTGCCTACAAACTAGAAATTTAGTATCACCTGTTGAATGAATTTGCTGATATTTGACTCTTTTTCCTGGCTTAAACACCAATTTCATGTAATTTCATCTAATAACTGGAGAGAAGGCTGCAAGGAGGTTAGCTTGACATCTCCATGTGTAATTGTCAGGTGAGCTTTAGATCAAGCTGGGTAAAATGTATAACCTGAAAATTTCTAAGCCCCTTTGAGAAGCTGACCAAAACTATAAATCATCTCTCATAAGCACATTCACAAATTTTGCATACAATTTCAGGATGTTGGGGTACCTGGGTGGCTCAGTGGGTTTAAGCCTCTGCCTTCGACTCATGTCATAATCCCAGGGTCCTGGGATCAAGCCCCGCATTGGGCTCTCTGCTCAATGGGGAGCCTGCTTCCCCTTCTCTCTCTGCCTACCTCTCTGCTTACTTGTGATCTCTGTCTGTCAAATAAATAAATAAATAAAATCTTTAAAAAAAAAAATTCAGGATGTTCTGAGACCCTCTGAAATCATTCTCTGGATCTAAGCAGTCTGGGATGGACCCCAAATTTAAGTACCTCTGCTCTAGGATACTTAGAAAATATATAAAGATATAAACCAATATATTTTATTTCAAGCCAAAAGTTTGACATCTTTTTGTGCTCCTTGGAGAATCAGATTGGCTTGGAACCCAAGTAGAAATTAAAATGTTTATGCCCATTAAAATCCATTTTTTTTTCCTAGAAAAGATCATACATCATTATCAGTCATCATGCTTTATAAGTCCCTAAAGCTTTACCCAGTTGATTAAACACTTTGTTTTCTTTATGTTACAAACCCAAATTACGATGTCAAAGAACACCCTTTAAAAATATCTTTGGTACATGTTCACCCTATGAATATGTGTATAAGTATGCTTTTCATTAACATCAGACAAATTTGTTGTAACATTTCTAATTGAAGAAATTTACAGTGAACATAACAAGCCTAGTTTTCCCTTAACATTCAAGGAATTGCTTGCATGGCTAGGAAAACTCTTTATTCCCCTCCTTTCTTGGTTCTCCAGGGTGGCCAAGCTGCCCTGGGCAACTGCTCAGCAACCACAGCTGCAGCTCCCAGCTCCCCAGCAGTTAAGAAAAATGGCCTGTGTGTACTGGGTTTCCCGGGCTCTCTGGGAGGCGGGACAGGAGTGTCGGAAAGCATCCCGACGAAATATGTTAGCAAAGCGGCAAGCGTTTCCCTGGCCTTCCAGACACCCTCCTCCTATGCGACTGGTGGTCAAAATGAACATTCAGAGGGACTGGAAATCTTCCTGCCCTTTACTACCTGACAAAACATGAAATGGCCACTGTAAAGTAGGATTCTTTCTAATTGACATTACAAACCAGCAACCAATGTCATGGGCCCTTTTTAAGGGCCTTACCAAATTGGGTACAAACGGGGGACTCCAAAGACTGGTGTGATCTATATTCAGGGAGATAGAACATTCTGGAAAACAAACAAGGAAATAAAGAACAAGCAAAAAGACAGACAATTCAAGATTACTTATATGCTAATTTCCAAATGAGTGGTATAGACCAGAAGCGCAGAGGTAAAAACAAGCCCCGACAGCAAAGAACTTGAGTAAGGACGCTGGCATTGAAGGAAGCCGGGACTTTGATGAGATGGTAAAAGTGGAGAGAGTGCTCCAGGCTTCAGAGGCAGCATAGGCATAGCTGTACAAAGGAGAAGCAAAACTCTGATTTAAATATTCAAGCAAAGGATTAGTTGAGGAGGAAGAGGCAGTCAGATTAGAAAATTGAGCCTTAGGCTCTTAAGGAACCTAAGGAAGAGTTGAAGATTTCTTGGCCTCTAAAGGTTGATGAGTTCAAATGTTTTAGAAGATCCAAAGGAAGGTGCTATGTACAATGGATTTGGAATCAGGAGCTCTCAAGACATGGAGCTAATACACAATACATTTTCTTTCAATGACTGTCGTTTTTGAGTGCTAAACATATGAGAAACCAAGCTAGTTAAGCTTGGGTTCTCAGATTAGCAGGTATAATATTAATTAAAGGTAATTTTTTTTTAAAGATTTATATGTTTATTTGAGAGGGAGAAGGAGTGAGAACACATGGTGGTGAGGGTGCAGATGAAAAGGGAAAGAGAGAATCCCAAGCAGACTCCACACTAGGCATGGAGCCTGACAGAGGGCTCAATCCCAGGACCCTGAGATCACTATGTGAGCCAAAACAAAGAGTCAGATGCTTAATCGACTACCATCACCCAGGCGCCCCAACTGGAGTTAATTAAAAAAAAAGTTTTTTTCTAATATATGGTTTATGCATAGGGATCGTGATCTGTAGGAATTATCTTGTTTTTTCTAAAAATAATCCATGCCAAATTTGGCTTATTTCTTCTTTTTAATAATGTTCCTAGGCAGGACAATCAAAGCAATACTTTTTTGCTTTAAAAAACATTTTATTTTAAAATAATTTTTAGATTTACAGAGCTATTGCAGAGATATTACAGAGTTCCAATATGTTCTTTATCAGCTTCCCTTAAACATGTTCACTTTTAACTTTAAATAAATAATACAGTTCCCAAAAGAACAACATACAGATATACTTTTGAAACCAATATGTGCATTTCAGCCAAATATTTTACAAAGTTTGGCATAGTTTTTTTTATAAATACAAATACATCATAGAGAAGTGTAGGCCAGCAGGTAGTATAGTTTAGTATAGTTGGTAGGATAAGGAAAATGTCGATTAATAATACCATATATGAAAAAGATTGACAGACTTTTATTGGCCTGTAAATTCCTTAGGAGCCAATATTGTGATGCTACTAATAAGAAAAAGGTGGGTTTTTTTGTCTTATTTGGTGTTTAGGCACCATCCTAGAGGATGGACATTGACACAATAGAGAATGTCCGAAGGAGAGTGATTAGAGGATGAAGAAACCTGAAAACATGTCTCATAAGAAGTGGTTGAAGGAATTTGAGGCAGCTTGACCTATAAAAGAAATGAGGCTGAGAAAGATCACAGTCCTCAAATATTTGAAGTGCATCCACATGGAGGAGAACAGACTTGTAGTCATAGCCAAAGAAACCAGGTAGAAACGAGGGCTGTTCCGAAAGAAGGAAGGAACTAGAAATGGAAGGAGCTGAAGGTATCCACAGTGACCCCCAGGCATTGAGTTGGAGTCACTACAGAAGGCTGGTCACAATGATGCAAATACTGTCTGGACGGCATCCAGTCTGCTGGAGAATGCAGAGGTGCCTTTTGAGACCTGTAAATCTGACGCGCTAACAAAACTTGCAAGTAGAAATCTCTGTATCTGACAAAATTGGCAGAAATTTTGGAGGCTGCCTCTGAGAAATCCTGATTTTATCTTAATGACAGCCAGATTAAAAATTAACGTATCTAAACCGATAGGGGTAAGATGAGGCATCATTTCTGTGGACTGGATAATGAACTGAGTTTCGATATTTGTAAGCTTCAAGAACTATTGAGTTCAGGAGATCTCGAACATAATTGAATGTTAGTAGAAGTCCCAGTCCCTTGATTTCAAAGGCACGTCTCTTTGGGCAGGGGTCTTGCATGAAGTCCTACCCAGAGTCTCCTGAGAACACACCTCCTCCCACACCGACTGCCCCCTCGTCTGGATCACAGCACTCAGGGAAAACCACATCGGGATCCCTCGGGAACGGGAGTGCTGGGCAAGACTCAACTAAAACCAAGCAAAGGAAAAGAAAAAAGGTCAGTGATAAGTTTTATCTTGTTTTGGTTTTCTTTTTTTTGTTTTCCTGGTGCAGAATGGATGAAGTTGGATGTGCTTCAGAGATATGGAAAGTCTGCTCCATTTTTCTCATAATTCAAATTTTTAGAAACAGCCAGTTTGTGCTTAACCATACTTAATGACTTCTACTCCTAACTCTTTTAACAGCTTTCTTCTGGATAAAGCAAGATACTGATTTTTTTCTAACATTTTACTATAAAAATTTTCAAACATACAAAAATAATAAGAGAATTATAGACTTAATACCATAGACCTTCCATCTAGATTCTACAGTGAACATTGTACTACATTTGCTGTATTATCTACATATTTATGTATTTACATTCATTATATCGGCACATCTAATTATTCTTTTGTCCATCTGTCAAGTCATCTTTTTTTTTTTTTTTTTTTTTTTTTGCTATGTTGCAAAGTAAGCTACAGATATTAGTACACTTCTTGGCTTAATACTTCATTATGTATAATTTTTATGTTTTTTTAAGGTAAAATGTATACACAGTGAACCATTCAGTTACCATTTGATGAGTATTGACAAGCCTATAAACCTATTGTTTTCTCAGTCCTCGAGACATAAAACATTATCATCAGTTTAGAAAGTTCCTGCTTTCTAGAGAGGCAATCATTGTCCTGATTTTTTCATCATAGATTAGTTTTTTCTGTCCTAGAAATCATATAAAGAAGATGCAGTATATACTCTTTCGAGTGAAATTTCTTTTACTCAGGATGTTTTTGAAATTTGTTTTTCAGTAGAAGTATAATTTATTCCTTTTTATGGCTGAGTAATGTGCCATTGTATGAATACCTCAACGTATTTATTCTCATTTTGGTGGACACCTAGGCTGTTTCCAGTTTTTGAGGTATTAGGAGTAAATCTGTCATGAACATTATTGTACAAGTCTTCATGGGCAAATGCCTTCATTTTTCTTAGGTAAATAGCTAGAAATGAAATTACTGAGTCATAGAGTGTATATGTGTTTGGTTTTTAAAGAAATTCTAAGACCTTCCCCCCCCCCCCCAAAAATGGATGTTTCATTTTATACTTCCACTCACTGTATGTGAGGTTCCAGTTGTTTCACATGTTCATCAACTCCTGGTGTTATCATTGTTTTTATTTTTAACCATTCTAATGGATATTTAATGGTGACTCATTACACTTTGAGTTTGTATTTCCTTGAAATTTAATGAATTTATTGACATGGATAGATATAGTTCAATTATTTTGCTGTTTGTTTTCTGCTTAGTCTATTTTTGATCCTCAGTTTGTCTTTCTTGTCTTATTTTGGATTGTTTACTATTCAAGAAATTCATTTTAATTCATCTACTCAATTCTTAGTGATACCTCTTTACATCATTTTTTCAGTGGTTATGCTAAGGATTAAATATATCCTTAAATTTTCAGTGTACTTGCAGTTACTGCACTACTTACATAAAATGTGAGACACTTACATTTGTAAGACTGATGTACTTTACTCTTGTCCTTCCTTTATGCTATAGTCATTATACATCTTACATTTTCGTATGTTATAAACCATAATATTATTTGTGTCTTAAGGAATCAAATGTATCTCAATGAAACTAAGAGAAAAAATAGACTAACTTTACCATCCCCACTGTTCTTCATTTCTCTCTCTCTCTCCCTCTCTCTGATGCGCTCTCTCTCTCTCTCTCTCTCTCTTTCTCTCTTTTTTATGCTCAGACTGCCTCTGGTATTACTTTCCTATTTTGCTCTACTAAATTTTATTTTAGGATTTGTTATGGTGCATTTTGGCTGGTAATGGTTTCTCTTAGTTTTCATATTTCTGAAAATATCCTTTTCTTTCATTTTTAGAAGATATTTTCACAGGACATAGAATTCTGGGTTGGTAGTTTTAATTTTAGTACTTTAATGATATCATTCTACTGTTTTCTGGCATCTATTGTTTTAATCATATGTCAGTAGTTTGTATTATTGTTTCTGTGTTTGTAATGTGTTATTTTTCTCTGGATGCTTTCAGGATTTTATCTTTATTTTTGCTTTTCAGCAGTTTGACCATGCTATCCACAGACATGATTTTCTTTGTATTTGTCCTACTTAGGGTTCATTGAGCTTCTTGAATATTGGTTTATGACTTTAACCGTTTGGGGGAAATATTCAACAATTACTTCTTCAGATATTTTTTTCTGCTTCATTCACTGTCTCTCCTCCACTTCAGAGACTCCAAGGCTTATTTGTTATTTACTTGGATATTGTTCCACAGGTACTTATTTAATTTCTCTTTCAATCTTTTCTCTCTGTTCTTCAGGTTGGATAAATTCTATTAATATTGCTTTATGTTCCAGACTCCTCTGTTAGCTCCAGTCTGTTTCACAACCAATAATTTTTTTCCTTTGTGATATTTTATTTTATACTTTCATAATTTCCACTTGAATTCTTTTTAGTTTTTATTTATCTGATTTTTTTATTTCTCATTTATTACAGGTTTATTTTCCTTGATCTTCTTGAGCACAGTTATAATAGCTACTTTAAAATCCTTCTTTGTGGCTCAGTCAGCTGAATGTCTGCCTTTGGCTCAGTCATGATCCTAGGGTCCCAGGATGGAGTCCATATCAGGCCCCCCACTTGGCGGGGAGTCTGTTTCTCCCTCCGACCCTCCCCCTTCTCGTGATCACTGTCTCTCTCTCTCTTTCAAATAAATAAATAAAAATCCTAAAATAAAATAAAACCCTTCTTTGATCAATTAATATGTGGATTATTTTAGTCTCCATTGAGTATAAGTCACGCTTTCTTTGAGACTTGGTTAGGCTCAGTGGAGGCCAAAATAATGCCTCCTCTTTTGGTCAGTTCTTGCATGTCTAGTAGTTTTGAATTGTATCTTGGACGTCACAGGTAATATATGGTAGAGATTTTTTGTTCTGTTCTATTCCTTTGAAGAATTGTTGGTGTTAATAGTGGTGGTGATGTGGGCATGTCTGTTAAACATGCAGTTTACTATTCTACAATCAACTCTAAATTTCAAACCCAAATTCCTCTTCATTGACAGCAGCTTAGAATCTCTCCTCAGTTCATTTAGCTTTAACTGGTTCTTGAATTCAGTACCACAGAGAGATAGATTTGGGTAAAGTTTGTATGGTGAATTTGGGGTTTTCCTTCTTTGATTTTGCCTTTTTTTGGTATTTCCTTCCTCACTTTATACCTACTGTGCATGCCCTGACCGCTGGCATATATCTCTTAGAGTCTCTAAGGCTGTGTGCCTCCTATCCTGACTGGGGCCTGCCCTTAGGCTAAAAGAGTAAAAACGGGAAACTCAAGCCACTGCCATTCTCTTCTTGTAAATATAGGCATTCCCCTTTCCAGTTTCTGCCTGGTTTTGATCAATCTCTATCACTTTCATGTTCTTGTTTTTTATAATTTGTCTAACGTGATACTTTTTATCTAAAACTCAGTTGCTACAATAAGAACCATTTGCCATTATAAGTAGTGGAACCATACCAAGATATAATTTTAAAATGATAGTAAGCACATTTAAGTTTAGCCTCATATCTGGTTTCCTCTTCCATTTACAAAACAACAGAGCTCAGTGCTTATTTACTAAGGGGAAATTTGAACTATAAGGAATTTATGCGTATTGTAAAGTAGCTTTAGAGAACGTTGGCTATAGTCCTTCAGCTTACTTAGTAACTAAAACTAGGATAACAAAGTGTTACCTAAAAGACCTCTTTGGTGGACTGAAGTTGTATGTAAGAAGTATGCAAGAAGAAGTTGTAATTAACCTGATATAATCATGCATTTGTATATAAAAATTTCAAGAATTCTCAAAGACATATAAAGAAGTATTTTTTCTCCTAAATATTTAAACATTTCTCTCCTAATCTTGTTGAAAGCTATTGCATTAATCCGTGACATCAGAATAATGTCCCACTTTAAAGCTATTAATTATTTCTCCATTCACCCCATCTTTCTACATTCAGATTCTTGCTGTGTTTTCATTTTTACTCTTTGGAAACTTCCACTATGGTGGTAACATGGTATGATTCATTCCACACAAAATAAGAAAGCCTCTATATAACAACTGTGTGTCCTAGAAGCCGAGAAATCTGATGGCTAGCCATATTCTGATCGTGTCACTATAATCTTGAGCAAGTCCTTTATCTTTACTTTCTCATCTATAAAATGGGGTGGAACTTGGAAACGTTTAGAATGGATGATACCTTACATTCCTTCCAGATTTAGTAATGTACGAATCTTTAAAATTAGTGATTCTCTTGTCTTCTCCTTAAGTACTTTTTCTAGTTTTAATTTCCTTAAAGAAAAGAGTTTTCTAGTTATATAGAACTATAGTTTTATTTATTTATTTCTTTGTTTGTTTGTTTGTTTGTTTATTTTTTAAAGATTTTATTTATTTATTTGACAGAGAGAGATCACAAGTAGACGGAGAGGCAGGCAGAGAGAGAGAGAGAGGGAAGCAGGCTCCCTGCTGAGCAGAGAGCCCGATGCGGGACTCGATCCCAGGACCCTGAGATCATGACCTGAGCCGAAGGCAGCAGCTCAACCCACTGAGCCACCCAGGTGCCCTAGAACTATAGTTTTAACAATTAACATCTCAATTAAACTTTGAAATGAGAAAATTAACTATTAAAATTAAATTAATTAAATTAAAATTAAATTTAACTGTTTAATTAAATTAAAATTAAAATTAACTATACTAAATATTGTAACCTTTGGCCAAAGAATGGCCCACCTTCATCCAAAAAGACATCCTCCATAAACATAAAACTCTGGGAAAGCTATGTGTACAACAGTGAATAGAAGGAAGTCACTTGCCTTGCCAGTCAGATTATATATCAGCCTTTGTGGTCAATGAGTAGTAAAATTATTAGTAATAGTAGTTTAACCTTTCATTTGTTCTAATCCGAGATATGTGTTACTCTGTAAGAACGAATGTTTCAAGTTTAACAAAAGATCTAGCCCACCGTTATGTGGAAAAAGTAAGTGGCAATTATCTGAGATTCCAAGTCCTTCTTAAATTTGGATTTCCCTGACAAGGGAAAAGCTGAGAAAGGACAGGATGATTTAACTTGGCAACAATTTTTTTAAAAAGTCAGGACAGGTACAGACATGTGTAAGAGATCTAGCAGCGACAGAAGTTTCAATATAGCTTCCTTGGACCACATTTGATTTACCAATTCATCTTTCCCATTCTGAGTGTGCCAACACTTTATGATATCCTTTATGTTTAAATTTTCAAAAATGAAATCTATTTGACAAAATACTGAATCCTGTTGTCTGAAGAGTGCTGAAATCTCTGCCAAAATAGACTATTTCCTTGAGCAAAGTACAGGCTGCCTGGTAAAGTTCTTCCTCAGATGTCAGGTCCTCTTCCTCTCGCCTGCATTCATACTCTGTTCTTGCTTTCTTCCACTTTATGTATGTCTCTTCGTCCAAAAGCTGATGCTCGGTACAGGAAGGTGAAGTATCTTATGGAATCCTCCATATTCCTGGATTTGAGCACCATGGCTCTACTTACCCTTGCTGGCTGATGCCAAGTAAAATGTCTCAGTAGTTTGAACTCTCAGCTGTGGTCCAAGAAAGCTCTATTGAAACTTCTGTATAAAATACTAGGGTCGCTACTAAGTTAAAATTCTCAACCTGGTATGAATTTTGGATTTGAATGGATTAAAAGTGAAGGCCTTGGTGAAGGCCTGAATGTTGGCAGAAATATGAAGAGATCAGTTGAGGTGGCAGCAACACTGGAAATACATCATTTCGGATTTAAGGGTTCCCTTCAAAGAACTCAGTGGGCAAATCAAGAAAATGTAGGAGTGTGTATGGTAACTGCATGCTATTTACAGTTACTTAATTCTAGCAAATAAACCTGAAGTTAGCAAAATAGAAAATCTAACGTTTTTCACAAAATTGGATATTTCCATTTTTATGTTAGCTTCACCTTTTTGTCAAAGAGCACGACTCAGCTATAAATTTCTAGCTTATGCTTCCTTCCATGTTCTGAAATCCTATTTGATTACCATGCCAGAGACTCTGAGAGATTTTGACCTAAATGTTCTATGGTTTTGACAAAAACCAAATTCATCGGGGAAAGTAAGGAAGAGGAGAATCTTACACTGGCCATGGAGGAAAGAAATAAAAAACAAACCTAAGTTGCAAGGATAAAGGAGATGCCATAGAGGAACTTCCCACCCAACATAATATGCAGGATACTGACCCTCTTGACACCTCTCTTCTGAATTTCCATTGGGAAACTTAACTCTAGATCCAGCTAAATATTTGCATTCATTTCCACAAATGGATAGAATGCCTCAACCATTAATGAGTCTCTAATTAGTCCTATTTATCTTTTGGGGTCAAATGAACACAGAGAAGAGCCTATGCCTTTATCAGGTACCTGATAATTGCATTTCCAACTGACACAAAGTACTTGGAATAAGAACCAAGAAAGCACTCAAAAAAAAAAAAAAAAAAAATCCTGTGTACTTTTGTATCAGTGCCAAATGAAGGGTTAAGTTAACAATTTGTGTTGTTGTGGGCATTGCAGATCTATTATTAGGGTATTGTTGGAATGAAATTGAGAAAGATATTCTAAAGTAAATTCCTATTTGACTTCTTTCAGTATCTTTGTTAAAATAATAAAAATAATCAAGATCTGCTTTGTTTTATATTTCACATCTTATTTCAGGTTCAGCTTGGATAATTAGCCAATGCTCTCATTTAATCGGAATTTTCAAATTTTATTACTAGTTATAGGAAAAGCGTGCACAAGGTACAGAAAACACATTTGAAAAGTGCAGAAGGATATACAGTGAAAAATGTCTCTTCTAATCCATGTCCTTTAAACACCCAGTTAGACTCCAAGAGATAAGGTATTCTATTCCTGATTTTTGGTATACCCTTACAAAAAATATTCTATGTTTGAATAATTATGTAGTGTTCAGCTTTTTAAAAAAATCAGTGGTAACATAGTACCACCCAGTAGGACACCTTGCATTTTTTCACACCATACATCGTAGAGATAGTTACATTGGAGTATCTATGGAACTCCCTTGTTCTTTTTGGTACTTACTATAGTTTCTGTTTCATTAAATGGATATACCATAATTTATTTTAGTGTTCTCTCATTGATGAACATTTAGTTCATCAATCCTAAGTGTGTATATACAGTGAGTTCTGCAGTGAGTGTATGTGTGTGTGTGTGTGTGTGTGTGACTCTGATAGATATATAGATATAGACCTATAGGCATATAAAATTTTATAACTGTGTAATATATCTGTAGGATAAATTCTTAGATGTGAAATTGTGTCAAAATGGTTGTACATTTTCACTTGATAAGATTTTGCCAAATTACTATCCATAAAGGTCCTATTAGTTATACTCCTACAAGGAATTATGAAATTGGTAATTGTAGTAATTATCAGAAAAACAAGTAATGATTATGTGACCATGACTGACTTCTAGAATACAGTTAGAGTTATACACACACTATTTCTTTCTCTTGATTCTGTAATGTTAATGACTGGCATCTGCCATCCATTGCAGTAGAAAGCAATTATAATTATTATCCCCATTTTACAGTTGAGGAAACCGAAGTGCAGAGATATTATATAACCTGACAGAACTGGTAACAGATAGGCTCTGGATCAGGTATTTGGGAAACCAGAGCCTGCAAGTGAGCCATGAGACTATCTTGTTCCTATTGACGTTTTAAATTTTTTTTAATTGAAATTCAATTAGCCAAGGTATAGTACACCATTAATTTTTGGTACAGTGTTGAGTGATTTATTAGTCCAGGATAACACCCAGTCTCATCATATTTAAATCGTATTACATACATTTCTTAAGCTGGTATCCATACTATCTTTGCAAATAGTCCTTTTCTTCCATGTGTCTTTTTATACTTTCAGACCTGCGTTTTACATGTGAGGCAGATTAAAATAGAAAGGTTTTGTTTTATTTTATTTTTGCCCTGAGGACACCTAGAAAATTAGAAACCAAGTTAAAATGATTGTCTGTGACAGCTCCAGTATTATAAATAAATATATAGCAATTTCATATTTTTCATTTTAAAATTGATGACCCTCAAGTTATTTCAGAAATATTCCCAACAAGCTCCCAAGAAACATTTATAATAATAAATGTTTAAGTGTTTTTTTAAAAAAAACAGCTTCCTGCAGTTCTGTCAGCAATCCCCCATGACAATTCTCATCTGCACACGAGTGGCTCTCTTCTCCTGGACCTTGACATGCGGGCCTAGGTGAAATATTGTGGGCATAAAAATTGCATTTGGTAGGTCTGCTACGAAGGGGTCACGTCAAAGTCATCTTTGATTTGTTAACGCAATCTTTTTTTAAACATTTTGTACGGCAGCAGGAACGTGCATCCTGAAGGGGGGGGGGAGAACATCCATTTTATAAAAGTTTATTTTCATATTTTACACACTGTAGTTCTGTTGTGTGTTTTTGATTTAGTAACAATTTATGTGTTTTTCTGTCACAGAGCACCGCGGCCTGTGGTGTTGAGGCTCACAGCGATGCCATCCAGCCCTGCCACATCAGAGAGGCCATTCGACGCTATGGCCACAAGATTGGCCCCCTTTCCCCATTCACAGTACGTAATAACAGAGTTATAAAAAGTTATATTTATAATCTGAAAGAATTTTGATTTTCAAGTGGTCAAATGAAGAAGCAATGGAATTGTTGAAAGCAATTTGTGGTGGCTGTAATTTTGTTGTATAAAAGTGGCATAATTCTCTTGGGAAATAAAAGTTAGTCATTTTTGTCTCTTTTTGGAAGGACGAATTTTTTTTTCTACAAAATATTATTTTCTTTCAATTACAAATTATGCTTTTTTTTTTGCTGGGGCTTATATTTTCTATTTTTCAAAGCTTAGGTTTATAAAACTTTTTTGTCAAATTATATGTCTCCAAATATTGCTAGAAGCACTTTATATTTTAAAATCAGTTAGATTGGCAATACCACTTCTATCAGATGTCCTGCTCCTAAACCTACTCTGAATTGGAAGAAGAAGAAATGATTTCGTCACTGGCTTTGAAGCAGGCTGAAATGCAGATACTCTTTCACATCTTCAGATGGTTTTAAAACTTATAATCAGGGTTTATTGTTGTTGTTGTTGTTTTAATGGAGAATTAAAGACTTTATATTTTAATAGCCTAAGGAAAGTATGTGTGTGTGTTCATGCATGTGTGTGTGTGTTTTAATTAAGTGCTCATCTTGTGGCCCTTTTTAAAAAACCTTTATTCATGTTAATAGAACTTTCTCCAAGTCTTTGTTTATGAGGCATTGGTTTGATTTTCAGAAAGTGAGGTTGGATTTAAGACTGAGTAACAGTAGAATTTATTGTCTGTTTGCTTTCTTCTTATTCCCTTCTGCTTTACTATACCAAAGCAGAGTATATACATATAACAATATGTATGTATATATACATACATGCATACGTAAATGTAACAGAGTGTATGTTTTCTTCTGAGAGAGAAATTTTCTCCTGGATTTTACTGTGACCTGTTGATAGAAATCATGATTTCTTCTTCATTAGATCATCTGTTTTTCCCATTTTTTAAAGGGAATGCTTTCTTTCCATTCTTTATTGTCATTAGTTAATTGTGTGGATTCTCATTGTTATAGCAAGCATGTATCAGAAGCCTTTTATGTATGTCTTCAGAAGCTTTTTGTAATGATAAGTATTATTTTCACTTTTGTTTAGTATTTAGAATCTGTCTTCTATCTTATGAGAACATGATTTCAATACTGCTGATGAAAGCACTATATCCTTCTGTATGCATGTTTTTAGATGATCACAATTGAAAGGGCAGAATGAAATCAAGCATCTCTTGTTTTATTTTTTTCTCCATGATAGGTGAGACTACTTTTAGTGATGAGTCAAAAGAAAGATGAAATTTACAAAATAGAAGATGATTGATAGAATTTAAAAACAGCTGTCTTCTGACAAAGGATTAAACATATCAAGTCCACATTTAAGAGCCAACTAATAATAATAACTAAAAGGTTGAGGCATTGGAGTGGAGAGAGAAGGAAAAAAAGGTAGTGTTGATAATAATGTAGAAGTAGAGAGTATCAAGGGAAAGCTGGTGTTTTGAGAAAAAAACCTAAAATGGTAACTAAAATAATGGATAAAATTGTGTAACAGAACATGTATCTAATATAAGGAGAAAATCTTCCATTCATAAAGTCTTTGGTATTTCCTCAAAAGGAGGTGGTGGTGGCTTCTTCATTCTTCCACATTTTTTATACTTAACTACACTGGACGGATCACTTAACCATCTTGGTTGATGCCATTGTGTGTGTGTGTGTGTGTGTGTGTGTACACGTACTCATTCCCTCATGTCTAACTGGTACCCTGTTACCCATGCAAGGTTGCTTTGCTAATCTAAAATTGTGGCATATGGTCAGAAAATGTACTTTAAACTAGTTCAGATACAACTTAAGCTAATTTTTATCTAATAAGCATATAACCAATATGATTTTTAAGTTAATGATACAGTTTTTAAATGCTTAATTTAAATAGATCTGGAAAAATAGAACTACTACCAGAACACAGCAAGTGGTAAAAAAAAAAATCATCAGAGAGGGGCACCTGCATGTTTATCATCCCCTGGAAAGGACCCAGCTTGAGAGGTCTGCTTCATTACCTTGGGCCGTACTAATTTGTCCAGGCTGCAGGACTGAATGTGCTTTCTCTACTTTATATCATGATTAATATGATCAGGGAAATACAGTTTCATGGTATACATTACAGTACATAAATCTGCCCTTTATTTTTATTGAAGTATCGTTGACACACATAAGCTTAAGGCGTACAGCATAGTGATTCCACCTCCCTGTATATCACGCTCTGCTCACCACAAGTGTAGCTACCATCTGTCACCGTGTGACACTATTATAATATCATTGACTATATTCCTCATGGTGTACCACTCATAAATCTGCCTTTTAAATTAGTTAAAAATTCACTTTAAACTGGGAGAGATTTTATCATACCTAGACTGTGTATCTGTATCTGCCATGGCTCCCACATACCTTCACTTTCTCAAAGGAGTTGCTTCTGATGTTGGGGGATGCTGATGTCCCATTCCCTGATGCCCATTCCCAGAGATAATACTTCATGCTGCACTAGGGACTCTTTGCTACCTGGGCTTTGAGCTGCAGCTTGTAAGAAGAGAGGAGGCATGTTGACTGCCTCTATAGTAACCCTAGGTTGAGACCTAAATTTTCATACAGCAAGGCTGAGCTCAGGTACCTCCAGCATAACACCTCCTGTGTAAACTCATGAACAACTCATTTATGTATACGAAACATAGAGATTGTCTGTGCTCCTTGTCATTCCAAATGTGAAGTGCTTGTCTGGTGTAGATATATATGTGATATCTAATTTAGAATATCCAAACTTGATTCGGATGTAGGAATTCCCAGTAATTGGAAATTGATTTAGAGAATTAAAGTAACAACCAATAGGTTACACAGAAATTTAATTCCAATTTCAACAAAAGAGCGTTAAAAATCTGTTTTTAGTGAGTCATCATCCTGTCTTCCACCATATTATGACTATTGATATAATTTTGTACAAAATCCCAACTTGATCAATTTCAAAACTGCAGTTCACTGCATAAAGAATTATGAGTTCTTCACCTTGGTTATTAGTTGGAATGATAGAAGAAAAGAATGATTGAAGCCCTGTTAGGTGGAGGGGAGGAAGAAGAGGTGCTGGCACGGAGAGGAAAGGGACGGAGAGCCAAAACAGCCTGGCTGTGAGGATGTGCGTGTGGTGGAGACACTTGTAAACCACCATCTCCACTCACCCCGTTAGAGCAGTACTGTGTTTAGCTTATTGGTTTTAGTTGGTGATTGCTTTCTTTTTTTTTTAATTAATTAATTTTTTTACTAACATATAATGTTTGTTTCGGGGGTAAAGGTCTGTGCTTCATCAGTCTTCCACAATTCACAGTGCTAATGACTGCTTTCTTTTCCCTTTTCTCATTCATTCTCAATCCTATGCAGAAGATCAGAGAAAATATCATACCTAAAGGACTGAAATAATTTTTCTGACATTAAGCTATTAATTAGACTAACTGATGGAACCAAGGTTAAAACTCCCAGCTCCAGAATCTGCTCCCTCAATACATTTTTCCAGCTGTCCCCACCCCAATATACCTGACTTTCTGTGCACACATAGTAAAGAACGGTTTTAAAAACTAATCTTACTTTTTGCCTATTTTTCCTATGACTCTGAAAACCACGTCCGAAAGTGTGATTTGTAGTCGTTACTTTACAGTATGTATGCATCCTCAGATGCCCTAAGTGACTTTGATGCTCGTCATCTTACGTTGTCCTTGCACTCAGAGTAGCTGGTATTTACAGAAGTTATATCGTGTGGTGATTGGCTGCTGATCCTAGAGCTGAATGACCATGGTTTAGATCCCACCTCTCTCACCTGCTAGCTAAGTAGCATTAAGGAAGTTTCTTAAGCTCTCTATGGTTCAGTTTCATCTGTAAAATAGATGTAATAATAGAACATATGATAGAATTTAAGGAGTACTGTGAACTTGATGTGCGATAAGCTCTTTTTGCTTGTTTTTGTTTCAAACTTTTATTTAAATTCTAGTTAGTTAACACATAGTGTAATACTGGTTTTAGGAATAGAATTTAGTGATATATCACTTACATACAACACCCAGTGCTCATCCCAACAAGTGCCCTCCTTAATTCCCATCACCCACGTAACCCATCACCCATTTAACCTATCCCCCCGCCCTCCAGCAGCCCTGTTTGTTCTCTATCATTAACAGTCTATTTCCTGGTTTGCCTCTCCTTTTCTTCCTCCCCCACCCCCGCCATGTTCATCTGTTTTGTTTCTTAAATTCTATCCGTGAGTGGAATTACATGATAATTGTCCTATTTGTCTTTCTCTGACTGACTTGGTTCACTTAGGATAATACACTCTAGTGCTATGCAAGTTGTTGCAAATTGTCAGATTCTGAGGGGTTTTGATGGCTTCATAATACTCCATTGTGTGTGTGTGTGTGTGTGTGTGTGTGTGTGTGTGTGTACCACATCTTTATCCATTTATCAGTTGATGAATATTTGGGCTTTTTTCATAATTTGGCTGTTACTGGTGATGTAAACATCACGGTGCATGTGTCCGTTGGAATCAGTATTTTTGTATTTTGGGTAAATACCTAGTAGTGCAACTGCTGTGTCATAGGGTAGCTCAATTTTTAACTTTTTGAGGAATCTCCGTAATGTTTTCCAGAGTGGCTGCACCAGTTTGCATTCCCACCATCAGTGTAAGAAGGTTCCTCTTTCTCTTCATCCTTGCCAACATCTGCTGTTTCCTGTGGTGTTGATTTTAGCCATTCTGACCTGTATGAGGTAGTATCTCATTGAGGTTTTGATTTGTATTTCCCTAATGATGAGTGATGTTGAGCATCTTTTCATGTGTCTGTTGGCCATCTGGATATCTTCTTTGGAAAAATGTCTGTTCATGTCTTCTGCCCATTTCTTACCTGGATAATATGTTTTTTGGGTGACATGTGGTAAGCTCTTAATAAATTATACTAATAATAGTGGAAATATGGGGCGCCTGGGTGGCTCAGTGGGTTAAGCCGCTGCCTTCGGCTCAGGTCATGATCTCAGGGTCCTGGGATCGAGTCCCGCATTGGGCTCTCTGCTCAGCAGGAAGCCTGCTTCCCTCTCTCTCTCTCTCTCTGCCTGCCTCTCCGTCTACTTGTGATCTCTCTCTGTCAAATAAATAAATAAAATCTTTAAAAAAAAGAATAGTGGAAATAGTAGTGGTAGTAGTAGTAGTAGTAGTAGCTGTAGTATATTTTCTGAAAGGTCTGAAATAGGAATACAAACAGACTGAAATAGAAACCACTCCCCCCACCACCCAGTCACACAAACACACACACAAAAACACAGAGGCTACACTTCGTGATGCCAGAAGAAACCAAAACTTGAGGGGCGCCTGGGTGGCTCAGTGGGTTTAAGCCTCTGCCTTCGGCTCAGGTCATGATCCCAGGGTCCTGGGATTGAGCCCCGCATTGGGCTATCTGCTCAGCAGGGAGCCTGCTTCCTCCTCTCTCTCTGCCTGCTTCTCTGCATACTTGTGATCTGTCTGTCAAATAAATAAATAAAATCTTTAAAAAAAAAAAAAGAAACCGAAACTTGAGAAGTCAAACTATCACTCTTCGCAGATGATATGATACTATATGTGGAAAACCCAAAAGACTCCACTCCAAAACTGCTAGAACTTGTACAGGAATTCAGTAAAGTGTCAGGATATAAAATCAATGCACAGAAATCAGTTGCATTTCTCTACACCAACAACAAGACAGAAGAAAGAGAAATTAAGGAGTCCATCCCATTTACAATTGCACCCAAAACTATAAGATACCTAGGAATAAACCTAACCAAAGAGACTAAGAATCTATACACAGAAAACTATAAAGTACTCATGAAAGAAATTGAGGAAGACACAAAGAAATGGAAAAATGTTCCATGCTCCTGGATTGGAAGAATAAATATTGTGAAAATGTCTATGCTACCTAAAGCAATCTACACATTTAATGCAATTCCTATCAAAGTACCATCCATTTTTTTCAGAAAAATAATGGGATTTCTTATCAGACTAATTGTTTTTACCATTAAAATTTAAATACCATTTAAAGATGATTATTCCTGAGAATAACTGTGTTGATTTTTACTTTGGGGATTGGTAGTGGTTGAAGAACATTAATGACATTGTCACCTTAAAAATAAGGTCTCAAGAACTGAATTGCATAGTTGTCACTCTGTTTTTGCATACTAGCTAGATTTTGCATACTAGCTCTTATAAAACAGAAATCTGAAGAAAAAAATGTCATGGTCTCAAATTTATAAAGCTTCATCCAATTCAACTTATATAAGTTTGTATATTTGTGTAAGTTATTGAAAAAAATTTTAGAGACTGATGAGTATCTTAAAGTTGGTGATAATTTTTTTAAATTATTTCATTTTTTTTCTCTCATCCTTTGAAAAAACGCTTACGTTTTCATAAAGGAAGACATTGGGGGAAAGTTGCTTTCTATCTAGACATGTTTCTTGGAGTTCAGTATCTGGTAATTCCCTTATGCATCCACGCATACATTGGAAAGCAGTTCTATATTCATGAAGAAAGATCTTGTTTGATAGAAGCTTTTTTTTTTTATGATCAGTTAGCTTACATATAGTAGTACATCATTAGTTTTTGATGTAGTGTTCAGTGATTCATTAGTTGAGTATAATACCCAGTGCTCCTCACCACACATGCCCTCCTTAATACCCACCCATTTACCCCATCCCCCCACCCCCTCCCTTCTGTAACCCTCAGTTTCTTTCCCCGAGTCCAGAGTCTCTCATGGTTTGTCTCCCTCTCTGATTTCTTTCCATTCAGTTTTCCCTCCCTTCCCCCGTAGTCTTCCACACTATTCCTATGTTACACATATGAATGAAACCATATGATAATTGTCTTTCTCTGCTTGACTTATTTTACTAACTATAATCCCTTCCAGTTCCATCTATATTGATGCAAATGGTGGGTAGTCATCCTTTCTGATGACTGAGTAATATCCCATTGTATATATAAACCACATCTTCTTTATCCATTCATCTGTTGAAGGACATCTTGGCCCTTCTACAGTTTGGCTATTGTGGACATTGCTGCTAGAACACTGGGGTGCACATGCCCCTTCCTTTCACTACATCTGTATCTTTGGGGTAAATACCTAGTAGTACAGTTGGCTGGGTTGTAGGGTAGTTCTATTTTTAACTTCTTGAGGAACTTCCAGAGTGGCTGAACCAGCTTGCATTCCCACCAAAAGTAAGAGAGTTCCCTGTTCTCCACAGCCTCACCAATACTTGTTTCCTATCTTGTTAATTTTTGCCATTCTGACTGCTGTAATGAGATATTGGTGGTATCTCATTGTGGTTTTGATTTGTATTTCCCTGATGGGAAATAGTGATGTTGAACTAGTGATGTTCCTAGTGATGTTGAACATTTTTTCATGTGTCTATTAGCCATTTGTATGTCTTCTTTGGAGACATGTCTGTTCATCCCTCAGTTTTTAAATTTTTTTTTTCATGGTGCCGATTTCTTCATTTCTTTAGTAATTTTTTCATTTACTGAAAGTAGTGCTGGTTTGTTAGAAAATTAAGAAAATATATAATAGTGAAGGGCAAATAAAACTTACTTTACGAAGGATATCAGCACATCCCAATAAAAGGTATAGCAAAAGCTTTAAATGAATTGTCCTATCAGAAATTGATATTTAATCGCTTCTCGGCCTTTTGGCTAAGATCAAGTGTAGTATCTGTTCTTATCAGTTTAATATCTGATACGTCCTCTATCCGAGGACAATATATTAAATGGATTTTTGGAGCAGGGAGATGGAATAGGAGCTTGCTCCGTCCACTCCACGCATCGACCTGGTATTGCAGTACTTCCAGGAACGGTGCACCCCTTTGGGGGCTAAAATATGTTGTCTCCAATAACAGAGTTTGATTTTAGCGACAATAGATCTCAGTTTTTATTTTTTTCCGCTTTGGAGTATTAAAGTTTACTATGATTTCTTTTCTTCATACCAGCAACTCTTTAGAATTCTGTACCCCGCATTTTTGGTACATTGTCGGACAACGTTCATTCTTAATTTAGCAAAGTGTTTGGCAAACAGTCTTGGGTGAGTGTGCTGGGTTTGTCGCAATAGTCTCCTGTTTCTTTATTTCCAGATTACTTAAGTATGGAGGCAGAGTTTTTTTGTCTTTTTTCTAGTGATTGGGGGAAAAACAAACTGGTAGGGTCCCTGGACCTTTGTGTTACAAAAAAAAAAAAAAAAAATTTGATATTTAATTGTTTGAAGAGTATTTCTTCTCTCAGCCTAAAAATTAAAATGCTTTTGGTAATGGTTTTTTAAAAATATTCTTAGAATTTCCTTATGCATTTAAAATTTTTGTGAATGAAGTGTTTTTCAGGGAAAATAATACTCCAAAGAGTTACCCAGTATACTGATTGTTTATCATGCAGAAGAAGGTCAGACATGTGTTTTATCTAGATCCTTGCTGTTCACAAGCAGTGAATGGTGCCCATGGTTTACTTACTCTAAGCATGATCCAGCTCTCTATGGCAAGTGCTCTAAATGGCTGATATAAAATCAGGTGTATAATTTTGAAAGCCAGAAAAAGGAAACTGTGTTCATTGGGTGAGATGACGTAATCCAGCGTGTAATGCCTAAACCTATTTTAGCTTCTCCTGAATGATATTCACCTAGAAAAACATGTTAACCCCTCTGAGGTTGCTTGTTATCAGGTGCTTTTCTATTGCACTAGAATAGGGAGACAGTAAAGTTTTTTTTAAGTGTGGTCATTAACCTATAAAATACCTTCAGCAAGTCCTTAGAAGCGAGTCGTGCTTCAGTGTCCATTAGCTGCCTTAAATTCTCAGACAGAATCACAGTATTTTAAAACCGGCTGAGATTTGCAAAAGCCAGTGAGTCTCAGCATCAGAGAAACTTCACAGTGTACCCAGAGGCACCTTTCGAGGGAGTGACAGGGCTGACCCTGGAATCCGGCCTCCCTACTCTCCGTTGACTGCTCTTCCACTCTGGCCATTGACTTTCATGCGGGGAGATCTGTTATGGATGCTAGGGATCCTCTCATATCTTTGGTTCTTGAGGACTGTTGGAAATAGACACAGAGGTATCGAAAATGTAACATTTCCTTTAGGAATGCCTCACATTAAGCTTTTAAAAAAACAAAAAGCAGTATAGCAGATTGCTTTGACTATTTTGATCTAGACTTTCACATTCATCAATAATTCTTACGTCATAATTACATTAGATTTGCTGGCATTTTATTTGTTCAAACTGGAAAATGAAATGTCACAAAATATTAGAATAATTTTCTAATGTAAATACCAAAGATAAATCGGGTAAGAATTCTTAAATATTTGTGTTTTTGACTGGAAGCAAAAATCTTCTCAATAAATTTTTTGGAAGTACTAAATCTATCCTTCTAGATTGGAGCCACATACCATTTTATGGTTGTGGGCTACTGATTCTCAGAAATAAATTAACATATGTTGTATTTATCATATAAGAATAACCTAAAAGTCAGTGTTCTCTAGAAAAATCTGTGAAACTTTTAATGTAGTTGTTTTTAATTTTGAAATAGGGTGGGGGGTTGCAGTGATGAAATTCATTATGTCAAATTATATGAAATTACAGTTTCTCTAGGTGAGAAACAGTTGAATATCAGGAATTTTATATGGTTCAACTAACACAGTGTTCCTTTTAGAATTAATTAGGGAGAGAATGTTCGAAATTTAGAAATAAAGAAGTTGGAAGAGTTTGGCAGAGAAGATCATTAAAATCTGAAATGAGTGTTGGTTGATCAAATAATAATTTTCGTAATATTTTAGAAGAAAATTTTCACTTCCATTATGTTATTTATCCTCACAACACAGCAAGATGAGTGTTAATTATCCCCACTTTCTAGGTAGGAAAACTGAGATTTAGAGAAAAATTAAGTAGCTAGCTTAAAATTACATAGTAAGTCCCAGAGCTCTATCTGTGGACAGGAATATTTTGTGGTTCCCTGGACCATGGGCTTCAGTGAAGTCTCACTCATCCTACTCATTAAACTTCCTCTTTGCAGAATGGTCTCTGTTCTTAACTCTTTAAGTAGTCTTAGCCTGGAAACACGCGATCATATTTTCTAAACTACATTGTGTCGAAGGCAAGTGTTCCAAGAGGTGTTAAAAGGTGTTCCGCTAGAAAAGGGTTTCTTCATAAGATTGTTCAAAAAATCTGTGTGTTATATCTAGAAGATCCACACAAAATCTCATTCATTAAGAAAAGTCAAGGTATGGGGTGCCTGGGTGGCTCAGTGGGTTAAAGCCTCTGCCTTCGGCTCAGGCCATGGTCTCAGGGTCCTGGGATAGAGCCCCGCATCGGGCTCTCTGCTTAGCAGGGAGACTGTTTTCCCCTCTCTCTCTGTCTGCTGCTCTACTTGTGATCTGTGTCAAATAAATAAATAAATAAATAAATAAATAAAAATCTTTAAAAAAAAAAAAAAAAGAAAAGTCAAGCTGTTTCAAAAATGAAGTTACAGGTGACATTGTAATATATCCATCACAGTGTCTACTTTATATTTTCTTTTATTTATTCAGTATTGAGAAGTTTTGATTCACAAATATAGCAGTTTTTACTAATGTTCTAAACAGACCTGCAGTAGTTTGGCCCAAAAGAAAAATAGTCAGAATTTTTTGTTTAAAAGTTGTTTCACTAATAATACCTAACAAGTGCTCACATTTTTAAACTGGTAATGTTAAAGATTAAAATATGGATTTCTAATCAAGGGTAATTCTTCATGGATTTCTGGAAAATATTTTAAGGTTTCTTAAAATATGATAAGCAAGTCAGTGTCATAAAGAAAATCTCAGTCACCTGACATCTCTTCTCTGACAGATATTTACTTAAAGTTTCAGGGTCCAATTTATTTTGCTTTGCCCGTTGAATCCAAATTTGGTGAACTTCATTAATGAAACTGTTTATGCTATTGTGAGCATAGCATCATAATTTTGTATTGCCAGATAGAGGTGGCACCGCCCCATTCTATTGTAAAAACTGTTCAGTTAATTTTTCCTAATCATCAGACAGAAATGGGGGAGGAGGAAAGCAAGATCTTCTCTCATTTGAACCCCTCCATCTACAGCAATATCTTAAGTTGGGGCAGCCAGCGAATTTGTTTGTAAGAACTTACCCAGTTCCAATTTGAAAATTCTACTGTCATTAACAACAAGGTTGTCTCTAGTAAATAGATGTTATTCAAACACATTTTGCTTTTTTCTGCCTTCACTTCTATGTTAGTAGTAAAGACCTCGAATTTGGGTTGGCATGTAGTATAGATCCTAAAGTGATGTACTCAAATTTCCACAGCTGGATAGAGAATATTTATCTGGTCTACTTTAAATATCAAAAAATAAACTAACAAAACACAAATTCGAAGACATAACTTACTAATCAATAAAACATTAAAAGAAGTTTAAATATAAAACATGAGATGACAGAACCTTTATTCTGAATAGCACAGAAATTGTAAATGGATGTTCAAATCAAACATCAGGAGGCCCCTGAAAATCCTTCAAAGAATCCTAGAGTTTTCAGGAACACAGCGTGAAAAGGCAAAAACCCGTATTCCCTAATGGAGGCCATATTCAAAATAGAAATGAAAGGTGAGAACCCTAACCAGCCCGGTGTATTTTCTCCAACTTTGTGTCCTTCAAAGATTTTTAAATATTGAAGTAGTTCAAGACGTTAACATATCTCTATTTATTGTAAAAGGCAAGCTGTATTTTGAATAATAGAGGAAAAATTCAAACATGAATGCAAGGAAAGAGCAGTGATTGACAACAAAGAGAAACTTCTTGAGTAGAATATTCTAAAAGGATGAGATCTTGAGATTTGACTGTATTACTGTAGTTTTTAAGGTTTTGCAGTCTTCTGAATGGAGAGAGAGTGGGAAAATATTTAGAGTGACTCCCAGAAGGAAATTATTCTTTCTTTAAAAAAAAAAAAAATCATGGATTCTTTTAACTCATATATTCATGAAAGCAGCAAAAGTTGGGAGGAATGAACCTCAGCTGACATATTTCTAAACTTAAAAATTATACTCTAAAAATGGCAAGAATCTTCTTTTAAGTCTGTGAATAAATATGAAAATTATATATATTGAGTTAGACATACAGCTCCAGTAAATTAAGTTGTTTACATTCACCTAGCAAAAATACTATTTAAATTTTCAGTGAATATTTTATATCTGACCGGGTGAATATTAGAAAGGAGCACACTGGTTTTATTAAAATACATTGCTTATTGACCATTGCCAGAAACATCTAAAATTCATAAGTGTGTTTTGTTTAAGTGAAACATTTGTGTACTGTTTTATTGATAGTGTGACCAAAATCCCCTCCCACAGCCATGATGAGAGCCTGTTGAACTGGAGATGATTTACTTTTTGATGATTTCTTAAATAGTGTTACGTACTTTAGTCTTACAAATATAATCATTGAACTGTCATTTAATTTACTGATGTAGTTGCAGAGTTAATCCCACAACATAATAAGTGGATTGTTTTAAGTGGAAAATTTACACCTTCCCAAAACGAAACAGATACCTAGCTTTTATTGTACCCAACGTGTATTTAAGGCTATATCCAAAGTAGGAAAAATATGCAGGAAAAAAAAAAATTACGCCTTGTTTTCCTGACTGGTGTTTTAATTATGATTTGATTTAAACCAAATCCCCTAGGCTATGTATGCACAGATCAAATATTCCACCCCCACACACTGCCTCTGCATGACCCCAAGCTGTGAGAAGAGAAAATTCACGGCCCATATGTCAGTCAGATGTTAATTCTTGCCCTGGCACCTGGATAGGCTCTCCCACCTGACTGGAGTGCACTTGCAGTTCTGGGCATATACCCAAAATGTGGAGTAGGCTCTCCAGATCTGGAAATATTTTGGCTGATTAGTTGGCAGAGGTCACGAGGGCAGAGCCCAGTGTCAGGCTCTGAATTTGCCCAGGTGCATTCAAGGTGACAGTTGGGCAGTTGTGCCCTGATGGAAATACCAGGGAGGGAGGATTTTAGTTGACTCTCCGGCTCCAGAAGTTCACAGCCTGGCCTACAAGTTCCTGTCAATTCCAATTCAAACACTTGTGCAGATTTTATAGTTTCCAGTAGAGAAGTTAGAAACTACATTTCTGGCTCTGATTTAATTCTTCATTCCTGATCTAACCTAAAACACCTATTCCTGTATTCTAGACTAATTAGGTAAGAGCCCAAAATGTAAGTTATAGCTGACAAGCACTTCTCATCCAAGCAAGCCTTCAGTGTACGAGAGACAGAGAGAGGAGTCTTCTCTTGAAAGGAAAACTAGCCTGGGGTCTACCATGTGCTTTTTTCTGAGTCACTGTCTGAAGAAAACAGTAATAGGGGTTGGTCCCCATGTGGGTAAACTGCCTTCAGTTTTCGATGGCAAGCAATATCTTTCACTCACACAACCAGCTCACAAATGGTTAAAGTTTAAAAAAAAAAATGAATAAGGAGGTAAGGCAAGACTCTGTACCACTACAAGTCCATCTGTCACCCACCATTGCTGGAAAACCAGTTCAGAGCACATGCCTTGCTGCCAGGGTGACCACACACTTCACATACAAAGGAGAGCACTTGCCCTCTGAGTTTGGACTAAGTAGAACAGACCGTTTGGCAAAATCTGTGTTTGTACAGTTGAACTCCTCACCACTGAGAAGTAGAAGGACCAGTATTAACATCCTTACATGTCCTCAGGCCCCTACAGATCTGATATCTCTGTTTATTCATTCAATAAACACTTCCCAAGTATTGTATCAGAAATCTGTTGAAGTGGGGGTACGGAACTCAGAGATAACTAGGTGTTCCAACACAGGTGTTGGATGTGACGAAGGCAAAGGGGATGTGCATGTGACTGGTGTTGCAACCGAAGTTTGGGCAAAGTGTTTCAAGTATAGAGGAGGAGGGCACTATCTGCCTGAGGAAGTCAGGGAAGCTGTGGGGGGCCATTAACATTTGAACTGAGCTTATGAAACAGAGCTAATGGAAATAACTAAGAATTCTGAAAAGATAATTCAGGTAGAAGAAGAACAGGGGGACACCTGGGGTGGCTCAGTAGTTAAGCCTCTGTCTTCCACTCAGGTCATGATCTCAGGGGCCTGGGATCGAGTCCCGCATCGGGCTCTCTGCTCAGCAGAGAGTCTGCTTCTCCCTCACCCCTGCTCATGCTCTGTCTCTCACTCTCTCTCAAATATATAAATAAAATCTTTTTAGAAAGAAAGAGAGAGAGAGAGAAAGAAAGAACAGAGCAGAAATAAAATGGGGTGTGAAGGGAGGCTAGATGTATGAAAGCAGTCTGTTAAGGCAGAGGTGGGGAACCGAGTCTGGAGTACCTTGAGGGGAGATGAAGCCTTAAAGGCAGGGTGATGACAGTTTGAGGACTTTGAATTCCAAGCCGGTTTAGCTAGACTTTATGATGTAGGCCAACACTTACCTAACTATGTTCTGCAGAAACTCCAGGTTATCATGCAGGCGTAGTGCAAGGAAGAAAGCATTTTCTCTAAATAATACAGATGAGTTTTTATCTCTGATAAAAATATACATTGGGATCTTAGGAAGATTTTGTTTGGAAGATGTCTTTTTAACAACTAATACGGTCACCAAGGGGCTATTTGAAAATTTGGGAGCAAGGGGTTGATATGCACAAATCCATACAGTAGAAAAATAACTCAAATGATGATGTAGAGGAGAGTCTAGGGTTAGGGAGTAGAATAGGCACAGAGGCCAACTAGGTGTTATAAGCCAGAATCCAGAAAAATCTCCGCTAAGGCAATGACATTAACACCAGAGAAGATAGACTCAAGAGATATTTGGAATCAAGAATAAATAGAACAAGACCCTGAATGAAAGTATAAAAGATGACATACTGATAACTTAGGTCAGTGCATAAAACAGACAAAAGTATTCTCAGGAATATTGGTGGGGAGCTCAATGCGTAGATCACCTGAACTTAAAAAAAAATTAAAATAAAAAACAAAATAAAAAAAATTCTAGCTTTCTGTTTGAACTTCTGGGAGTGTTTTATATAGGAGTATGACCAGGAAGTCCCACATATTATTATGCCTTTTTGATGAACAAATTGACTCTCTAAGCATTAATGAATTTGGTCACACATTCCTGAAGGATGACTGTAACCAGATTTCAAAAATGTTTTCGTCATGAAAGCCATGCCCGCAGTAGCTTTGCACTAGTGTGAGATGCAAAGCATCATTTTTCTAAACTTTGATGAGCGGTTTCATCTCCATGTAAACCTGTCTCTACCACCACACACATATGCCCCCAAAAGAAATTATAAGGAAGGAGCACAACACTGACTCAGACACCAGATTTTGGAGGACTGATGGAGGGGGACGCTGTTGGCGTGTTTTCCGCAGACTCGCCAAAGGCACGGGAATGCTTCTCTGTGGAGACCAGCCGTGTGCAGCCCAGCCTTGCCCACACCACTTCTCCACCTCGGCAAGCACTTCCAGGCTGTAAGCAGCCAGTCTCAAGTTCAGACTTTCAGCCCTTCCTCGCTAAGAGCCCCTCCTTCAGATTTATGAAAGAAAACATTTCTTTCTCTGAAAGGTTTTTGTACACCGCATCTGGAAGTGTTTATTTCAGTGGCATGTAAGCTATCTGTGGATTTAGTTAGCACCAGACCCCCTTTTGTGTACTCCTGCCTTGAAAATGTTATAAATGATCTTATTGAATCTGTGCCAGTGTGCACATGGTTTGGCTGAAGGCTGCATATATCCCTTACCTGCCAGTCACCTTTGATTTATGTTCCTTCTGCTAAGCTTTTACCTTCCAAAAATGGTGCCACTGCACTGTCCTCTAAATCATCCTATTGGTTAAATTACTCCAAGATGAGTTGGTATGTTTTTGGTTGCCTATGGACAGATGAATTTATATTTGTCCGCCCTTACCCACTTCGAGTAAAGCCACTTAGAGGGGAAGATTGGGCATGTTATGTCATCGATCTCTCTGTTCCAAATGAATACCACCTGAAACACAATGCCAAGTCAAGACCAAAGTGACAAAGAAGTGTTCTTTGGCATCCACTTCTGCTACGAGACTTTTTTTTTTTGTCTTGCAAATAAGTCTGTGCCTTGAGCAGAGTCTGTGGTGGGGACTTTTCATTTCTCAGGAAAAGGGAAATAGAGTCTCAAACAAAACAAGCAAACCTCATCACAAAGATAGAGGCTTGGTAGGCTTTCCATAGTTGTACTAATTTGTGAGGTTTATGGTGTTTTCTGGAGAAAAGCAGGTGGCTTGGTAGTTATTTCAAATGTGGGCTATTTGTGGTAGTGGTTTTGAGGGGTTTCATATTTCTGAAGAGCTAAGTTTTAAGAGCGTTGGACAAAATGATGCGTTGTTTTGAACTCATTTTCTAGGAGTTCACTGGCCGTGGAACAGGCTACCAGTTATCGCCACCGAGGGTAACCTTAATACTCAGAGTGAATTTGCTAATGAGGAAGTCAGTGTTGTGCTCAGAGAGCATGACATGATTGATACAGTTTTTAAAGTAGGTTTTAAACACTCTAAATATCTCACTTCAGCTTTGCAAAGATCTGCTCTTCTTCTGTTCTATACGGTGGTAGAGGAACATTTTTCTGTTTCGTGATTGTGCTTGCAATGGTGTGGAAGCCTTTAAAACAACTTACGATCATACAGATCTCAGTATCATAGTTCACACACTATTATAAGCAAAGGAAAGAACTTCTGCGCTGCTTGGCTGTGGTCCCACTAAACCTGGAGGTATATATCCCAACAGACTTCGTTGATACTCCTCAAAATTGATTTGGAACTCCCTGTGTTCCATCAAGGTGAAAGGTGTCTCAGGAATGTGTCTGTCATATTCGAATGGTTGACAGTCATGGTACTAACGTGCTTTTCAGGGAAGCATTACAGGTAAGACTGCTGTTGTCAGAGAAAGTCAGCATCAGAGATGTGGGCACGGTATTTGCATTAAGTTGGCACTTTTATTAAAAAGAGAAAATAATACACACACACATATAGAGTCTTTTAGGTAGTTATAAGGTGTGTGCGTACATGTATGTGTGTGTACATGCAAACACACGCATGTTATAGAGTCCCTTTTTTTTTTAAAGATTTTATTTATTTATTTGACAGAGAGAAATCACAAGTAGGCAGAGAGGCAGGCAGAGAGAGAGGAGGAAGCAGGCTCCCTGCTGAGCAGAAAGCCCGATGTGGGGCTCGAACCCAGGACCTGGGATCATGACCTGAGCCGAAGGCAGCGGCTTAACCCACTGAGCCACCCAGGCGCCCTATAGGGTCCCTTTTAAAAAGATTTCTAAGGGTTTTAAATGTGTATCATTTAATCATTACAGCACCCCAGAAGGTGGTACCATTGTTAGTATCCTGAATAAATAATAATTTATTTATTATTAATATATTGTTAATATCCTGAATAAATAAATAAATATGTCTTTAATGAACCAAAAATTTCACTGATGCTGTTTGCTGTAAAGCATCATTTAACATTCTACCATCTTTGATGGCTTTTCAAGAGTTTTGAGTCCGATGATTTGCCTGAGCTACATTTTAATCACTGCTAAAAATTAACAATTTTTAGTAAATATTTATTAATAACACATGAAAGCTCGTAGCACAGTGCTAAAATATAAAGCATACTCCAAAAAATGCAAAGAATGCTTTCTTTTAAAATCATTATTATCCTAGTAGAATTCAAAAGTAAAGAAGAAGGCCAGTTTACTAAGACTCCTTGGAAAAGGAGTCTCAAAAGACCTCTCAGTGTGGAATGGAAACCCAAACACTGATTGGCCATCTTTGTAGCCTTCAGAGAATCCCTTAATGTCTCTTTTTCCACTTCCACATGTATAAAATGCGTAACTTTATAGTTTCGCAATATCTTGAGATCCATGAATGCTAGACTCCTTTCCTGCCACACATTTCTGCCCTTGTGTGGGCAAACAGGCCCAAGCTGAGGACTGTTTTACTTCCGGTGGTGGTGGCATTACTGACCACATATGGGCAGTAAGGCTTAGATGCCAAAAGAGTATATGGTGAAAAGATGAAAAGCCACAGAAATTGTCGGTTGCAAAAGTGGCTGCCAAAAGCTTTTCCAGGAATGGGAGTTAAGAGAAGTTGGAAGCTTTAGGTTGAAAGGAAAGAATGAAAGATGTAGTACATTGCAGATGGACTTTAATTATAAGTTCCCAACTCATGGGTCAGGGAAGCACCCTTCCCCACAAACATTTCCTACTCCAACTTTTAACGATTCCTAAACTTCTGTTAGTGGACAGTCATTGTCCTCTTATTTTATACACATGAGAAAATGTAATATTTCAAATATCTAGGTAAAAGGATCCATAATTCAACAAAATTGTTTGGTGATGATACCTTAAGATGCTCAGTAGTATGATCTTTGGTCCATTCTCTTAGTCCATTTGAGCAGGATCTTACTTCAGTTATTCAAGGCAAATGAGAATTTATTGTTTCCAAAAATCTCCTAAGAATTTAACTTGACATCTCTAGTCTCAGGTTATTCCAGCATCCCATAGTTAAACATTTTTCTTCGAGCCTAAATTGAATGCTTTTCTTTATTTCCTCTCAGTGGAAAGAAAAATATTACAATGTCATATGAATGAACTCTCTGGGGCCCTTCCTAATTTTAGTAACAGTACTTCTTACATACTTCTTAGGAAAATTTTGTCACTATCTCCACTTTAATCTTGAGATAGCTTCGGAACGTCCATAGTTCTTTTGAGGAAAAGTCTAGAGGAAAAATTCCTTTTTTCTAGGAAAGAAACAGGTAAATGTAGGCCCAAGGATTTCCTGGAGATGTAGGGCATTGTGGGAGTCCAGATCCCATCTTTTCTTACTTCCTTGACTTTTCTCAGAACTGTTTTTTCATTTCAAAGTCCTGAACTTTGACGCACTTCCTCTAAGATACTTTGTATTTCCTGGTCTGATCCAAACCTAATGAGGGCCTATCATCAGGTAGAGCAGTGAGACCCATGTTTTAACCATCTTAGCATCTCCCTCAGCAAAGTACAGTGTTTTTTGTTAGTTTGGTTTTGTGTTTTGTTTGTTTGGTTTGCTTATTTGGAGTTCAACATAAAAGATGGATGAGTGGTTGATCAGATGGACAGGATGATGATCTTTAAGAGAGAACAACTTAACAATGGACAAAGTTTCCAATTTTAATCTCCTTGATCAGTTTTAGGTCCCCTGAACTTGGTGTGCCATGTGTAAATTGACCCTCCACTCCTGTGATTAAACAACTTATAGATCACTGCAGGGCGGCAAAAAGGAATGATGGGCTGGTTAAGTATTACCAACCAGCATTTATCATTGATTGCTCTATAATCTAAGGCAGAATAATGCCCAAGCCATCTCATGAGCAGTATCTGTTCTAAAATGAGTATGTTCAGTGTGGAGTTCTGTACCAAACATACTGTAGAATCTTAGCATATTGGGAAAAGTATGAATTTCCACTCCTAGCGTCATACTGAAACCATAATTGGAGTTAACATGCACCTGTTGCTTGGATTGACCTTTGTTTACACTCAGCATTTCAGCACCGAGAACGAAGCTCCACATACTCACCCGGTAGAAAGAACTCTGCTATCAGCTGCAGGCTCCAGAGCTGATCTGTCTCGATCACTCTTGGATCATTTTGCAGAGTGGTATTTAGGAAATTAGATAGTATTTACAAAACATTGAATCCACACAGTTTTAGTTTATCACAGAAACAATCGTGTTTTCATAATTCCTCTTGATAGCAAGTTATTGTTGCGTATGTTTTTGTTCTTGTTTTTGTTTTATCCAGGAGAGCAATATCCAACTCTTGGGCTCTGGAAGTAGCCTTGTTATAGAAAATTATTGTTTGTGATGGTACCCGATGAAGTCAGGTTCCAGTCAGCGTGGCTGTTTTTCGAGCTATCAAACTGAAAACGTTCAGTGAGGACCAAAGTTGATAGTTAATAAGTGTTTTGAAATGACAGCAGTTATAAATATGGAACCACACTGTGGCAGAGGTGGCACCGAATCATCACAATCCACTCTGAAGCTTTCGTCAGAAAGACTTTTGGGCACCAGATATAACCACTTGGAAAACAAGATCTGAGGAACCCAGAATAACAAAATTATTTGGATATCGAGACACGTCTATCTGTTAGATGTTTATGTGTTCTCATAGACACAAAAGAGTTTTTCTGACAGAAGTCTCTTTCTTAGTGGTGTGCTCCTGTGCCGTTTCAGACACGTTTTTATGCCTGGCCATCAGTGAGGAAGAGTTTAGATGTCTTGTTTTCAAATTTAGAAGAACTGTTTTCTTCTTAGTTAACACCTTTCACACACTGCCATGAAATACATATGTCAGGTCCCACACAGATGGTAGTTGTCCTCATTCTCAGTGAGGAGCTCCCCTCTCGCTTCATTAAAGAAGTACGTTCCCGGGGCGCCTGGGTGGCTCGGTGGGTTGAGGCGTCTGCCTTGGGCTCAGGTCATGATCCCGGGGTCCTGGGATCGAGCCCCGCATCGGACTCTCTGCTCTGCGGGGAGCCTGCTTCCTTCTCTCTCTCTCTCTCTGTCTGCCTCTCTGTCTACTTGTGGTCTCTGTCTGTCAGATAGATGAATGGAATCTTTAAAGAAAAAAAAAAAAAGTACATTCCCAACATAGGGTATTCTGTGCTATATGGCCAGGTAAAATCACTGGACAGCTACAGTTTGAAGATTGGGCTTTACATGTTTTCTAGCTGTAAGAGAAGTCAAGCAGACATCATAGAGACGCTGATTCTGCTTTCCTTGGGAAAACACAGAAGAATTCTCAGAAGGGTGACAAAGGGAAGTTAGTGCCCAGACATGTGTCTTGATGTACAGTGTCAGCTGGAAGGATGGTGATTCTGCTCCGTAGGCAGATGGAAATAAGGAGAGGGAAAGAAAAAGAGAAGAAAGCCCCTGCCCCATGTATCATCAGGAAACCAAATTCTCTGAGGCCTCTCTCTCTCTGGTTCCTGAGGGCTGGTATGGTTTACTTCTTCTCACTGGCCAAGGAAGTCTGTTCCCCTGATGGGCAAGGAAAAACAAAGGTCATGAGCATTTCATTTATTTTGTTGGGATGAAGTTGTTTTCCAAATAATTAATCAGCAGTCATTTTGAATTCCTGGCATGTGGTTAGTGCCAGGTGAGACACTGGAAAGGAGAGAAAGGAAAACTGTGAATGTTCCTGAGCCCCCCACCACCTGGCACAGTCACCACTCCTCATTTCCTTCCCTGACCAACACGGACACCTGAAGACAGAAAGGGAACTCGGAGTTTAATTGTGGGGAGGGCAACAGGAGCTCACCGGAGGTAAATGTTAAAGTTCACTGACTGCGCCTGCTTCAGGAATTCAGAGACAGAGGGAAACACAACAGCTGGAGTAATGGAGAATCTCCAGCGGTGAATTCTGTGAGGCAGCAGCACTCTCCTAGACCCCGATAGGAAGGACTCCTGTCCTACGCCCCACGCTGTGCGGGGAACCTCTTATAACAAACACCACTCAGACCCCACTTATCCACACTGTGCCTTTCACCAAGAGTCAAGGGCTAATGAACTGATAAACAAAAATGTGGTCTGCACATACAGCGGACCGTTATTCAGCTAAATAAAGGAACGAAGTTCCACCCCGCGCTGCAGTATGAATGAACCTTGAAGACAGAATGCTACGTGAAATGAACCAGTCACAAAAGGACAAACACCGTATGGCTTCACTTATGTGAAATATCGGGAACAGCCAAATTCAGAGAGACAGGAAGTAAGAAGTTTCCAGGGGCAGGGAAGAGGGAGAATTATTGTTTAACAGGTACAGAGCATTTGTTCAAAAAGCTTAAAATTGGGCGCCTGGGTGGCTCAGTGGTTTAAGCCGCTGCCTTCGGCTCAGGTCATGATCTCAGGGTCCTGGGATCGAGTCCCGCATCGGGCTCTCTGCTCAGCAGGGAGCCTGCTTCCCTCTCTCTCTCTCTCTCTGCCTGCCTCTCCGTCTACTTGTGATCTCTCTCTGTCAAATAAATAAATAAAATCTTTAAAAAAAAAAAAAAGCTTAAAATTTTTTTGGAAAGATAGTGGCACAATATTGTGAATGTAATTAATGCCTCTGGATTATACATTTAAAAATGGTTAAAATTGCAAAATGTTGTAGACATCTTATATATAAATTTCATATATATTCTACACTCCCCCCAACCCCCAAGGAAGCCACTTGCTGTTGAATGCCATAAAGGGGTGCGGGCTGTGCTACAACCAGAGTCTTAGATGGACATTGCCTGAGTAGAAGGAGGGGGAAGGTTTGAGCAAGAGAAGCTTTAAAGTAAGACAAAGGGCAGCGTAACTCATCCAGCCCTTTTTCTCATGTTCCGAGTGAAGGTTCCGGATACACTCAAAAATTAACTCCGGACCCACAGCGGTTGCACATGGGAGCTGAAATAGGAGTATCCACCTGCAGTGACGTATCATGTTGTGTATGTTTAGGTCTAGATGAAAAGTGCACAAATCAGCAACTAGATGGGGATTAGACATTAGCATTGTGAATATTTATTTTTTATAAAAATATTTAATAAGAGGGGACGCCTGGGTGGCTCAGTTGGTTGGACGACTGCCTTCGGCTCAGGTCATGATCCCGGGGTCCCGGGATCGAGTCCCACATCGGTCTCCCAGCTCCATGGGGAGTCTGCTTCTCCCTCTGACCTTCTCACTCATGCTCTCTCTCACTGTCTCTCTCTCAAATAAATGAATAATAATAAAAAAAAAATATTTAATAAGAGTACATTAAATTTTCAGTGAAATTAAAATAAAATTTTAGCCTCATTGAAATCATTTAAAAGTATCTCAAGGGCAAAACCATCATTGTAGTACTCACACAGTTGGCCAAGGAAGAGGTATACATGCTAGAATTTTGGCAAAAATTCCAAGAGGTACTTTTTGTGCTTTGAGCAATGCATCATCTTTTGAGTTTGTTACTAGAAGTTGTGGTCACAACTCTGCCAATAGTGATGACATCCTTTGGAACAATTTGAAGGTTATTTATGATATTTTCTGGATCTGCCCAAAGAAGGAACATCTTGCTGAAATAGATAGCAAATTTGCCCTTGCAACCACTGTCACACACATGGTAGGAATGCTAGCTAGACACAGTTAAAGTGATTAGATTTAATTTTGAGAAGATACAAGATGAACTAAAAAGAATAGGAACAACAGAAATTTCTCCAATAAGGAATAAACCAAGCTCATTGGAAGAAAATGAGATCAATTTTAAATTGTGCTCCCCACAGTTACTTAATGTGAAGTATTGTTTGTTACCAATAATGTTAGCAGAAACTTACCAAAAAAAATTATAGCTAAGCTTGGCTATTTCACCTATGAAAGAAGTTAACATTTTCTTTCAATTTAAGAGAAAATAGTCTTTCTAAATCAAAGGAAGATTCAAACAAGAAATGAGAACATTTGCCTAATTACGGAGAAGTTTCACAGTCTTAAAACTAATCTCTATAGAGTATATTTTCTGGTCATTCTAAATCAAGGTGTATTATTCTAAGAGAACTATTTCTAAGAATCTCTTATTGCTTTCGTTGTTGTTTCTGGAAAAGTCACTTAAATTCCATGGGGTGAGTGAGGGGATATGATTTGTTCAAGAAAGTTTCAATTTTTAGCAATATTTATTAATTTTGAAATGTAACCTATAAGAAGTAAGCCTTGTCTCCAGCAGGGTGTGTGGCCGAGAGGGTGGGAGAAGCTACCAGACTGTGAGGGGAAGAGTGGCATGTGGGGATTGGAAGCTGATGCAGAAATGGGAGAAGAGGATGGGAAATGGGGGAAGAGGGTGGGGGCGCCTTCAGTGAGGTCTCTGGGTTCAGAGTCTAGAGGCGGATGGAGGAGGGAGATGCAGACAGGCACTCAGAAGACAGTGAGAAAACCGGCCCAACCCGGGCAAAGAATGGAAGTTCATGAGCGGAGGGAAGTGAAGGCTTTCCAGAAATCCCAGCAGCAATTTTCTTCTTCCTCTAAAACAGACCCTTGGTATGTGTTGCCCAAATGCTTTCTAAAGGGGCTGTGCCAGTTTACTCCCCCTCCCTGCCCCAGTAATTTGTGAGAGTTCAGATTTCACTGTATCTTTGCCACTGTTGCTGTTAAGTTTTGAAATTCATTAAAAGTATCATAATTTGATAGTTTACCAGCATTTCTAAAAGGTAGCATTGCAAAAAAATGAAAACAATCTTTGTTTTTAAAATATTTCTTAAAGATTCACAGTGCTTTTTGCCTTTGGTATGGAGAGGGGAGCCCTGAGCCAAGTGTCCGAGCCCTTGTCTCCTGGTGCCAGTCTCAAGGATACATTCATGAGCCTCTCAGTCTCTCCATCTGAAATGTGAGAGTCCTGATGAATGTCCTGCTCAGCCCTGAGGTGGTCGGGAATATTAAAGGACATGATAAAAGTGAACATTCATACGTAATAAAAATTCTAGATAAATGTAAAGTTTAAGCTAATTGGAGTATATTCTATTAGTATAGTTTATGGGAAGACTGAGCCTGCGTACCACCGTGTGGGGTTTGTGAGACTAAAACCAAGGTGCATCACTTCTGACTCCAGTTTTTAAAAGTTGTAATTTGAGGCAGGGGTAAGGACTTAAATAGGCAATTCTTATGTTCATGTAGAAAATCAAATATGTAAGAAGAGCCAGGAAAATTCTCAAAAAGTATAAACAGGGAGAGGGAATATTAAGTAGCCAGGCCAGATATTAAAACATGTTACAGAGCTATAGTAATTCAAAGTTTGATGTTGCTACGTAATTAGATTAATTGAGCAACCTAGAAAGACCAGAATTACACCCAAATATAGTGAATGTAATATATGATAAAGATAAAAAAAATCTCCGAAATATATTGGTGACCAAAACACACAAAAAACACTAAGATACAGAACCACAGAAAGTTATATTATGTTGTCATTTATATTAAGAAGGGTCATCAATACATGACTATCAGTACTATGAGACTATCAATACATGTGTATCTGTACACATACATGCATATGATTACATATGCTTGTGTGTACGTAGAGTTATCGGGCAGGACCCGTATGAAACTGGTAAAAGTGGTTGTTGATGCATTAGTTCAGCCATGAGAGGGAGTTTTACTGGTTAATACTCTCTCTGCTATAGTTTGGGGGTTTTAAACCCATTTCAGATACCACCTATTTCAATACTTAAAAAAATATTAGCTCCAAGTAAGTGAAAATCAAGGGAAGTTCTGTTAACCAAATATCTGAGTGATGGCTTTAACTTTTCACTCAGGTATTATAGCGTCTTAGTATCTAGTACATTGGGAGTTAGAGAAATACACCTTCCTGCAAGTCCTTGCGTGTCCTAGGCACAGAGCTGGCTTGTCATAAAAGCTTTCTGGAACATGAGGTAACTTTCCTTTTCTATAAAATGGGTCTAATTGAGGAAGCAGGATCGCATGGTTGGCAGTCCCCTTAAATATTTTCCCCCATAGTACCAGCATGGGTAAATCAAACTTTGGGCAGCAGGCAAATTCCATGAATTCATGTGTAACATTTCTTCTCTGTTTAGAATTGAGATCCAGTTCCCTAGCTTTAAAAAATTATCTCCCTGAAAATCTTGCTACATTTTTGCACTGGTTGAAATGAAGCCTTTTGGACCCATGGGGAGTTGTTAAAATGCCTTCCTTTGGAAAGCCACTGCGGTGGATGTCAACGGAGAGATTTGTGTCTTGCAGCTTTTTCGGATTCTCCTTGTTCTTTGGGTCCCCCACAGTTCCTTTCTCCACCACAGACAGAGCCACATCAAAATGCGCCTTCCAAAAGTAAACTAAGCAAGTGTTTGTGTTTAACTTAACATTGGAGAAATGTATTAAACATATATTGCCAACAATTTCATCAAATCGGAAATTTTGCAAGTCCATAAAATCAGCATAAAGAAACAGAGACAGCCTTGATGTATTTATCATCAGCTTGGAAAAATCAGCTCTCAAAACAACGCGTGCCATAACAACGAAATGTAAGGCAGGATACAGTGATTTAGCTGCTGGCCTTTGGGCCGACTGTGATCATTAGTAACAGTACATACTCTGTAGGAAGTGATGGAATGATGATGGCTTATGGATTGTAAGACAATCACAGTAGGCTGCTTCATGCTCTCAAGGTTGGAAGCAATATTCTTGATCTGTGGTGTCATATCTGTAACAAATAACCCCAGAATGTAGTGTCTTTTTAAAAAAATATTTTATTTATTTATTTGACAGAGATCACAAGTAGGCAGAGAGGCAGGCAGAAAGAGAGGAGGAAGCAGGCTCCCCAGGGAGCAGAGAGCCAGACGTGGGGCTCAATCCCAGGACCCTGGGATCATGACCTGAGCTGAAGGCAGAGGCTTTAACCCACTGAGCCACCCAGGCGCTCCTGTCTTTTTTTTTTTTTTTTAACAGATTTTTTATTTATTTGACAGAGAGATCACAAGTAGGCAGGGAGGCAGGCAGAGGAAAAGGGGGAAGCAGGCCCCCCATTGAGCAGAGAGCCTGATGTGGGCCTCAATCCCAGGATCCTGAGACCATGACCCAAGCCAAAGGCAGAGGCTTAACCTACTGAGCCACCCAGGCACCCTCAGAACGTAGTGTCTTAAAACAACCATAATCACGTATTACCTCATGGCTGCAGTGGACCAGGAATTTTCGAGCAGCATGGTTGACCAGTTTGGGCTTATGCTTTCCCAAGAGGGTTACAGTCAATTATGTGTCAGTCGAGTGTTCACTGAGGCTGAACGATGCGCTTCTTAGGTGGTTTACTTCCATGGCTGGCAGGTCAGTGTGAGCTGTTGGCTGGGGACCTCTGTTCTCCATGGGGCTACAGATGGGTTCTCACAGCACGGCAGCTGGCTTATTCAAGAGCAAGCCATCCAAGAGAGTAAGGTGGGAACCACAGTGCCTTCTGTACCCTAGCCCCAAAGGTCACATACTGTCACTTTCACCAGCCCTGATTCAGTGTGGGAAGGAGCTGCACAGGGCATTAGTACCAGGAGGCAAGAGTTATCAAGGACCAGCTTGGAAACTAGCTACCACAGCAGCTCAAGCAGGATATAGTCTTTAGGGAAAGATCAGTTTGGGCTCAGTTAGAAAACATAGTGTGAAGTCAAGAGCTTCATCTCTTCTCCGTAAGGACGAACGCTGAAGATTAAACTGTATTACACTCAGTAACTAATAATTTTGAAGGAGGAAATTTCTTTTGAGTAAAGGACCACAGCCAAGAACTGCTGAACATAGTTCAGTCTTTTCCCGCCACTAAATCTTAAGCGAACATTTTTCTAACATTAGATTTCTATAGGATGACTAAGGACTGTAGGGTAATTCAGCCATTGTTTTTTTTGTTTGTTTGTTTGTTTTTTGTTTTTTTTTTTAAAGATTTTATTTATTTATTTGACAGACAGAGATCACAAGCAGGCGGAGAGGCAGGCAGAGAGAGGGGAGGAAACAGGCTCCCCGCAGAGCGGAGAGCCTGACGCGGGGCTCGATCCCAGGACCCTGAGATCATGACCTGAGCCGAAGGCAGAGGCTTAACCACTGAGCCACCCAGGCGCCCCTCAGCCATTGTTTTTAAAAATCCATTTTGGCAAATAAACCCAAGACTCTGCTGAAAGAGCTGAGGTTAACCCCCACTCTTTCAGAAAGTACTGAGGGGCCTGTCTGTGTCCACTTGGTAGAGGGAAGGCCTCCCTTCTCGATGTCTAGCCCAACCCCACACTCACTAATCTACCTGGCCTTCACTTTATCCTCTTAGTAGGACCTAAGGCTGACTCAACACAACTGGGATTTGGAATCTTGACTCCAGAAAGTCTGCATTTTTAAACCTCAGACTCAGCCATTCTCTGATTTTAAAACTAGTAACATTTTAAGTTATACACTCAAAGGTAGATTTAGCATTAAATGCAATTTTGTCCATAATATGCTTTTGCAGAGCAGCATCTGGGTGGTTAAACGTCAGACTCTTGATTCTGGCTCAGGTCATGATCTCAGGATCATGAGATTGCGACCCCTGTCAGGCTCCACACTCAGTGCAGAGTCTGCTTGAGATTTTCTCTCTCCCTCTGCCTCTCCCCTTTCTTGTGCACACATATGCGTGAGCTCTCTCTCTCATAAATTAAGTCAGTAAGTAAGAAAAGAAAAGAAGAGCAAAGAAAATCTTGGGGGGAAGAAAAGAAAAGATGCTTTGGCACCATGCTTGAGAAAGAGAATCAGGATGCAATGAAACAGTTTTATAGCCATCCTAATTGTGCCGTCATTACCACCGTCATGCAGTTGACTTTGAGTTTCTGTCCAGCTGTACCACATGCTGATTCTGAGGTTTCCTGTGTTTTCTAACCTTTTTTTTTTTTTCCAAAGGTGGACAAGACCACTCTTTCTGGGCAAGACCACTCTTTCCCACTTTTCTACGCTACAGGAATTTTATACACATAAGTGAAAGGATATATGAAACTTAAAGAAAAGCAGAATAGGAAAAAGATTCTTTTAAAAGACCCCTAGAATAAGATCTAGAAGAGGTTCAGTGTCTTCAGGTAACCAGCTCCTTCACAAACCCTAGATGCCTCATACTTGCAGTCAGAGTTTAAGACTAGATGATCTTAAAGATCACTTCCATTGCTAGTCATCCCATGGATTTTGTATTTGATCTCACAAGAGCCCTGAGTAAGGTTTATTGTCAGGCGAGTTACTTAACCTCTCTGGGATTCAGCTTCCTCAGGTAGAAAATGTGACTAAGCATAGTGCCTTCTCATGGGCTTGTTAAAGATTAAATGAGCTCAAGTACATCAAGTCCTTTGAATAGTGCCTGGAACATGGTAAGCAGTGTCAGTGTCAGCAATGCAGACGATGACTGCAGACAAGAAGGCTGAGACTCATGAGAGCTGATTGTATTTTCTGAAGTCATAGAGCTGGAACTTGAGTTCCTTTCTTCTAGTAAACCACATTATTGGCACATACACCTTTCAAACCTTGAAATACACAGTTGCTTATCACAGCATCTAAACAGCTAGCCCCCCAACCCACCCAGTCACTCTCTGCCAAGGTTGTTTTACAGAAAAGGAAAGAAAGAAGAAGATGGGATGTTACTTATCCCCATGATTCTGATTGTTCATGGGACATATGGCAGTGCTTCCTTCAAAACCAAGTTCCAACAGGGCATCACCCCCCAGGAGGGTGGAAGAGAATTCTACTTAGTTCCCAAGCACTCTTGTGGCTGCCTTAGTTCTGCTGGTAATCACTCATTTTACCCTGCCTTAGTCATGTCTCGATGCTTCTCACTTATTCAGAGAAAGAGAACAAATTTCATTGTACACAGTTAAGCCTATTAAAGCAGTAGATAATAGTATGAATTTAATAGATTCTCTGGGGGCGCCTGGGTGGCTCAGTCGGTTGAGCATCTGACTCTTGGTTTTGGCTCGGGTCATGCTTTCGGGGTTCTGAGATTGAGCTCTGCATGTGGCTTGGCGCTCAGCAGGGAATCTGCTTCAGATTCTCTCTCTCTCTCCCTCTGCCCCCCCAACCCACACTCTGTCTCTTTCTCTCTCTCTCTCTCTCAAATAAATACATCTTTAACAACTAAATAAAATAAAATGAAGTAAAATAGATTCTCTGTCCTCCAGCTCTCCAGTCTTCTCCACTAGTCGTGATTCCGCTTCAGATGACCACACGACAAGCAAAATTGCATTGTCGCCTGTGTGGTTACTACACTGGGATGCTCCATGACCACAGACAGTGCATACATCATTGTAGCCATTTTTAAAAGCGAGGTGACCCTGGAAAGTAATCTGATTACTTTTACTGTTCTTATTGTTTGTTTTGTTTTCAAATATAACCAGACATCATTTCTCGGAGGTTGTGTATTTCAAAACAAAATGTCCTTGAATGTCTGTACAATTCCAAACAGTGCTGCCTTTACTCAAAATATTTTTAAAATTACTCTCTAGCAATTATCTTTAGAACTTGCAACACATTCTTTTGAAGAGGCTCAGTGGTGACACACCAATCACATTATTTTACTAACACACTTTATGGTTGTAGATTCAAACTACTACTGACAGAAAAAGAAAAATTATGGCAAAGATTGTCTTGTGGCTCCTCAGCCACTATGTATAGTGAAGCTAAACTGATGCAGAAAATTAAAGAAATGTTAAAGAAAAATGTCTAAGTATTGACTGGTAATAATAGATTATTGCCATTTCTGGATGTCACTGGCACTTTTCCACTGTATCAACATCATTAAGAATATTTACCTTCATAGACTCTAAGTTTACCTAGTGGAAAAGTTAAATAAAACGTTCTATAAGAACACTTTTTAACAAAATAATGTTCAATAATTATATTCAATTTTTATATTTTATATTATTTTTAAATGTTATAAAAATGTATTATTTTATTGCCCTATAAAACACACAAGCTTATTAACCTGGTTTTCTTGGTCTATTTATGAGAATGTTTTATCAAAATGGATATTTTAAGTGTTATAAAGATGTAATACTGTACTAAATTAGACTATAAATGATTAATTTGGAAAACAAATACATTTTTATTATTTTTCTAGAATGCCTTTTTTTGTTTTAATAGGCAACTATTAGGAAGAAAGATGCCTTCTATGTGCACATATGCTGTCTTTAGGCGTGCATGCCAAAATGAATAATTGAGTTAACATTTGTCCAAATTTAAGTGTAAGTTTTGTGTTTATACTTAACCTTTTTGTATATTTATAGACATTGTGTATTTGTTCAGAACACTCTGATTTGGTTTTTATCCTGTATGGGTAAATTGATTTGTGATTTTTAAAAAAAAATTGAGTAGAGAGAAAAGTACAGAGTCAGAAAAACTTGGAGCTGAATTCTTCAAAGAAATTTCAGTAAAGGGAAAGAAATTAGATTTTTGGCTGCTAACCCTTGGCTCAAGGGGTTTGATTTAATGAAGCTGCGTGGTGTGGCTTTAAAAAGAGCAGAAATCAAGAGACTCGGACTTAAAAGTCCTTGGCTCTGCCACTAATCTCTCTGAAGGACCTCAGACAAATCACTTGACCCCTGTGAGCTTCTGTTTGCTCATCTGTAAAATGAGAGTTTTGACGACAACCCCTTCGAGCTATAACATCCCTCATCATTCTAACTCTGAATGTACTGGTTCACATCTTCTTTTCCCTGTGTGTTATTTGCATGCAGACTACCTAAATACCCACAGATGTTTAACTTCTAGGCTTTATGTTAGCTTGGGCTGCCATCACAAAATACCGTAGACGGGGTGGCCTAAACAACAGACATTTATTTTCTCATAGTTCTGGAGGCTGGGAAATCCGCGATCAAGGTGCTGGCCAACTCAGTTCCTGGTGAGAGTACTCTTCCTGGCTTGCAGATGGCCACTGTCTTGCTTGTCCTCATGTCTTTTCTTAATGGGAGAACATGGTGAGAGAGAGAGAGACAGAGAGAGGTCATTGTCTCCCTCTTGTAAAGCTGCCAAGTCCTATCACATTAGGACCCTACCCTTGTGATCTCATTTAAGTTTAATAACTTCCTAAAAACTCTGTCTCCAAATACAGTCACATTGGGCATTGTGGCTTCAACAGATGAAGTTTGGGAGAACAGAGCAGCTCTCCTAGATATTTTGTTCTAGCAATATCTAGATCCTCTCTTCATTCCGGTGGCTGGTACTGACTTTCCTCTTTTTTAGGTTAAGAAGCCTGAAGTTTCTTGAGCTTCCCAAATCAGAAAAATAAATAATAAATACATTATCAACAAATGTGTAAAAGGATTAGAAATGGAAATGGTAGCTTGATGAAACTTTTACACAATATTTTATTATGGAAACTTTTAACATAAAGCTCACAAACATAGAAAAGTTGGTAGAAGTTTATAATACCCATATACCTACCACCTGTATCCTCACTTAATAATTTATTCTTGTTTTCTTTCACATCTATCCATCTTCCATTCATCTGTCAACTATCTTTTTTTAGGCCTTTCAAAGTAGATTGCAGACATCAGTACTTAAGCATTGAGCTAAAGTCCAGTCTTTCTGCTTTTAAGATAAAATTTTTGTACAATGAAATGCACAATTCTTAAGTGTAGCATTCTGATAAAATTCTTTTAGATCACTATTTTAAATCTTACTATGTTCTATATACGTAGTAAAGGAAAGAGTATTGAGAAAAGGACACAGTTCCGTTAGTAGAAGCTATTTATAACTTAATACTAGTTGTTAAAATCACCATTGTTTCAATCACTAAAAAGGAGAAAGCTGGGAAGTGGGAGGGGGGAGATGAAAAGAAATACTGGAATCTTTAAAAAGAAGAAAGAGGAGGAGGAGGGAGGAGAAAAGAAGAGGAGAAGGAGAAAAGAAGAAGGGACGCCTCGGTGGCGCTGCTAGTTGAGCATTCGATTCTTGATTTTGGCTCAGGTCATGATCTGAGGGTCATGAGATCCAGCCCTGCACTGGGCTCCACACAGCTGAGCATGGAGCCCGCTTGAGTTTCTCTCTCTTCCTCTGCCCCTACCCCTGTGCTCGCTCATTCTCTCTCTTAAAAAAAAAAAAATAAAAATTTTTTAAAAAGGCAAATTTGAAAAAAACTAAATAAAGAAGGTAAATATAGCAGAATATCAGGAAAGACTTGTGATAGGCCTCTGGGTACTTTGTATGAACACACATGAATGATTTGCTTTCTACTTTTGCCTTGCAAGTTTGAGGACAGGCAGATGGGAAAAAAAGATGTTTCTGCTTTCCGCTGTCATCCCCAGAAATCTTTTCTCAGCTAACTGGAGAGAATCTCACGTGGCTCCTGACACATGCTTGTTCCCTTGTTAAACATTCCTTGGTGAGTGCAGATGAATGAATTACTATCCTTAGCAGTCAGTGGTCCTTTAATAGGGAGGGACACCTTAAGTGGTGGTTATGAGATAATTATGCTAGATCTTCTAATGGATCGTGTGCAGCTCTCTCTAAAGGTGTTAGAAGATTCCAGGCAGGTCAGAAAAGGGCTTACTCATGCATAGGTGTGCAAAACTGGTTTAGATTTCTTTGTCTTTGTATACGTAATATATAAAAATATAATTATATAATATAGCTCTGTGTGTGTGTGTGTGTGTATTTGTATTTATATATACAGACACATCGACATTGTCTGAGCCTACCAGGAGTACTGGTCAGTGTACCCCTTTTGCTCGTCCCTGAATTAGTCGTAGATTTCTCGAGCAGTTGTAGTTTAAAGTCGGTCTGTGTCCACTGGAGCCTTAAGCGGCTCTTAGTGGTTTCTTCTCCGCTCTTTGTCCTCCGCTCAGAGTTCACCACTGTCTTCATGAGTCATGCCAGCATTCAGAGCATCCATGGCTGTTTCCCTCCCAAGCACTGGAAGGCATTGTTTGTGTAGGCTGCAGTTGGTAAAGAAGGGCTTTTTTGGTATTGCCACAGTCGATGGGGTGTGATATACTATCTGTCTTTCCAGGCAGGCACTCTGGGAGGGGGAAGAAAGACAAAGCAATGTATTCTCAGCGCTGAGAATTGCTTACTTTACTTACTGTGGCAGTGGGTAATAGAACATCAGTGAGATTGACCCCTTTGACTCAGAGCAATCCAAAGTGAGAGAGGGCAGCCTGAATCAGCAGTGGGTCCTTACCTGGGCCAGCAGAGGTTCCCATGAAGTCATCATCACAGAAGCGCAGCCTGGAGGAAGAAGCGTGAGGGTCAGAGATTGCATTGGTGTGCAGCTGTGGGTCTCCACTAGAAAGTAGCACTGGGCATCTGTGGCTAGGTGACAAAGATTCCATCTTACCAGGAGGTTGGAGCAAACATCTGGCCACACCGGAAGTGGTTACCATGGTGAAGTCAGGCCTACCGGCTGGCAGGCAACACTGAAGAACTCCAAAGAAGGGGAGACGGGCACGAATCAGTGTGAGACCAGCCACGGACAGAAATGACACCTGAAAGAATCCCAACAGTGGGGCCCTGGCAGGAATGGTGGGTGGCCCAGCAGCTGAACAGAGTGGAATGACCAAGTGGACAGGGCAGGGCCCCAGCAGACAAAGCCTGCTCTCACAGATGATTTTCTTGTCACCCTGCAAGACAAAAGCATTATGAGATGCGGCCTCGTGTAGGCAGGGCGGGTAGGTGACATCATCCTTAAAAGGCTGAAGTAGATGGTTCCATGGTTGGAGTTTTTTCTTTAAAAGGTATAATTGTGGGGGCAAGGAAAACTGTTTTGAACTTGGTTTTTAAATTTTACTTTACATTTTCCTGGGGTTTAGTTCTATTTGCTTCCAGCACGGTCCAAATACCTACTTCAAAGCAAACATTCTAACAAGAACTTGTTAAAAGGAAGGGAAACCAGCTCCTGTGGCTTCTTGTACATCAGCTATGGAGGCACTCACAGAACCACGTTTGTGAGTTGAGTGTAAATGAATCCGAAACCTACAAATTAGATTTCCCTTGAAATACACATGGGTTTAAAACCTTAACGGGAAAAGAACTTGGCAAATCAAATCTGACCATATTCAGTAAAACCTCACTAATTTGCACTAATGACCAAGAGACCCATTGAGAATTACTGAATTTTTGTGAATATGTTAGCATGGGAACAAATACCAAAACAGGGGTGAGGGGGTGAGGGGGTATGGAGGGAGAATGGGAGTAGGGGGGGAAATCAAAGTTCCAGCATCAAACAAACATACTTTCTGGTACAATGAAGAATGTATTTGAACGGTTACTGGAATGAAACTCTATAGCTTAATGAGTGCCTTGCTGTGGTGTGCCTGCCCACTGGGGAGGCCGCCATGTCACACAGCCCAGCTAAGCCAGCAGCTAATGTGCACTTAGGTAAAGAGGCCTTCGCTTTATTGAAAGCTGGGGGTTGGGAGGGGTTGTGGTTTTCACAGGGGTGTAAACCAGTGAGATTCTACCATGTGTCAGGCACGTTTGTTATGGGCTTACACATGCAGGCTGTGATTGTAAATCAGCATTTTGGGTGGGATTGCTTATTACTGCTTTAAAAAAAAAAAAAGGGAGAACTTGGTGGAAGAGACAGCAAGGGAAGTTGGGATTCCAACTTATTGATTCTTCCTTAGACGTTAGCCAATCATACTTATAGTAGAAGGTTTTTCCGTTATTCTGAATTGAAGGTCGACGATTTAGTAGCCCTCTATATGACATGAATTTCATTAATAAGTCATATCTTCCTGTACAGGCAACTATCTGAAACGTGCTTTGAAGATTGGATTATCCATTCCTGAAACCCAAATTTCAGGAATTACAGTGCTTGTTTTTAGTTCATTTCATTGGAGAAATAGGATATTTTTTTCTAGTTGTTACTAATTTAACAACTGCAGTTAAAATACAGTGCTGAGGCTTCCTTTTGCTTTTCTCTCCCTTATATCTAGGAGTATCTAGGGCTTGGGTATTCTTTATAATTCAGGAATGGCTCTTAACTAAATGTGCTGTTCCTCTGACTTAAGAACAGCCCCTAGTAATGATTTGTGTTTATACTGCTTTTGGTCACTCCTTCCTGCTTGTCTTACTGCGAGCCAGTGTTCTACCAGCTGAAGAATAATTTAGAACTTCCACTTAAGCAGCCACTGAAGGCAATGGGGAATAATAAATATGTGTAGCCAGAGCTTTCTCTAGGACATGAGTCGAGTGAATGGTTTCAGGTCTTAACAGTGCAGGCCCTCGACCAGAAAAGGAGTTGTCACCCCGGCTGGTGCAGAAAAGGACTAAGCCTCACTCGATGTCTATGAGAGCCTTCTGCTTTCATCATTTTTAATCTCTCCATTCTTCTCAACTCCCCAGTTGAACAATAAAACACAATTCATGCAGACCTTTTTTTGTCATCTCCCCTTCAAGCCAGGGAGCGGGGAGGATCATTAGTATCCCTGTAGGAACTAGAGCAAAACAGTTAACTCTTCCCAAGCCCCGCGTTTTGCTCCATGACTCTCAGCTAGATGGTCTACTTTGCTTAAAAAGAAAAAAAAAAAATCCAAGGCCAGTGTAGGCTTTCTGAATTCTTTTCTTCTTGACCTCAAAATGCCTATTGTTTACTTTTCTTGTCTCTCTTGGACCTGTTTCTGAAGACGTCTTCGTGGCTTTGTTGGGCAGGTGCCTGACCACCCCCTTCTCCCTCCGATCTCCCCTCCCTTCTGTATGTAAACAGATTCAGGTCCCCCCCCCCCCCCCCGGCCATCCTAAATCCTGTCCTTGATGGTTCAGCTTACTGTTACTATTACTGCCCTTTGACAGCAGAATTCCTCAGAATGTTGGAGAACGTACTACTACTTCGCATGGATGATGTATTGCAAGTCTTTACGTTGTCTAACGTTCTGCTTGGTCTTGCCCCTGACAACCTTTCCAGACTCATCCCTCTTCCTTGTCCTGCTGCAGCCAGGATGGCCTTTCTCCTGTGCCTCAGATACTCCACTTAGGCTCCTTCCTTGGGGAATTTCTACTTACAGGTCTCTCTAGCTTGCTTGCTTTTTTTTTTTTTTTTTTTTTTGCAAAAATCTGCATGGCTTACTCCCTTGTTTCCTAGAGGTCTCCCTGATCCAGTGTTAGCTCTGTGCACAGGCCTTCCCTGACAGCTTACCTGTGCCACTAACTCCATCCCCCCTCCACAGTCCCTGTTGTCTTTTCCCAGAGCACTTGTCACCCCTGCCACACTGTGTATTTATTTGTGTGGTATATTTGTGTAAGATACTGCCTGAGGGCACAAACTTTGCCTCTTGCCCACAGGTGCGTTCCCAGCACCTCTGCTAGTGGCTGGTAAGTAGTGGGCACTTGATCAATAATTAGTGAATGGATGAAAGATATATATATATATATATATATAAATATCCTGCAAATATATACTAACCCTTTCTCTGGTTAACTTTGTTCTTTTGTTGCTTTAGGGTTTTTTTTTTTTTAAGATTTTTTAAAATTTATTTGACAGATCACAAGTAGGCAGAGAGGCAGGCAGAGAGAGAGGAGGAAGGAGGCTCCCCACCGAGCAGAGAGCCCGACTCTGGGCTCAATCCCAGGACTCTGGGATCATGACCCAAGCCGAAGGCAGAGTCTTTAACCCACTGAGCCACCCGGGTGCCCCTGGGGTATTTTTTTTTTAATCAGTGAATTTTCAGGGTCTTTTCCTATGCAGGTATTTTTAAAAACAGTGCTTAAATGGAGCATTGCTCTTTTCTGGTTACACCTTCCTTTTGCTTCATAATAAATAGATATCAAATGATACAGGCAAATCCTTGCTGAGAAGAATCATTTCTTAATCCAGTTTAGAATTAAGATTTGGACAATAAGAGAATAAAGCTTCAAATAAATAAGTTGTACATCATCAAGGGCTTTTTAAGAATTTTTTAAAATCAATTTTTTAGGTCAAGTTTTGCTTGACCGAATTCTGATTTAATCCTAATTCTTATTTGTTTATTTATTTATTTATTCTGATTTATTTATTCTAATTCTGATCCTAATTCTGATTTATTTATTCCCTCTTCCAATACATGTTTATTGAACTTTCAGAAACTAGTATTTTAACAAATATGGAAGAGAAAGGCATTGCCCACAAGACACTTAAAGCCCAGTTGAAAGAGATAGTCGAAAACTATATAATCTCATTATACTCTTTAACTACTTTGGTAATCCTTCACAGGAGGAAGTGGGAGCAAGCGAAGGCTACTTTACCTACTCCGGGGTCCTGAGGGCTTCATGGGAGAAGGATTGCTTGAGCTGAATTGCGAAGGATAAGAAGTTAGCCGAACAGGGAAGGAAGAGCTGCGGAGGGAACATGAGCAGAAGTAGAGTTGCAGGGAGGAACAGCATTGCCTGGTCAGGAGATTGCCAACAGTTGGAAATTAGTAAAGCATGAAGTACATGGTGCAGAATTCCTGGAGATGTGGGGGCTAAAGCATGGAGAACGCCATGTTTAGGAGCTTATTCTTTGACAGGCTGTTGACCGAGGACCTATAAGCTGGCAAGTGAGTATCAGACGTAGAAGGAATAATATAGCACTTTCAACTTTTTGGTGGTTTTGAAACTTTACCACATAGCTGTTGTTCACACAAAATCTTACATATTAGCTTGATATCAAAATCAAATCAAAGCAGAACTGCCCTGTTGAGGTTGGGGTAGAAAACTTAAAACTTCCTGCATGGCCTCCCCTGCCCTTCTCCTGGCCCCTTTAGTCAGCTCCTGGGACACCATCACAGAACCTCTTCGGCTTTTCTGAGCACCCTTTTAAAAAATAAACCTTTCATCTTATGAACTAGGCAACTGGCTAAGAAAGCTTGAGTATCCCAATGAATTAATCGCAAAGCCCAGAATAGAACCAGGCCTCTTGATTCCCAATTTAGTGCTTTTTCCCCCCCCCCCAGTGTAACATTCTGTCATTGGAGAAAAAATTGGCTATTTCACACAACAGAAATTCTTCATTCCTATTACAGGTACAATATGAAATGAAGAAATGAAGAAAGAAAATGCCCAAGTTAGAGTAAATTTTCTACATTTAATACATGCTAACTCTTTATGCAGGTCTTTTTTTCTTTTAACAGATTCATTAGAATTGGATCCTAGTTCATATAGTTCCCTTTGACTTTTCATGCTGACAGAGTACCAAGTTTTCCCTCAACTTGAATTTTTAGGAATTAGATACAGGGAGTTTTCTGTTAAGGCCTCTTGTTAATGGACTCCGTCCCCATCAAGTCTTGATAGAGCCTGAGTTTACTGACCTTGTCTAAATAGTATATCATGGCTGACGCCTGTTATAATGGCAAAAGCAGTGGAATAAAAGTCAGGAGACCCGGTTCTACTCCCAGGCCAGCCATTAGCTGGCTGAATAACATTCAGAAAAGTCACTCGAGCTCAATGTACAATGAGAAGTTTGAACTAAATTACCTCAAAGGCCCATTCCGGCCCCTACAGTCTGTGATTCTAATTACAGCACATATGGTATCTTATCTTTGAGAGTGTTGATGTTTTAAAGACTGCTGAGAGTTCTCAGTTCTGGTGGTCCTGCCTCAAGATAGTTGGTTACGTGAAGCAGTTGTTTGGGAATCTCTCAAAAAAAGAAGTGGGCATTTGCTCATTTACTCATCGAGGCAAAGGGTGTATGCTAATAAAATGTAGCATATTAATTAGCATACGCTAGTGAAATTTATTTGCACCTAAACTCCCAGTCTGGGAGTTCAAATGGATTGGCTGAAATTCTGGTAGTACATTGCCCGTGACCTTGTCAGTGGACAGTCCAGTCTTGGACAGCCTGCTTCCGGAACAGGAGGATGTTTATGAAGAGCGCTGCTGACTTAGCTCAGTGAATATCATGGTATAGAAACTCTTTAAGGACTCTCAGAACTAGAGAAGCCCTTCAGAGTCCTTTTCTGAACTCCCCATTCTGCACTTGATTCCTCCATCTCCTGTTGGTGCAGAAGCCCTTCCTCACTCTGCTATGTAAAGTCCTTCACATCAAGCCCTATTACTTTAAGAATAAGTGTGATACAACAAACAATGACATTATTATATTGTAAGAACCAGAAATAGGGGGTGAGTTATAAAGCAGAACATTTGTATTTACACAGCAGTGTTTTAATAACCAGTAAAATTTTGGAAGAGAGCTAGAAAAATAGTTAAAAGATAAATGGACTTATGTTTCAATGTTATGATTTTTCACATACACTAAAGTTCATTTTTACTTTTTTTTTTTTTTTTTTTTTTTTTTTTTTTGTAAATCCTTGAATTTCGGACCTGGAAAACAGGACCCTGGGAGAGTTGTTGGCATCCTTTGGTCAACACATTTGTCAGGGTATTTTCTTTTTTCAGTGCCCTTCTATGGTTCTAGTAAGCTATAACCTCATTAGCAACACATTCTGAGGGTTATAGTATGATAGCTTGACTACAAAGAGCTTCTGTATTTCAGTTGCCAGGATATAACACTCTTATGACAGGGGAGAAAAAGAAAACTTGCTGGGAAGGGGAAGCTTAGACATTATTTACTCTAAATATTGGAGCTTTCCATCTGAAAGTTTACAGAGGCTGAAGAATTGTTGAATTTGGAGATTTTGAAATAAAAATCTCCAGCGAATGCTAAAAATGTTTCCAGCCTGCAAACAAGTCCTGTTCCCTCCTGTGAGCATTTGCCTTCCGTAGCTTTGGATGAGCCTATAAGTTATTCTCATCACAAATACCTTTCACTAAGAGACACAGTATCACCCTCTTCTGGAATGAAATAAATAGAACATTCTGGTGCGGGACTAGGCAACCTGAGAACAGACTGTCAGTTGTGTTGAGTTAGGTGGACTTTTTTTTTTAACCTCTTTATATCAAGTAGGTTTTTTAGGCTACATCAGGTTAGAGCAGTGCAGACTCTGAAAGGCCCAATCCAAATTAACCCTGGCAATGTTCCAGAAGTGCTGGGAACTGGCAAATTTAAATAATTTTCAACTCCAAATTCTTTTTTCCTTTTACCTTTGGCTTTATGTCATCATATATGAGTTAAAACTATGGAAAAACATGTTATTACTGATTTTACCTCTTCTGGGGCCCTAGACGTGGTCTACATAGGCAGAACACATTACAATCAATGTCATTGTTCACAAAAGGGTTATATATGGCAAAGAGATCATTAAGTCTTAGCCAACCATAGAAACAAGGCTCTGTTGACACAGTTAAAAAGAATTCTATGCATAAATGCTTTCTCTGGTCCCTATCCATGTACCTGTCACTCTTTAGCATGACAATATGTAGGACTGTGGTATGTTTTCCAGCTGTGGGTGAATGGGGTAGGCAACAAGGGTAAAGACTGAGCTGTAACTGAACTCAGTATACGAGATTGAAATGGATGAAATTGCCATATTTGTAAGTCAAAACCAATCGAATATCAACAGTCTCGTATGATTCAACCTAGTAATTTGAATCTGTTATCAATTAATAGTTACCCTTCAATTCACTTTAGTTCCTGGCATATAAACTAAGTTCACCTAAATTGACAAGCCATTTTCAAAATGAAGCAACTCAAAAAGGTACTGAAGGTTCTCTGTACCTCAGTTTCTTCATCTATAAAATGGGAATGGGAATGGCACCTGCCTTATAGGGCTATTGTGAAGGTTAAATGTAAAGGTTTAGGACGGTGCTTGGTGCACAATAAGCACTGAGTAAATTTAGGCATCATTAGCATTGTCATCACTTTTTTTTTTAAGATATTTGTTTGTTTATGACAAGAGAGATAACAAGAAAGGGAACACAAGCAGGAGGGAGCTAGAGAGAAAGAAGCAGGCTCCCCACTGAGCAGGGAGGCCAATATGGGACTCAGACCCAGGATGTCAGGATCATGGCTGGAGCCGAAAGCAGACTCTTAATGACTGAGCCAGCCAGGCACCCCCAGCATTCTCATCATTCTCAACACCTTACTAATCTGTTCAACAGATAATTGTGGGCATGTGACTGTATGGCAGGCTGAGTGCCAGGTGGTAGGACCAAATTTCTGAATAAGCTATATTCTCTACCCTAAGGAGCTTACAAGGAAGTGTATGGAAATTATAATGTAGTGTAGTCATTGCTGGTGTGAGTTCAACAGATACCGTGGAGACACATAGGTGAAGCCTTACTTTATCCTAACCATAGAAGCAAGGCTTCTTGGAGGAAGTATTATCTAAACTGAAACCTGAAGGGGGCATTTGGGTGGCTCACTTAGTTAAGTGTCTGCTTTCAGCTCAGGTCATGGTCCCAGTGTCCTGGGATCAAGTTCCGTATCGAGCTCCCTGCTCAACGGGGAGTCTGCTTCTCCCTCTACCTCTCATTCTGTGTGCTCCCAATCTCTCTCTCCCTTTCTCTCTCAAATAAATAAATCTTTAAAAATAAACAGAGACCTAAAGGACTAATGAAATCAGTCAAGCAGAAAGGACCAGAAAAATCAGTCTCATTGGCATGAATATGAAGTATAGAGGCCCGAGGAAGGGAGAGCATGGTGTGTTCCAAGACCTGCAAGTGGCTAACTGTGGCAGGAGCAGGGAACAAAACGTGAAGTCATTACTTCCCTCCTGCTCTGCACTTGTTACCCCATAACATCCGCAGGTTTCATCTGTTGCCACTAAAGCAGAAATGTACGTGATTTCCACCAATACAATCAAGTGAGTATTGCCAGTTGCCAATTTGGATAACTTGGTAGCTGCTGACCAAGGGGTTCTAACTATAATGGTTCTGTCCTGTGCAGAAGTAGCTACTCTATAAAGGGATTTTTATATGGCAAAGGTTCTAGATAGGAAAAAAGGGATTCCAAAAATCTGTACTCTGGAATTAAAAAAGGATTTAAAGGAAAACTGTTCATAATGCCTCACAATGGTATCAATAGTAATATGACAGTAATAGTAATATGACAGTAGAAGCTGATGACCTGTGTATCAGAATTTATCTCAAAAACAAAGCCAGTTAGTGCTGAGCTAACCATGAACATTAGAAATCAACCTGATTGATGAGGATTGTTTTGCTCCAGAGCCAAGTAAACCAGGAAATGCAAAGGATTGCAGCACACATTCCTTCTGGTGAGGCTGACCCCCCCAGACAGAGCAGCCCTTTCCTTCACCAAAACCCTGTACAGAGGATATGTTTTTCTTTCTGCTTTTGTCCTCTTACTACAGTGGAACCTGTACATCCTTTACAGGACTTTATGTTTGATAAGGGGGTTATAAGGGATGGCTTACATTTCTATTGTATCTTCAGAATATCTGCCACCCCCAAAAAAACAGGTTAAAAGGGTAAACCTGTGAAAGAAGCAAAACATAGACAATAACGTGAAACAGAAATGAAAAAGATAATTTATCACTTAATATCCCATTTAGAATCAGCATATTTAATGAAAGGATGTATTTTCTTCCAATTTCTAAAAAGCCTGCTTACTGTTCAGCCTAAATGTCTTGGGTTAGTTTATGACAGAGAAAATTGATTGGATTGAAATGTATATCTTTCTCTCATATAATAACATACCTAATTCTATACTCATAAATGCTAAAGTCCCCACGATTTCTTTATTACAGACTTTATTACCATTTATGAGTTCCATGTTAAACTGTTAAATCAACAGAATCATCACCTTAGCCTTAAATTAGCATAGCACATCATTAGAGAAAGCAGTGCTCTACATTTAATTGCTGTTTTTAAAAGTTATGTCATGTTGTCATGCCCTACCTTTGTGTTCATATGTTACCATGTTTAATTTACAAGGAGTTTGTTTAATTTACAATAAGCTTCTGGTCTGCTTCCTGTGGGTCATTAGCTCCCTGAAAGCCCAACTATTTGGGAATCACTGTGGCTACTGCTCTGTGGAAGTTTGAAATACAGTAAAACTCAAGTGAGATAGTGTAAGAGGACACATGTTAGAGAATTGGGAAGATAGAAAAACAGTGCAGCATGAAACATCAAACCACATTTTAGGGCACTTCTACTATATTTCCATAAATACATGCGGGCATTATGTTGCAAATACTTGAAACTGTTTGTTTGTTTTTTTTTTTTGTCTGATTTTTTTGCATTGAGGAAACCATGTCTAATGATCTTGAGTCTTCCTAAAGACAAAGAAATTACATTTTCCGTAATAGGTTGCATGTGTGAGTTCTCTCTGGCAGAAGCACTATAATTAGTGCGTGGTCTCTCCCAGAAGGAACTATCTGTCTTAGAGATGCAGGGGTCACATCAGACTGCCGGAGCTGAGTGCAGAACATTGTGATTTTGTGCAGAGATAAACACCATCTCTTTTTGCTTATTCCATCCCTTTCCTTCCTGCTTCTTTGGCTCACACAGAAGCGGCAAAGGACAGCTGAGTACAAAGAGTTTTCTCCCTTCCTCAAGCCAGCAAACCATGGAGAAAGATCTTGGCTTCTTGACGTTAATAACTTTGCTTCAACTCTACTTGGAACTATTTGAGAGGCTTTTCAAAAATGAGAAAGGTACAATAAAAGAGGCCCAAGCTTCCTGTTTTACTTCTAAAGCAGCAGATTCAGCAAAGGCCCGCTCTCCTTGGGAATGACTACATCCTTCCCTGGAGACCCGAGATCGTACAGTATCATTTCCTTGCACAACTTTCACTGAAGCTGTTAAAAGACAGTCAGCTTGAATAAGCGTGGTGACTTTTCGGGCTTGCTGTTATTTAATAAGAGTAATGGTAGCGTAAATGCTGGGCCACCTCTGAGACAGTCAGAAATGTCCCTGCTCAGAGGAGGGCAGGGGAAACCCAGCGGCTGCCCTTGAACCAAAACAGAAAAAACAAAAAACAAAAAAACAAAAAAAACTGAACCCATATCTACCAGGTGTGTACAGATGTGCATCATGCATGAATGCATTACACACACATACTCAGAAAACCATGCACATGCCACCTCTGTTATAGTGGCCTTGGCTGTATACTAACTTGTGATTCCCTGCAGTAGTCAAGAAACTGGAATTGACCAGGGGCAAAACACACAGTGCGTCTCAGGTTGGTACCTGTGTCAGCACAGCAGGAGCAGCGGCGAGATAGGCATGGAGGGCTCTGGGACTGAAGGTGCCCCTTTCATTAGGCGAGCAAAATAAGAAAAACCGCACTTTCTGGTTCTGTTTTGCATTAGTTTGCATTTGTTTCTGGGGGCAATGAGAGGCAGGATGTCTGCTACCCCTTATCTGTTGCAGTGCAGGCCAGAAAGCTGAGGGGGATGAGAACCTGCTGCCGCAGTAGAAGCATCTGCCCGTCAGAGCCGCCAGCCCGAGCGATGGGTCTCAAGCCCCTCGGCACCTCCTTCTTCAGGGCTGAGACCTTGGCAGAGGGGGGCGGAGTCTCTAGAAAGTGCAACATGTTTATGTACAGTTCCATGTGACGGAATTTCTTTCTCTCTGGAAGGAGCCTGACAAGCTTTGAAATCAGAAAACATGGGCTCCTCGTTGAAGTCTGACTGGTGTTTGATAACCAAGAAACTTCACTTTCCAGAACAGAATGGAAAAGAATGAACTCTGCAATGGTGTCTATTCTCACAGGGACGCCATCAGAACACACATGGTGCTTCCTCCTTTTCCTTTTATTAGATAAGGAAATACTATGTCTTATCTTGGGTTGGAGGGGTTGGTTCTTGGAACTTCAGACATAGAGCTAATCCTGTTTCATGAGATAGACCTCCTACTTGAAGATAGCTATCGTGTTTCCAGATTCCGTTAGAAAATCCTTAGAAGGTAAAAATTATCTGCATATTAGGTTTCTATTTATCTGTTATATGAGTACTTTTATAAAGATTTTATTTATGTATCAGAGAGAGTGCACAAGTGGGAGGGGGAGTGGGAGGCAGAGCGAGAAGGAGAAGCAGTCTCCCCGCTGAGCAAGGGGTGGTGCAGGACTCAATCCCAGGACCATGAGATCATGACCTGAGCCCAGATCTAGAGGTGGACATTCAACCATCTGAGCCACCCAGGCTCTCCACCTTTGTACTTTGTTCAACATGCATTTCCAAGACCCAAACATAGTACAACTATTCATTTGTCTAAAATATAGCAAGCCATTATGGTGATGTCTGTGTGTCGTTCATGCTTCCGTCTCCAGGGCACAGCACAGTTAGGTAGAGAGAAGCACCTAGCATGCATTTATTACATGCATACTTTCACTGAGTGCATGTTTCCGGTGATGATTTTTAGAGCGTCCCAAGGGGATCAGAGATTCCAAGGCCAGGGTGATATACAGCTTGAGAACATGGGCTCTAGAGCGACTGCCTCAATTCCCATCACGACTGCACCACTTAGTAGTTATGTGACCGTGTGCAAATTACACAGCCTTCCTAACAGCACCCACTGCATAGATTGTTGTAAGAATCAAAGGTGTTCTAAACACCACGTAAGGTGTTTAGAACAGTGCCCGGCAGAGTCAATACCGTCTGTTAGCCTTTATAGTCATAAAGAAACTGTAAGGACCTATTTAGAAACTGTCCCTGCTCACCTTCCCCCAGGGGATTTACTTGGAGACAAGTCCCGAAACCAGCTTCAGGTAACAAAGCCCAGATACAAAGGTGGGTCCGGCCAGGTGGAGACATCCCGTAAGTGGGGAGATGCATACTGTCTCCCTGGTTACCAAGGAGTATGGGCCCCGCCCTTTGGGCGCCAATCCCAATCAAGGTGTAATAGGCTGGTTCAAATGTCTACTAGGGTAAATTGTAACTCAACTGGTCACCTAGCATCACTGTGAAGTTTCCTGTGTGTGTTACAATCTCATGGGCCACCTGTGCATGGCCAGGCCCGACCGCATGGCCTTTGCCCTTAAAAGCTAGTCTGTGAAACAGAGAAGAGTCGCCCTCTCTTGTAAGAGGTGCGTCCCTGAACATTCCGTTAGATTCTTGATGCTTGGCGCAAAATAAAGCTTTGCTTGACCTTCGCTTTGTATCAGTCTCGCTCCTTTAATCACGGACCCATTATTGGGGCATAACAAAACAAAACCTTATTTCTCTTAATCTCCAAAGGAACAAGGCACTCATTAGGTAAAATACTTCCTACAGCCACTAGGACATCATTTAGAAATGCATCCATTTTAAAGGTTCAGTTTGTAATTGTTTTGAAGCAGGTGGTGGAAGGGAACCTCCTGAAGACAGAGTGTGGAAGCAGATAGTTGCCTAGTTACTGCTTTAATACATCTTCCTTCCGCCTTTGCTGGATGGTTAGCTCACAAAGACAAGTATGTAAGAGGTAGCGTTCATTATTTGCAAATTCACTGCTAATTTTATGGGGAGAACAAGACTATTTGTGTGCAGATAGTCTTTTGTTAAAAAAAAAAAAACACTAAAAGGTACAAAACAGAGAATTTACTGTAGCTATTGGACTATAAAAATAGTCTCTTCTCCAAAGTGAAGAATGGACAAATAGAGCATAAATTTTTTAAACATTGCCACTCCCTTCTAATGCCTGTGAATATTCTTTCTTGTGTGTGGGGTTGGAAGAGGAGTAGGAAAAGGAAGCAGAGGCATGGGAGAACAGATAGCTCCTTCTGCACTGGGTTTTCCAAAGGACAAAATCCTTCAATGGCCTTATAATCACACAGTTTAAAGAAGAAGAAGAAGATGTAAAATGGAAGACTTGCTGAATTTGCCCTTGCCCCTTTTTAGGTCAGTGCTGCAATAAATGTCCACAGGTCCATGATGTAGCTTTTCAGCAAAGTTAATGAAGTTGGGCAGGGTCTAAGCCTGTCACAGCCCTGCACAGTGCATAATTAGGGGGAAAACAGAAAAGTGGAATTAGGTGAAAGGTGGGAGAAAGCAAAATGGAAAAGGCGACTAGAATGAGGAGTTTGTTTACTGGCACCAATAATGACTTGATCTTAGGTGCCCCTTTTCCTAATTCTGCCATAAATATTTCTAAGTACCTGATTCAGAGCCTCTTCCATCCTTACTAGAATACAATAAAAATTAGGAGCACAATTCTTTTAGGTTTCCCCAAAGCTGGAAAATGGAAGCTGTGGTATCATTCCCATGAATCGGTCTTCGAATGTCTGAAGATCTGGGTTTTCCATTTCCTTTGGCACCCAAATATATAGGGAGCACCTTTGGGGCTCCTCATCTTTAAACGAGGAGTCCATCTTCATCCCTTTGGCAGGTTAAGTTCCTGGGAAAGGCCTAACAAGTAAAAATGATGTGAGTCAATTGTGACGTTTCCCATAAAAACTATGTTAAGGAGTTGATATTCATGACCAAGGGTTTGATGCTCAGCTTTTTATAGAAATAACTCAATACCAAGATTTCATCAATGAAATCAATAAAAGAAGGTACACTAGTGTTTCATAACTTAAGACACGTTTATGTAATTTTACTGTAAGGCCATAGTTAACCCTATGGAACCATCTTAAATTTTTTTCTCACATTTTAATCTGAAGAAACTAGAAGGTAACCATTTGTCTACATTAGTATGGAAATTTACAAGGCTTTTTGGGGAACATTTTGATCCATTTTTTTCAAGGAGAGATAGGGCCACTCAATGATGACTCTTTGATAAAGAAATCATGCTTTTTCTCATTGCTAATTCCACCATAGCCAACACGGCTTTAGAGAATGAGTATTTTGGTAGATCAGTTTGAGGTTGGATTCCTTTCCTCGTAATCACCTTATAAGTCTATCTGTGCTGCCCGTCATAACTGCATTGGTTACCAACCCAGGCGTGCTCACTGCTGTGAGTCACATCTGTGTCTTTTTCCAAGGCAGTCTGTTTACCATTGAAAAAGAATCTTTTGTATACCCATGTTCTATTCATCCCAGCCAGTTTGGAAAACTCCTTTTATTCCTTCCATGCTGATGTGGCTTTATCCTATGCCTGTACTTAGGTAAATTTTATATACTAATAATTCAAGAAATATACTAAAAAATGTCATGGAAAGGTATTGTTCAAAATTATTGAAACTATTCCAGTGAGGAAAGCTAAAATCTATTCGCTTTCTCTGGTCTCTGCACAGAAAAATTCCTCAAGTTCTTAATGCTTCTATCGAGAATTCCATCCCATGAACTAAACTCAGTGTCCACATACACCATCTCTCAGTGGTTACAGAGTCATTATTACATATTGAGCTCTCAGAAAAGAGGAGACTTGGTCTGTGAGTGTGATTCCTACACTGGCAAATCTTGGATATAATCTAAATCTGTGCTTCTAGATGAATCGGGAGCTTCTCATGAATATAAATGTGACTATGCAGGAGGTGACTGCAAGCCACGATAAGTGGCCTCACAGCATCCATCTGTGTTTGGTGCACACGCAAATACAGGTACATTTAGAAAGATAGATACATACACATACACATACTGTATATAGAAACTATTGCCAAGTAAGGCCAACGTCCCCAGACCCTGACTGACAAAGAGCCAAATATCTGAAAAAAAGAGAGAGTTCAGCGTTTCAGTCATAAATTTCCAAGACTCATTTCTGTTTGAGAGTGTTTTTGTCTTGCTAACCACAGAGAACAGTTGGAGCAAGTGGATCATTTTATTTCGATTGCTTCTCCGGCACTGGCCCCGAGGGACAGACTTGATGATCTAATAGGCCTTTTCCATCCTTAATATCTGTAATTTTGGCTACTCTGTGGCAGCTTCTTATTGCTTTAAATAAGCCATCTTAATTCAAAAAACATACATCTGGATTTGACCTGCATAATATATGTCAAGAAGTGTGTGTCCCTTGAGAGCCCCCCCCCCCCCCCAGGGAATCATCGAGAGACTCGGGAACCTGAAAGGAAGCGGGGGGAAAAAGAGTGTGGAGACTGTGAGTCCATTTTTTGTTTATTGGGTTCAAGTTTTTATTTTTCAACCATGAGATCATCCCTTTGGCCTCTTTAAATCTTGTTTAGTTTTGTTTCATTAAAATATAATCCGAACATTAGTACCTTCTTTCAGAGTTTTTGGAACTTGTTGATGCGGTTTCTTGGAAGTCATCCTACCATTAACTAGAATTTTTGTTTCTCAGAATCTGGTCATCATGTCTAACCAATTCTTGGCCTCGGAACCACTTTGCAACTACGCAGACTTGAACGTCTAAAGAGGAAGTGGTGTCTGTGTTTTGCTCCGAATGTCAGCCAGTGGTGGTCCTCAGACCAGGTGTGTTGGGAGCATGATTACAAATACATAGTAACTGGCTTCTTCCCAGCTAAATACATCACCAACACTATGAATTCACTTTTCTAAATGTATAAATTTACAGCCTCGATAGTTGGAGTTCAAGTCATACATCTGGTTCATCTCCTGGAAGTGCTCTCCTGTATTTTTCCTGCTCAGTGGTTTTCATCTAACATGTAGGTCTTATAAGCTATTGTCAGCTAATATTTTCTCCTGCACACGTTTAGTGACTTCCTGAGATTATTCTTCCAGACAGGAAGAATCGACGACTATGTTTTGTGTCTTATTGTCCGTCTGCCTATATGCTCTTCCAAGACTCATTTAGCCTCAATACTGAATTACTTTTTTTGATCCTTTTTCCGGGCCCTTATCATTATAAGAGATCAAACCAGGATGGAAATTGGGGTTCATTTGGAGTGCTAGTCACTCCCGCTTTCCTCCATAGAAGGGTCATATATATTGCCACAAGAAAATAAGATTTTGCATATTCATCCATTCCACAGATAATTGTGGACTATATATCATCTTCCAGGAACATCATTAAATTACATTAATCTGATTCCATGTAGGGTATCTAAGGCTTCAGCTATAGGTTAGCCTTTAACATCACATTTGAATTGAAATCGTCACAAGGTAACAAGAAAACCATGTCTCACCTCTCTTTTCCTTCAGAGGAAAGTTGGATAGAAAGGAGTGGAGAGTGTGCCTGGTGTCGGATGTTCTGGCTCCTCGTCCAGCCTCTATCACTGCATTCCGAGAGATATCGACAAGTCATTTAACCTCCCTGCACCACATTTGTTTCCTCTAAAGTGGGCGTAATAACCCCACCTGCCTTCGAGAACTATGGTGAGGTTCACATGAGAGAGTGCTTCTAGAGGTCCTTGTCAACCATAAGCTACCATGCAAACATGAGCACAAAATAGATTGTTACTATGCCAGCCAGCGGAAGTGAAATGATGACAGTAAATCAAGGGAACTGTCTCAAGAGCAAGCAGTTTGGACTTCTGTAATATCTGTCTCTGCTAGGAAAGGTTCACGTCTAAGCTGGCTGACCAGAAGGCCCTGAGTAGGAAGGCCAGTTGCAGATACCCACATAACACATGTATGCAGAACAGAACTGTAATATGTTTCCTAGCACAGGGGAGAAAGGCAGTGGGGACTTAAAACTCAGAATAACCCCAAAAAACAAATGAGGGATTGATGCCCAGGCCCCACTTTCAGAAATTAATTACCTGGGAGTACCTTCTGGGTCTCAGGATTTTTTAGATTCCCAAGTAGTTCTAATGGACAGTCAACCACTGTTGAGAAAAATCGCTGTGCTAGAAAAATAAAAAAAGGGACATCTGGGTGGCCCAAGTCAGTTAAGCATCTGCCTTTGGCTCAAGCCTTAATCTCAGGGTTCTGGGATCAAGTCTCCTGTGGAGCTCTCTGCTCAGTGGGGAGTCTGCTTCTCCCTCTGCCCCTCCCCCCTGCTCATGTTCTCTTGCTTATGCACTCTCTCTCTCTCTCAAATAAATAAATAAAACCTTTAGAAAAAAAAAAGATCAAAAAAAGACCTCCAAAAGTCTAATGATAAAGATAGAATTTATGGACACAAAGAGATAACTGGCAACAGTAGAAGGATGTATGTGTGTCATGAATGTAGAGAAGATTGGTGGCACCCACAGGGCTTGGATAGTCTTACAGTAGCTTGGGCTGACATCCCACCAGGTGAAAAAGAAAAGCAGAAGAAAAGACAGAGGGGGTTACAAAAACCTTCCCATAATTGTTAGAGTTTACATTTGAAAATGAGTTTCCACCCAGTAATCTGAGAGCTGTAGAGTGAGTCAAGTGGCAATAGGTATACATAAACATGAGCATTAAGTGTTATTTTCACAATTCTCATTCCCTGCAGTAAATATTTATGTAACGGCTAATCTGAGTTGTTATAACTAATCATGGCTGGTTCCCTTTAATGTGCAGACACTTTGATTGTCACCAGACTTGTAGTCTCAGGTCATTTACAGAAATGCGCCCTCCCCCCGCCAAAAAAAATCTTTCTGCAAGAAAGACAGTGGCATTTTTATGCTTAGCGAAATAACTGTATCAGCAATTGAAAAAGTATATAGTACTTAGCACAGTCCCAAAATAAAATGCAGGAAACAGAGTATTAGCCTTTCATTGTGGTACTCAGAGTCCAGCTGCCAGAGCATTGTCCTGATTTATGCCCAAGGGTTCAAGCCGATCCTTAATGTCAGTTACCAAGAAAAAGTCACATTTTTGTGTTTTCAAGTTCTCTTTTTAAACACAGAAAAAAACCGAGAAAGTCATATGAACTCTAATGCTAAAAACTCCATTCCTAGTGTGGAAAGTTATTCTTAATCTTCAAAAAATATTTTCAATTGGGAAAAAGACAAAAATGTTCAGAAAGGTCAGGCCTCCTATGTTCTCTCCAAAGATCCTTCTCAGTTTCCCGGCAATATACATGTCTGTCTCTGTCTTACCTCCTTTCCCCGCATTTTCCCTTCTAAAAGCTCTCTTTGTTTCTTTTATCGTCTGCTGCATGTGGTTTAGTGAAGGGCTCTGAAGTTGCCCTGCAAGGCTTTCTGGTGTCTGTACTACTCTTGAGCTTCTTGTCGCTACCTCTGTGGCTAGCTTGTTGGAATATTTAGAAGTCCAGCTCTTAAAGAGATGAGTGAACCCCTCCACTTCGGTCCTTAATGAGACTTACACATGAAGTTGCAGAGAAGTTCATGATTTTCAAGTCTAAAGTTACAGTGCGAAAGGGTAGCAACGTTGGAAAGCAAAGGGATGAAAGGCACCAAGGGTCAGAGATGGTCCCAAAACAGTTTTCAAAGTCTGCTACTGCATGCGCTCTTATCAAAGGACAGTTCTCCAGAATTCGATTTTAGGCATTCACAGGGAAGTGCCACTTCAAATCCTTTTACTAATTCCTCATCATTTCCAGCAATGGCATGTGAAAAGGTGGCCTAGATCCACTACATCGTGAGTTCCTGGAGATGCTGTTGCATGCCTCAGGGATCTATCTGTCTTCTTCCCTTGAGGTGCCTTGTCCAGTGCCTGGCACATAGTGGGTATTCAATAAACGTCTGACAAGTTGAATTGATTTTATAAATATATACACTTCTAACTTTAGTTTAATAAAATCTTCCTAGTCAAAAAAATTTTTTTTTCCCCTAGCCATATAGTTTTTCTATTCAACTGGGTCTTTCTTATGAAAACATAGTATGCTGCCATGTGAAAAACCAACAACTTGGAAACTAAGTGTTGTTTTTCATTTCCTAGCACTGTTCATGTACAGATATTCTTCCTGTCTGTGATATACAAATCCTAACTATCCCAAGAAAAGCATTTAACTATTTTTTGGTTTTACTGAAGTTTAATTTATATATGATAAAATTCACTCTTTTTGTGTGTAGTTTGATGCATTTTGACAAATACGAAGAGTCCTATAACCACCATTACAATTTAGATACAATTTAGAGCATTTCCATTACTGAAAAAAAAAAAAGTCTTCATGCCCCTTTATAGTCGTCTTTCCCCAATCACAGCCCTGTTAACCACTGATCTGTTTTCTGACCTCATCGTTTTGCCTTTAGAATATCATATAACCAGAATCATACACATGTACGCCTTTGAGTCTGACTTCTTTTAGCATAATGCATTTGAAATTCATCTGTGCTGTTACATGTATCAATAGTTCATTCTCTATGTATGTTAATGGACATTTCAGGTTATTTCCAGTTTGGGGCAATTATGAGTAAAGTTGAAGATATATAAACATTCACATAGTAGACTTTGTGAGGCATGTTTTCATTTCTCTTCAGTTTGTTACTTTGAAGAAGTCTAATTAGTCAGTTTTTTTCCTTTGGGTGTAAGTATGTTAGCTCAGAAATCTTTTCTTATCATAAGGTCGCAAAGGTTTTCTCCTGTTTGTCCTTATAGAAGTATTATAGTTTCTAATGTTTCAGTTTGTGATTCATTTCTGCTTAATATTTGTATAAGGTGTGAGGTAAGGATTGAGGGTGTTTCCTTTTTATCTCTTTCTTTTTGCATATGAGTATTCAGTTGTTCCAGCTTCATCTGTTGAAAAGACTGTCTTTTCCTCCACTGAATTATCTTGGCACCTTTGCTGAAAATAAATGTACCCCATACATGTGAGTCTGTCTTGGTGCTTTGGCATCCATTCTATTGACCTCCATCTCTGACTGTATGCTATCACCATACTGACTTGATTACTTTAGCTTTCTACTCAATTTTGAAATCAGGCAATAGATATCCTCCAACTTCATTCTTTTTCATAGTTATTTGGCTATTCAAGCCCTTTGCATTTTCATCTAGAATCCATCTGTTGCTTTTTACGGAAAAGTTTGGTGGGATTTAGAAAGGAATTGCAGTGAATTTATGGATGAGTTTATGGAGAATATCTTAATATTTTCTTTGGATCCATTAACACAAGTATACCTACCCATTCACTTAGATCTTTTTATTTTTTTTTTAAGATTTTATTTATTTATTTGGCAGGCAGAGATCACAAGTAGGCAGAGAGACAGGTGGGGGGAGGGGAGCAGGCTCCCTGCTGAGCAGAGAGCCTGATGTGGGGCTTGATCCCAGGACCCTGGGGTCATGACCTGAGCCGAAGGCAGAGGCTTTAACCCACTGAGCCACCCAGGCACCCTCACTTAGATCTTTTTAAAATTTTCTCATCAACATTTGGTAGTTTTCATTGTATAGGTCTTACATATATTTTGTTAAAATTGTCCCTAAGTATATCATGTTTTTTCATGTTTCTATAATTCCTTAATTTCAGTTGCTACTTGTTCATTACTAGAATACATAAATAAAATTAATTTTTATGTTGTCCTCATATTCTGAAACCTTGATAAAGTCATTAGTTCTACTAACTATTTTAGATTTCTTTGTTGTTTTCTAGGTAGACAAATGTCTGTGAATCAAGGCAGCTCTATTTCAACATTTCCAGTTTGTTGTATGCCTTTTCTTTTTTCTTGATTTCACTGGTATTAATGGTGAATAGACATGATGAGAGTAGGTATCTTGCTTTATTTGTGATCATATGGGGCAAATCTTGAGCCTTTCACAATTAAGATTCATATTAGCTGTGGGTTTTTCATACATGTCCTTTATCAGATTAAGGAACACCATTGTCTTTAGCCTATCTTTATCTGTATATGTGTATGCCTCATTTTGGAATTTCTAACGCTTTTTCACATATACCATTCAATACACTTACAGTAATTTCTGCCACCAAGAAGGTCTTCTGTTAGCACACCAAAGTGTATCTGTCCTGAAACTAGACTTTCATTTTTTAATATTTCTAAAATGTCTAGCAATATTGGAAACTTTCTTACCTAATCCACCTTGTCATCCAGGTGGCCACTGTGCCCAGGTTAACAGTTCCCTTCCACATAACAATTCATTTCTTTTCAAAAGTCAGTGGACTTGAGTCTTTTTTTTTTTTTTAAGATTTTATTTGACAGACAGAGATCACAAATAGAGAGACAGACAGAGAGAGGTGGAAGCAGGCTCCCTGCAGAGCAGAGAGCCCGATGTGGGGCTCGATCCCAGGACACTGGCATCATGACCTGAGCCGAAGGCAGAGGCTTTAACCCACTGAGCCACCCAGGTGCCCCAGACTTGAGTCTTTTTCATCTAGCGGTATGTCTTTGTGCCCACCAAAAGCAAGTGACATCACTGAACGTTTGACGATTTATTCTGATGTAAGCTTTCATGCTCGTCACTATCACCAACTTGCTGTACGGTCATGTGATAAATGACCCCTCCTGTCTTACAGGAGACTGTAAAAACAGCCTGGCTGTCACCACACAGCAGCCATATTCCCCTTATGTCAAAGCACAGACCATCAAGCTGCCCTTATCCCTGGCATTTAAAAAAATAATTTTTCTTATCCTTATAGATCATCCAAATGTTGTTGATATGTATTTAATAAATCCATGAACGCATGAAAAACATTTGAATGATTTGTGGCTGGTAATGTCTCTCTCTCCCTCTTTCTGTTCATTCTCTTATACTGAAATAATCCCAAAGCAATTGGGCAGCCCTGACCGGCCTCATGATCTCATGCCCTGGTCGGTTTGTTATTAAACTGGTACTATTGTTAGAGAGAAAGCAGAACTTTTCCATTTATTTCTCAACCCAGGCTACTGTAGATAGGCCTTTATCCATGGCTAGTATTCTCAGCAGCTACTAAAACCCCCCAGTGTCTCTTGAAAGAGTTGGGGTTGGTGGCAATGGGTAAATGAGCTCCCTGTAAGACCTCGGAACTAAAGAAGTGGCAGGTCATGTGTCATGTGTGATGTACTTTGAGATCTTCATCAGAGTTACGTTTGTATGCTGCTATATTTAAGTTCGTATGCTGCTGTGTTGCAATTATATGCCCCAAATACACACCATCTCTTCCTCCCAGATGACTTCAAAGTAGGGCTGGCTCGGTGCACTTTCTCCCTTTCGGCACACAGATGTTCACAGGCTACAGGGCGCTGCTTGCTTTAGGGGACTTTGTAAGGGAAACGCTCACTAAGATCTAACCTTCTCTGAGGAAACATATTTTAACTGCTTGAACTAAATTTAGAGATGAAAAAAGAAAACTGAAAAATTGATTAGGAGATGATTTGTGGGTTTTTTTGCAAATATTTTAGTAAAGAGCTCACACTCCACGCTTGCCAATGAGTGGTAGAATGGACTTTTGAAAATCAGATAATTTTCCTTTTTTGAATTGAAACTATGGCTCTGTCACTCCCATGGGACTGAGCGGGGCTATGACCATCATTCTTGGAAAGGTTCTTTGATAGCTTTCTGTGTACATGTGTGTATGGGCACTCACACACACATGCACGCACACGCGCACGCGTGAATCACTTCCTCCCTCTCCCTGCCCCCTGACCCTTATGTAACAAGAACCCAATAACTGTTTTACTGCTCCTTGGAACACACTGTATGCCTTTCACACAGTGTACACGCAGGAAAAGGTTGGGAGGAAGATAGGATGTTTTCGGTATTCCCCTGAGCTCACTAGGGTTTTCCTCTAAGTGTGATTCCATTTACGCCCCACACTCTGCTGTTGGGTTCAGAGGCCATCCACACGTGGGTGTCTGCAGTGCTCTCTCCCTCACTTTATTCAGGCCTCTGAATGTCACCTTGACAGAGAGACAGCAGTCCTACCCCGCCTCTCTCTGTTCCATCACGCAGCCTTATTAGTGTCTATGCCACTTATCACCACTGTCATCTTGTAGACTGAGTACTTATTTATTTAGTGACTCTCCCACCCCACTAGAAAGTCAGAGCCAGAGTATCTGTGATACATCCCCAGCACTTAGAACAGAGCATGACCCATCATAAGCATTCAGTAAATACTGGGGAATGAATGAATAAATAAATGCAGAGGGCCATTTTCATATCTGTGAGCCTGCATTCTCCAAGAGCCTTAGAGTTAGCTGGGACGTCCTCAGACCCAACGGCATATTGAACATTGTGTGTAGAGAGGATAACTGATGCATCTTGGTATGTTTTCAACACTGTGTAGATACTGTTGTGATTAGTAGAATTCATTTAAAAGCATCATCAAAGGATTTAGATCATTAACATTTTCTCAGTCGGTGGCTACCAGAAATACAACTCCCATGTGAGCATTCTTAAATTTTTCTATTTCCCCATACACAGATTTTTTTCACCATACTATATTTTTAATATTCCCTTATACATTAAGAAGATGGGAATTACTGATCCTAAGGTTTGCTAGGTCAAAAATAAAGTAACTTGATCTTAGTTACTTAGGTTAGCCTTAAAGCAAGGGACTGTGGTGTGATGGTCATTAGCAACAACTTGGCTTTTAAAATATCTCAGATTTGTTCCTTTCGAGGCCAGTCCTTAAGAGTCCTTTTTTTCTTATGTTTTTACACAGCACTTACAATGAAAATGCCAGTCTTGAGAATATTACCCTAAGTTTCCTACCTTCTAGATTTATCATTTAGGAAGAAGCTTTGCTTAAAATACACTTTGGGGCCAGTCTTCGTTTCAGCCAACGGTAGCTCCCCTGTACCTGCTATAAAACCCAGAAAGAAAAATTTCCTGAGCTAGAAGCAGAACTAATCTCATTTGACCCCTTTGGCTCAGAAAATGAGTGACTACAGAAGCTGCTGTTTCTACTTCCTAGACTGCTTAGGTTTGTGAGGACTTTAGCAGTGGCCTTAGTTTCCAGACTGTCTGTTTAGAGCCTGGCTTCTTCCACACCATACAGATCTACAAAGATGTGGGTTACCAACCTTCTAGTTTCCTAAGACTGCTATAACAAAAGTCCTGCAAATTGGATGGCATAAAACAACAGAAATGTGTTATCTCACAGTACTAGAGGATAGAAATCCGAAATTAAGGTGTCATCAGGGCTGGATCCCTCTGAGGGCTTTGAGCTTTTGGTGATGACCAGTGTTCTCTGGTTTGTAGATACGTCACTGCAATCTCTTGCTTCTGTCTTCATGTGGTTTTCTCCCTGTGCGTCTCTATCTCTTCTTTTTCAAAGAGCTTCAATCATATTGGATTAGGGCCCATCTTAATGACCTCATCTTAACCTGATTTTATCTGCAAAAGCCCCATTTCCAATTAAGGTCACAGTCACCGATGCCAGGAGTTAGGACTTCAGCTTATCTTTTCAGAGGACACAGTTTAACCAGTAACACCATCCAATAGCCATTATATCAAGATGGTAATTGTAAATAAAATTAGCTCCAGTGTAAGACCCATAGAAATGACATTGCTGATTTTATTGTGGTGAAACAAATGACCAAAGAAAGAAAGGAAGGAACAAAAGAAATTCAACATGGCACTTTAAGGAGTAAAAAAATAAAAAAATAAAAAATAAAAATTACCATCATTACCTTTCCATTATTAATAAGGATTTTTAACATTTTTTAAAAGTATAATTACAACCTAACTTTGGAAAAATGAAGTAATATAATTCCTTTTGTACCCAGCACAGAGAGCTCTCAAGTAGCCTAGTGATCTGAGACTCCATATTGGAGATCTTAGTAGCTTGTCACTTAGACTACTCAATGGACCAACCCTCCCAAGTCCCCTTTACCTTGAATGCCAAGACCCCACCATACCCTACCTGGATAGACCACCCACGCCCTGGAACAAGGCCAGTGATTCCCAGTCATCTTGGATGCTATTTCATATAAATATATTTTATGGACAATTACCCCCTTCCCATGATAGTACTTCTATAATCCTTTAAGAAAAGGTACTCTGCATTTCATTTCCTTAATTAAAAATATAATTGAAAATAATATATGTTTGATAAATATATCAAAATATGTTTGACAAATTCTCAATTTGTGAAATAAGTTATTTTGCAAACATTAGTATTCATCCATATTGGTTTTCTTCCATGAGGACTAGCCAAACTTTGAATAGTCTTTACTCATTTACCAAATATTTATTGAGCATATAATTGTAAGGCATGGAAGCCCTAATAATGGCTGAAACAGAGTTTTAAAAGAAGAAGTTATTTAATTAGTTAATATAATGAGTTATCCAACATTTATAAATAGAAATATGTATTACTAGATAATTATAATCAAAGTGCTTCCAGAGTTGAGAATATGCAATTTAACGAACATATATTTGTTAAAGTTAAAATTCTAAAAGCTTATGATTTGATCGTACGTTGTTATGACTGGAAGAAACGAACTGAGGGTTACTGGAGGAGAGGTGTGTAGGGGGATGGGGTAACTGTGTGATTGGAACTAAGAAGGGCACGTGATGTGATGAGCACTGGGTGTTATATGCAACTGATGAATTACTGAACTCTACATCTGATACTAATAATGTACTGTATGTTGGCTAATTGAATTTCAATTAAAAAAAATACATACTGAATACAGATCCAAACACCTTACCCTCAGACATGGGTTTGCCTTTTCTTGAATACTTCTGTGTACATTATCATAGCCAAACTTCAAAAATCGCTCTTCTCTCAAGTTAGACTACAGCATCATGTTTTAAGGTATTACAACCTTACTTGACTTTCTTTCATTAATGTTTGGCTCTTTAATATCTCCATATAATTATATTTACATGAAAAATTGAAAAGGAGGCCGAGTCTCTATATGTTCATTTCAGCCTGGGCGGCCACGTGGCTTTTAGCAGTCAATGCATGAAAATGACCTAGATTGAATAAATTAGCAAAATCACAAAAGGAAACCACTGGAGGAAATAGTTTTACACATGTAATTGCTGAAATCCTCTAGTGAATGTGTCAATCTGTACTAACTAAATAAATTTGTTTATAGACATGTTCTGTATTAGCTCCCACTCTTTCACAGCCCTTTGCCAAACAAAATCCCACTAGAAGTAGGATGTTCACACCCGAGTAGGAGTTTCTTAGATAAATATTTTTACTATATGGAGACCAAAACCACTTCTACGAATTTCAGACTTTGATTGAAATACTATATTTCTTTAGCTTTTCTTCCCCCTCCCATCTTTTCTCCTGGTAGCTACTAACGCATTGCATTACCTCCTGTCACCTCCTGTGGCTGTGGGAAGCAAGAGGCTGGCTACACACTTGGGCGGCCAGCGGTCCCGGAGAGTGATGGGACCTGCCTGCTCAAATCGCAACCACCCCCACATGGAGTACACAGGCAGAGAGAGGTTCATTTGCAAAATAGCTTTCCTTTCTTTCTCCTAAAGCCTACTTGAAGTGATTCACTGAATTAATTTCAATGCAGAAATTATACATCCTGAAGCTATACTTTTAGATTGCCTTGCTTGCATTTCATTTGAGTGTTACGTGAGTAGCATACATAAAGGTAGACTTCATTCAGCCCTTCCTCAAGAAGTCATGGGAGGAGTTACTGAAATACAACATTCTTTCCTAAGGATGACTCTGATCTCAACTTTTGCCAACCACTTTGGCACAAGAATGTCACCTGCTTTCTTAATTCTCTAGGTCAGAATGGGTGTTGAATTTTTCACAGGCCTTCGAAAAATCTATTTTTTAAATTTGGCAGTTGACTGATAAAATTTTTTTTTTTAAATATTTTAATAGTAATGACTTCTGCTAAACATGAAACTAAGAACTTTTTTATTGGAGGGCAGATGACACACAGTGTTACATTGGTTTGGGGTAATAACAGATTCATTACTCTTTGTTCCTATGCTTGTGAATGTAGCTCCCATCTGTAACCATGCAAACACTGTTACAACACCATTGACTATATTCCCTATGCTGTACCTTTTATTCCTGTGACTTTTTTACTGTGTGAAATTTAAACCTTCTCACTGGTTTTGAGAGACAATATCACCAGGAAATGGTAGATTTGAATGATAGCATGTGATAGGGGTGATCTGAGCAAGTGGGACATCTGAGTTACTGTGACCCAAATAGTCTGCCTTTTAGGCTTGATTAGAATAATATGCAATAAAATGAAACTGTCACTACTGTACCAATAATATACCTGACTTGGGGTAGTCCCATACCTTCAGGAGTTTAGTCATTTAATAGGATATCTGTATTCAATTTAATCTTTCACATTGGAGGACAAACTTTGGTTATTGGGGATATTTTGGAGATAAATTTTTGAAATGGCTAAGGCAAACCATAAATATCTGTGGCAGATTCCATTAATAGAACACTGGTAGAGAGAGAGAGGTATATAATATGTAGGAGGTAAAAGAATATGTCCAAGAACACCCAATTAGGGAAAAGCGTGGAGGCATGCCTGTCATTGTCAGAATACAGCAGTTCAGTTTTGAAATAAAGGTCAAGAGAAAGTATCCCCATTTTTAAAAATACTTATTTTAAAGAACAGGTTTAGTTTCACAGCGAAATTGAGCAGAAGGTACAGAGAGTTCCCATTGTTCCACACATGCATAAGCCTTCCCCTTGATCCACATCCCCAACTAGAATGGGGCATTAGTTCCATTTCATGAGCCTTCAGTGACACATCATTGTCACCCAAAGTCCACAGTTTGCATTAGGTTTCACTCTAATGTTCTAGTGGCAAAGCTTCCATTGAACATTCTAGGGGTTTGGACAAATGTCTAGTGACATGTATCTATCACCGTACTATCTATCGTACAGAATAGTTTCACTACCCTAAAAATCCTGTCTTCTGCTGATTCATTCTCCCTTCAG